>NC_072801.1:77972390-78576765 GCF_028583425.1 Eublepharis macularius
GCCATGGCAACTTCATTCATCTGAACAGGACAGTCTGTAAGTGCCACCCTGCAAATGGGCAAGATGAACAATTGCCTGTACATGCCCGTTCTCTGCCTGATGAGGTCAGGAAAGTCCCCCCCCCCCCCGCCTTCTGCACACTTTGCAAAACTGAATTATTCAGGAAGGCTTTTTTACATAGGTAGTTAGGGCTGTACTATAACAAAATGTTTCAGAAAGATGCCTTGGTAAATGTGTAGATACGGTGGACTACACTACAGTGTTTGGTAAATGCTGTCCATTGCTGTCCATATAATCCTACTTTGTAATTTCTGCATCGTTTAACATGCTGTGTTAATACTTATGCTGTGTTTCATCTTGGGCTCTTTCCCC
The DNA here is from genome assembly GCF_028583425.1 of Eublepharis macularius. Taxonomy (NCBI): domain Eukaryota; kingdom Metazoa; phylum Chordata; class Lepidosauria; order Squamata; family Eublepharidae; genus Eublepharis; species Eublepharis macularius. The sequence goes on from NC_072801.1 coordinate 77,972,763, forward strand.
ACATCCTTAAAGGGACGGCCCGTTCACCAAACGCTGCCAGCATTTCTCCTTCACTCCAAATGTCTCCGATTTCAAAACTGTTGCAGGCTGTTTTGCTTCTGTTTTTTTCGGCGCCTTTTCTGAGAATGCATTTCCTGAGTTCCTCAAAAAGATGCTGAAAAAACGGAAGCTGAACAGCCTGCTATCGTTTTGAAATCGGAGACATGTGGAATGAAGGAGAAAAGCTGACAGCGTTCAGTGAATGGGCTGCCCTTTTAAGGACGTGTAGAAACGGCCTGTGTTTCAGCTCCATTTACAGACTTCGACAACAATCCCAACCTTTTTTCTTGTTGCACTGGAAGGCCCATCCGTGTTGATTCTGTTGACTTACACCGTGTAATCTGCCTTGAGTTCTCAGTGAGAAAGGAGGACTATGAATAATGACTGTTTTCACACATCTTTCCCCCTTGCGTAAAATCATGCAAAACTCTCGGAATGACAGTGTCTTCATGGCGCGATTTCCCATCATGACTCCGTTTTGTGGCACGATGACATCGCGCCATGACATTTTAATTGAAATGATAATTTCATCATCATCCACAGATTTAATGCAAAACTTTCTCGACCAATTAAGTGATAAACTAGATTCTTTTGAGAAGAAAATGGAAGATAATTTCACAAAATTCAAAACAGACTTAACTGAGCAAATGAATATAGAAGGTCTTGTTAAGAAAACCTCTGAGGGAATTTCCACATTTTGAATCTGCCACATGGGAATCCAAGGCAGCCAATTAAGGTACACATTTTGGGATTAAAATGTAGTTAAGATTCCCATTTACTGAGGAAGAAACTAACCTCAGACTATTAGCAGTGCAATTCTACTCTGCTCTGGTTAGACCTCACCTAGACTATTGTGTTCAGTTTTGAGCACTACAATTTAAGAAGGATATAGACAAGCTGGAACGTGTCCAGAGGAGGACAACAAAGGTGGTGAAGCACAAATACAGGATGGAGGATACACTTCTGGGTAGTAATGTATGCGAAAGAGATCTTGGGGTAAGAGTGGACTGTAAACTAAATATGAGCAGTCAGTGTGATGCGGTGGCAAAAAAGGCAAACTCAGTCTTGGGTTGTATCAAAAGGGCCATTGCATTGAAATCGCAGGAGGTCATAGTCCCTCTCTATACTGCCTTGGTCAGGCTGCACCTGGAGTATTGTGCGCAGTTCTGGAGGCCTCACTTCAATAAGGATGTGGACAAAATCGAGAGGGTGCAGAGGAGAGCGATGAGGATGATCAGGGGTCTGGAGACTGAGCCCTACGAGGAAACGCTGAGGTCCTTGGGAATGTTTAGTTTGGATAAGAGGAGATTGAGGGAGGGACATGACTGCTCTCTTTAAATATTTGAAAGGCTGTCATTTGGAGGAGGGCAAGGAGCTGTTCCATTTGGCAGCAGAGGATAGGGCCCAAAGCAATGGGCTTAAATTACATGCAGAAAGGTACCAGCTGGATATTAGGAAAAACATTTTCATGGTCAGAATAGTTCAAAAGTGGAATCAACTGCCTAGGGAGGTGGGTGAGCTCACCTTCACTGGCAGTTTTCAAGAAGAGGCTGGATGAATATTTGTCCGAGATGCTTTAGGCTCATCCTGCATTGGGCAGGGGGTTGGACTAGAAGGTCTGTATGGCTCCTTCCAACTCTGTGATTCTGTGATGGTGAGGGGTCTGTGGAGACCAAGTCCTATGAGGAAAGGTTGAAGGAGCTCAGTATGTTTAGCCTGGAGAGGAAACGACTGAGAGGTGATATGATAAACCACATTCAAGTACTTGAAGGGCTGCCATATAGAGGGTGGTGCCGAGTTGTTTTCCACTGCCCCAGATGGTCAGACCAGAACCAACGGGTTGAAATTAAATCAAAAGAGTTTTAGGCTAAATGTTAGGAAGAACTTCCGGACAGTTAGAGCGGTCCCTCAGTGGAACAGGCTTCCTCGGGAGGTGGTGGGCTCTCCTTCTTTGGAGGTTTGTAAGCAGAGGCTTGAAGGCCATCTGACAGCAATGCGGGTTCTGTGAACCTGGGCAGATCGTGAGAGGGAGGGCAGGAAGGGCGACATCAGTATTTAGTTCTCGCTGCCCCTTCTTACATGCCCAGCATAATGCCAATAGCCACCTTGGGGTCAGGTAGTGATTTTCCCCAGGCCAGTTCAGCTAGGAATCCTAATGGTGCTTTGCCCTGGTCTGGACATGGAGCAGGGGTCACTGGGGATGGGGAGGGGGAGAGATTTGTGAATTTCCTGCATTGTGCAGGGGGTTGGACTAGATGACCCTGGAGGTACCTTCCAACTCTATGATTCTATGAATTATATGCAAAATAACTACAGTTTAAGTCCACTGAGTTCAATGGGTTTGCACGGTAAGACACCCACATATTCAGATGCAATGATCAATTGGAGTTAATTGAAGGCTTCTGTCTTCAGTCTTGATGAGCCATTCAATGAGAGACTGCAAGCCTGGCTCTTGACTGTTAAGCACAACCTCCAGTTTTGTTTGTATGCACATGAAAGTGGTCACATTGCTCAATTTCAGTAAATCCCAAAAGAGCCTTCTGGCACCTTGAAGATGAACAGACCCACTGAAGGATAAGTCTCCATGGGGTAGATTGGTCAGTAGCATCTGACTCCTTTCCATTTGCTTGTGACTTGAGGAGAAGCAACTGAACGGGCTGGATGGAGAAGGGATGTGGCATGAACCCCCAGGAGAAAGAGTGGGCAGAAGGGCACTGTGGAGACTTAATGTGCAGCCACAGACGTGGTTCAAGGTGTCTTGGTGAAGGAGGCAGAAATCCAAACGGTATTCCTTCTGCTCCTCTGGTGATAAAAAAGCAAACTAAATAATTGTCAGTTTTGTGCTCTTGGATGGCCCTTATAAATCTGTCCCCTGAGGCAGGTGGCCTCACCCGGCTTAATGGTATAGCCAGCTCTGAATCCAGGCAAAAAAGAAATTCAAACTTCCACGGAGCTGGCGTGGGCTGCTGTAGGGCGCCTACTGTGAGAAGATCTGGCAGGCTGCAGATCAACCTACACAATCCAGAGCAGTGAGATGCAAGCCCTATTCTAAAAGGCGGTTACAGTATGGAGCAAATACCTCAAGGCAACTCACAGGGGACACAAGACACAAACAAACAAACCTTTAGTGCCGATCGTCAGTCCGGTGACCGGGGAGAAAATTCCTTTGCTCCGCTAAATATGCCTGTCACTCAAAACCTCTCCTGAATTAAGCCATTAAGTCATCTTGAGGTGAATTTAATTGCCTGTCCACAATCTTCCAACTTCCAGTTCCTGGTTGTGTCATGTCCCAAAGGAAGTATGGGGCAGGGGAAGAACTCCAAGAGCTTCTTGGGAGTGCATGGGAAAGAATGGATGAGGAGAGAGAGAAGGTGTTTAGAAGGACATTTAAGACGGCAGGAGTGGAAGGTGGGTAGGTAAACAGAACGCTGGAGAATTTGTACAAGGTGATGGGTCAGTAATGACTCGGTGCTTGCACAGGGGACTGCCATTTACCTTTACCCTTAATGTAGGAGAACCTTCACAAACCCCCAGTCCAATAAGATTTTGGTATCAGCATTTTCAAAACAGTGAACAAAAGCTTGATTTTCCATTGTGGTTGACTTCTTTCTTTTCGTTAATAAAAAGCGAAGATTATGAGAATAAAAAAATGGACAGCTGAGTTCATTAATCATTGTGGAGCATGACTTGTTTTCTGGCCAGACAGTGGAATTTTCTCTGCACTTCTCCCACACAGGCTGCAGAAGAACTCTGTGACAAATTGAGGCAGGGTCCCCAGGTTACTGTTATGATTCCAGGAGGAAACATACAGCTCTAACCTAAAGGTTATATCCTACTGGGAAGCTCTTCTGCTCAAACCCAACTGATATAGAGCTGCTCAAGAGATTTGTAGAAGAAACCATGTTGGTGGATTGTGTCCCAGCTTAACCAATGTCTGAAGAGGATGCTGTCTGCAGTTTCTGTCCCCAGCCCCCAAACATTTTGGGCTTTCCAGTGCTCTTAATCAAAGGCATTATGTAGCCAATCGGACCTGTCTCCATCACATTGCTTCTGTGATCCCTGATTGGTTGGGATTGCTGAGAAAGAAGCCTATTTTTTTAAAAAAAAACTTGCACTAAAGGACCAGATCAGGAAATCAAGAAGCCGCGCCTAACAGACACTGAACAGCTCTTTAAAAAAGATGCATTGGATGGGAGTTTCATGAAAATTTACTCATATACACACACACAAACACAATATTCCCACTAACATTAATGCATATACACTACAGCAACGGAGGTGTCAATTCAATTTGAGGAAGAATTTCCTGACTGTGAGGTGTGTTCATCCCTGGAATATTCTCCCACATAAGGTGGTGGATTCTTCATCACTGGAGGATTTGAAGGACCAAATGGATATCTATTTTCCAAGGATATTATAGCTGTGGTTATTATAGCTGTGGTTCCTGCATTGACAGGAGGTTGAACTAGATGACCCTGGTGGCCTTGTCCAATGCTGAGATGAAATAAAAACGAAATAACACTTTCATGGGCAACAGTCCAGCACCTCTCTCTCTCTCTCTCCCGCTCCCTCCCTCTTTATTCATACACTATCTCAGTTAATCAGATCTTTACAACCTCCCTAATCTCTGCTAAGATGCATCCATCAAGGTGTGAGGTTGCCACCCACAAGGGAGAAGAGGGTGAGAGACTGGAGGTAATCTTCCTCCCTGCAGCCTTTTCAACTTCGGGAAGAAGATGGAAGCAGGTGCCTATATAAACGATGGACTGTACTGGAGCAGGCAACAAGGAGCTGGAGGCAGAAAGACAGAGAAGGTGGAGCCTCGATCTGACACCTTGTTCTGTTGCTTGGAGGCACTGGGGTGTAATTATCCAAGAGGGAGAAGAGCCGGTTCCTAACACAGATGTTTGTCTCACCCGTGCACCACGCTAAGGCAGGATCTCCAGATCTTTCTTCAGCCTTTTCTGGCCTCTATCTGCCCCGATCTCCTGAGATCCCCTACGTGGGCAAGATGGAACAAGCTGGGATCTTCTGCAGCAAACCAAGTGATCCAGTGATCTACAAGGTCCGAGTGACCACTGGCCAAGGGCTCCTGACTGGGACCTTTGACATCGTCTCCATCACCTTGGTGGGGACCAATGGAGAGAGCCCCAAGCAACTTCTGAATCGGGCTGGTATTAGCTGTTCCCGGGGATCGGTGAGTGTCGGCATGAAAGGTTCAAAGAGAAGGAAAGGAAGTTGGGGCAATAGTTTGTGTTCTGAAGAGGAGGAAACTGCACAGAACATAGATCCAGAGGAGTTAGATGGGTTAGTCTGTAGTTGCAAAATAGTAAAGAGTCCGGTGGCACCTTTAAGACTAACCAACTTTATTGTAGCAGTTTTCAAGAACCACAGCTCTCTTCGTCAGATGTATCTGATGATGTATCTGACGAGGAGAGCTGTGGTTCTTGAAAGCTTCTGCTACAATAAAGTCGGTTAGTCGTTAAGATATTACTGGACTCTCTACTATTTTGCACAGAACAGTTATTTTTGTAAAACATTAATATTAGTAGTAGTAAAATAATAAAAATTGATTATTGTATTCTCACTACGTTTGTGAGAATACAATTATGAACAAGAAGCAGCCGATGATGGCTTTGGAGTGAAAATGAATTTGGATCCAGATTAGAAATTGTGAGTTGCTCTTATCCAGCCTTCCACAATTTCTGCACGACTGTTGTTAGTGCACCACCATCAAAAGGTGGAAGAAAGAGGTGTTGTAGTCCGTGACAGTCTGACAAAGAGAGCTTTGACTCTCGAAAGGGCATACCTGGAAGCCTAGTTGGTCTTTAAGTTATTACTCAATCCAAATTTGGTGGTATCAGCACTGGGATGGGAGGTATTGTGTTTACGTGGGACTCTTTACGATGACTAAATGCTGCAGGCATGAATTCAGTAGAGCAGAACTACAAGTGACAAAAGGCACAGGTTGGACACTTGTCTGCTTCCCTCAAGTTTTGATGGGAAATGTAGGCATCCTGGTCTCGCAGCTTGGCTCTCCGACTGCTGTCCAATGGACTTTTCAACTGTCGCTTGGCCAACATTCCGCCAAGCTGCCTACATTTCCCATCAAAACTTGAGGGAAGCTGACAAGTGTCCAATCTGTGCCTTTTGTCACTTGTAGTTCCGCTCTTAGTGGTATCCAGGTTATTTTGTGGTGACTGCCAGCTGAATGTGTGCACAGACCCTGAGGGGGAAGGGTTGTGTTTCAGGTTGTGTGAAAGATCTCTGTGCAGTTTTAAATCTGTGATGCATTATTCACATGCAAAAACCACCACTTGATGCCATGCAGTGAACCTGATTGTGTGAACAGACCAACTAAAAACCATCTCTATGTACTAGCACTTTACTATTCTGAGATACTCTCTCTATATAAGATTTGGATATTTTGCTAGTTCTTTGAGTGGGCTTGAAATTCATATAGCCCACCACTGCTATGTTATTGAGAAATTTTTGCTTTGGCATTAGAGAACTTTATTAGATACTAAAAGAATGGCACATGATTAAATGCACATGTATTAAAACTTTATCGGGTTTATACCTTTAAATGTGCCATTGTATGATGTATATGATCTCTCTCTCTGACTTGTGACATAGTTATTTTTCATAGCTGGTTGTTTTGGTTTGGCTTTTTTCCGTGATACTCTCCCTCGTGCATATAGTGTTTAAATTTTGACAAGTCATAACAGAAATCTCTTTTTTTGGACTGTCAGCCACAAAGAATTTTTTAAAAATAATTTAGCTTATTAATTTGTTTACATTTTCTGTTGATTAATTAATTGACTTTCTTTTTACAAATGACATTTCACAAATCATTAATTAAGGTTTCTGAAGAAAAGAACATATCAAACATTTTATTTAGTTTTTAAAATTATTGTTGTTGTTGTTGTTGTTGTTGTTATTATTATTATTATTATTATAGTCCACCACCCCCTGCAAGCAGGCTCAGGCCGGATTACAGCATACAATAAAATACAAATAACTTACCATAAATAGACAATAAAACCACAAATTCACAGATCCAAGTTCAGCAGCATAAAATAAGCTCTACACATAATTTCTGACATCCCGGGACAGGATTCCCTTCACCCTTCCATGCAACCCATATAAAGAGAGGAGGGGGGGGGTGGAGATGTGAGATTGATATATTTTTCTTAAACAACAAAATGATAATGAACAGTACATAATAAATAAATAAATAAATAGTTTAATGTGGTTGTATAAATCAGAAATAATTATATATAACAGACTGCATAACAGAATACATAAACTACAGGGTATTTCTCTCCTGTAGGTGAAATTGATAGAGCCTTCAGAGAGGGGAAGAGGAAATAAACAAACCCTCTGAGCAGGGATCTTTGCTGGCTCTGTAGAGAGGCGGATTTGACAGAGCCTTTGCCTCTGTCTTTTTAAACTACACTTCCCAGCTAACACTGCGTCTCCCTTCACTTGAGCATCCTCGTGTAAGAGGTCTTGTGTAGAGAGACTCCAAATGATGGAGCAGTTTTTAAGGCGAGTCCCCTGGCGTAGGTGTGACTGCAAGTCAGCTCAGGGGACACCAGCCTGACTCGTCATGTCACGTCACGTATAGTTAGGCCCTCTGCCTAACTATAAATGGTGCAAAACCTTTATTATTTTCTAACCCAACCTGCTTATCATGTTTGACCCTCTGCTTTCTTTGATGAGATCTGATTTTGTGTTAATCCTACTTTGCGTGTCTGTCAACAGCTGGGTGTTGTCTTCCCCCACCCTCGATGGACTGATTACTTTTGTTATCAGATCTTGACGTAAACCAGCCTTCCTTTGTAACATCCTCTCTCCTCCTGCCTTTTGGCTGTTTGAAATTTTTTTGTATAAATGTATCCACCTAACGGATGTACACTTCACACATCTAATGAAGTGAGCTCTGGCTCAGGAAAGTCTTTAAAGTGCTGCAAGTAGAGTTGCTAACCCCGGGGTGGATGGGTGGAGATCTCCCAAAATTACAACTAATCAACAGAGTACTCAGTCCTGGAAGAAATGGCAGTGTCAGAAGGTGGCCTATATGGAGTTACATCTCTGCTGAGCTCCCTTACCTCCCCAGACTTCCCAAATTTCCAGGAATTTCCCAAGCTAGAGCTGGCAATCCAAGCCACAAGGTTCCTCTTCCATTCTGGACTAGATGGACACTTGGTGTGATTCAGATGGACTCTTCTTGCCTGTTAAAGGGTCTGATTATAAGCATCTGGAAAGCTTCTATGGACTGATACAATTGTTTTAAAGGGAATAAAAATTAAACTGGAGCCACATATAATCAAATGAAGGGTTTTGCCAGATCAGCAACTTTGCAAAGCAGATGCTATCACTTCTGTGAACCGACACTAGCTCACTGAGATTACCGATAATGGCACCCAGCACGCTGGAAGTAACTGGGAATATTCATCTTCCGCTGAAACGGAGCACTGATTAAAGGACTGTGCTTCACTCAGCTACTCAAGGCAAGATTGATTGGCCCTTCCCGACAATATTTAGATACATCCCCAGGCAGTGGCCAACAGAGCATATGTAGTTTGGCCCTCTGCCATGAAACTCAATAAATGACTTTGGACCAATTGCATACTTTCAGCCTAACCTACTGGCTTGACTCAATCAAAGAAGCCACGTCCTCCAGTTTGTAGGATCTGAGCAAGTGTGTTAATGATAGGATGTTTTGGAGCGCTTTCTTTCATAGGGTCACCATAGGTCAGAAACGACCTGACGGCACATCACACACACAACCGACCTTGTGGATTTGCTGTGAGGATAGAGTGGAAGAGGGGAGAATGGTATGAGTCATATTGGGTCCTCATTGGGGAAAAAAGTGGCATATAAATCTCTAAAGAAATGCATCTATATATAACTAAACACACCGAGGATCACTCAATATATAACTAAATAAAGCAAGGCTTTTAAGGTAAGAGATGTTCCGAGATGGTTTGCGGTTGCCCGCCTCAGGGCTTTTTTTCTGGGAAAAGACGTGGTGGGACTCAGTGGGTTGCCCGCACAGGGGGCAACTCCTGGCGGGAGGTGGTGCCCCTGGTACCACATGCGCATGCGCAAAGTGCGCGCATGCACGCTTCCAGGACTACGCAATGACATCACTTTGGGTCAGCTGGAACAAGGGGGGGAGTTTTTAAAAGTTTAAATCAGTGAAACGGAGTTCTGGCACCTCAATGAAAATGGTCACATGGCTGGTGGCCCCGCCCCCTGATCTCCAGACAGAGGAGAGTTTAGATCTCCCTCTACACCATGGCACAGAGGGTGATCTAAACTCCCCTCTGTCTGGAGATCAGGAGGCGGGGCCACCAGCCATGTGACCATTTTCACTGAGGTGCTGGAACTCCGTTCCACCATGTTCCGGCTGAAAAAAAGCCCTGCCTGCCTCTGTGGAGCAACCCTAGACTTCCTCGGTAATTCTCCATCCAAATACTAACCAGGGCCTACCCTGCTTAGCTTCTGAGACCTAACACAACAGAAAAAAGAGTTACAGTAACAAGCTCACAAAGAAAACACAACCCCCCCCCCCCCGGGTAATTATCTGATAATGGATGAATCACAGTACAATATTGGATAGTCCACAATTAACTCTTAATCGAAGTAGGTAGAAATTATAACATCAAAACCTACAGTCCCCAGATAAAGATCATAATATATCATTATCCTACCGACATTAACTCGGTTAAGAGTTGTGGAATATCCAGTATTGTACTGTGATTCATCCATTATCTGACAGTTAAGGGGGTGTTTTCTTCTGAGACCTAAGAAATAGAGGAAAATCTCCACAACCAGAGATATAAATAGTGTCAGACCCTCAATGATCTCACATACAAAATATAGTGCACTTTTAACTATTTATAAATGAAATACAAGTGCCCACATGTAAAGTGTCAGTAATCACTCATCTCGACGAGCTAGGGGCTTCTGTGCCCCTGCTCTTTATGATATTGAATTGCAGCCATGAACTGTGATTTTTATAGTATTTATTGTATTATGAGTGATTAATGTACCTTATATTCATTGTATTTATTATAAGCACTTGATACTTTAGATGTGGGCACTTGTATTTCATTTATAAATAGTTAAAGGTGCAGTATATTTTGTATGTGAGGTCATTGAAGGTCTGATACCATTTATACCTCCAGCTGCGGGGATTTTCCTCTGTTTCTTAGGTTTAGCCTTACCCAGGGGTGCCTCTTTACCTATTAGGCTTCTGAGACCTGAAAAGATCAGCGTAGCCTGGGCCAGCCAGGTCAGTGGTGCGATAGTAAAATGTCAGCTTGTCTGAGACGAGTGCCTCTCAAGGGCAGGAGAAACCACGTTGTGGATGGAGATGGGAGCTTTGTGGATGAGCAGCAGGAGTCCAACTTCTCACCAAAATTATTTTTATAAACATGCAAATTTGGCTTTCACTGATGGGTTTGGTAGGGCTTTTAAAACATCCCTGTTGTCCTACGCTCTGCAGGCTGGCTGGGTCTGGGCTCCTCTGGAACAAGGCCATAGGCTTGACTTGGGAACATGGCCTGGAGCTGGAAGAGGGAGACTTGGTGCCCAGGACTCATGCCTAGTGGACCTAGTGGGCGCAACCTTCCCGAGCTTCAACCGAAATCGGCTGAGAGTTGATCGGGCTCAGCTGCACTTCCTGCCATTTGCTGAGTCTCCTGAGACCAGGCTGTGCTTTGGTCAGGATCCTACAACGAAGTATCACTCCCAGAGCCCTTCTCTGGATCCAGGCTGGGAGTGCGCACTGCCAGTCCGGCACTTGGCCTCCTTTGCTCTGCCTCTACTGGGCCTTCCACTGACACCACTCTTGCAGAGTGGAGGTGGGACATGAAGGGCTATGGTCCTGGGTTCACGTCCTGCTGGCAAAGTCCTAGTGCTTATCTCAGAGGCTGGTATCAAGGACTCGCTTGCAGGCTCTGGCAGGGTGGCCTGTGGAGCTGCTGGGGTGGTCAGTGGGTGCCTCTGTAGTGTCAAGCTGTCCCTAATTCTGCTGGTTCTCCTGGCTCCCCAGCCTTGGCTCCTTCCTTGGGTTCTTCCTCTGAACTCTCCCAGTCTCATTCCTTGGGCTGGTCAGAGGGGGTCATGAATCCATCAGAGCTTAATGTTGCACAATTAAATCTTTTGACAAATGCAAATGTGAGTGTGCATGACAGGGTGTGTCAAGAGTCACACATAAACAATTCTCTTTTCATTCTTCCTGATGGCTCAGAAATATCAGGGGATTATCTCCCGACAATTTACACCTACAGAAGAAGCACCAGCCGACCATGTTGAGTCATCGTAAGGAAGGCAAGGGCTGCTCCGTCAAAAGAAAAGCTACCTGCATTAGCAACAGGCGTTAATACTTCTAGGCTTGCTGATGCGCTTGTTCAGAGGACATTATAAGGATCGTCAAGCCAAAATTCTGCTCCTTAAGGCACCCAAGAAAACCGAGCAGTTGTGTGATAGGAGGAGAAAATCTCTAATAGAGTTGAAGGTGGTTAAAAATCAGGAAACGGAGAAGAGAGACAACTGGGCAGTTTTCACACTGAAGCAAGTCAAGGTGCTCCGTAGTATTTGCACTGGACACAGTGTTAATGGTCTGGAATCAGGCAAAACAATAAAGTTTGCTGATGGCCACAAATTTATTTAGGAGGATAGAGAATCCCAAGCGCTTCCCTCGATGCCCTGAATTTTCAATCCCTTCTCTTCCCAAAAGCTACGATCAAGGGATTATCTTCTAAACATTGATATCCCATCGAGTGTTTCCAAGCAAGACATCAATGTAAAGCAGGAATTGATCAGCTAGCAGAACTTCACATTACTTTTTCACACCAAACTACAGAACAACAGGTGTCAGTTCTGATGTCAATTTTACTGTCTATGTGTTCAGCAGCTGAGATTTCTGCCTGCAGGTGAGAACGGCATACAAGAATCACTATTGTTTGAGATGAATGAGCAGATTCTTGAACTTTGCCTGCATCAATGCTTGCAAATGTCTTTTGCCCAAACAGAGGATGTAAATATATGTTACTAAGTACCTAGTGATGCTCAAGTGAACCTCATGTCCCCCCACCCCCCCCACGCACGCCAACTTTCCATGCACTCGCTCACACAGTCACACTTCAATTTGCTCAGTGTGAATACATTCACGTGTTCGATATCAGTTCCTTCTCAACTGCTAAAAGTATCCTAGTTTTCCCCACATCCATTCATTGAAAAGTAGATCTTGACAGTTTCTCACACCTTAAAGAAATGGAAATTGGCACGTCAAAGGAGCCTACAGTACTTGTTCTCACAGGGGAAACAGAGCTGAATTGGTGCTTTGCCTTCCGAAATAACTTGCAGATGCAATCACACAAAGGGAGCACCTGTGAAAGTGGCATCCACGTGCGCCGAGCAAGAACAGCCTGCACGTGAATTGAGGACTGCACATACTATTCTGCACTTGGACGTTCATAGGTACTTAATAACATGTATTTCCACCCTGAGAAATGAGGTTAACCTGACTGAGAACTCCCAAGTGTTTCATTTCATTTCCTTTGGCCTTGCCAAGTCATTTTTGCTTTTGCACAGCTGGCACAATCAGTTCTTCCTGAGGGCTATGAATGGTCAGGTCAGGTCAGGTCAGGTCATTAAATGATGCAGGGGTAATACAGCTCCCATAAGGTTGTACAAAAATGCACAGGCATGACACAGTCTCAATAACCCAGACTTACCCACCAATCTATAAGAATTTATATGCATTTATTTGTATGTATTTAGATACTTATAGCCCACTTTTCTAAACATCTTACAATATTGTTCTCCTGTCCTCCGTTTTATCTTCACAGCAACAGCCTCATGATATAGATTAGACTGGGATAGAGCGACTGGCCCAAGGGCACCAAGTGAGCTTCCGTGGGAGTGCGGGGATTCGAACCTAGATCCTAGATCCTAGTCTGACACTCTAGCCAGTACACCGTACTGTACTGTACACGCCACTGCATGTGTGAGATACTGCCCATTGCCCTGTGCTCTTGCGTAGTGTTTGGGTGCATGAAAAGAAACCTGCTGAACTGTTAACTAACAGCCAAACTGATTGATAAAAAGTCAGCTCCCTGTTTGCCACTGGTGAGCAGAACGTGATCCGGACTGGCTGGTGTTTCAGCATCCATAAGTGTACCACAGTGCTCATTTCTGTAATGTGATGATGACGGGAAGTCAAAAGCTGTCCCACTGGAGTTTCTCCCTCTCCCTTGCTGATGGGTAGGCATGCAGTCACCGAGCCATTCCAATGTCGTGTGTTTAGCCCAGACTAGACAGTAAGGGAATGTGATGGGAAGGGAAGATAAGGCGTTATTGCACAGGCACGAATTGGCCGTGGGAGGACATCTGAAGCCTCTGCTTATGGCTGACTCACAGCTGTGCCATAATTCCTGTCCCTGCTCAGAGATAGTGAATGTATATTTGAGAGTGGTTAACGTAGAATGTAACAGTGCCATGGGACTTGATCCAGAAATACCCCTACAGTGCACAACAATGCAGGTTGCGTCATTTATTTTGATCTCGTGCGGCGCCGGTGTGTGTTGCTCAGGGCAGGTTTAGATCTCTGCACCACCTAGTGCCCCTCCCCTATATTGGAAGATTATCATGTACCTGTACACGGTCAGATTACTCTTCAGCCAGCTTACTGGGAGGGGGAGACTTATAATGTGCTGAGACAAGCAAGCCACAAATACTATGGCTGGGCTGAAATTGTGGCAGTCATGAGGTGTGGGCCAGCCCACTATTTATAAGGAAGACATCATGTCCCGAATGGGAGCAGCAGGTGGAAAACATCCTAATATCAGACATGTCATCATGTTTTGGGGTTATGAGTCAAACGTTCACTGTGGCACAAAAGCAGTGTAACCATTTAGAAGTACAATTTATGCCCCTCATTTCAAAGGAGAGATGTAATCAAGGGAGGGTAAGGGGCATGGCTAGGGTTGCCAGGTCCCGATACCTTTCTGGCAGGAGCGGGGGGTCCTGACACTTACCTCAGGTCTTGTGGGTGTTTGTTTTCACCTGCATGCAAAGCGCATTCATGCTCCCAGCACTTGCATAATGATATCACTTCCAGGAAGTGATGTCATCATGCCAGCCACAGGGGTGCTCCCACACCTCGCATGGGACTAATTCTGGCCCCAGCGAAGCATGGGAGCACATCCAGAGCTGACACAACAACATCACTTCAAGAAGTGGTGTCACGGCACCCCATTGGGAATGTGCCCAGTGCACCCTTTTCCAGGTTGCTTGCCAGTGACGGGTGATCTCCAGGGTGCTTGGCCCCTCTTATCGATTGCCAGTGATTGATGGGCAACGGGGCAAACTCTCGGCAGATTGCCCGCCATCAGTAGGCAACTGAGAAGCCTAGACAGAGTACCTACTTTTCACAGAGAAAGTCCTAGGTTCACTCTCTGGCATCTCCAGTTGCAAGAAGCAGGCACCCCCACCCCCAAGAGCTGCTCATCTGGGTAAATCAATGGTTTTTCTTGGCATTAAGCAGCTTTGTGTGCTCATGTGTTCTTACAAAGAGCAAACAACAGGCACCATCAAGGGATGTAACCCCAATAGGAAGAGGAGAGTCCTCTCTTCTCAGACCCACGAGGCAGTTCTACTGCTGAAACTAGAGAGGGGTCTGACCCTGTATGCTGCATGCTGAGGGAACCACATGAATGTCCAGGCAGCCTTTTAGAGGTGCTGCAAAGTGGTGCAAAGAAGAGAGAGAGTGCACTGCGACCTCAGCCTCTTGGTGTGAGCAAAGTTGTCACCAGGACAGCTGGTCGGGTGGTGGCGGGCTCCCTTGCTGTGGGGGTGGGGACTGAAACTCCTCACCCTGGTTTTCCACTGATACGTTTAATGCTGTCTACTAGTTCCCAGGTTATGGGATATTTGGTTGGGATGATGCAATATGGGCTACCGCCTAGAGCCTATTAATGTGTGATTTTATTCTGATTATGTTGTGATTATACGAGATATGATGTGATCTGCTCTGAGCCAGCGGGCAGGGACAGCGGACTATAAATTTAATATAAAATAAAATAAAATAAATAAGGAGGGGCCCCTTTTCCTCTGCTAGGAAATACAACCGAAGATGCTTTCTTCTTGCTCCCCCCAACAGGTGGATAACCAGGAAGTTGCCTGTGACTATGACCTGGGCCCGGTCCTCCTGATCCGGCTGCATAAGGACCCCTATTCCTTCTTCCCCGAGAGTAGCTGGTTCTGCAGTTCCGTCCAGGTGACATCCCCGCAGGGCGAGTGCTACCACTTCCCTTGCTACCAGTGGATTGAGGGCTATTGCACCATCTCCTTGAGAGAAGGCTCAGGTGAGTCCATCAGCCTGTGCTCCGGAGACCCTGCCATGTATTCATGTACTTGGCAAACCTTGTCCTGTTATTCGGTCTAAGCTATCATGGTAGCTAACAGCAACCTGAATTAAACAGCCATCAGTGAGAACATAAAAACCACAAAACAGCACAACCAGTATTAAAGCAATGATAGAAAGAGAAAACACACGCAGGGAATAAAATTGTTTTCACCTGGCAGCTTAAAACTGTCTTGGTAGGAAAAATAACCATCTGCCTAACTTCTACAGACTGGTGGTGAATCAAGATTAGGATTTCTGAAATAGATCTAAAAGTTCAAGCTGTTTAAGACGGGAATGGGAAGTACTTCAGAGACACTGGTCCCAGGTTATATAGAGCTTTATAGGTCAAAACCCACACCTTGAATTGTTACCAGGAAAAAACAACCGGTGAGGGTTTGGGTTAGGGTTAGGGTTGGGGTTAGGGTTAGGGTTAACCAGCAGAGTGCCTTTAAGCCTGCTGAGATATGTTCCTATCAGCCAGTACAAGCAAGTGATACGGCCACCATGTTCTGGAGAGCTGAAGTTTTGGCGAAGTCTTCAAGGGCAGCCACATCTACAAGGAATTGCAGAAGTCAAGTCTGGACATTACCAGGGCTTGAGTAACTGGGGCAAGCTAATCCATGTGCAGGACAGATCAGAAGTGGGGCATGAGGCTAAAAACCCAAAATGACACTGGGGAAACATATGTGTACTGCTGGTCAAAATGTGTACAAATGGTCTATACATAGGATTCCCCGTGGGGCTGACCAGATATCCCAAGGGCCTAAGTAAACAGCATACTTTTCCCAAGTACATCCCAGGGTCCAGTTGACAGGTGTGGTCTGGGAATCCAGTGCTTGGCTCTTGATTTCCCGGGATTTGAAATTGAGATCATGCGTTATTTTCCCTGGAGACCAAGCTAAGAGATCCTGGCTGCATTTGGATGTTGTGCAAGCCGACGCAAGGATGAATCCAGCTTGATGCTGGGCTTGCACACCTTGTGCTCCTCTCCTGCCTCTTTTCTCATGCAGGCACAGTCTGAAGGCAAAATAAGAAGGCATTTTTCTGCAGGGCTAGGTCTTATTGATATGATGATTTATGAATATTTAATCCTTTACTTAATAGCTCTATGTATTAAACCCTACAATATGAATGGAGATTTTTTTAGTCAAATAACTGCCCTATTCTTTAGCGTTGCTCTTAAAACTTGGGTGGTTGCCACCAGAGAAGAAGGTCAGGAAAGACACAGCCTTGTTAAAATCCTCTTCCCTGTCTCCCACTCTCCATTACAGCCAAGACTCCATCGGATGACACTCATTATCTGCAACGGAGGCATCGCCGGGAGGAGCTAGTGATGAGACACAGCAAATATGGGTGAGCAGGAAAGAAGCAAAGGGGTGTTTGAAGAGCTGGTGCTATAAAGAAAGGACCTGAGGTGGCAGATTGGGGGGGGGGCACAGAGCTCCTGTGCTGCTCACCGGCTGCCTCCACAAGGCTTGTCAACATCCAGGTGGGTCATGGAGAGCTCCCAAAATTGCAACTGATCTCTACACTACAGTAGGGTTGACAGATTATCCTGGCAACCATTGGGAAGTTGGGAAACTGACCTTGGGCCAGTGGCAGCTTTTCGGAGCTCTCTCTCTCAGCCCCACTCACCTCACAGGGTGTCAGTTTGTGGGGATAATAATAACACACTTTGTAAACCACTCTGAGTGGGCGCTAAGTTGTCCTGAAGGGTGGTGTATAAATCAAATGTTGTTGTTTTGTTGTTGTTGTTAAACATTGCTAAAACATTCAATGGCGCCAGGTACAAAATCTACTTGCAGTAGCTGAAGATGGAACTATGCAAGGCAATTAAGTGGGTGAGAATCTACCAAGATGAAGTAAACTAGAGCATAACGGGTGGCCACTGGAGATGAATTGCCATTGCCTCAACCATAGGCCCGGTGGAACATCTCTGTTTTACAGGCCCTGCAGAACTGCATTAAATCCCTCAGGGCCCTGGTCTCAACTGGGGCCGTTTCCACACTACTCATCTTCTTCCAGAACGGGGCGCAACGTCACGGGAAAAACATGGAAGGCAGTGTCTTCTTGCGCGATGTAGTGTAAAACTCGTGCGAGAAGACGCTATCTTCCGTGTTTTTTTCATGACGTTGCGCCTTGTTCTGAAAGAAGGTGAGTAGTGTGGAAACGGCCCATGAGAGTTTTCCACCAGGCCGGTGGCAGGACAATCAACGTGGTGGCTGAGCCCTCACAAGAAGCCCCAGTTCTTTTGCCTCTGCCAGCACCACATCTGGACCAGGCCCCAGCCTAGCATCAACCAGCGCGCCGTCTGTTTTTGTGTGGGCTGGCCTTTGGCTAACTGCCTCCAGACATGAAACGCCTTGAGTCAGCCTAGGCGTGAGGTACTGTCAGAAATTGCTGGGCTGCAAGAAGAGCCTTAATCTGGCAGGACCTATGCTTATGTTAAAATGGAGGATTGGGTGTGTGGTCCAATTTGACTTGCCATAGCTTTGTGAAAGAAACCAGGGTCAAATTTTACTAGGCAAACATATTAAAGATTACAAAGCACTTTGCATTGAATTCTTTGTCCCCGATAAAATTACCCTGATCTGGATAGCTCAGGCAAGCCTGATCTTGTCAGATCTCAGAAGCTAAGCAGGGTTGGCCTTGGTTGGTAACTGGATGGGAGACCTCCAACAAAGACCAGGGTTGCAGAGGCAGGTGGTAGCAAACCACCTCTGTGAGTCTCTTGCCATGAAAACCCCATCAGGGGTTACCATAAGTCAGCTATGACTTAATAGCGCTCTCCACCACTACCCTAATAAAATGACTTGGAAACTATTTATGCATTTTTGGGTCTTAATTCTCCTCCCCTTCCCCTCCTCTTCATCACAGTCCTTGGAATTTCAAATTTCAAACCCTACCTTCTATTACTTCATGCAGGCAGGGGGCCACCACCCAGAAGGGCTGGCTGTGTTTCCGCTGCTGCTTCTGGGACTGAGCCAAATGCTACCTGCAGCCACCCAGGATGTCCTTTCTCGGGCAAATGAACACCTTTTTATTCCCTCTCCCAATGTGTTTTGAACAGGTGGAAGGAATACCTCCCAGGAGTTCCATGGTGTGCTGACATCGACACAGCCCTGTCGTTGGAATATAACCTCCAGTATTCTTTCCCTAAAGCCACTGCCTTTTTCGGGCGTGGGACAGTGGCGTAAGTATCGAGAGCTGTAAAAAGGCTTCTGGGGTCCACTGTAAGATCCCTCAAAGGGAAAGGTATTCAGAATTTGGAAAGCTCCAAGTTCCACTGCTCTTCTGCCCTAACCACTGAACCGTCCTTCCCCTTCAGGATGTTTGAAGCCAAGGTGAAGGGCTTCCTGGACAAGCCTTTCTCCTGGGGGAAGCTGGAGGACATCCGCAAGGTCTTTTGGTTCTACCACACTCCTGTCACAGGTCAGTAATGCTGCTGATGGTCAAGGATGCAAATCCCATCCCTGTCTAGCCAGGAAGGCCAGCATTTTCCTCTTGGCTGGTGCGAGCCCCCTAAGAGGACACTGCCCCAAAACACACCCAACGGCCTTCACAGCTTTGCTCTTGAACAGATAACACAACACTAGTGTGTACGGGATTTAGTTGGCCCAGCCAAGCAACTTCTGGTATCCCCACATTGCTTTATTGTGCCCTGCCACAGACATGTACTTCATTTAAGAAATGCATGCTCAAAATTATGCTCTCCATAGCACCATAAGCTTAACTCTGCCCTCTCGTTGAAGCTGGTCTGATTCTGTAAAGCTCAGAAGCACAAAGGTCTTCCTTCCTTTCTTCCTCTCTCTCTGTCTCCAGAGTATGTATTTAACCACTGGAAGGAGGATGAGTTCTTTGGCTACCAGTACTTAAATGGAATCAACCCAGTGATGATCCAGAAGTGCTCCAGGATCCCAGACAATTTCCCTGTGACCCAGGAAATGGTGGCAGGATCGTTGGGGGAATACACCTCCCTCCAAGAGGAGCTGAAGGTAGTTGGTTACCCTCCTGTTCTTGAAACTCAGGCCCACTATGAGGGATTCCCATGTGCAGAATGTTACATACTCTTCTCTTAAAAAGAATGAGAAGTTTCAAGCTTTAAGGTGGCTTTGAATGAAAAAGCACTGAAGACTTAATGGAGACTTAAACATACAAGCTGGTATTGGAAGCAAAAAATTCTGCATGACATTTTCTAAGAGAGTCACGGTTCGCCTGCTCACAGCTTGCTTCCTCTGACTTTCTGATTAAAAGACTGCCAAGTGCTTTTTCCTTTCTCACCCCTAACTGGTCCCAGACTAGGGTTGCTGGTGGAGTTTGGAGAGGGCAGAGTTTGGGAGGGAAATTTACAGCAAGGTATAAAGCCATCAGGGCCAGATCTAGGGTTGCCGGTACCCAGGGCAAACCAAGTCCGGCCCCTTGCGCGTGTGTGCAGTGTGCGCGCTCGCTCCTGGAGCTGCGTGATGATATCACTTCTGTGACATCATCATGCAGGGCAGAGTGTGCTGCCTACGCGGCAAGCCGGGTGCCCCGGTGTGCCGCAGAGTTGGCAGAGGCAGTGCGGAGGGCTGGGAGGCTGCCTACGCTGCTGCCTGCACACTCCCAGCAGCTGGCAGCTGTGCCTGGCACCCCCTCGTTGGCGGCGCTGGGGGGCAGACTACCACCCTTGCCCCCCCTCGATCTGGCCCTGAAAGCCATAGAGACCACCCTCTAAAGCAGCCATTTTCTCCAGGGGAACTGATGTCAGGAGATCAGATGTAATTTTGGGACCCTCCAGGTCCCACATGGAGGATGGCAACCCTATGCCAGACCCTATCCCGAAAGGTCGGTTTCCCACGCAGGAGAATAATGGATCTACACAAAGCCATGTTAAAGCAACATTAAAATTCAGAATGTCATTTCAGTTGCCCCTTAATAAGTAACCCTATGCTCCTGTGCTTGGTTCCCTGAGAATTGGCTCTATTGAATACAAGGGGACTTTTTTCCAAACAGACATGCACAGGGTTGCTCTTCAAGGCAGCCTGGCTCAAAGCAGCAGGCAGCTGCCTCCCATCTCAAGGAAAGCAAAACCGCTGTCCTGTGTTTATACTCTCTCCCTCCAAGAAGTGCACAGAGTGGCATATGTGGTTGTCCCCTCACTATTTGATCCTCACAATGATCTGGTAAAGTGGGTTGAGCAGAGATGGAGCAACTAGCCCATGGCCACCCAGCGAGCTCTATGGCAAAACAGGGTTTTGAACCCAGGCCTTTCAACTTAGAGTTGAAATACACATTGCAAGTTATCTCGGGACGCTCAAGTGCAGGATTTTATGTGTGGTCCTCAGTTCATGGGCAGGCTGTCTTTTGCTCGGCCCACGTGAATGCCACATTCATGGGAGCTCCTGTTGTGTGATTGCATTTGCAAGTGAGTTCGGATGCCAATTCAGCTCTGTTTTCCCAGTGAGAATTCTCAGGGATAGAGAGGGTAGAGCAAGTTCTTTAGGCTCCTCTGACTTGCCAATTTGCATTTCTTTAAGGTGTGAGAAAGTGTCAAGATCTGCATTTCAATGAATAGATGTGGGAGGTGGGGGAAAGTGGGAATTTGCAAACAGCTTGGGATACTTTTAGCAGTTGAAGAGGTGCTGATATCAAACCAGTGCACATGGAGCAAATTGAACTGTGAGAGCCAAGCTACAAGTGATGAATGATACTTGAATGGCAAGTATTCCTCCCTGGTTGCTTGTGCTCCACTTGCGCTCCACTTGATCATTACATATTTGGCGCCAGTCAAACTGACTGTATGAGTGAGTGCCTGGGAAGATGGAGGGGGAGGGGGACACATGAAATGAGGTTCAGTTGAGCATCCCGAGCTACTTTGTAATATGTATATCCACCCCTACTCTCTGCTCCTTCTAAGAAGCTATTTCTTTGCTTTGTGAAGGGCTGCAACCATTTCACAGCCCCGGAGAGCCAGGAGGGATTGCCCTGTCCCACTGAACACTCCACCCACTCTATGCCCTTGTCTTACAGAGAGGGACCATTTTCCTTGCTGACTACAAGATCCTAGAGGGCATCCCCACCGTACAGCTGAATGGCAAACGGCAATACATCACAGCTCCTCTGTGCCTGCTGCACCAAAAGCCCACCGGAGAAGTCATCCCTCTAGCTATCCAGGTAAATGCAAAGAGCAAAACGTTTAGCCCAAAGGGCCAATCAAAGCACACATGTGAAGGTTTCTTCTTGAGTGCAACATCTGAAAAATTTCAAAGGGTGCAAGAGAGGTATGGTACACTAGGAAAATTTCTTGGACCTGTATTCCTAGTCGACAGTCCCATGGGTGAGCGTGTATGAAACTGGCTAGTGCTACAGTTTGCAAAAGATGGCCCCACGTTAATCCCCTTGTGTAATTCTCCTTACAGCTCCGCCAGCACCCTGGCCCCCAGAACCCCATTTTCCTGCCCACAGATGACGAATGGATCTGGATGCTAGCCAAGACCTGGGTGCGCAACTCCGAATTCCACACCCACGAGGCGATCACTCACCTTCTCCGTAGTCACCTCATGGCCGAGGTCTTCTCAGTGGCCACTCTGAGACAGCTGCCAATGTGCCACCCGTTGTACAAGGTAAGAGTTGGGGGGCTGCAAACATCAGAGGGAGATGGGCTTGAGTGTGGGGGAGCAATGCTTTTGCTCAGGCGGTGATCCGGCTTCTATGGAAAGCAAATGTAGGCAGGAAGAGAAGAATGACAAGTCTTGTGGAGAGAAATTCTGACCCAATCCAGAAACTGTAGGGGGGAGGGTCGGTGGACCCTTTCCCATTGCTAGGGATCAAAAATGGTGTTCTTCTGTGTAATGTTTTTGTTCTAACCTGCTTCTCTTGGGCCTTTATTTCAGCTCCTCCTTATGTTAACTTTTACCTCACAAGGGCCCTAGCCACAACCCACACTCCTTTTATTTCCACTCACACAAAGCTTCAGGTGTTCTCTACTTGACCAAGGCTTTTACCTCAAGAACGCCTTCCCTTTGGGGTCTGGATCCCGCTGCTAACCCCATCGGTTGCGTTTTGCCCTGTTTCGTGTGACCTGCATATTGCCGCCTCCCAAAAGTTTCCTCAAAGGTTTTCACTTCCACTCAAGGCTTTTCACCTTAGATCCCTTCGGCTTGCCCTGTATTATAGGCAGACTTAGTTACAGATGGTAGAACCACAGAACAGTCAGTGTGTGAGGTAAAAACGGGATTCTATATTCCAGATGAATCCGCCGTTTTGCTTAACCAGGGACAGAATTTATTTATATTTATTTATTTATATTTATGTATGCGTGCTGGTTGCGGAATATTGATAAGGGTTTGGAATAGGTTCATAAGCTTGGTGATTTCAAAACAGGTATATATTCTTAAAGGTATGTTCACAGACTCCCTCACGAAGACTAATTTTCCACAGAGATCTTCACCAACAGAATAAACACTCCTCTCATCTGCACAGTCACAGATTCACTCAGGACTTTCCACACAGCTTGCCTGATCTAGATAGAATATCCTCTTTCTGAGATACAGACTGACCCAGGCTCACACTGGGCCAAGCTAGAAGTGATGAGTTACACTTGAATGGCAAGTGAACAGACTCACATGTATTCCCCCCTGTTCACTTGCGCTCCACATGCACTCCACTCGATCACGTAGACAGAATGAATGCTTTCTGTCTGCACTATAACTAAAACTGCAGTTTACTCTGCTCCCTGGGGTACATCCACCATCCAGGCACAGCACGCCTCGCTCACGAATGCAGCCCCCCTCCTTTTCACATTAGAGGCCTGCGCTTCTAACCAAAGTAAACGTATATTCAAAAAAACCCTTTAACACAGAGAAATAAAACACACACACTTGTGTTTAACATACGCCTATTAGCATGTAACAAAATGTTACATGCTAAGAGGCATATTTATCTCCAGGGCAATAGTACATGGTGATGCAACTCACCTGCCGGCAGGTGCATCCAGTTTTGTGCATTCCAAACGTTCCTTGCCATGTGTGGCCGGCAGATGGTCCCAGTTCTGCGGGTGGTCAGCAGATGTGTCAGATTCCAGGGATGGGCAGGTGTGCCCAGAGATGAGCCTGTCCAGATGTGCACAGCTGCTCAGGTGCTGAAGTGATGCCTGAGGCATGTGTCTGCAGCTGTGAACAGGCCTCGATACACTCAGCAGAAGAACTGCCTTTCCCAGCTGTTTTGCTCCACGTGCCTGTAGAATGAACTTGGAGGAAAGAAATGCTGGTGCGATACAATTCCTAGGAGGTGTCCGCATTGGCGCACCTCCATTAATATATGGGTTGTGCGAAACAAACAAAAATAATACAAAAACACGAAAAGAAACAATCCAGCATTAGAATACTTCTTACTGAGTTATAATATATTTAAAATGTTTTGATCTTGTTTCTGGGTCACAAGACACCCCTTCCCCAAAGCAGCTTGCCAAAAAAAGGCACTTTAAAACATAGCAAGCACAGCAAACCAGTAACACTAGTTGAAAACAAAGGAATAGGGGGCTAAGGGTGGACACTGACACTGAAGAACATAAAAACATGAGAGAAGCCATGTTGGATCAGGCCAATGGCCCATCCAGTCCAACACTCTGTGTCACACAGTGGCCAAAAAACCCAGGTGTCATCAAGAGGTCTGCCAGTGGGGAAGGGACACTAGAAACCCTCCCACTGATTGTCCCCCCCCCAAACACCAAGAATACAGAGCATCACTGCCCTAGACAGAGAGATCCATCTATACCTTGTGGCTAATAGCCACTGATGGACCTCTGCTCCATATGTTAATCCAATCCCCTCTTGAAGCTGTCTGTGCTTGAAGCTGCCACCACCTCCTGTGGCAGTGAATTCCATGTGTTAATCACTCTTTGGGAGAAGAAGTACTTCCTTTTATCCATTCTAACCCGACTGCTCAGCAATTTCATTGAGTGCTCATGAGTTCTTGTATTGTGAGAAAGGGAGAAAAATACTTCTTTCTCTACCTTCTCTATCCCATGCATAATCTTGTAAACCTCTATCATGTCACCCCTCAGTCGTTGTTTCTCCAAGCTAAAGAGCCCCAAGCGCTTTAACCTTTCTTCATAGGGCAAGTGTTCCATCCCTTTAATCATTCCACTTGCCCTTTTCTGCACTTTTTCCAGTGCTATAATATTTTTTTTGAGGTGTGGTGACCAGAATTGTACACAGTATTCCAAATGAGGCCATACCATTGATTTATACAGGGGCATTATGAGACTAGCTGATTTGTTTTCAATTCCCTTCCTAATAACCCCCAGCATAGCACTGGCCTTTTTTATTGCCGTCGCACACTGTAGCCGTGTTCCATGAGCAGAGTTCCATTAGTGGAGTTTCAGACAGGTAAGTTAGCAGCAAAATAGTGTGCCCCCCTCCAGAGGGTTCTCCAGCGCTACAGACCCGATCTTTGCCCCTCCTTCCTGTGGCTAAGTTTTAGGGGCAAATTAATTCCATGGTCACCTCTAATTAAAAGGTCCAAAAGCCACATTAGTTTAAAAAAAAGCTTCATCAAACTGTAAAAATCTGTACCGGTGAGAAAAAGAGAACGCTCCACCATGGCACGGAGTTGTTTTCCATTGCCCTAGAAAGTTGGACCAGAACCAACGGGTTGAAATTAAATCAAAAGAGTTTTGGGCTAAACATTAGGAAGAACCTCCTGACAGTTAGAGTGGTCCCTCAGTGGAATAGGCTTCCTCGGGAGGTGGAGGGTCCTCCTTCTTTGGAGGTTTGTAAGCAGAGGCTCAAAGGCCATCTGACAGCAATGCTGATTCTGTGAATCTAGACAGATAATGAGGGGGAGGGCAGGGAGGGTTGCATCAGTGCTCAGTCCCCGTGGCCCCTTCTCACACGCCCAGGGTAATGCCGATCACCACTTTGGGGTCAGGTAGCAATTTTCCCCAGGCCAGTTTGGCTAGGGATCCTGATGGTGTTTTGCCATCTTCTGGGCATGGAGCAGGGGTCACTGGGGGAGGGGGAGGGGGTAGTTGTGAATTTCCTGCATTGTGCAGGGGGTTGGACTAGATGACTCTGGAGATCTCTTCCAACCCTATGATTCTATGATACCAGTGGCTTTACCTGTTTTGTAACTTGGATACAATCATCACAGTTTGTTCCCTTTTCCAGCTTCTGATTCCTCACCTCCGGTATTCAGTCCACATCAACGTGTTGGCTAGAACCTACCTTACCAACCAAGGAGGGATCTTTGACAGGGTAAGTGGATCTTTGAGGAATGCTCAGAAGCATCCTGGGAAGCCTCCCCTACCGAGCCCCTTAGTTTCATCTATGCATGGACATCACTTGACGTCTCAGGGATTGAAGACATGCTGGCTGGCAGCTGAGTGCATGAACTGCACAAAATGGTGGGGTGAAAGGCCTCTCTGGGCTGTCATGTATGTGACCAGGGCTGTTTGGGGGATTAGAGGCAGAATCCCAGGAACTCAGAGAACACTGGGGGTCTGGGGAGACAAGCAAGGTACTGCTGGGAATCATAGCAACATGCCTGTCCTGGTCAAGATGCCAGTAGCGCCTATAAGACTAACAAAATTTGTGGTAGGGTACGAGCTTTCATGAGTCACAGCTTACTTCTTCAGATACAGAGGGGGAGGCAGTGCCTGGAGGCCTGGAGGCAGTGCCTGGAGGCCTGTAGGGGCTCTTCACGACTTTTTGAGATGGAATCATTCGCACATGCAAGTCATCCCTTGGTGTGGCAATGAGACAAGAGCAAGCATGAGCCCCTTAAGGAAAAGGAAGTTATCCTGGTTTTCTGACAGATGCTAGTGTTTCAGGGCTGAGCCCTCAACTCTAGTCTCTCTTCTTGTCTTGGACCATCAACAAAAGCAATGATAAAGGAACAAAGGGCTGTTGAGAGCCTGCAAGGAAGCACAAAGCCTGCCTGCATTTATCATGCCCCTGTTCGTGCTGCTTACTCAACCTATATCCTATCTCCAAGAAACACTGCCTCCGAATGGGCAATGTGAAAAAATATCAACATTTTCCCTCCACAGGCCATTGCAACTGGGCGCCAGGGGTTAGCCGTACTTCTCAAAAAGGCCCTGGAGACCTTGACCTACACAGATCTTTGCCTCCCAGACGACATTGAGGCCCGCGGGGTCAGCTCTCTCCAAAATTATTACTACAGGGATGATGGGCTGAAGATCTGGGATGCTATTGAGAGGTGAGGGAAATAGAATTTGTGGGGAAACACTGAGGTATCTTGCTAAATGTTGGAGGTTGGTTCCAAAAGGGCCACTCGGAGCACACCCAGCGGGATTTCTGACTCCTTTTTCTTCTAGTCATATTGCTAACTTCTCATGA
Organism: Eublepharis macularius; assembly: GCF_028583425.1. Lineage (NCBI taxonomy): Eukaryota > Metazoa > Chordata > Lepidosauria > Squamata > Eublepharidae > Eublepharis > Eublepharis macularius. The sequence goes on from NC_072801.1 coordinate 77,999,568, forward strand.
AATGGCCACATTTTCAGATGCAGGTTATCACACTGCAGAAGAAATTGGTGTTGCAGAAAAAGAAGTCCCCATGGAACCAGCTCTGTGGCTGGTTCAAATTACAGAGCGGCATGGGGGAGGGGGCACTGGGCTTCATATGTTTTGTGGTGGTCCCCTTGGCTACTGGTTTTCTATTCTGCATTAATATTTTCAAAAGAACTTTATCAAACTAGAATGTTTAGTCCAATGAAGAAGAAGAAAACAGATCCCATTTTTCTTCAAAAGAGCTCGTGGAGGAGTTTCCAGTTCCTTGTTTGGATCTCAACTGAGCTAATCTATGTCTTCTATGTCCGTTATTTTGATCAACTCCTTTTTTTATTGTGGACATTAAAGCTGTGTGGGAAAAGCTATAGGAAGATAAGACTGACAACCAATTTAAAAAATCCTGTACCGTTGGCTCTTGTTCTCTCCTGGCTTTCCACAAACCATGCAAGACTGGTTTCCATTCAGGAGGGCTTTCTACTCAGATTATACGGCTGTGTCATAAGAAATAGATCAAAGAGATACCATAGGAATTGTACACTAGACTATTGCTGATGTAGATACTCTCCTACTGGGTAATTTGACGTTGCTAAAGATGTCATGTTAATCACTTACACTTTAATTCAGAAAGGTTTCATCTATGAGTCCCTCTACACAAGACATCTGACATGCGTTCTTCAAGTGTCAGTTACCACAAGTTTACATGGGAAGTGTAGTATTACAAAGAACGGCCGCTCGAGGAGGGGGACATAACAGGAGGCAGGAAATCCAGGGGGGCTTTATGCAAGAGGTAGAGTATTCCTTGCATCACTTTCTCTCACTTGCAAAAAGCCGTCCTGGATTTCCTACCTCCTGTTACGTCCGCCCCCCCACCCGAGCCAAGCGAAAACCCGAGCCGAGCGTTTTTTTGCAAGAGAGACAGTATCTCATGGCTCTTCTCCCTAGTGGAGGACAGCACTGAGAATCATTTCCAAGCAGCCATTTGTTGTAATACTACACTTCCCAGGTAAGCTTGTGATACCCGACACTTGAAGAATACGTGCCCAGGGATCTCATATGGAGAGACTCTACGTGTTTCAGCTTTATGCAACTTTTCACATTTGCGGCCACCATACCCTATTGTATTCTGTTTTCCATTGAATGTCCCAACTGCGGATCATATTGTATTTTTGCTGTGAATGCCCTAGTTATTGAATGTCCTAGTTATTGATTATACTATATTCACTTGCAGTATGTAAGCCGCCTTAGATTGCAGTGAGAAAAGCGGACTATAAATCAACATCAACAATAAGAATATTGTCGAAGGCTTTCATGGCCGGAGAACGATGATTGTTGTGGGTTTTCCGGGTTGTATTGCCGTGGTCTTGGCATTGTAGTTCCTGACGTTTCGCCAGCAGCTGTGGCTGGCATCTTCAGAGGTGTAGCACCAAAAGACAGAGATCTCTCAGTGTCACCTAGGAACTACATCAGGAACTACAATGCCAAGACCACGGCAATACAGCCCGGAAAACCCACAACAATCAACAATAAGAATAATTGACAGGTGGCACTCAGAGTTATCTGTCAATCACATTTTTATCCCACCCTTTCTTCAAGGAAGTAGACATCATTATCCTTCTGCACAGAATTCCCACAACTATGTGGGGTAGGTTAGGCTGGGAATGGGTGACTGTCACCTTAATAGGTCATGATGGGTACCCGTGTTAGTCTGTCTGTAGCACTTTAATGGTTCAGCTGTCACATGGCTACCTAATGACTGTTTCAGAATGTTGCAGATATTATCAAACCTTGTTCAATTAGAAAACTGGAGTTCTTTGATTGTTTCATGGTCATTGCAACAAATCTGCAGTCGTCTTTTTCTTAACCAAAAAGTTAACATTGGCAGTAAAACTGGCATTAAAACTGACACCTGTTTTTGCATGTAAATGACATAAAACATATAAATGCTACGAAAATGCCATAAAAGAAAGAAATGGTGAAGCAAACGAAGAAAATGGATGGAATGAAAACAATCCTGATGAAAACATACAAAATTAAAAAGAAATAATAAGTGGTTGGTCTCTTAGCCCCGTTTTATTAAAAAACTTTCCTTCCCATAATTCATGCACCGAAGGTTCTTCTTCTTCCACCCCAAAATATCACCTACAGAAGCCAAAAGATGATTGGAAGAAGCTTTGCGGGGGTAGGGGAGCACTTCTAAGCCTGTTAGAGACTAAATAAAAGGAGACCCATCAGTGGCTTGAAGAAAATTATTTATTGTTCACTTTCTGGGGAAAGAATCAGACTTAGGACCGCTCCTTCATCACTTGGGACCAACCTGACTTCTCTCTTCCTGCAGCTTCGTTGCTGGCATCGTGGAACTCTACTATCAAAATAATTTATCTGTCCAGAGGGATTACGAGTTACAGGCCTGGATCTGTGATATTTTCTCCAAGGGTTTCCTGGCCAAGCGTTCCTCAGGTAGTCTGCAAATTGCTGCATATGCATTTGATCTCACCTTTGCCTCCTGTTTTTGGTGTTTGTTCCATCGGACCTTTATAGCATCATTTTTTAAAGTCTCCTTCTCGTTTTATCAGAATTTTATCACTCTTCCTCAAATATCTGACTGTAACATGCCATTTAGCACATGTGAAGGACATCAACTGGGACACAATAATGGCAGCGACACAGAGAGGAGGAGGGACGGAACTTATAGACAGGATAAAGAAAGATTAAGGCTTCATTCAGATATCATAATCCAAACCCTAGTTAACTGTAATAGCCAGGGCTTTTTTCTGGGAAAAGAGGTGGTGGAACTTAGTGGGTTGCCCCGGAAGAAAATGGTCACATGGTGGGTGGCCCCACCCCCTGATCTCCAGACAGAGGGGAGTTTAGATTGCCCTCTGTCTGGAGATCAGGGGGCAGAGCAGGTGGCAGGGCCACCCGCCATGTGACCATTTTCAAGAGGTTCTGGAACTCCATTCCACTGCGTTCCAGCTGAAAAAAAGCCCTGGTAATATCTGAATGTAGATAATCCACCAAATCAGGATTTCAAACTAGGGTGTTCAGCTGATTGATTAACCACAATTTGCACTGTTTGTGGTTTGATGCGATGTCTTAAATAACGGCAGTCTGTCATGTAAGAGCCATCTGGCTGTGGAGCTGACAGAGTAAGAAGGAACTAGGCAAGAAATGGACAACCTGGAGGATAAAACAGAATTTGTTGCACAAACCACAGTTTAAAGAAACCACAGTTTATTATGAGAGCAAAAGTTTGGGTCCAGTAGCACCAACTAGATTTCCAGAGTATGAGCTTTTGTTATGACATCTGAATGCAGCTTAGTCAAAAGAGTAGCAATATGGGAACTGGGGGAGGGGGTCCAGAGGAAACAAGGAAATGAACTCATATTGAGTAATGATGCACCCAAAGACAATTCTGGAGAAGCAAATTCAGCTATGTGACTTCACATTCCACCCACATGCTCCTCTGTTCCATATGACCACATTGCTGCGACCTTGATTCTCCCTCAATGTCTGACATTACAGAGGTCCTTCCCTTCTTCCTCTCCAGGTGTCCCTTCCTCCATCCGCTCCGTTCCAGAACTCACCAAGTTTTTGACCATGGTCATCTTCACTTGCTCAGCCCAGCATGCTGCAGTCAACAGTGGACAGGTAGGTGCAGGGACTCTAGTCCCTTTTCTGAGATAGATCCAGAGGAGTTAGTCGTGTTAGTCTCTATTTGCAAAATAGTAAAGAGTCCAGTGGCACCTTTAAGACTCACCAACTTTATTGTAGCATAAGCTTTGGAGAAGAACAGCTCTCTTCATCAGATGTATCTGACGAAGAGAGTTGTGGTTCTTGAAAGCTTATGTTACAATAAAGTTGCATCTCCACTAAATATGTCCTGACCTAGGTAGCCCAGGTAAGTTTAATTTTGCCAGATCTCAGAAGCTAAGCAGGGTGGGCCTTGGTTAGTAATTGGATGGGAAACCTCCAATGAAGACTAGGGTTGCATAGGCAGGCAATGGCAAACCGCCTCTGTTAGTCTCTTGCCAAGAAAACCCTACCAGGGGTTGCCATAAATCAGCTATGACTTGAGGACACTCTCTACCAGCTTAATAGCCATACATGCTGTCAGTCCTACCAATTTTAGAATCACAATAGGTAGGACTGTCAGCATGTTTGGAGTTAATTCCTGTCCAAATAGCACACTTTCTTTTGTTTATTACACAGCTTGTTTTCTACCTTCAACTTTTATTTTTTCCAACCTGTCAGATGGCAAAAAAGATGCATTTGCTATGGTGGCTTTGTGTGCAGAAGTTTGCAACTCTTTCTCAACTATTGGATATACTTTCCATTTTTCTTATAGAACATGAAGATATTTATACTTCAAAATTCCACAGATATACCAAACAGTATCATTTTATATGCTAAGTTATAAACAATGCATTTTATGTTGTTCAGTCAGTAAAAGATATTTCGGCTTGATCTGAAAGTAAAATGATGCATGAGTTAATTTCCCCTAAATTTCCATTTTTTAATGGGGGGAAGGTGGTGGTGATGGCGGTGGTGTTTGTGCCTGTGTTGATTCAGAATTTCCAGACGTTTTTACATTTCTAGATGAAATATACACTGAATTAATGCTCGTGGATATCTGCTGGTGCTGCCAAAACTCAAATGCATACTTCTTACATATTTTTCTGCAATGCCTGGCAATAATGTTGTATGGGTAACAACAACAACAACAACAACATTTGATTTATATACCACCCTTCAGGATGACTTAACGCCCACTCAGAGCGGTTTACAAAGTATGTCATTATTATCCCCACAACAAGCACCCTGTGAGGTGGGTGGAGCTGAGAGAGCTCCAGAGAGCTGTGACGGACCCAAGGTCACCTGGCTGGCTTCAAGCGGAGAAGTGGGGAATCAAACCCAGTTCTCCAGATTAGAGTCCCAATCGCTCTTAACCACTACACCAAACTGGCTCTCAGTAAGGATCCTGGGGTTAACTAACGACATAACTGGATATTAATTACCAGTGGATCTCAAGGTTGTACTTCTTAAATATCTGAAGAACAGGGTGAAGGAAATGAACAAAAAGTGGTTTGGGACTTAATGGCAGCTGCTCGCAAAAGTTTATCTGCATTCCAGATGAAGATAATATCACCCCCTACAGCAAATTGCTTCAAAAGAATCTGAGATAAAACCTGCTTGCTCAAATTAGAAGCTTGAATAGTAGCTCTCATTTCAAGAAACTTATTGGGAAATGAGCATTTTTCATTATGTATTAGAATAGCAACTTTATATTCTCCTAATTGTGGTAAGATTACCTGACTTTTACCTGCTGATTTCTCACATAATACAAGGACAGGCCAGCCCCCCCCCCCGGACTTGTGCCCCACTTAATATGCTTAACCCCCAGGAGGGCTGCTGGGTCCATCTCACCCTCTTTTGTGCTCTCTCTGCCCTCTTCTTGGGGCCCTGCAGTTTGAACTGGGGGCCTTCATGCCCAACTTGCCATCTTCAATGAGGAAGCCCCCACCCCAGCTTAAAGCCCCAGTGACGCTGGAGGAGTTCCTGGACATCATTCCTGAGATGAACACCACCAGCCAGGTCCTCTCCATCCTCTGGGTCTTGGGCAACGAAGACTTTGACATGGTGAGTGGGGACAGTGGTCCAGCAGCGGGGAAGGGGGAAGCCTGCTGGGGGTGGCGAGGGGAGGAACAAGGTCTTCTCCTGTGATTCCTGCTGCATTGCTGCAATAACTGGAGATCCGCCTGCTTTCTGAAAATCAAAACATGGACGTCTGCCACAGCAGCAGGAGGAGAAGCAGCACAGCTCCTCCTCTCCCCGGGCCCTGCAGAAGACTTGTCCACCCCCCCCCCCCCATTTCTCATCTTTTCACCCACTAGGCTTCATACAGCTCTCTGGCCCTCACTGCTCTGCCTACTGAAAGTCTCTTGTTTCCTAAGCACCCTTAAAGTGCATGACCTCTCCTATGCCTAGGCCTTCTGTGAAGCTATCCAGCACGCCGGCCTCCTAATTAGGGCTGCCAGTCTCTTGCTGGGGGTGGGGGATTCTCCACCCCCAGCCTCTGCCCCCCCTCCCCTTCACTCACCGGGCTACCAGGGGGGAAAGGCCCAGGAAATGGACCCGGCAGGCAAAATACGTCTTGGGCCACGCGCAGCGGGCATGCTCCTGCTGGGCACAATGACATCACTTCCTCAAGTGACATCATCACGCCTGGCATGTCTGCCATGGGGCACGATGACATCACTTCAGAAGTGATGTCGCCGCACCTAGTGGAATCAAGAACGAAGACCTGGCAAGTGCCAGGTTCTCCCTTCCCTCCTGCCAGCAAGGTAAGGGGGACCAGGCCACCCCACTCCTAATACTTCCTCCACAGCAGCCACATCCGTATTTCACCTTGGTAACCAAACATAGGGCCAAGCTACAAGTGACGAATGACACTTGAACAGCAAGTGTATTTCTCCCTGTTCACTTGCCCTCCACTCAATCCACTTGCCGTTCAAGTGTCATTTGTCACTTGTAGCTTGACCCATAGTTAGAATGCTTATAAACATTCTATGACTTCACAGCATCTCAACCAATGGCAGGCTCGTGGTTCACAAACTGGTAACGGACAATTTATAGACATAAGGGTGTGTGTGTGGGAGGAAATATTTGACAGTCTGTATAGGCAGAAAAGGAGGAAATGTGTAGCCTCTGCTTTCTCCTGTGGTCAATAGTTTCTAAAAATGCCAACAGCAAGACAAGTTATGCTCTATGCACTGGCAAAGGCACTTTCGTCCCTTGACTACTCCACACATTCCAGGGCTGCGTTCCATCTAAATTAAACTTACTCGGGGCTTTTTCTCTTCCCGTTCCCCAGAAGCCGCTGGGGCAATACCACGAAGAGCACTTCACCGAGGAAGAGCCGAAGCAACTCATCAAGGCTTTCCAAGCACGCCTGGAGCACATTTCAGAGGAAATTAAGCAGAGGAATGCGTCACTGGCGTTGCCGTACACCTACCTCTACCCGCCCAACGTAGAGAACAGCACCGCTATATAATTCCTGGAAGATGCGAGAAACGGGCATGTATCGAGACCGTGCTGACCATGCCCTGAACTTCTCACCCTGCCTCTTTCCTTCCGAGATGGAGAAACTGAAGTGTTGCCTCACCCTCCCAAATTCTCTCGGACGCCATGTGATGCACACAGCCGTGAATGTTCCGCAAAGCAGAGCCAAACCAACTCTGCCGCACTAACGATGCCGCTTGCAAGCTGGAGATTTGCATTTCCTTCCTCCTGCTCCTTCTCCCACAAGCTACAAAGGCTGATGGAGGACAAAGAGCCCGGACGAGGAACAGTTACGAATCTCCAGGGGGCAACCTGGTAACACGGTTATCAAGTCACCTTGCTGAATGGAGGTGGGGGGTGGATGGGAGAGATGGAGATGAACCTACGGTGAGGGCAAGTATTTTAAAACCCTGTTTTATGCAATGTGGAATTACACAATGCAATCCAAATGTCTTTTCACTCAAGGGAAAAAGACAAGCTGGATTTCAAAACCTGGTTTTAATTTATGTCCACTTGCTTGGCATGTGTAGCTTGCCGTGGATCAGGGCCCCTCCCTCTCCCCCACCTCTGGTTTAAGAGGCAGGTGCTGCTTTTCATTTCTTGTGATGGATAGCCATTTCTGCCAGCAGGTGGCCACCGATTCTTTATTTGCAATTGGGCATATACAACCTTCCACAATGTGCCTTTGTGATGTAAGCAGGATGCATGCTAAGAATATACAAATTCTCCCACACATGCTCATACATAGATTAAATTTATACAAATTGGCAGTAATTGCCTTTTGCCAGACACATAACTGGTGCTTGTTCAACCTACTGGGGGCTTTCTATCTGGCTCTGTTTTTCTGCCTGTAAAATGGAGGCAGTAACCCATCCTCTGTTAATGTTCTGAAGCTCTGTTTAGTCTTTTTCCCTGGCGTTTATGCAATTTCCTTACTCAACTTTGGCATGGGAGGCTGTCCCAAACCCATCCTATTATGTTGTAACCCACGTCTTAAATAAAATATTTCATTGTTGCTTGATGCACTTTTTGATGAGCAAGAAAATAGAAACCGTGCGCCCTCCTTGACTCATACCGGCAGAAAGAGTGTATTGTTCTTGCAATTAAAAACACCTCTTAGCAGATGCACATTTCATTGAAACACAGAAACATAGAGCTGAAAGGTATCTGAAGGGTCATCTAGCCCACCCCCTGCACAATGCAGGAAATTCACAGCTCTCTCCTCTCCCCCAGAGACCGCTGCTGTATGCCCAGAGGAAGGCAAAAAACCTCCAGGATCCCTGGCCAATCTGGCCTGGAGGAAAGTTCCTTCCTGACCCCAAAGTGGTGACCAGCATTACCCGGCTCATCCCTTCATGCTGTCCCTGGCTGCACCGGCTCATCCCTTCATGCTGTCCCTGGAGAGTTGTGCTGTATTAATTTAATTGATATTGAACCATAGAATTGATATTGAACCATAGAATCATCATTGCTGTCAGGTGGCGACTTAGTCTATTTTTTAAAAACTCCAAAGAAGGAGAGCCCGTCACTTCCCGAGGAAGCCTGTTCCACTAAGGAACCACTCTGACTTTCTGAAAGTTCTTCCTAATGTTTTGCCAAAAACTCTTTTGGTTCTCGTCTGACAACAAAGCGGAAAACAATGCAGAGAAGGATTTTTGCACAGGGAAAGCAGAACATGTGCCGCCCCTCCTTCTCCCCCTGCAGCTGTGATACATATGCAAAAACACCGATACACCCATGGAGCTCCATGCGCACAGGGGCACTGCTCCATTTTCTTTGATGAAGCAGAAAATAACCAAATGAAATGAGAAGGCCCTGCCCACTGTTTGTAGCCACATACCAGCAATTGCCATTCTCAGCTGAGCTGAAATGCTTTTAAACAGAGCGGTATTATTCCAGAATTCAAGAGGCAAAGCCCAGTTAAGAGATTTCTCATGGACCCAGGAGCTGTAATGCTCACACAGAGCTCCAGAACCCAACAGCCCCCTTTTATTTCAGTGTCAATAAAGGGGGCTGCTCGTGCGCGAGCACACACACACACACACACACACACACACACACAGAAAGATGGATATTCCTCTATGGCGATGGCCTATGCTTACTGCCCCAGGGGCAGAAAAGCAAGGAACAGGTAGCAACGGAGGTGTTTGACTGGCAGCTCTATCCTTTCCGGTGCATCAGGTGCAGCCTTGTCCTGGAATCACTTCTCACTCTCTCTTCGTGTGGTGATGAGCGATTGGAAGGGGCACGTTGGGCTGCTCAGAGGGGGCTCCTCCATCTAGGGATGGCTTCCATTGGCCATTGCTGTCCTTCCTGGGGCTCAGAATATAATCATGGGGGAGACGGGTAGCAAGAAAGGAGCCCAGCCCAGGGTCGAGGGTTCCTCTTAGTGTCCCTGAATTAGGCAGGATCCAAATATTCTCCAGAGGTGTCTTTGCAGGTCCCAACACATGGATCCTTGTCCTCCTGGACTTGGGAGGTCCCGTGGTCTTCAGTGGCCCTCCTCTCCTCCTCCTTGTCAAGGAGGTCCTAGGGTTACCAGCTCCAGTTGGGAAATTCCCGGAGATTTGGGGGGTGGAGCCTGGGGAAGTCAGGGTTTGGAGAGAAAAGGGACCTCAGCAGGGTAGACTCTACCCTCCAAAGCAGCCATTTTCTCCCGGGGAACTTATCTCTGCAGCCTGGAGATCTGTTGTAATTCCAGGAGATCACTAGCCACTGCCTGGAGGCTGGCAACCCCAAGGTTGCCTCAGGTTTGGGGAGCTGGGTCTCAATTTGGAATACAGTTTGTAGAAACCGGTATGTGTCTGCAGGCAGCTTTTTCTTGTGCAATGGAAAGTCACCCTCCAGTCAGGCAGGTTCTCCATCCACTATTATGTTGATTTGGCAAATGACAGCAGCTTCCTGGGGGCTTCGATCAACACTGCTGTAATTTTAGTCTTCCCGTGCAAGGAGCTTTTCCTCTCCCGGCTTGTGAAATGTATGCCATTGCCTTAGAACCTGGGTGTGGAGCCACTTTGCTAAAGAGAAGTGGGGGTTTTCCTCGCTTCCACACAGCATCATGCTACTTCCATGCACCTTTAGGCCTTTTCTCCAAACCTGTTTTAGAACACTCTCACATAGTGGTTAAGTGGTTGGGCTATGAACCAGCATTCTCCTAGTTCGACTCCCATTACTGCCATGAGCTCAGCAGGTGGCCTTGGGCGAGCCACTCCTCTTAATCTCAGCTTCCCAGATGTATTGTGGGGATATAAATAGACTCAAATAGCATCCTAGAATTGGATGAAGTCTTGCAGTCCCTCGCCAAATGCAGAAAGAGCCTAAAGCATCCCCAACAAGGATTCATACAGTCAGTCCTTGAAGACTGCCAATGAGGGGGAACCCACCATGTCTCTAGGCAGGCGATTTCACTGCTGAACTGCTCTTAACATGAAGAAGATTTGCCGGTACCTTCCCTCCTGTAGTTTAAACCCATCGTTTTGAGCCCTATCTTCCGTTGCCAACAGGAACAGCTCCTTTCCCTCCTCTAAGTGACAGCCTTTTGAAGACTGAAAGAGAGTAATCATATCTCTCCTAAACTTCCTCTTCTCCAAACTGAACATTCCCAAGTCCTTGAATCTTTCCTCGTTGGGTGTATTTTCCAGGCCCCAGATCATCCTGGTTGCTCTCCTCTGCACCCATTCCAACTTATCCACATCCTTTTTGTAGTGAGGCCTCCAGCACGGCACACAATACTCCAGGTGGGGCCTGAACAACGTGGTATATAGTGGGATAATGACATCCTGATTTAGCCCTTGTTAATATACTCCAAGATTGCATTCGCCATTTTTGCTGCTGCATCACACTGACTGCTCATATTTAGCTTCCTATCCACCCATATCCCAAGATCTTGTTCACATACAATGCTACCCAGAACTGTCTCCCTCATCCAGTATGCATGCTTTGCATTTTTGTTACTCAGGTGGAGACTCCATGTTAAATCGTATCTTATTCAAATCTTCTCACTTTTCCAGTGTGTCCAGATCTCATTGAATTCTATCCCTGTCTTCAAGGGTGTTTGCTACTCCTCCCAGTTTGGTGTCAAGTGCAAATTTAATGAGTAATCCCTTCACACCCTCCTCCAGATCATTTATAAAAATATTGAAATGTACGGGGCCCAGAACCAAGCCCTGTGGCACTCCACTGGACACCTGCCAATCAGACTTGATATCATTGACAACGGTTATCTAGCCAGTTCCCTATCCATCTAACCATCCGAGAGTCCAGTCCGCAGTCCACCAGTTTACCCATCAGAACATCATGAGGAGCCTTGTCTAAAACTTTACTGAAATCCAGATAAACTACAACATCATTCCCGTGATCCAGTAAGCCTGTCACTCAGTCGTAAAAAAAGATGAGGTTAATCTGGCAGGAGCTATTGGGGACAAATCCATGCTGATTTCACCATGTTGCCCATTAGATGCTTGCAGATTGATGCCTTTTGTATCTATTCCAGTATCTTCCCTGGGACAGAGGTCAGGCTGACTGGCCTGTAGTTCCTAGAATCGTTCTTTTCCCCCTTCTTGAAGATTGGGATGACATTTGCCCTCCCCCTGTCTTCCAGCACATCACTTGTCCTCCAAGAGGTCTGTAAGATGATCAACAAAGGGTTTGCAAGCTCTTTTGAAAGTTCTTTAAGCACTCTCAGGTGCACCCCGTTTGGCCCAGGGGATTTGTAGACATTGCAGCAAGGTGCTTCTCCTCTCTCTGCCCATGTCAACCAGCAGCCCCAAAGCCATGCTTTGCCTACTACCATCTCTATGTGGGCCTGTTCTCTCCAGGGAGAAAACTGAGGCAAAGTAGGCATTGAGCCTTTCTGCCTTCTTTCTGTCTGTTAGAGTTTCTCCATTTGCACCCAGCAATTGGGGTTTCACCTCCTTCACCTTCCGTTTGCTCCTCATGTATCTGAAGAACGTCTTTTTGTTGTGGCTAGCCTCCCTGGCCAGTCTCAGTTCATTCTGATCTTTGGCCTCTCTGACAGCTGCCCTATAGTGCTCCTGCCTAGCTACCCCTAGATACTCTTCTTTGGATGCGTTTCCTTTCCTCCATTACTTGAACAACTTTTTCCTCCTTAGCTCATCACAGAGCTCACTGTTCATCCACATTGGCTTCTTAGATCCTCTAACGCATTCCCGTCCTGCTGGAATGGTGATTGCTTGAGTCCGCAACAGCTCCTCTTTTAGGAGAGCCCACCCGTCACTCGCTCCTTCCCCCTACAGCATTCTTGTCCATGGAACAGCTCTCATCATATCTCTAAGTTCATTAAAGGTTGCTCTTCTAAATGTTAGAAGAAGGGACTGATGTGATGTCTCTTGCTCAGACCTTCAGGACTGCAAGCGGAGCGAAAGGAAGGCAACAACCATAGAGTCTCCTTCCTGCCAGAGGAACTTCCTTCCCTTCTCTCCTCCTCCTCTCTCTTCTTCCCTGCGTGCACCAGGAGAGACAGCATGGTGTCTCCTCCTGAGAGAGATGGCCTAATTTCAATCTAAAGCCATCCTAGCCAGGTAGTTCAGTTATTCGTTCTATCTCTCCACTAAACTTACGTAAATATATTTCTTTAGATAACTAAGCAGTTATTGGTTCTCTAACTTAGATGAGAGCTTTCTGCAGGCAGTTTATTTAATTAACATGCCTTAACTAAAACCCAATACTAAACGCTCTTGATACCCTGCAACACTGAATAATAACATTGAATTTGATCACCTCTCTGAGTGAGCAGTAATCTGTCCAGAAGGGCAGTATATAAGCATACGGTTGCTGTTGTTTTTAGGAAGATTGCAGAAAATCCAGGTGGGCTGCAGCTTGAACTGGAAAACCCTGGCCATTTCCACATGGCTTACCTTATTTGGCACAATAGCAAAATCTCACGAGAAGACGCTGTTATCGCGTCTTCTCGCGCTATTTTGCAGAATAAGGTAAGCCATGTGGAAACGGCCCCTGATGGGCTTTTTTGGTTTTTATTTTTAATGAACGATTTGATAAATCAATATAGCATTATGCATTAGTGATTTGATTTGTCAATAAAAAATTTGAAAAAAACCCTGAAAACACACCACCAGTAGCTGGAGTGGGGGAGGATTGACTGCCATGGAGGAAGCAAGGAAAATGCAGAGAAACCTGCCATGCAGAAGGACCACTGAGGTTGCGCTGAATCAGGGCCAAGCTAGAAGTGACGAATTACACTTGAATGGCAAGTGAACAGACTCACGTGTATTCCTCCCTGTTCACTTGCACTCCACTTGCACTCCGCTTGATCATGATCGAGTGGAGCGCAAGTGAACAGGGAGGAATACATGTGAGTCTCTTCACTTGCCATTCAAGTATAATGTGTCACTTCTAGCTTGGCCCTCAGAATCTACTTCTGAGAAGGGCTGCTGTGCAGAAAACACCCTCATTCACCCCGATCCGTCTTTCCAGTGCTGGTGCTGCCTAGACTATAGATGTGACCGTGTGTGGTTTTGCACGCTCTGTTTCAATCTGCTTCATTATAATAATAATAATAACATTCGATTTATATACCGCCCTTCAGGACAACTTAATGCCCACTCAGAGCGGTTTACAAAGTATGTTGTCGTTATCCCACAACAAAACACCCTGTGAGGTGTGTGGGGCTGAGAGAGCTCTGAGAGAGCTGTGACTGGCCCAAGGTCACCCAGCTGGCTTCAAGTGGAGGAGTGGGGAATCAAACCCGGCTCTCCAGATTAGAGTCCCGCACTCTAAACCACTACACCAAACTGGCAGTGGTTGAAGACACCATTCTTTTATGCTATTGATGCAAAAAAAATTGTGGAAAATGCATACCATTTTTGTGGGGGAAATTCAGCATGAGGTAAGAATGAGAAAAAAAGCCACAAAGATTCATAGATTTGTTTCTGAGAAGGAAGAAACAAACCCAAATGAGTGTGCTCAAGTCAAACTAGAAAGCTTGCAAAATTCAGCCTCTTCCCTACGTAAGGGTCGGGCCTAAAGGAACTGGAATCTGGGCCTCTGGTGGAAGAACATTACTGCTCATTTACAGCTGTCAACGTGTCTCCTCGCTGGGCACCGATTCTTATGAGGTTTCCTACCAGCGATATTCTGGAATGAGAGTTTGGAGATGGGAAATGAGTAACACTCCTGCAGCAGTTGTGTGCACGCACTGCACATGAAGAAACAGTTGGAGTCCGGAGCGCCAGAAGGTAGCCTGCACCCTGCACCAAGCAGTCTGCATTTCAACAGGGGAGACATTGATATGCAGAAGAGAGGCGGCTACATAGACACAAGGTGGCTTGTTTAACTGGTGAAGAGGGCCAAAGGCTCTGTCTTTGCCAGGAGGATTTGAAGGAGCCTGTTCTCAGAGGTGCGGAGACCTTGGCGTTGCCAAAGAACCAGAAGGAAACCAGCCTGGCCTGTTTTGGTTGTCTCATGGGCCAGTTGCCAGAAAGCCAGCAAGCAAGGCCATCGTTTCCCTTCACCTTCTTTTTAACGGTTCACATCAGATAAGCAGACCTGTTTTTGCACTGGACTCTGTCCCCAAACCTGCCCAACCCCTCTAAACGTTCCTCTCCCTGCCATACTTGTTCCACGCTCCGTCCACAGGCCTTGCTCAGGAAGTAAAAGATTCAGGGTTGTGCCAGGCAACCATTGGGGGGGGGGGGGGAGAGATGTCAGTTGGCCAATGGATTCTTAATATCAACAACAACATTTGATTTATATACCGCCCTTCAGGACAACTTAATGCCCACTCAGAGCGGTTTACAAAGTATGTCATTATTATCCCCGCAACAAAACACCCTGTGAGGTGGGTGGGGCTGAGAGAGCTCTGAGAGAGCTGTGAATAACCTAAGGTCATTCAGCTGGCTTCAAGTGGAGGAGTGGGGAATCAAACCTGGCTCTCCTTATTAGAGTCCCGTGCTCTTAACCACTGCACCAAACTGGCTCTCTTACTTTTGTGCACCCGTCAAGGTAGCTCTTGGTAACGTGATGACATCATTTCTGGAAATGATGTTGTCATGCCAGAGCCATTCTAGTATTTGGGCAAAAAAAACCATGGGTTTTGCCCAAATATCAGAGCTTCACTCGGTTACATGATGACGTCACTTCCAGGTGCACAGGAAGTGATGTCGCATCTGCCCTGCTGGATCAGACTAGTCGTCCACCCAGTCCAACTTCCTGTTTCATATAGCAGCCAGCCAATGACCCTGGAGGACCAACCACAGTGCTGAGAGGCCAAGGCCCTCCCCTGCTAGTGCCTCCCAACACTGGGATTCAGAAGGTTGCTGCCTCTGTACATGGAGGCTCCATTCAGTCACCGTGGCTAATAGACATGGATGGACTGTTCCTCCATGGATCTGTTGAGCCCACTTTTAAAGCTGCTTATGCATGTGGCCATCACCACCTTCCGTGGCAATGAAGCCCACAGTTTTATTACTTGCTGAGTAAAAAAGTGTTTCTTTTGTCTGTCTTGAATCTATTGCCTATCAACTTCATTGGGTGCCCCTCCAGGCAAGTATTATGGGAAAGGGAGAAAAAGTTACCTCCCTCTATTTTCAGCACCCAAGCATAATTTGTAAATCTCTTATTAAATTTTATAAACTCACCTCACTTCAAGCAGCAGAAGCTCTTCTTTACACTAGAACCTAGTGCTTGAGTGCGCATGCATACATGCAGATGTGTGCGCACCCCCCCCCCCCCAAGAGACTGAAGTAAGCTTCAGACACACAATTTAAACCCCATATAGTTCAGGAACCCAAGGAACCCCTTTCCCCAACTCTTTCCATTATGCACCAGTTCCAGGTAAAAAAAAACCTGTTAGCATGCCCTGTTCACCTGCTCCTGGCCTCACACTCAAGGAAATGCTGTGTGACGCCCCCCACTTCAGGTCTCTGTGTTTTCAAATGTTGTTGCTATGAGCCTTTCCCCCCATCCATTTTTGTTGCCATTTTACAATATTTTAATCCCATCTATATACAATTTACGTAAAAACTGTGAGAATTTGATGGGGGGAAATCAGCACAAGGAATCAAAATGACAGTAGACCGGCCGGTTCAATTTGCACAAGAGAGACGTGTAATCAAAACCGGGAAGGAGGTGGGGAGAGAGAGTTTTGCTGCCTTCTGCTTTTGTTATAAATAGTAGCCACATTTAAATACGTAGACAGACATGAAAAGAGAAGGCACACAAGTGACCCAGGCCTGAGCATGTGAAGAGGACATCTAGCCACCAGCGGTGGGAAGGAGCCACAGACAGATGGCTTCTCACATGCCTGGGACCTGGCAAGTGAGGTTTTCTTGTAACGCCCGGCCAACCCCATTCTATCTTCTGTTAGAGGAGGTCAAGGGGATAAAGTCTCTGGACATGTTCTGGTCTCATGAGAGGCAGAAATAAGTGGGTGGGTGTGTGTTTTCCTCACCATGAATACATTACAATTTTAACAAGAAATGAAACAGGAAGTTCCATTAGACAGTTGCCTATACAATCCAGACTACTTGGATAACTGTCCATGGCAAACCTCCGGTTCTATTTTCCTTCTGCTTTATTGAGGGAAATGGGGGCAGGAGGGTATTGAGTTCACATTGACATGCTATTTACCTGTTTTATTATTTCTGTTTCTTTAAAACATTCTTAACTTTTAGAAAAGGAAATGGCAGTTGTCATTTTTCTACCCCTCGGGATGCTTGATCCATCATCAGTTTGTCTATTTGCCAGTTGCAAACTGGGAGCTGATTTTCTATCGTTTGGCTCTTCACAAGCAGTTCATACCTGTTTGCCAAGTTACTTTTTGCATTTTCCCTGAGTACAGTGCAATACATCATACTCGGCAGTGTTTCACTGCACAATCTAATGGGAGTTCTGGTTTTCTCACTCTCCCACAACCCTGTCGTCATAGTACACTGCTGGGCAGCCCATGACATCAACAAATAATGAGCAAATCAATCACTCGATGATTATAAACAAACTCTCTGTTTAAAAAAAAAGTCTTGCCATTTGGAATTCATTTAAGTCTGCATTACTGAGGTTATTTTGCACGTGTGAAATTTTTGCATTGCCTTATACAAGGTCTAGTAGTTCTCCCTCATCATTTAATTCCCTGGCCTGACCGCCTATAACTCTGAGTAGAATTATCTCACCAACGGCTCAGATGCAAAGCGTCTGCAAGGCAGGAAATGAAACTCTAATGCCACAGATGCTGCAATGCCACAAAACCTACCTGTCCATTCAAGAGGTATTTGACTTGGAGGGCAGCAAACTGAACGGACCTGAGGCTAGGCTTACCAGGTTGCCTATCACAGCGGGCAACTTTCCAAGCTCTATTCCCCACACTGGATCTATGGAGAAGTGGGAGGAAAAGAAGAGGGATGACAGAGCTATCACCATGATATCACATCTGGGTGAGGACCCAGAAGGGACATCAGACCATGCATGATGTTCTAGGAATTCCCACAATCTCTATGGTAAGCACCATCATTGGGTCTTCCCCTAGATATGACATGATGGCATTTGTGCCATTCTCTCTCCCCAGGTTTGACTTCCAAATTATTCCCAGGGTTTGCCAAGAAAGGACTGCCAACCGAATCTGAGGCTCACCTGACGAGTGTGGCTCTTAATTTAATTTAGTTTATTAGATTTATATTCCGCCCTCCTCATGCCAGCAGACTCAGGGCGGATCACAATTTACACACAAATTTAAAATTACATCAGATAATTCATACAGTTTAAAACTATAAACTATAAAACATCCAAAGATTAAAATACATACATACATACATATAAATGTGTGTGTGTGTGTGTGTGTGTGTGTGTATATATACACATACACACACATACTCATATACACAGCAGCACAATAAAATACACTATACAGATGCACAGGGCACAACCCTTTAACCAGCACCAGAGCATTAGGGAGTATTCAACAGATAGAGGATGTTACCAGTGGGGAGGGCACAACCCATACTTGACCAGACGGGGGAAGCTCCACCTAGCATCAACCATACACCTCGCGGAACAGCTCTGTCTTATAGGTCCGACGGAAGGATAACAAGTCCTGCCGGGCCCTGGTCTCATAAGACAGAGTGTTCCACCAGGCCGGGGCCAGGACTGAAAAAGCCCTGGCCCTGGTCGATGCCAGGCAGGCCTCCCTAGGGCCAGGGACCTTCAACAGATGTTTACCATTAGAGCAAAGAGTCCTCTGGGGTTGTATGGGGAGAGGTGGTCCCACAGATACGCCAGTCCCAGTCCGCATAGGGCTTTATAGGTTAATACCCAGACCTTGAACCTGATTCAGTACTCCACCAGTACTCTTGAACGTAACGTGACTGCCTGCCAACTCTGCTCACGCAAAGTTCACAACAGCCCTAGGTACCACATAGGGTTGCCAGGCCCCCTCAACCTCCCGGTGGGGGATCGGGGCCTGGGACTTACCTTGGGGGAGAGGGGGGGTGCGTGCATACGCAAAGCGCGTGTGCACACCCCCACAAGCGTGATGATGTCACTTCGGGAGTGACGTCATTGTGCAGCCCCTGGGAGTGCACCCAGGCTCCACAGGGGCTCAAAACGGGACCAATCCATGCCGAAACGGGTCTGTTTTGAGGTGCTGCGGAGTGTAGGAGCCCGCCCGCGCTCGCAGCAGCCCCAATCTGGGCCAAAACGGACCCAATCCCGGTGGCTGCTGTGTATGTGAGTGCGCAGCGCCACAGGGGAGCGCGCAGGGAAGGTGCGTGCCCCCCCCCCCCGCTGGTTAGGTAAGTGGGGACGGGGTGTGGGGAGCGGAGGGCGGTGGCGGGGGACCCCCTGCCCCTGCCGGGGGTCTGGCATCCCTCCTACCACACCTTGCTTCCACACAGGGTGCAAAACTAGTTAATGCCACAGCAGCTCAAATGAATACAGTGGGCAGTAGCTGGAGACAGACAATGTGTGACGGTGGGGCATGATGCTCAGGCCGTGATCCTCAATGAAAGACCTAAACCTACAGGTGTCTTCCCTGTTTTCCTGTGTGAAATTAACTAGAGAACGCCCTGAGTGACAACTGCCAAACTAAAAGGCGTTGGAAATGGCACCAGAAGCACCAGTCAAGACTAGGAGGGCAGATGGAGAAGGGAAATGGAGTGAAAAGAAGATTATACACCCAAAGATTCCCGCAAAGATATCTTGGCATTATACACAATAGAAACACACTCAATAGCATCATAGAAATGAAATAACACACACATAAGTAAATACAAAATAGGTAAATGCAGTCAAACTTGACCTTTAAAAGAATATTATTTATAAAGAGTTTGGGGAGAACATTTGGGCTGTGGAAGCATTTATGGGATGGATGTGGGAAACAGCATCATGTGAGGGTCTAGGAACTCCTCTAATCTCTATAGTTCTTGCCATAGAGAATAGGGTAATTCCTATTGTGTTGTGTGATGTCATATCCTCCCTCCCCCAGTTTTGCTCCCACCACTGCACTGATAAGTAGGGGTGTGCAAGGAAAAAACTTTCGGCTTTCTTGTTTCGGGATTACCCGAAACAAGATTCTCTACCGTCATTAGCCGAAAGCCGAAACAAGAATCTCTTTCGGGATTCGGGATTCGGCATTATTTCGGCATTCTTTCGGGATTCTTTCGGGTTTTTTTGCTGGGAAAATGCCTCCGTCTTTCAGGACGCCTGGAGGAGGCATTTTCCCACCAAATAAGCCCAAAATTGGTGGGGACCTTCTTCTAACCCTTCTCTAACAACTACCCAAGTTTCAGACAGATTGGACTTTGGGGGGCCATGTTATGGCCCCCCAAAGCAGGTCCCCCCATCCTCCCCATAAGAAAGCGAAGGAGCAGCATATTGTTAGCATGCTGCTGCTGATCTCTCTTCATTATTTCCTATGGGGAAAAAATGAAGAGGCAGGCTTCCTTTGCCAGGGGTGGCATTTTGCATGCAAAATGCCCCCCAGCCCTCAGGGGCCCTTCTACCACCCCTCCTCCCACCCCCCACCAAGGCTCAGCCTGCTCCCACTTGGGGGGGCCATTTCATGGCCTCCCCAAGTAGGTGCTCTAATCTCTACCACTGACAGCTGGGGGAGGCTTGTGTTGCCAGGGGTGGCATTTTGCATGCAAAATGCCCCCCAACCCTCTGGGGCCCTTCTCCCACCCCTCCTCCCACCCCCCACCAAGGCTCAGCCTGCTCCCACTTGGGGGGGCCATTTCATGGCCTCCCCAAGTAGGTGCTCTCAGCCCCTAAAGTCCACCCCTCACAGCCCCACACAAACCCAGTTCCCCCACCCCAGCTGCCACACACAGACCCAAATCCCCCCAGTAGCCCCTCACAGACCCAAATCCACCCCCACCTGCCCCACACCCACCATAACCCCAGGAACAGGCTGGCCTGCCCTCCCCTTTTGGGAACCCCTAAACTCTCTTTCCCAGGGCAGTTCTGCACAGACAAGGGGTGCCACAATGGTGGCAGTGCCAAATCGTCCCTGGGAAAGAGCACCTGCCCTGGCACACAGACAACCACCCCCCTGACCCCCCCACCACCCGCAGAGAAGGCTGGCCAGCCTGCCCCATTGTTCCCTATGCTGGGAACCAACCTCCCATCAAAGAAGGGAACACAGACACACAATCATTAAGTTTAAAAAACCTTTATTTTCTCATTTTCAAATTACAAGTGGTCAACAAATCACAACATATTACACTTATTGTCCCTCATAGCACAACACAACACAATTAACTACACATCAGAGAATCTTAAACACAATTTTTTTTTTGAAATGGACAAACAGTAAAGTTTTGAACATTACAACAGGTCACATAGTGAGCGGGCACAACAGGGCATGGAAACAGAAGATGATCATAATAACTACCAGCCTAATACAACTCTCCCTCCATAACATGACTTAATGGGGGGGAACCACAGCAACAAAATCCCCCCCCAACCCTCTGGGGCCCTTCTCCCACCCTTCCTCCCATCCCCCCACCAAGGCTCAGCCTGCTCCCACTTGGGGGGGCCATTTCATGGCCTCCCCAAGTGGGTGCTCTGCTCTCATCTCTACCACTGACAGCTGGGAGAGGCTTGTCTTGCCAGGGGTGGCATTTTGCATGCCAAATGCCACCCTCACCCTCAGGTGCCCTTCTCCCACCCTTCCCCCCACCCCCCACCACATGCATTCCTTGACAATCAAGAAATCTGGAGTTAAATATAATGTGCATGTAAGTCCCTCAAAGACAGAAGCAATATGGAGGTAATGACCCATTTGATTTCCACAACCTCAGACACAATTAGGGATCCGTTTCCCCTTGGTGGGGGATCCCCCACTCTCACCTATCACCCCGAAGGGGGAAAGTCAGTGAATGAGCCTTCAAGGTACGCTCCAGGGGCTGCTGCCGTGATGTCACTGATGTCATCTGGCTGCCCTGAGAGTATGCCTGTGCTTTGCAGTGGGCTGATTTGGGCCCTACAGGCCAAAGCAGGATCCCTTGTGGCCCAAATCTGCCTGCTGTGAATTGTGCGTGCTCCCCAGCCTTGTGTGATGATCACATCACCTCCTAGAACAGACATCATCATGCCAGAGCATTGCCATTAAATGATCATGCGTGTGTGAACAGACCCTAAGTATCCTGTAGGCTTCAGTGATGGTATAGTAATGTTTTCACTCACATTATAGAGAGAGAGAGAGACAGAGAAGGGGGGGAGGCACTGAAGCTAGATTATTTCTTCTATTTTACTGTCCCCTTCCAAAGCCAGGGTGGCATTGGCACAATGCCCCCCTCCCCCCGGCCAGAGCCTTAGTACCAGTATGCATTGACAGGCCCATGCATCATAGTCCTTTTTGAGACCCAGCCAAGTTGTGCCTTTTGGAGAAAAATGTTCAAGTTGCTGGTGGGGGTATGAACAATTTTTAGATATCCACTGTAGTGCAATGGCTAGAGAGTTGGTCTAGAATCTGGCAGACTCTGATTCTGTGCCTTGTAGGCTTGATGGATGTTCTTGGCTCAGCCTAAGTAAACAATTGTGTTGTGTTTTCCAGAGGCAGTCTACGTGATTTTGGGGCCCTGGACAAATGTTCTGGACGGGGCCCCAGAACCAGTGCCGCCCCACCACTGGCTCCTTGCCAAGGCCAAGCAATTTGGTCACCTAGGCCCCAGATAGAGTGGGCAGGAGTGCGTTGTTTCCTTCCTCCCCCCCCTCCCCCCCCTCCAACAACTAAGAAGGCCATCGGTGGAGTCACTCCAATGTGAGGCATGGAGCAGCTGTCTATTGTTAGCCTGGTTGTGATGAGGGTGAAACAAATCAAGGGAGAACAGCAATGTGTAAACCACTCTAGGTTCCCATGGGGGAGAAAACCGGGGCATAAGATAAACCTTTAATTTGGTGGGGAGGGGGTATATACATTTTATGTGTATGTGTCTGTATGTTTTATGCATTCAAATCACTTGTGGTGTACTTTAGAATTATATTGAGCTCCACAGTATCCCAAAAACCTTGTCCATGTATTGCAAACCGAAGTCAATCTACCACATCTAGGGTATTCTTCTTTTCCCTACTGCCTTCAATTTTTCTTAGCATTATTGTCTTTTCTAGTGAACCTTGTCTTCTCATGATGTGACATAAGCACTATCATCAATTGATATCTTCAAGGGAGAAAGCAGGCCTGATTTGGTCTGGATGCCACTTACATGTCTTTTTCGGAGTCCATGGTACATGTAAATTGAAACTTTCTTCCCACTTCACAGTGTGAATGCTTTTTCCTCCTATGAGCTTTGTCTAAATTTTACTGTACTGATACTGCTCATTTGGCCAAAAGGCCTGCCCTTGATCAATGCCACATTAAATACTTCATAATAAAAAAATGTTTTTAGAACCATTTAAAAGTGTCCTTAAGTGCCATACGCTGATTTAAAAAAACATAAGCTAAATGTTTGGGAACACAACCAGATATGTGAATGACTGAAATGCAGCCCAATCCCACTGCTACTTAAAATCCATTTTTGATGGAGGTCTGGATTGTCTTACATTGGTGTCATTGGGCTTGGAATCAGGAACCTGGAAGCGTTCCATGGGGGCTACAACTTTCATGCCAAGGCTAAGAGGGTGGGAACGGGATCTCTCTGGGGTGGCAAACTCTGGCCTTGGAAGTTACTGGCAATTTGGGGGTGGGACTTGTGGAAAGGAAAATCTGAGTAGGGATCTCCCCCAGAATCCATGGTCCGCATTTGCCCTCTAAAGAGATTGCCCTTGGAAGCAGCCAGTTTCTCTGTAGGGAACTACTCTCTCTAACCTGAACTCAAGCCCAACCAGGAGTTTGGCAGCCCTAGGAAAATTTCAGAAAAAGATGGCAAAGGAGGGCCAGCAACTGATAGAGGCATGGAAGCCCACACCAGGACAGTAGCAGGGGCCTACTTGGGCACAAGGGACAACCAGTGCTCTCATCCCCCATAGTCCACTCCTTACAGCCCCACACAAACCCAGTTCCCCCACCCCAGCTGCCACACACAGACCCAAATCCTCCACTCAGCCCCTCTCAGAACCAAAACCACCCTCAGCTGCCCCACACCCAGTACCCCAGGAACAGGCTGGCCAGCCTGCCCCATTGTTCCCTATGCTGGGAACCAACCTCCCATCAAAGAAGGGAACACAGACACACAATCATTAAGTTTAAAAAACCTTTATTTTCTCATTTTCAAATTACAAGTGGTCAACAAATCACAACATATTACACTTATTGTCCCTCATAGCACAACACAACACAATTAACTACACATCAGAGAATCTTAAACACAATTTTTCTTTTGAAATGGACAAACAGTAAAGTTTTGAACATTACAGCAGGTTACATAGTGAGCGGGCACAACAGGGCATGGAAACAGAAGATGATCATAACTACCAGCCTAATACAACTCTCCCTCCATAACATGACTAAATGGGTGGGGGAACCACTGCAACAGGGTCCAGCAGAACCTATGTCATTTCCTGTGGCTGTGCTTTCAGTTCAGACACACAAAGCTGAACTGGGCACTTCCAAGGCACTGGACAATGGTATTTCTGGAGCAGTTCTGCAGAGGTCTCCCCCCACCCCCACACCAGCCTCAGAATTTACCTGGGAACATCTGTGAGAGATCATCATTGGCCGGTGCCCATCCACCACTCTACCCGCATCCCCCAACCATGCAAACCCAACATTAACATCAAATTTTTTTTTTTTTAAACATGAACATTCAATCAACTTTTAAAAAACATAATCACAACATTTTTTTTTGGTTTTTTTTCCTTTTTTTTACATGAACAGAACATCAACTTTTAAAAAACATAATCACAACATTTTTTTGGGTTTTTTTTTTTTCATGAACATTCAATCAACTTTTAAAAAACATAATCACAACATTTTTTTTTGGTTTTTTTTCCTTTTTTTTACATGAACAGAACATCAACTTTTAAAAAACATAATCACAACATTTTTTTGGGGTTTTTTTTTCATGAACATTCAATCAACTTTTAAAAAACATAATCACAACATTTTTTTTTGGTTTTTTTTCCTTTTTTTACATGAACGGAACATCAACTTTCAAAAAACAGTACAACAATTCTTCTACAATTTTTTTTTACAAGGAGTTCATCTGATAAAAACACCTAAGCAATCCCTATCTAACCTGTTTCTCCCTCCAGTAGCAATCCATGTTTCTGGGGCATTATTTCTCATAATAAATTTGGTCCCACAGGGTATGTCTCAGTGATGGGAGATGTTTTGAATACCCTGGGGGGGGGGGCTTTCAAATTGCTGGGTGTTTTCCCTTTGCCACTGGTTCCTAACCACCCTCCCTCTACTGGCCGGTTTTAACTGTATATACAGGGTTTTATACAGGGGAGAGCGCGATTCCAAAGGATTGGACTCATAGAGGATGCAGGCCACAAGTTGGGCTCACCTCAGTCACTCTGGAAGTCCAGTCCTGAGAAATCGAAGAGGCGAGAGTTGACCTTCAGGAAGGTCAACTGCTCGACTCTCCATGGGAGAAGGCGAGTGCGATGTGGGCCGACAATGTCGCCCGCATGTGAAAAGACGCGCTCGCTCTCCACGCTCGTCGGAGGGCATGAGAGCAGCCGCTGCGCCTCGAGGGAGAGGTCCGGCCAGACCGACTCCTTCCTGGCCCAGTAGCTGAGCGGATCGGTGGAGAGCGACTCGCAGGGCTCCGCGAGGTAGTCCCTGACCATCGCCTCCGCCGGATCCTCTCTCACGGTCCTCACGACCCCAGAGGGGACGAGGGCCCACCGGAGCATCTCCATCTCCATCGGCACTCTGGTGGTGGCCTCGGGGGGGGCCTGCGCAGAGGGGGCGTCAGAGGGACCCGCACGGCAGGGCCCCTCTTGCGTCCCCCCTGTCGACAGGCGTCCCCTCTTGGCCTGCCTGCGCCTCACCCAAGAGCAGAGCCCGTCTCTGGCTTGGGTGAGGTTCCCGTCCCGCTCGGCGAAAGTGCCCTTTATGCGCGGGTCACACATGGTCGCCAACATGTATGACTCTTCCTTAGTGAGAGGAGTTAGCCTGGCAGCTATGCCCTGCTGCAGCCTTCTCACTAATGCGCGCACCGCTGGAACAAGGTCAGCACGGGGCGCGACCCGGTCTGCAAGGGTGGCCAGATTCCTCTGGAGCGTGTGCACCAGGGGAATGACCAGACCGAGGGTCGCCGTGTCTGACGAGACCGCCACAGTGAAGTCCTTGAAGGGCTTCAGGACCTCCACTGTCTGGGTGATGGTGAGCCAATCCTCCCGGTTGAACTCACCCACCTGACTCGCACCGCGGTGCTCGGAGAGCCACGCGTGGAGTGCGGCCTGCTGCTCCACCAAGCGCTCAAGCATGGCGCAGGTGGAGTTCCAGCGAGTGCTGACGTCAGTGATCAGAGCGTGCTCTGGCACACCTGTCCTGACCTGTGTCTGGCGCAGTTCGTGCGTGGCCTTCACGCTGCGCGAGAAGTGACCCGTGAGCCTCCGACATTTCTGGACAAGTAACTGGAGTTCACGGGTCCGGGTATCCACGGGTTCCTTCGAGGAGCCCAACCCCAGCGCATCTCTCACCACTAGGTGAAGCTTGTGAGCGGCACAGTAGACGCTCTCTCGGCTCACTAGATGCGCCGCTGCCCTCATGTTCTTGCCACCGTCCGTCACCATGCATCCCACGGTGGCGGGTCCCTGGCCTATCCACTCGTCCAACTGTCTCCTTAAGGTGGCAGCGATGTTCTCCGCCGTGTGGGACACGTCGAGCACCTCGGCGTGAAGCAAGGCCTTGCAGTAGCCGGCCTGGCGGTCTCGCATCCTTCCCTGTCTAGCTGTGCTAGGCACCTCCCCCCGGCCCCCACCCAGAACCGACTCGGGTTCCCACCAGTGAGCAGTAAGCGAGAGGTACGCTTGCTGCACACTTGGGCAGGTCCAGATGTCCGATGTGAAGTGCACAGTTCTCCCGGCAACCCGGGACAGCTGTGCCTTCACATGATCCCTGGCAGCCCTGTAAAACGAGGGCACCACCGATCTGCTCAACGACGTGCGAGCAGGGACGGCGTACCAGGGAAAGCAATCTTGGAGCAGCCCTGAGAAGCCGAAGTCTTCAACTACGGAATACGGTTGCCCATCCACTGCTATCATGTTGACGATGTGGCGCGTGATGCGCCTGCTCGCCCTCCGGATCCCCTCTCTGGGCACACTAGCGCCCTGCATACCAAGCATCTCCGGGAGAGAGGCTTGGCGTCCCTTTCCTGCAGGTACCCTTGGGGGGAGAGCACCAGAGGAGCCTGCCTCCTTCTGGCTAGCTGGCGGCCGTGCGGCGCCACTCGAACCCTCCTCCCGAAGAAGCACCGCCTGGTGGTGCCTCTTCATATGGTACCTCATCCCAGACGTGGAGAGATGCCACACATCTTTGCCACGGCTGACGCGCTGCCTACAATGCAGGCACAGGGCTGCTCGGGGATCCTCCGTTGTCTGGAAGTGCTTCCAGATTTCGGAGGAAAAGGGCATCCCACGCTTCCCAGGAGAAGCGCGTTCGGGACCACCCTGCGGCACCTCCTGTGAGGTGCTCTGGCCGGACACACCGTGTCCCACTCTCGGCCGGGCAGGTGGGGATGGACGAGGCTGAAGGGGCAGAGATGTGGGCTCTTCCACCACAGTCTCTGCCTCTTCCTCCCGCGTCCTCTCCTCCTGCACAGCCGCGAGAGGCCTGCTGCTGGCCTCAGAGGAAACTGGGGTGGACCGCCCCAGGGGGGGTCTCACGGGCAGTTCCTCCAACATCCTCCGGGTTCCTGGGGTGAGCGGGAGCGCAGGGAAAGTCATGTGCTCCGCGCCCATCCCAGGAGACACCACATGCTGCCCCTCCTCCAGCAGCTGGCTCGCAACCACTGGAGGAGGAGGAGCCTCAGCAGCAGGCCCCTGCCCAGTGCCAGCCCCTGCCTCACGCACCCGGGTTGGGGGTGGCCCTCCAGCAGCTGCCTCAGGAAAGAGAGTCTTGCGAACCCTCTTCCTGTCACCAGAAGCCAGGCTGGTGAACGGCAGCAGCGCAGGGGAGGGCCTCCTCCGCTCAGATGGAGGGGCTGCCGCAGCAGTCCCCCTCCCCCTCCCCTCCTCCCCTCTAGATTTCTCCCTAGCCTTTCCCCCGGGGCCCCTCTCTGCTTTCCTCTCTGACATACTTTCCCCTCCCAAATTCAACCCTAACTAATCAGAAAAGATTTAGAAAACAAAGGTCAACTTTGTTTTCAAGACCTAACTAACCTGCTATAAATCTGTGTTTCTAGTGGCTCTGTGACTTGGAGATGAACAATCAAGTGCCTTTTTAAGCAACCCTATTTATGTCAGGGAACCTGAGCCTGCCAATCAGCTGAATTCCTCTGGAATTGAGCTGGCCCTAAACCCCAATAACAGGTGACAAAGCCTTAAACACTCACACACTAGTATGCCCGGGCCGGCCTGGCACCACCACGGGTGCCAGAGATGGGCAGTGGAACCCTAGTTATGGGGGCACTAATGGGAAGCCTATTGACAGCTATTACAAATTTTTATATATATATATATATATAGAATTCAAACCTAACACTCACTCACTAATGCTTTCCCTGCTGAGTCCCTATTTAGTTTTTTAAAAAAAACTAGGCTCGGTTTCCCTAATAATTATGTTGAGGGCAATTATCCACTGATCACCTACCAACTGGCCTACCTACCTAAGAGACACTATTTAGCGGGACCGATGTATCTGTGGTATGTCGGTGTGGGGTGTGGATGTGGTGTTTTGAAGATGAGCCTCCCCCCTCCCAAGCTAGCAAGAACCCACCCCCAAGGCCACCCAAATGTGAACCCGGACTCGCTCACAGTAACACCAGTCCTGCAGTCCAGCGATGTTCAGGCGGTCTTGCAGCTGGTCCTCCTCTCCTCCACGATGCTGTCAAGAAAATTGGAAATGTTAGCAGAGTCAACACCACACGCCGCACACGCAACCCCCAAAATTCAAGGCCCCGTTGCACAAGCCAAGTCAGCCCCCCCCCCTTAAAGGCTAGGGCCAACCAGCAGCAAAACAAAACACATCCACCCAGCAGAGCTTCTGGCCTGTGCAGGCCAGAAGCTGGCACACTCATTTTTTAGTCCTGTGAAACAGCAGTTCATGCCCACCCCACACTCAAACTTGAAAAATGAAACATGAAAGAAAGCAGGCACTGCGATCAATGCTGGCCCCCCTAACCCCCAAACAATATCCTCTTGCCCAACCAGAAAATGCCCCCCCCCCCCCGGCCCAAGCCATAAAGACAGAGCCAAAGCATATGCTCGCAGGTAGGCACAGCAGCAGACATAAGCTCAAAAACCAAATTTAACAACAACCCTACCAGTCCACCAGTGCAGATGTCCAGCAATGTTGATCCTCCACGCAGAGATCTGCAGGCCGATGTCCACCAAGTGCAGTCCAGTCCAGAAGAGGTCCACCAACGATAAACAACCTGAATGTGAAGCAAAACAGTGAGTGCCAGGCCAGCAAACGGGAAGGGTTACCAAAGCCGGAGCAGCAGGCCTGTGTGTGGGCCGAAGGCTGGCACAGTTGATCAGGACGGAGCCTGTTGGGAATCCTTGCAAGCAGGGGACCAGACACAGAAAGGCAAGCCACACCATTCCAGATTGTGGAGCACAACTGTGAGTGCCAGGCCAGCAACCAAAAAGGGTTACCTTGGCCAAAGCAGCATACCTGTGTGTGGCCCACAGGCTGGCACAGTTGATCAGGACGGAGCCTGTTGGGAATCCTTGCAAGCAGGGGACCAGACACAGAAAAGCAAGCCACACCATTCCAGATCGTGAAGCACAACTGTGAGAGCCAGCCAGAAGAAAGGCTTCTGGCCTGTGTAGGCCCGAAGCTGGCACACTCTGGTTTTAATCTTAAAACAGTGGATCAAGCTTAAAGAAGGCAAGCACAACAACCAATGCTGAACCCCCCCCCCCCACCATCAAACATTGTCTGCCCAACCTGTCCCCCAGGCCATACCTGTGTGTGGCCCACAGGCTGGCACAGTTGATCAGGACGGAGCCTGTTGGGAATCCTTGCAAGCAGGGGACCAGACACAGAAAAGCAAGCCACACCATTCCAGATCGTGAAGCACAACTGTGAGAGCCAGCCAGAAGAAAGGCTTCTGGCCTGTGTAGGCCCGAAGCTGGCACACTCTGGTTTTAATCTTAAAACAGTGGATCAAGCTTAAAGAAGGCAAGCACAACAACCAATGCTGAACCCCCCCCCCCCCACCATCAAACATTGTCTGCCCAACCTGTCCCCCAGGCCATACCTGTGTGTGGCCCACAGGCTGGCACAGTTGATCAGGACGGAGCCTGTTGGGAATCCTTGCAAGCAGGGGACCAGACACAGAAAAGCAAGCCACACCATTCCAGATTGTGAAGCACAACTGTGAGAGCCAGCCAGAAGAAAGGCTTCTGGCCTGTGTAGGCCCAAAGCTGGCACACTCTTGTTTTAATCTTAAAACAGTGGATCAAGCTTAAAGAAGGCAAGCACAACAACCAATGCTGAACCCCCCCCCCCCACCATCAAACATTGTCTGCCCAACCTGTCCCCCAGGCCATACCTGTGTGTGGCCCACAGGCTGGCACAGTTGATCAGGACGGAGCCTGTTGGGAATCCTTGCAAGCAGGGGACCAGACACAGAAAAGCAAGCCACACCATTCCAGATTGTGAAGCACAACTGTGAGAGCCAGCCAGAAGAAAGGCTTCTGGCCTGTGTAGGCCCAAAGCTGGCACACTCTGGTTTTAATCTTAAAACAGTGGATCAAGCTTAAAGAAGGCAAGCACAACAACCAATGCTGAACCCCCCCCCCCCACCATCAAACATTGTCTGCCCAACCTGTCCCCCAGGCCATACCTGTGTGTGGCCCACAGGCTGGCACAGTTGATCAGGACGGAGCCTGTTGGGAATCCTTGCAAGCAGGGGACCAGACACAGAAAGGCAAGCCACACCATTCCAGATTGTGGAGCACAACTGTGAGTGCCAGGCCAGCAACCAAAAAGGGTTACCTTGGCCAAAGCAGCATACCTGTGTGTGGCCCACAGGCTGGCACAGTTGATCAGGACGGAGCCTGTTGGGAATCCTTGCAAGCAGGGGACCAGACACAGAAAGGCAAGCCACACCATTCCAGATCGTGAAGCACAACTGTGAGAGCCAGCCAGAAGAAAGGCTTCTGGCCTGTGTAGGCCCAAAGCTGGCACACTCTTGTTTTAATCTTAAAACAGTGGATCAAGCTTAAAGAAGGCAAGCACAACAACCAATGCTGAACCCCCCCCCCCACCATCAAACATTGTCTGCCCAACCTGTCCCCCAGGCCATACCTGTGTGTGGCCCACAGGCTGGCACAGTTGATCAGGACGGAGCCTGTTGGGAATCCTTGCAAGCAGGGGACCAGACACAGAAAAGCAAGCCACACCATTCCAGATTGTGAAGCACAACTGTGAGAGCCAGCCAGAAGAAAGGCTTCTGGCCTGTGTAGGCCCAAAGCTGGCACACTCTTGTTTTAATCTTAAAACAGTGGATCAAGCTTAAAGAAGGCAAGCACAACAACCAATGCTGAACCCCCCCCCCCACCATCAAACATTGTCTGCCCAACCTGTCCCCCAGGCCATACCTGTGTGTGGCCCACAGGCTGGCACAGTTGATCAGGACGGAGCCTGTTGGGAATCCTTGCAAGCAGGGGACCAGACACAGAAAAGCAAGCCACACCATTCCAGATTGTGAAGCACAACTGTGAGAGCCAGCCAGAAGAAAGGCTTCTGGCCTGTGTAGGCCCAAAGCTGGCACACTCTTGTTTTAATCTTAAAACAGTGGATCAAGCTTAAAGAAGGCAAGCACAACAACCAATGCTGAACCCCCCCCCCCCCACCATCAAACATTGTCTGCCCAACCTGTCCCCCAGGCCATACCTGTGTGTGGCCCACAGGCTGGCACAGTTGATCAGGACGGAGCCTGTTGGGAATCCTTGCAAGCAGGGGACCAGACACAGAAAAGCAAGCCACACCATTCCAGATTGTGGAGCACAACTGTGAGAGCCAGCCAGAAGAAAGGCTTCTGGCCTGTGTAGGCCCAAAGCTGGCACACTCTTGTTTTAATCTTAAAACAGTGGATCAAGCTTTAAGAAGGCAAGCACAACAACCAATGCTGAAACCCCCACCCCACCATCAAACATTGTCTGCCCAACCTGTCCCCCAGGCCATGCCAAGAATAAACTGCAACACCTTTTTGCAGAGGCAGGCCACAGCAGCACATTGCCCAGCATCAAAAAAATTTACAAAAATTTTAAAAAGGCCTACCAGGTGTCCTCTCAGGATGTCCAGCACAGTTGATCCTCCAGGCAGATGTCCTCCAGGCTCCAGGTGCAGTCTCTCTTCTTCTCCTCTCTCGGTCACAGCTCAGCAGCAGCAGCAACAGAAGTGTTCCAGACAGTCTTGCTCCAAATTTAAATCCCCTGCTGCAGCCTCAGCCAAAGATTTAAATCTATTGGCTGGCATGAGAATGCAGCAGTGGGATTGGTGACTCCTAAAGTCCCCAGTCCCCTGCCTTTCCCCACCCACACTCCAAGAGCCACCCTCCTCCTGCTCCCCCTCCCCTACCTGTTAGTTTTGGCGGGAATCTCTGCTGCTTTGCAAATGCAAAGTGCAATGCAATGCTTGCACCTTGCATTTGCAAGGCAAAGCAGGATTCCCTATCCTCCTTTGCAAGAGGGGTGGGGGGTGACAGAAGGAGTGAGTGATTCACTCCTTCTCCCCCCCTCCCCTCTGCTAAGAGCCTGCAGGAAGCCTTTGCTTCCAGCAGGATTTTGCTAGCCGCTTGCTAAGGCAAACGGCTAGCAAAATCAAAATGGCGATTCTCGAATGCCGAAAGAATGCCGAAAGAATCCCGAAACGTTTCGGGTTTTTCTTTCGGCAATCCCGAAACGTTTCGGCATTCCCCGAAACGTTTCGGGATTCTTGAAGAATGCCGAAACACTTTTGTTTCGGCATTCTTTCGGCATTCTGAATGCCGAAACGCACATCCCTACTGATAAGTCTAGGGTGGGATGGGTGGGACAAATTGCAAATGGCAGCCACTGGAAACAGGTGCAGACCTTTGTCTGAGGAAGATAGGCCGCTGGCTTCAGTTTCTAAGGAAGGGATAGCTTACTCCCCCTGCATGGCCATAGGGAAATTGGCAAGCCTAAAGGCCTAAGAAAGTCTCTATTCATAAGCTGGAGGTGGTCAGCTATGACACATCTGTCAGGGATGAGCTCAGTGCTTTACTGTTAGGAAAGCACCTTGTATTTTCTTGCTGTGTTCTAGACCCTTTGGAATTTATCTCCAAAGAGTATTTCTGATTTTTCTAAAGTAGATTTAAAAATAAAGAGAAAAAGGCATTAAAGAATGAAGAGGAAAAGGCTACACAATGGCAGACAGCAAGCAAAAATGGGCCAGATCGTACCACTCTGTTCTGCTAACAGTGGCCTTTCCCAGATCTCTTCCATCAGAAGAAGACTCCTTGCAAGAGGGACACCCATTTGTGGAATGGATTCATGTGATCTAAAACAAAATATATGTA
Source organism: Eublepharis macularius (assembly GCF_028583425.1). Lineage (NCBI taxonomy): Eukaryota > Metazoa > Chordata > Lepidosauria > Squamata > Eublepharidae > Eublepharis > Eublepharis macularius. The sequence continues at coordinate 78,032,723 of NC_072801.1, forward strand.
AAAGACACCGACGAATGGCATCGAATCATAGAGCTGGAAGGGACCTCCAGGGTCATCTAGTCTAACCCCCTGCACAATGCAGGAAATTCACAATTACTCTCCCCCAACACTCCCAGTGACCCCTACTCCATGCCCAGAAGATGAGAAAACATGAATCATATGCAACCATGAGGTACAAAATAATGCGCCAAACTGAAACTGGTTTGTATACATGAAAATGACAATTGAAACTTATTTGAATGGTGAAATAGTAAAGAGTCCAGTAGCACCTTTAAGACTAACCAACTTTACTGTAGCATAAACTTTCGAGAACCACAGCTCTCTTCGTCAGATGCACTGAATGGTGAACATTGTAATTCATGTTAAAAGGACAGGGAGTTAAACACACCATTTGAGTCTATGATGACAAACAAAAAATATCCAATTGTCACCAAAGAAAGGCAGAAAAATGGAAAGTGTATTTTTATCCCCCACAACATCCCTGCAGGGTAGGTGACTGGCCTAAGGTCACTTTCATAGTGTTTGAGAACTTGGGACTGCGCAGCACTAAATCAAAAAGGGGGAATCTGAGTCAAAGTGACAGTAGAGACCATTCTAAAGCATTCCTCGCATTTAGGCTGCAAGGGGTGGCTGTGCCAGCCAGTTGGAAAGATGGAGAGTGGGCTTTGGGGTACTTGTGGGTTATTGGCAGCCAATGCCTGCCAGCGTGAAGGCGCTTGCGCAAGAGAACTTTCTCAGCTGTTCCACATAAATAAGCAGCATTGTGAAATGGGAACTTAATTCTGAGAAGCAACTGGATTCTGAGAGTGTTGCCAAACTGATATCTCTTGCTTAGAAAAGCAAGCAAGCGGAAAAAAAATCTTATTTTAATATCAATGGTTTGGATCTGCTTTGTATTTTGGCCCATGACAGGGGGAAGAATACTATCTCAGTTTCGATGTGCTCTCGTCTTGTGAAGCAATTGCAGTTCCCAGACTGGGTGAGTGAGATGCAGATGTTGCGACCGGTGTGTTTAGGGCTAGTGTTTTCAAGTTGTTGCTTATATTCCTATGGCAAATAGGTGCGGGTGCCGGGGAAAGGTCAACCATGTCTCCCTAGCCACATTCTGGAAAATGAAGGATCTGTAAGCTTTCCTAAGAGGGGGCTGTGATGCCCACCAATTCCCCCCTCCAACTTCATGCCCCACTGTGCTATTGATGCAAACTTTAGGAGATTCAATGTACAGCAGAGGGAAGGATGTATCGGGAGAAATTGCCTTCTCTAACAAAAAAGAAGGACACTTGCGTTTCCTTAGGTGGGTGCTCGGTTACAGTCAGGCTACTCGTCTGTTTTAACAGTCCAGGATCTCAGCAAGAGGGCAGCTTTCTGCAACATCTGTCCTCTTAACTGGAGATGCTAGAGACCCAATCTCAGACTTCCAGCAGGCAAATCATGCCCCTTTCCCTAAGGTTGAGGCATAGAGCTCCCCCTACCCCGCTACATCTCTCCTGCTGCACCATGTCCTTCTCTGTGTCTGCATCTTTGCACAAGCTGTTGGGCTGTCTTCTCACAGCATGGCTTGGGCTGGCGGCGCACCTGCATGGCAGACCATGGGAAAAGAGTGTGCCATCTCCCAAGAGCGTTTTGCTTCAGGGGGTCAACTAAAGGACAGGGAGGTAAAGCCGATCTCTTCATTTTCTGCTTCCGTGTTTTGCATCAATGCTGAAACTGCAGCATCTTATCCAATATGGTTGCCAACCTCCAGGTCATGGCTGGAATTTTCCTAGAATTACAACTGATCTCCAGGCCAAAGAAACCAGTTCCCCCGGAGAAAAGGGTTGTTTTGCAGGATGGACTCTACGGCATTATACCCCACTGAGGTCCCTTCCCTCCCCAGACCTTGCTGTCTCCAGGCTCCACCCCCCAAATCTCCAGGAATTTCCCATCCTGGAGCTGGCAGCCCTATGAAGAAGGGCTCCTCATCCGCTCCTCCTCCTCCCACTCATGGAGACAGTAGCTCTGCTGAGGGTGGCTCATTTCCATGCTGTGAAATCTGTCACTGTTGGGTTTTCTTGAGCAGAGCAAGCAAGTAGGAGACCCTTTTGGCTCCTCTGCATGGGCTCTCATGCAGCAACAGTGTCTGTGTTGCACCTGCTGCAGACCCTCCCAGGTGTCCAGCCACCCCTCCTTTTGGGATCCTTGGGCTGAAAGAAATCCTTTCCCTAGAAACACCAGCTCTCCCTGGGAAGCGACTGCTTTCCCTTGCTCTTAAACAATAAAGAAAGACAAATGGAGTGCCACTCCCTGACTAAGAGCAGCTCCTCCCAGGCCAGGGCCCAGCCTGAAGAGGAAGCCAGACTGCCAGACTGCCAGACAGACTGTGAGCACGAAGGAAGATGAATTGAATGAACAGATTTTGAAGGCCGTCACAGCGGATTGTGTGGCCCTGACCTGTCGTGGGGCCTGAGAACTGCATCCTGCCTGAGGTAACTGGACAGTGGTGAGCAACCTGGGAGCAACTGGGAGGGGAAGCAAATCCAACTAGTTCCCAACAACAATAATGCCAGCTGCTGGGGTTGCCTATGGTTGCCAGCCCTCTGAAGAGGGAGCTGAGACTGTGAAAAACTGGTGCTGCACAACACACTAGGAATTTCCCAAATCTCTATGGTAAAAACCATAGTGATTCAGGAAATTCCTAGAGCATCATGCAACGCCATGACATCACCTCCAGGTACACAACTGCAAGTGATGTCACGGTGTGGCACACCACTAGTTATGCCTCCCCTTTTTGTTCCTGGTGCTTCAACAAGTGGCACCAGAAGCCTGGATTGCAGGGGCAAGAAGTTGCCCCCCATGGCGGGCATCCTGGCAGCCCTGACCCAGTCCTTCTTGGCCCTTTTTGTTCCCACCTCCCTATGGCAACATCTTCTTAAGGCATCCCAAAGCTGCACCTGCAGCCTTTGCCAGAGCGCTCCATCTCAGCGCACCCTTGAGCACTGGACATCAAGGTGGCACATTCAGGCAGGATAATATTTGTAGCCTACCTTTGACCTTCTTCATCTTGATTATTTACATGTAGACGGGTTAGTTCTCCCATTAGGCTGTTTGAGCCAGAGCAGCCCCTGGGGTTAAGTGGTTGGGTTGGAAATCAACACTTTGCAAGTTCAAATCCCAATATTGCCACCTTTTCAGCAGGTGATCTTGGGTCAGCCACTCCTCCCAGCCCAGCTCTCCAGCTGTATTGTGGGATGGTAATAATAACACTGACTTTGTTCACCGCTCTGAGTGAAGCACTAATCTGTCTAGAAGAGCGGTATATAAGCACAGTTGTTATGGTTGTTGTTGTTATTGTAAAGAGTCCAGTAGCACCTTTGAGACTAACCAACTTTATTGTAGCATCAGCTTTCGAGAACCACAGCTTTCTTCGTTAGATGCATCATCAGCTTTGGAGAACCACAGCTTTCTTCATCAGATGCATCTGATGAAGAGAGCTGTGGTTCTCCAAAGCTTATGCTACAGTAAAGTTGGTTAGTCTTAAAGGTGCTACTGGGCTTACTATTTTGCAGCTACAGACTAACATGGCTAATTCCTCTGGATCTATTATTATTATTATTATTATTATTATTATTATTATTATTATTATTATTAGGGGGTAGAGAAAGTGCAGAACACAGTCAGCTCTTCAATTTACTATTATATGTTTCTGCCACAAGAGGAACCACTGAGATTTTCTGCCTCTAGGACCAAAATATCTTGGACCACTGAAAAGAAAGAAATATTATTATTATTATTATTATTATAACTGCCTACTGGTTTTGTGAAGTTGACTGAGATTTTCAATATAGTGTTTGATTTGTGATTTGTCGTTATTACAGCCTTCTGGCTGTAGTTTACAAAATATGTCCTTCCAGGGATGCTCAATCGTCCCGTTGCTCAGACCACAATTTGTTTGCAACCTTTAAAAAAAATTCAGTTGTTTTGTGTATGTTTTAAATTGAATAAAAATTTTCTATGTAAAGAAATGTTCCTGGCAGGTGGAATCAGCCGCCCATGGCTGTGCTCCTGCCATTGAGTCAGCAGAGGTGAAGCCAAGGTTTTGCTTCCTCTCTCTGCTTTCACTTTAAACGTTACCATACTTGGCAGCTGAGCCAAAAAGATCTGGCAGAGGAAAGGGTTAAGCCCTAAGACTGCTTTTCAGTAAAACAGAACTGCAGCAGTGCTTTTAATGCACAAATGAATAGTTTGCTTCTAAGCAGAGGATATGTGCTGGAAAATCAGATGAACAGGATAGCTAGGGAGGGGGACTTGTTGCAGAAGAGAAAGCCGTTCGTAGCACATGCTGGTGAGCCCCAAAATAAGTATTTCCCCCTTACAGCCCTTGGTCGGGTATCGGTTTGCTCATCCCTCTGCGTCTGTTGTTTTGAGTCTTTCTAGCTCTTCCCAGGGTTCAATGCCCCTGCAGGTCCGACACGTGGGACGTCAGGCACAGATTTGGCCCATGAAGGCCGGGCGTTGCATCTCACCTTGTGCGCCCTCATCCGTCCTCCAACTCTCAGCCAGGGGAAAGTGGCTCGTGTGCACTGAATGCAGCCCTAGGGTTGCCAATCCCCAGGTGGTTTCTGGAGAGCTTCTGGAATCGCAACTAATCTCCAGGCTACAGAGACCAGTTCCCCTGGAGAAAACAGCTGCTTTGGAGGGTGGCCTCTATGGCATTATACCCCACTGAGGTCACCCCCTCCTCAAATCCTGCCCTCTCCAGGCTCCACCCCCCCAAATCTCCAGGAGTTTCCAAAACCTGGAGCTGGCAACCCTAGCAGCTCATGACGGGCTCAAACATGCAGATGCACCCCCTTGATTTTTGTACACTGGGTTAATACTCAAGGCTTTGTCTGCCTCATTAAACTTTCTTGGGTAGGGGGCATTGCTTCAGACCGGCCACATGGAAACCAAAAATTGCTTTGGCTGGTCAGGAAACTCAGTAACCCCTAATCCTCAATGCTCTTTGGAGAATGACGATTCCCTCTCCTCCTGCTCATTTCTGAAAGGTCCCAGTCTTCTGGCGAAGAGGACTAGAAGTTTATTTATTTATTCCAGGGTGAAAACTTTACATTCCCAGCCATGAATCATTTTGTGTTGCATTTTTTAAAAAAATGATTTAATCTATTTTTTCTTGAAATGATTAGGTTAACAAGAATCACAAATGTCCAGATAACAGTAGCATATGTTGAAGAGATTAAAAATAAATAGGCATACATGTCGTTTCTTATTCTGCCTAAATTGAATTTAAAATGAATTGCTGTCTCTAATATTCTTACCAGAGCCATTGCAAAAAAATAAAATAAAAATTAAGATAGTTTCACTGAATTCTGTATCTGGGATATCCAGGAGCTATAGGGTGTGGCTACTTTGTATAAACACAACTTACATGCCACCGCATGACTTTATTGAGTCTGCAATGATACCTCCTCAATTGAATCTTTGTAACAAACTCTTTGGTCTGGGCACTGAATCAATATATTCTTATCTCAGTGTAACATTCCAACAGTGGATAGCAGTTGATCTAGTTCTTGCCAGTCTGTGAGTTATTTTTCCAAGGCTTAAACTCTGAATAGCCAAACAGTGAGAAATGCATGCTTGGAACAGGATAAAAAAAGCAAATCTTCAAGCTTATGATAAGCATTCCAAACTGCATATCTTATTAACCCTAAATTACACACTCACCTACATACCCAATATGTTCTGGGCCACTTAGCCCGTGTCTTAGAAGGCTCCAGGGAGCCATGATGGCTAACCTCCAGATGTGACCTGGTATTCTCCTGGAACTACAACTACAGAGATCAGTTTTCCTTAAGGAAACAGATCAAAATAGGTAGCCATGTTAGTCTGTCTATAGCAGTAGAAAAGAGCAAGAGTCCAGTACCTCCTTTTCTACTGCCTTAAGGAAATGACCCCTTTGGAGGGTGGATTTATGGCATCAATTCACTGCTAAGTTTCCTTCCTTCCCCAAACTCCATCACCCCAGACACTGTAAAAATCCAGAATGGGGAATGATACAACAAACAACACATTCCTGAAAACTCCTTTCTGCAATTATGGGAGGAGGTAGGAGGCTAGATTCCAGTTCAGGACAAGATGAGGCTCCTACAGATGTTATTTCTTACAGTGTTGAGAAGAAACAGGCTGGTGCAGAAACCCACTGGGCAGCACTGCCACCCTGTGCCATCTTTCTTGGGTGATATCCCTTCCCTGGAGGGGAATCTGTTGGTTAAGCCTTACATTGTTGGAAAGACTTTCTGGCCCCCACCTGTCACAAACATAGTGAGAAGAAAGCCAGGGCTGGATTGGGACATGCAGAGGCCCTACATTTAAGAGGACCTATAGCATTACTCTGCCACACACACAAAACATTTAACAGTTTTTTTGTATGTAGAGGACCCTCATAATCTGAGACATGAAACTGTAGCTTACTTAGCTTGTGCTTAAATACAGCTCTGCTGGGGTTGCCAGCCTCCAGGTAGTGGCTGGAGATCTCCCGGAATTACAGCTGCTCTCCAGGCCACAGAGATCAGTTCACCTGGAGAAAATGGCTACTTTGGGGGATGGACTTTATGGAATTATGCCATGCCAAGGTCCTTTCCCTCCCCAAACCCCACTTTCTCCAGGTTTCTCCAAGTTTCACTTCCCGGATCTCCAGGAATTTCCCAACTTGGAGCTGGCAACCCTAAGCTCTGCAGAAGAGCTGCCTTAACCAAGAGGAAAGGAAGAGGCGGGTCGTAAACATTTTTTAAAATGCAAATAAATTAATATAAGAGGGCTTATTGCTACAAGTAGGTGCCTCTCTACTCCCCTTCTCCAACAGAATGTATTCTGTCTGAAATTTATACACTTTTTTGAACAAACTCAGCTTGGCAAGTGGCTAAAACTGAGGGAGCCGAGATACAGTGGGTGGATTTCATTAAAGATCCTCCACCTACCATGGACAGCCCAAAAGACAAATAAGTGGGTTCTAGATCAAACCAAGCCGGAATTCTCCCTAGAAGCTAAAATGACAAAACTGAGGCTAACATACTTTGGTCACATGATGAGAAGACAAGATTCTCTGGAAAAGTCAATAATGCTAGGAAAAGTGGAAGGCAGTAGGAAAAGAGGAAGACCTAAAACGAGATGGCTGGACTCAATAAAGGAAGCCACGTCCTCCGGTTTGCAAGATCTGAGCATGTCTGTTAATGATAGGATGTTTTGGAAGTCTTTCATTCATAGGGTCGCCATAGGTCGGAGGTGACTTGACATCACATGACACACATTCACACCTCTCCCCTATTCCAGTCATTCACAGACCGCACTGATATTTGGCAGCTGAAGGTGGAAAATGATTTGGCTGCAAAGGCTCAGATTCGAGGTGACATCAGCAGCAAAATTTTATCACAGAACTGGCAAAGGGTAGTTCATGCCCATCGCTAAAGCAGCCAAACTAGGGCCGTTTTCACACAGCCACACGCCTGGAAGATCGCGTGAAACTCATGGCATAAAAGTGTCTTCCTAGCGCGATTTCCCAGCACGATCCCGTTTAATGGCCCTTTTTTCTGACATCTTCAGGCCATTAAAGGGGACCGTGCTGAGAGATTGTTCTAGAAAGACGCTTAATGCCGTGAGTTTGCACAATCTCCCCCAGGATGCGTGTGAAAACGGCCTAGGTCTCCAGCAGAGAAGGCAAGCGTTTCTTCCAACTTAGGACCTCCCCAAGTTATACAGAAAACCACGGAATGAACCAAGAGAAAAGGGGTTGGGGGCTTGCTCCTGTGCATGCTAGGAACTGTTAAGAGTGAGTTGGGGGGAGGGGGGTAGAAATCATCCTGTTCAAATTCTCCCTGTTCTTATTCTTTTTTATTCTTCCTGTCCAGCTCTCTCACTATTAAAAAAGGATCGCCAAGATGAGGTTAAAGATATTCTGGAGCTGGAAAGAGAACTGGAGAAGTCTGGAGGGCCTCCACAGAGTGCTTTGCTTCATGAAGACTCCACCGGCAGGTAAACTGCACCCGATAATCCCACGCCCAAGGGAAAAAGAAAGGAGGGAAGGAAGAACTTGTAGATGCCAATTTTCTTCTCCATTTCCTCCAGGAGTATTATTTATTGGTTTTCTGTCTTGTCTGTCAGTCATATGGCTTCCATGTACGGTTGGCAACATTTAAACTGGTCCCTCTAGCTGTCCCTTTAATATCAATTTGATCTGCAGCAGTTATCAGGTGATGTTATTTAGCAGTTATCAGGTGATATTAGCTCCAAGCCAGAAAGGCTTCAACTGTCAATTTCTGCATATGAAACCTCTATTAAAGGGACAAAGCATTTTTCCCCTGACCAGGTGGCAAGTTTATTTCCAAGTGGGTGCTAAGAAAAATAGTTAAACTTGCTCTTGGTTAAAACAATTTTTACAAGAAATATTGATAAAGGACCTACTAACAGCAATTGGAAATTCAGTTGATCATTGCCTGGACGTAGTAGCCGAATAAAATGGAAATGCTATTTATTTGAAGGGCATTAGAAGCTGGGAATCCTGACTGCAGAATTTGAACTCTTGCTCTGAACTTTGGTATGTGGTTGCTGTCACCATTTCCCCCTTTAACAGTGACCAGCACAAAAGGAACAGGGGAAGCATTTTCTAGCAGTGTTGAATTTCATTAAGTTTTCAGGCAAAGCCGGTTGTCGTCTACCTTGCTTTTGCTTCTGCCCCCACACACACACGCTCTCAGAAACGAGTGGCAAATCCAAATCACCTTGCTTCTTATATAACAGATGCACGCTCAAAGGGTTTCAAGCGGGCACCAAATATGTCATGTGCATGAATGAGAAAAACGCCTGGAAAGCAGCTGAGCGGTCGGGGTTCAGAGATCAAAATTGAGGTTATGTTCATTGTGTTTTCTTCGCACACTTTAGGTGGGGGAAAGCATGTAAAACCCACAAGACTGGAATAATTTTATAAAGTTCAAGCCAATTAAAAAAGAAACCTAAGTGCGGCAAATTAGTGCTCCAGGAGGGCACCGTTACCAGATACTCCAAATCCCCGAGTGATGCAATAGAGGCCCTCTTGAAGCTGTTGCAAGATGGAGCTAATAACTACTTCCTGCCTGGGACACATCCAGAGCCAGGAAAAATCAGCATTCTTTCGTCAGAAGCCACAACCCTCCTCCAAATGAGAAGCCAGACCATAATGACAGACCCCTTCGTAGCAGTCAGACAGCAGATACACCATGCTACGTTCACAGCCTACTATGAGATTGCAGCTTTGCTGGGCCATCGGTGGAGAAATTACAAAACAACTGGAGAGAAATACCTTTATTAGGAATGGTGGAGTGGAAATGTAACACAGGCAAGCATTAGAGTTCCTTGGGACACTTCTTTAGGCTGGATGTTGAAAAAGAAAATTTTCTCGGCGTGAAAGCCTGTTATAGTTTCAGAGTAGGGTCAGGGAAATCTGGGACCCCCATCCAGCCGTGAAGCTTTCTGGGTGGCCTTGGGACCACCATTCTCTCTCTACTTTACTTATCTTCAAGAGCTGTTGTGAGATTAAAACGGAAATGAGAAAAAGGAGGCGTGCCACGCCCCTGTTCTTTGATGATGGGAAAATCCCAGTTTGCAGCCTGCAGAAATCTTACAATGGAGATAAAGGAAAGGGCAGAGTGTGCCTAGTACAAAATACATCTCCCTGGTAGCCAAGAACACCAGGACAAAGAAGGGGGGTCAGTAGTTCTTCTTTGCAAGCCAGCAGTAATTGAAAAGGGTCTCATCCTGTCTCCAGCACTAACTGGAACACTCAGAGCCAAGCTACAAGTGACGAATGACACTTGCCTGGCAAGTGAACAGATTCAGGTGTATTCCTCCCTGTTCACTTGCCAGTCACTTGCGCTCCACTGTGAACAGGGCAAGTGAACAGGGAGGAATACACCTGAGTCTGTTCACTTGCCAGGCAAGTGTCATTCGTCACTTGTAGCTTGGCTCTCAGATAGATCAAGATGGGTAGTCATGTTAGTCTATCTGTAGCAAGAGAAAAGAACAACAGTCCAGTTCAGATATGTGAAGAACTCATGAGAACTCTACCACAAATTTTGTTAGGCTTAGAGGTGCTATGGGACTCTTGCTCTTTTCTACTGGAATACTCAGGCAAGGCAGTGACAAACTACAGACCGGTCCAGCCATCTTTTCTTTAACCTTCAGCCCAAAGAAAAGTTCTGCTGAACTTAAAAACTTACCACTGCAGAATGCTTTAGCTGCTTCTAATTTTTTAAAAAACAAATGGACCCTTGTGTTGCTCTCAGATTTAGTAAACTCTCTCTTTAATCCATGCAATAAAAGCTTCCTGGTTGGTGTGTAGCTCTCCTATTAAGAATTATTGGATGTGCAGGAGCGGCCCCAGTTCTCTAGAGACAGCATTGATGATCCACATTAAAAAAAAAAATCTACCCACATCAGTTTGGTGGTAGATAGCTCCAAAATTTAGGGTTGCCAACTTCCCGGTGGGGGAATAGAGTTCTCCTGGATTTAGAACTAATTACCAGACCGCAAAGATCAGTTCCCCTGGAAGAAATGGACTGTCTGGCATCATATCCCCACTGAGTTTGCTGTACCCCCTGAACTCCACCCTCCTTATGCTGTACCCCTAAATCTCCAGGGATTTCCCAACTTGGGGCCAAGCTACAAGTGACAAATGACACTTGAATGGCAAGTGAACAGACTCATGTGCATTCCTCCCTGTTCACTTGCGCTTCACTTGCACTCCACTCGATCACGTAGTGAAAGGCAAGTGAACAGGGAGGAATACACGTGAGTCTGTTCACTTGCCGTTCAAGTGTCATTTGTCACTTGCAGCTTGGCTCTGAGCTTTCAGGAAAACCAATCCACTACCATTCCTTAGATGGCACTTCGTGATAATTGCCTACTCTGGCTCCTTGCAGTGTCTGGCTGACTACAGAGGATGTATTGTCCAGAAAGCCAGGACCGGATGCCATTGCTGGCCAAGTATACCCTCTGGTGCAAAGCCAAGCTTGCTGCAAAAATCCATAGCCCCTCCTTGAGTCACGACAGCGCTCTGATCCAGTTATAAGTTCAAAAAACTAATGTTCTTTTTCCCACAGCAAATCATGAAAAGTGGGGAAAAGGAAGAGGCTTGGGCAACTGGGATCCAAATGGAGGCAAACTAGCTATGATCAGAAAACGCTACAAGAATCCAGCCAGTTTCTCGAGGACTCAGGGAACAGTAGCTGCTTCTCTGGGAAAATCCTGCCACTGCCCAGAAGACCTCAAGGTAACTCTCTTACAATTCCAGAGTGACATTTGCAGCTGAAACTCAAACCTGGAAGCCAGGCTGCTGCTAGCCCCTCCAGCCTCAGATGTTCACCACTCCTAAATAGAAAAATCTTTTACAGTTTGAGAAAAATGAGGCACACACCTTTACATAGTATTTAAAACTTAGCCTGGTTAAGATGACAGAGTTAGCTAATATGGCTAAACTTACTGCTTTGATAATGAAGATATTATCCACATTTATAGCAAATTGGAAGCCCCTTTGGCATCTGAAGAAGTGAGCTGTGATTCACTCATACCCTACCCCAAATTTTTTTAGTCTTATAGGTGCTACTGAATTCTTGCTCTTTTCTACTGGAAGCCCCTTACTGACTTTTTACATGAAACTGAAAAAAAATGAACTGATGATTTGTGGTTTCGAAGAGTAAGAGGAAAAAAGGATTATAGAAAAGGGGGAAGTTCTGATAACAATAGAACAATGTGACTTCTATAATTATGCCAATATTTGTTGTAGAGAAAATCAAAAGTGTTTCCTTCATATTTATTATTTTTCTCTCTTTATTCTTTTCTTCTTTTTTTCTCCCTTTTGTCCCCTTTTATTTTTTATTTGTTTTAAAAAAATCTTTTAATATATTTTTTTTAAAGAAAAGTTAGTCTGGTTGACTGGGTGTTCTAGAACGCTTGTGCATTTGCCGCTCATTTCTACAAAATTTGTGAGTGACTTTCATGCAGAATTGCTCCCCAAATATGAAGGTAGAGCAGCGCGGGGCTCAGGCACCAAACTCCCCTCGGCAGGCCCTGATATCCGGCCACACGGTAGCTTTGAAACGTAAAACTAATTAGCCTTGTGTGTGGCTTTCTGACCCTTGCTCTGAGATCAGTGCGGACTTAGGAGACAAGGACAATTCTTGGCAGTTCACAGCTGGTCTCTTGCTGCCTCCGTCTTTCCTGACAAGCTCATCCAGTTGGGCTGGCCTCACTGGGGGGAGACAAAACTCTCGTTCTTATCTTGATTGCGATTCCACTCCTCTCTCCTCTTTAGCCTTCGAAGGATCTGGAGGAGAGCTCTTGGAGGACTCAGCAGGCTGAATCAAAAAGTGAAGGAACTCCAATGATTTCTTACAAAGTCCAGGTGGCCACCGGGAACTTCTGGGGCTCAGGAACCTTCAACTCGATCTCCATCACCTTGGTGGGCTCCAAGGGCGAAAGTCCAAAGCAGTCGCTGAATAATGTGGGGAAGGATTTCCTCCCAGGAGCGGTAAGGAGTGGTGGAGTTTGGGGTGGAAGGTGGGGAGGTGGGCTTGCTGCACGAGAAGAGGGCCTTCTAGGGTTGCCAGCTCCAAGTTGGGAAATTCCTGGAGATTTTGGAGGTGGAGGCTGGGGAGGGCAGGGTTTGGAGAAGGAAGGGACCTTAGAGGGTATAATGACAGAGAATGTACATTACAAGGTTGCCATTTTCTGCAGGGGAACTGATCTCCATTGCTTGGAGATCAGTTGTAATTCCAGGAGATCTCCAGCTACTACCTGGAGGTTGGCAGCCCTTGGGTCTTTACCAAGGATCCACTTAGGGCAACGCCTACAGCTGCCAGCCTTGTCCCCATATGGTATTTTGAAGGAAGGATAAGGGTATTTTTGACCAGATTCATCAATGTCATGCTTGTTCCAGGTTTTCAAGCAAGGAGGATTTATAATCACTTTTCAGCTTCCTGTGTGTTTTGTGTGACCCATAGGCAGGCATGTTCTGTCTGAAGGGCTGCTTTCATCCTTTTCCTGCCACCTTTTTTCACATAGCCATTTGGCAAGGCTTGTTTTAGACCTTTTAGACTTCTCCCTCTGATGGAAAAACCTCCGCAGTTTCCCTTGTGCATATTCACTACGGCTGCATGTTAAACCTGCTTACCTTCTCAGTTTCACTATTGAGCAGAATAAGTGGGGGTAAGGAAGGAAAGGGGGCTGGGAAACGAGCTAGAAGGATGTCTGATTGCACTGAAGTTCCATTATAGGGCAGCATGCAGAGGGAATTCAGGTGTGTGTGTGGGGGGTGTCTTCTCTTGCATTAGCCGAATGGGCGTAGAGTGGGCCAAGCTAGAAGTGACGAATTACACTTGCCTGGCAAGTGAACAGACTCACGTGTATTCCTCCCTGTTCACTTGCACTCGAGTGGAGTGCAAGTGGAGCACAAGTGAACAGGGAGGAGTACACGTGAGTCTGTTCACTTGCCAGGCAAGTGTCATTCGTCACTTCTAGCTTGGCCCAGTGACATTTAAGTAGCATCACTTGTGAACTGCCACAATGTGTTTTCATTCAAAGCACGGAAAGATTTCTACTTGGCTTGAGCATGATACACTGCCCCATGCCCAGAGGGAAATGGACCAGGTGCCGCTTCCCACGTGCATGGAGCTGCAGTGAGGGGCTCTTTCCTCTCCGCAGGTGGATGAGTACGAGGTGTCCAGTGATCGGGACCTGGGCACGCTGCTGCTAATCCGTCTCCACAAGGAGCCCTACATGTTTTTCCCAGAGGACAGTTGGTACTGCAGCTTTGTCCAGCTGATAACCCCACAAGGAGAGACTTACCGTTTCCCCTGCTACCAGTGGATCGAGGGGCACCGAACCCTGGAGCTGAGGGAAGGCACAGGTGAGACGCTTTTTTTAAGGGTGGCTGCTTAGGCAGGACAACTATTTCCTCCACTCCACTGGCATATCTCCTTTCTTTTCGCAGATCTGGTGAGGATATGATTAGCATTTCAAACTTATATATACTCTTGCTTCTTCCTTTCTAGGCAAACTGGCTTGTGAGGATGCAGAAAACCCGTTGCTTCTGCGTCATCGGGCAGAGGAGCTGAAGGTGCGGCAAGGCTGTTATAGGTGAGGCCTGGTGCTTGACTCATTTATGAGCATTGGCTGGCAAGCTTTCTCTTGCTCTACTCCCCTTCCTTGTCTCCTAAGGCAGAGTCTTCTGTATATTTGCTCTTCTGAGAAACACTTTTTGCATAAAAGACTCCCAGCCACAGATGGCTAGCAAAAATCCCATTTCCATCAAATGTTTGAAAAGTGAGACCCTTGGACCCCATAGGATGACTATGATTCTCTTGTGCTTTGCATGTCTTTGATTTTGATTTGTAAATTGCCTTGAGATAAAAAGGCAATGCAAGGCATAAATATTTTAATTTAATCAATAAAAGCCGGAGGCACTTGGGGGATAGCAGATGGCTGAAGATTGTAGAGCCAAAGTCATGGATGGGATGATCTGGATTAGAAAGCAGAGAGAGGAAGAGTACAAAGAGATCTGGGAAGGAAGAGAAAACCTATGTGTGACTCAGCAGGCCCTCAGATCCATGGGGAAGGGAAATGGGTTTGCAGCAGAGTGCAACCAGAGAGGAGGAATTTGCCGTGGTCAAGGCAGGAAGTGACCCTTGTGTAAGAGCAAGGGCCATGTTTCTGCAATCCCGGAAAGTGAGAAGTGATAAGATTAGGCAGCTTCAGGAGGTTAAAGATTATGAAATTTATAATACTTTTAGAAACTTGTTAACAAGACTTAGTTGTCCCCAAAGTGGTAAAAGCCTGTGGCTGAACCAATCCAGACGTCCAGTCTGCAAGTTCCAAGACTGACAATGCAATTCCTATGCACAGTTACTTCAGTCTGAGCCCTTTGACTTCACTGGGTTTATGGAGTAACTCTGCACAGGCTTGCACTGTGAATGCTTCTACAGTAGAAAAGAGCAAAAGTCCAGTAGCAACAAAATTTGTGGTAGGGTATGAGCTTTTGTGAGCCACTTCTGAAGAAGTGAGCTGTGGCTCACAAAAGCTCATACCCTACCACAAATGTTGTTAGTCTTATACATGCTACTGGACTCTTGCTCTTTTCTACCACTACAGACAGACTAACATGTCTAAATGCTCCTACAGACAGACAGACAGACAGACAGACACACACACACACACACACACACACACACATAAATTCCTCCTCATAGAAAAGTAGCACGTCAATGAGAAGGCTAGAACCCTTGTGGTGTTAGCTTTCAGCATGTTTTTCAAAGAGGACTATTTAGTCCCATAACCATTTGCAGCCCAGAGGAGTACAGCTGAGTCACAGGTTTACACATGTGTGCACGGACGCACACACACACATCTTGCAGTAAGAATACAGATTTAAAATTGTTTGTTTGTCTGTGTAAAAGTCAAACTCTTAATTGTCAAATCAGTTGGGCAGAATTTGCTCCCGGAATGCCGCAGTGCCTGGCTGTGGAGAACATCGAGGAGATGGACACGAATGTGAAATTCTCCTTCACCAAGCTGAGCACATTCCTTCTGCGTTCGAAGCTCACGTGAGTTCTGAAGAATCTGCTTTGGGGCTGAGGGAAGGCGGGCAGGTAACAGAACCAGAACTGGGCAGGCAGAGGTGGTGGTGACCATCGCAGATTTCTGTTGCTGCTTCTCTCCACCTGTCAACTAACTGGGATGCTGATCTGGCAGGGGGACCTCCATCCATCTGCTCTCACCCCCCTTCACAAGCTAAGCAGGTGAGGCTGAGGTGGGGCATGTCTGTGTTTATGTGCCATCAAGTCACAATCGACTTATGGCCAGGGCCGTATTAACCCATGGCCAGGCCCCTAGGCTTTTGGGTATTTTGGGCCCCCTCCGGCACTTCGATCTTTCACCCCACTACAGCTGACAGCCTGACCCTGATACAGCAGGTACTAGACCCCAGTACATAGCCCTGTATCCATTTTGAGGGTCTCCTGAAGAATTCTATTCCCAATTTTTAAAGTATTTTTATTGTGCAAGTAGAACTCTTCAGGAAAGCACAATTTGGGGGTATAATTGTTCAATGCTGTAATATTTTGAAGTCAATAATTTTTTTATTATTTATTAAAAAATATATAATGTATGGATAATTGTTTTAGTATAAGAGACAATTTGTTTCACTTCAATAGGGAAGCAGTTAATTATCTTATTAATAGAGGTTATATAAGAGAATCAATTAATTGTAATCTATGTGGAGGTGGGTCTCAGCAAAAAATATTGACAGGCCCCTAGTCCCTGTGGGGCCCCTAGGCTTCGGCCTAGTCAGCCTTATGAATAATACGGCCCTGACCTAGGCTTTGGCCTAGTCAGCCTTATGAATAATACGTTCCTGACCTAGGCTTCGGCCTAGTCAGCCTTATGAATAATACGGCCCTGACCTAGGTTTCGGCCTAGTCAGCCTTATGAATAATACGGCCCTGACCTAGGCTTCGGCCTAGTCAGCCTTATGAATAATATGGCCCTGACCTAGGCTTTGGCCTAGTCAGCCTTATGGATAATATGGCCCTGACCTAGGCTTCGGCCTAGTCAGCCTTATGAATAATACGTTCCTGACCTAGGCTTTGGCCTAGTCAGCCTTATGAATAATACGGCCCTGACCTAGGTTTCGGCCTAGTCAGCCTTATGAATAATACGGCCCTGACCTAGGTTTCGGCCTAGTCAGCCTTATGAATAATACGGCCCTGACCTAGGCTTCGGCCTAGTCAGCCTTATGAATAATATGGCCCTGACCTAGGCTTTGGCCTAGTCAGCCTTATGGATAATATGGCCCTGACCTAGGCTTCGGCCTAGTCAGCCTTATGAATAATATGGCCCTGACCTAGGCTTCGGCCTAGTCAGCCTTATGGATAATACGGCCCTGACCTAGGCTTCGGCCTAGTCAGCCTTATGGATAATATGGCCCTGACCTAGGCTTTGGCCTAGTCAGCCTTATGAATAATGCAGCCCTGCTTATGACGGCCCCAGCAAGAGGCTTTCAAGGCAAGTGAGAAGCAGAGGTGGTTTGCCAGGGCCTTCCTCTGCTGGTTACCCGTCAAGTATCATCCCTGCTTAGCGCCCAAGACCGGGCTATACAATGCTGCCTTCCTTTCCCTTCCAGGAGGGGCAGGGGGGTGCAAGAGATACAGGAGGCAAAAACACTACCATTGTGCAGATCAGCTCAGAGACTCCAGAAAGTCTCACAAAACTCACCTTAGTCGAAGCATCCTACAGAAGGACAGGGGACTTTCCCTGCTCAGTTAGTGCCCTCAGGGTGATATTCTGCACTGCAGAGGGAAAAACTGGCCTGAACAAACCACATTCCTGGTGAGCAACTACTCCCCTCCCCTCCAGCTATTCCAAAATTTCTCCCCCATTCCCCACCCTGACCTTTGCCAAAGCCCTTCGGTTAGGGACCAAAGTTCTACCTCGCCGTTTCTCCCCCCCCTATTTCCTGTTTCCCCTCAGGAAGGTGGAGATGAAGCTGAAGGGCTTCTTGGGCTGCCGGCAGTCTTGGAAGAAGCTGGAGGACATTCGGCGGGTTTTTTGGTTCAACAAAACCCCCATATCAGGTGCGTCGCTCTTTGCTTGTGCATCAGAAGAGTTAATTGTGAACACTTGGCCCCGGGAAGACTTGACGCCTGGCCCGTCTCCTGCGGCTGTTAAAAATGGCACTGCAGGCAGGAATTCAGCAGGCATAGATTTTCCTGGCAAGGCAGGAGAAAGGAGTGGAAAGTTTTACATCTCGTGTTATTATTGAAAACCACTAGAGCTCTCCTGTGCAGAGCTGGGGAGAAGACAAACGTTATGATACAACATTATGAACCTAACCGATTAGCTGCACCGAGATTCACTTCTATAGCCTGGCTTTTGTTCTGGCTCGCTAGACATGACTGCCCTTGGCCCAGATAGTTGACCAGTAGTCCCCCCTCTCTCCTCCCCAATCTCTGAATTGAATCCACTATTCCTAACACCTCGGGTCTCTTCCTTAACCAACTCCGCTCCGAAGACACTGGACTGCCTGGAGTCCAGGCTTTGGTGTTCTCATTTGTAATGCACTGGTCTCCCTTTCACCCCTCCAAGTGCTGAGGACCCCTCCCATCTATAAAAGCCCCACTCCCTCCTCCAGCCCCCTACCATGAGGTTTCAAAAATTTGTCCAGACTGCTGGAGAGCCATTGGTTCAAGGGACCTTTCTGAAAACCCAACATTTCTGCCTCTAGAATATGTTGCCGATCACTGGATGGACGACGCATTCTTTGGCTACCAGTATCTGAATGGTGTAAACCCTGTGGTGATCCAGAAATGCACTGAGATCCCAGCCAACTTTCCGGTCACCCAAGAGATGGTGGCCACGTCCCTGGCAGAAGGCTCGTCCCTTCAGCAGGAGCTGCAGGTAACCCCTCCTTCATTACTGCCTTTCTGAAATCAGTAGAAAATAGCAAGAGTCCAGTAGCACCTTTGAGACTAACATAATTTGTGGTAGGGTATAAGCTTTTGTGAGTCACCGCTCACTTCTTCAGAGTGAAGAAGTATCTGAAGAAGTGAGCTGTGACTCACAAAAGCTTATACCCTTCCACAAATTTTGTTAGTCTTATAGAGGCTACTGGACTCTTGCTCTTTTCTACTGCTACAGACAAACACGGCTACCTATCTTGATCTTTCTGAAATCAGACCCTGCTGTATCTCTCCATCAAGTAACATATTTACAGTCAGGGCTTTTTTTCTGAGAAAAGAGGTGGTGCAACTCAGTGGGTTGCCCTCTGGAGAAAATGGTCACATGGCCGGTGGCCCCGCCCCCTGATCTCCAGACAGAGGGGAGTTTGGATCGCCCTCCGCACCAGTGGTGTGGAGGGCAATCTCAACTCCCCTCTGCCTGGAGATCAGGGGGCGGGGCCACCAGCCACGTGACCATTTTCAAGAGGTTCCGGAACTCCGTTCCCCCGCGTTCCAGCTGAAAAAAAGCTCTGTTTACAGTAAAACAGGGGGCAGCAAGCCTGTCCCACCTCAGAGGGAGGGAACTGCATGTCTGTAGCCAAAGGAGGGCCGTTTCTAGACGGCTTACTGGCCCCCGGAACGTTGCACCACATTGCAGGGAAAACACGAAATATCGCGTTTTCTCGCCCAAGTTTTGCGCAACGTCATGCGATGTCACGCAAAACTCGCGCGAGAAAACGCGATATTTTGCGTTTTCCCCGCAACGTGGCGCGACGTTCCGGGGGCCAGTAAGCCAACTTGAAATGGCCGATGTTTCCTTGATCAGAGCGGGGCGGGGGGAGTGGCATCTCAGTGATGGAGATTGACTTCTTTTCACCCATTGCTGCCCCGGCACCATCACCTCATCCTCTGCACTTTGCCTCCTCAAGAAGGGAAACATCTTCCTTGTGGATTACAAGATCCTTCAGGGCATCCCGACCAACACAATAGAAGGCCAACAGCAGTACATGGCTGTCCCGCTCTGCCTGCTCTACCAGACGCCTTCCGTGGACCTCATGCCAATTGCAATCCAGGTAACCAGGAGTCAGGCTGGAAGGGGCATTCAGGTTCGGCTAATTAATCTTGTTCGTATCCATGGTCTTAATATGCTGACTCTCCAGAAACCTGCTTGAATTGCTTCTCAAGTAACAACAATACCATAAAACTGTAAAATCAACAGTGCAGGTGATCAATATTTTTAAAAGGGCAGAAAAACAGCATAAAAACAATTGAGCAGCCTAAAAAAATATTCATACGACAGTCTCCGGACTAGACCATAGAGCAGCTAAAAAATTTTTTTAAACGTAGTTAACAGCCTGGTTGAAAGGAAATAGCCTGCAGCTTAAAAGACATGCGCGATAATCAGCATCTGAAATCTTGCAGCTGCACTGATGGAAATCTGCTTCTGCCAAAAACTATTTTCTGAGGTTGAAAAGGACTGCTTTGGTGGGGGCGGGGGCGGGGAATGGCAAAGATCCACACCATCTGATAATACTACTCGGGATCCCCCCCTCCCCAAGTTCTGAAATTTAGTGGCCTTTCTTCAACGGATGTGGCTGTTCTATCAGCAGAAGGCTTCTAACTCTGCTGTCCCACGCGGTAAGATATACAAGCCACTCCCTGCACAAATTACCTTCCTTCTCGTATGGCTATGTCAGGGGCAGCAGTGACCTCTTGCATTGCCATCCCACCCTTCCTCCAAGGGCTTCAGGGTTGCTCTCCCTTCCTTTTGCTTTTTCCACACAACAACCCTGTGAGGGAGGTTAGACTGAGAGAGAAAGTCTGGCCCAACATTGCTTAATCACACAGTCCTAGTCCAACATTCTAACTACTAAACTACATTATTCTCTGCAAGCAGCTGCCATGACTCTCTCATTTGCCATCCCAGCAGCATAAGGCTTTGTGTTTCCCCTTCCTGCTGTGCAGAAAGAGAGGGGAGGGTATGTGTGTGTGTGTGTATGCACACCAACAGAAGGAGGGTAGAGAACAAGGTTTTCATCATGATTGTGAGAAGGAGAAGGAAGAGCTACGTTGGCTACACACAAAATTATTGTTCAGTAACCTCCACACATCTCCTCAGGAGAGCAGTATAAGCCACGTTGGGCCCCAGTTGGGGGGAGAAAGAAGCAAATAAGTAAATAATCTTCCCAAGAAGGAAAGGACAGGCGGTTGTGAAGGACACCACTTAGGTTGCTAAGAGATTACCAGTGCAGGGGAGGCTTGGCCCATTATCGCTCCATCAAAACTAGTCTTCAGGCTATAAATCCAGAGATTTATAAATCCATGCAGTTGTCCTCTTGCTCGCCCAGTGCCCACAGAGCATTTTTCAACTCCCCTTCTTGCTTTCTCACATGCCTCTCTCATTCCTCTCCACAGCTCAGCCAAACTCCAGGTCCTGACAGTCCCATCTTCCTTCCCACTGACCCGGAGTGGGATTGGACCCTGGCTAAGATGTGGGTGCGTAATGCTGACTTCCACGTCCACCAGAACATCTCCCACCTCCTCCGGACGCACCTCATCGCAGAGGTCTTTGCTGTGGCCACGTTGAGGCAGCTGCCCATGTGCCACCCAGTCTTCAAGGTAAGGTACCAGGGAGGCTGAACGGGAGAACACGGGGCCGAAAAGGACCAGAAGGGATCGCATTTGGGTTTCCCAGCCAATCTGAAGCCACTTGGGACCAGAGAGGTCCCTGAAGGGGTAAAGGAAGGTCTGGTCTTCATTTTCTTCAGAGGTCAAACACAAGTGCGCCTGTGGACTGCTCCATCTTGGGCAGTGACAGCTGTGTGTGTAGGAAGTGTTGCATGCTGTACTGGCAGAACACATCATGGTGCCAGCTGTTTGAGAATCAAAGACAGCTTAGTTTTTAAAAGTTGCCATATCTGTCCTGTCCAAGGATCTCTGGGGTGGCAGAAAAGCGTGCCACAAGCCAGGCCTGCTTCACTCAGGATGCATCTACTCTACCAAGAGCCATGCCTTGTGGTGAGGGCTGCCACTTGTTGAAAGAAATCTCAGGGTCAACTAGATGAGATGGGCACCCCCAGATTCTCCTAGACACACGCCACCATTTTAAAAAGTGATTTCTCAGCTGAGAACGCCTTTAAACTGTGCTTCAAGGGCTCAGTTTTGATTGAGACTACCATAGCACTGGGGGAAGAGGGAATCTAGCCTTCTGCCCCCCCACCCCAGCAAGCCATTTTTCCTCCCTGAAATGGTGACAGGAGGGCATCCTCCCCCTCCCCCCCCCCACACACATGCAAACCCTAGTACTGTTTCAGGGAGGAACAACAATACTTCCCGTGTGCCATGGTGGCCCCCAGAGCACCATTTAAAGAAGTTCCTGGTTGGGAACTCACTGTTTAAAATGGCGGTGCATCCCCAGGGGAGATGCCTATCTCACCTAGTTGGGCCCAGAGATGATGAGTCAACTAATCAATCAACTAAATATGCTTGAAGTTGTATATGAGAGAAAAGTCTAAAGAAAAAGACACGATTTGTCCAAACCAGGGGTCCTACACCTTTCCTTCCTTCCTGGCAGCTCCTGCTTCCTCACTTACGATACACCCTCCAGATCAACGCGTTTGCCAGGGTCAGGCTGATAATGAAAGGAGGTATGATGGATCAGGTGAGAGAGACATCCTGTTGCCCTTTTGGCTTCTCTGCCCAGGCCGTTCCCTTCCAAACACACCCCAAGCCACCATCTTGGACTCTAAGGCCAAAGATCAACATGGGTGGCCGTATTAGTCTGTCTGTTGCAGTAGAAAAGAGCAAGAGTCCAGTAGGCAGCACCTATAAGACTAACAACATTTATCTGAAGGAGTGAGCTGCGACTCACGAGAGCTCATGCCCTACCACAAATTAGAGGTGGGCACGAACAGGAAAAACAAACAAACACGATGTTCGTTGTTCGTTGCCATCCATGAACAGGGAATCATGAACAACCATGAACATGACCCTGTTCACGAGCATGTTTGTGGTTGGCTGTTGCATCTGATGAAGAGAGCTTATGCTACAGTAAAGTTGGTTAGTCTTAAAGGTGCGACTGGACTCTACTATTTTATAAGAATTCACTGCTTGTATTAAGTCTATCAGCATGCAATTAATTGTTAATTATTATAGGTGATATCAGTCATGACTTTGTGTAAGCCATTCCTAATTTCAGACATGCAAGGCAAGAGAACCCCGTGGTCACTTTGGCCAGTTTAACCACAGATTTCTTAACTTCTCCTTCCTTGTGTTGATACAGTGGAAGAATCTTGAGAACTACGATGTCTCCTCCCCACAGAAACATGCACACGTGCACTCATGCCACGTAAGCACATATGGCACCTGAGCTCTCCCTTAACCATCTTCCCAGGCCACTTCTGCAGGCTACAAAGGAATTGTGCCAATTGTAGGAAAAGGCACACAGGAGATGACCTACGCCTCCCTCTGCCTCCCAGACGACATCGAGGCCCGTGGAGTCGCCTCGGTCTCTAACTACTACTACCGGGACGATGGGCTGAAGATCTGGGCTGCAATCAAGAGGTCAGGAGTCGGACAGGCTTTGGGTAGGGGGAGTGGGAAGGGGACAGGCACCAGGCTGGGAAAACTGGGACAAAACCAAGGGTTGGAGACAATGTGGAGATGGGTGAATGTTTTGGGAGCCTGTAGAAAGACACAGGAAAGGAGGAATGGAGGGGGAACCGGGAGCCATTCTCCACACCTGGCAGTGGCCAATGAGTGTGCACCAGTCCCAGCTCCCTGAAAAGTGTGCCTGTGTGATACAGAACACTGGCACAGTCAGGACCGAAGTAGGCAAGGTGGTCTGAGATCCATTATCAGATCTTCCTTTTTTGAAAAAGATGCTAGTTGCAGCCATGTGTTCAGAAGGGAGCTAATTAAAATGGGGGGGGGGTATGGCATGGGGAGGCGGTGTAACCATTTCTACCTTGTGCTGTTTTCCTGGTTCAAATCATATACTGCTTCCCTGCACACAAGTAGCATGCAGATCTCTTTCTGTTTTTTCCATACAGTAAATAGAAACTTCAGGGGAGATAGACCAGGAAAACTCTGTGTGGGGAAGGATGAACTCCCAGCACCACAGCCCTGATATAATTCCTCCCAACCACACACATGCACATGCACAGACTTGCAATTAGCATCTTTTTAAAAAAGCAATTATGAGAGATCAAGATCAGGGAGTTCCTGCCATCTCACCTGGAGATAGAAGGAGACGCCACTGGCATTTTTGCTTGAGATTCTGCACTGCCACAGCCAATGGCTTGGGGGTGGGGGCAGGCTGCAGTTCCTTTTGCTATCGAACGAGCAGGAAAAGGAAAGACAATTTAACCAGCATTCTTTCATGGTGGAGGTGGGAAAGGCCAACGATTGGATGGTGCTGGATAATAATGGAAGCTGAGCTGAACTTTCTGGAGCGGCCAGTTGATGGGATGCCAAAGCGAGTGAAACTGGATCAGTACCTTTTGTTTTCAGCTGAACTCTCTTTGGGAATCATTCCTGACTGGGCCTCAGCCGTTTTCAGCAACAGAAAGTCCAAACCTTGTAACCCGTACAGTGTATCAGTCTAGAGAAGATGTGGAACACGCTGCCACAGCATATATTAATGGGCACTTGCTTAGATGGCTTTAAGAAAGGATAGACATATTTGTGGAGGAGAGGGGCATCAGTAGCAGGGTTGCCAGGGACCCGGGACTTACCTTGTCGTTGCTCCTGGCATGCTCCTGTGTCAGCGTGATGACATCACTTCCCGGAAGTGATTATCATTGTGCAAGGCGGGGCCTGCGTGCAGGACCGCTCTCAGGGAAGCGCGATGATGTCAGCGACGTTGTGCCAGCCCCAGGAGCATGCCTGGGAGGCCCATTCCCCGCCTTTCCCCCCTTGCTGGCCAGGTAAGCGGTGGGGGGGGGCAAAAGGTGGGAGCAGAGGATCCCTCCCCCCCACCAGGGGAATGGGATCCCTAATTCATTGATGATGAAATGGAACCTCCATGTTCAGGAGTAGTATACTCTGAAAATTAGTTGCTGGCAGGCAACAACAGGGGGAGACGTCGGCTTCTCTGGCTCTGCTGTGCCCCCACCACGGGACATCTGGTTGACTACTGTGTGGAACAGTATACTGGCCTAGATGGGCCTTTGGTCCTCCTCATAAGATCCAGGCTTCTTGCCTTCCAGCTACGTCTCGAACATCGTCCAGTTCTATTACAAGAATGATGAGCGTGTTGAGAGTGATCCGGAGCTCCAGGCCTGGGTTCTGGAGATCTTTAAAGAATCCTTCAAGAACAGAAAAACCTCCGGTGCTCCCTCCTCGCTGAAGACCATGGCGGAACTCACAAAGTTCCTGACAATGGTGATATTCACCTGCTCAGCACAACATGCCGCTGTCAACAGCGGACAGGTAAGATTAAGAGAAGAAGACCTCTCTCCAGCTTGTGCCTCCAGCAGGTGACTCTTTGATGGGTATGGAACAGAGAGCCTGTTGAAGCTGTCTGTTTTCCTGACCCCCTCTGGTCATTTTCCCCTCATGGCTGGCTGCAGATATCCCCTCTTGTTATATGGGTTCTATGTTGCTAAATTAGAAACCCATCTTGCAAGACCCAAGTAAATTAAGAAATTATTTTAAATCAAAACTTCTCAATAGCGAGACCAATACAACTAGATTTTTACAACCAAACATATTGGTACAACAAAGAACAGACCGCCAATAATGTCTTTGAGCTAAGCCACATAACTGGTTGTCTCTTGGGACCACTTCAGGGTGAACAAAGTCCAATTTTTGGGTCTACCAAGTGCTAGAGTGGTTTGCTGCTGTCCTCTTGATAACAGAAACTAACTGGAACCCAGGCTTCTGTCTTCAGCTTAGGAATGACAGCCCTGCAATAATGACATGATTCCAGTAATAGTACCAAACTAAATTTAACTCCCTCCCTTTTTTTACTTATTATTTTTCACATACAATGTCTTTCCAGTTACCTTATTCAATAAGAACTGAAAGGGAAACTGTATGAAATACCCAGGCAAGATTCCCTGGGTAGTGTAGTCTTACACAGAATAGCTGCTCGATGCGATGGGAGAGAATCCGCAATGCAATTCTTCACTGGGGAGAAGAGCGGTGGGGGGATTCTCTCTCTCTCTCTCTCTCTCTCTCTCTCTCTCTCTCTCTCTCTCTCTCTCTCTTGCAAAAAGCCACCCTGGATTTCCTGCCTCCTGTTACATCCACCCCCCTGCCCCCGAGCTCCCAGAGGAAAACCCAAGCCAAGGATTTTTGCACGAGAGAGAGAGAGAATCCCTCCCATCACTCTTCCTCCAGTGGAGAATCACATTGAGCAGCTATTCTTTGTAAGACTATACTACCCAGGAAACTTTGCAGGACCTGACACGTGAAGAACATGTGTCTGACATCTCATTACATTAAATAAAATGTAATTAAATAAATAGTTTGACTCTCATAAAATCTTATTAAGTTCCCCTGTAACCAGCCTTCTCCTCAATTGCTTGGCTCCAGACACTGACTCTGCCTTACTGGGCTAAACCAACTAGCTCATGGGGGTTACACAAACATTGCACAGGAGACATGTAATCGGGGTGGCTGGGCTGGTCCTAAGGTTGCCAGGTTCCCTTATTCTCCTGGCAGGAGGAAGGAGAAAACATACTTTAACATACTTTGTAAACCGCTTTGAGTGGGTGTTAAGTTGTCCTGAAGGGCGATATATAAACTGAATATGTTATTAAAACAACACTCACCTTTTCGATCTTTTCTCTCACGCGAGCTCCCAGCTCGATGATGTTACTTCTGGGAGTGGGGTCATTGTGCAGGCCTTGGGAGCACTCCTGCACTTCGCACTGGGCTGATTTGCATTCACACTTCACACCCGTTTGGGGCCCAAATCAGCCCGGTGCGAAGTGCAGGAGCACTCTCGGGGTCTGCGAGATGTCACTTCTGGAAGCGATATCGTTGCACCACACCGGGAGTGTGCCTAGGAGGCCAGGTGAGTAGTGGCAGGGGGTGGAGGGTGGGGGAGGGGGATCCCGTGCCCCCACCGGAGAACCTGGCAGCCCTAGCTGGTCCAAGTTATTTTGGTGCTCGAGGCAGAAAATCCCGAAGATCATCCCATTGCAGCTGAGTTTTGAAGTCCAAAATGGAGGCTTCCCCTGCAGCTGAAAATCCAAATTGGTATCCCTCTCCACCTTCCAGAAGGGCTACAGCTCCTGTTAGTTTCAGTGAGACTGCTGCAAGATAATTTCCTAGTAGATGTTGTAGATGATGGGTCATGACAGGTCAGATTAATTGCCTCCCTTAATGACAGCCAAAAGTGGCCACCTTGTCTTGCCCGAGCATGGTGACTGAGACAGGAGGTGTTCTTAAGCTGAAGGAATGGTTTGACCTCGTGCTTCCTTTGGCCGTAGTACGACTTTGGCGCATGGATCCCCAACATCCCCCCCTCCATGAGAAGGCCCCCGCCCAAGGTCAAGGGGATGGTGACCTTGGAGGACGTCTTGGAGACCATCCCTCCAATCAACACCACCTGCATCGCCTTGAGTTCTCTGTGGTTGCTGAGCAACGAGGCAGGGGACAGGGTGAGTGCTTGTGGGGCTGGCGGGAGGTGGGCTTCAGTTTGGAGGCAAAAGAAAAAAAGAATTCAAGAGCAGCCAGACCTCCATTCGCTGTTTAAAACTATGAGTTTTACTTTTCAAAACAACATTTGAAAACAAATCTTTGTTTTATCCTTTTCTACACGCAGGGCTTTTTTTCTGGGGAAAGAGGTGGTGGAACTCAGTGGGTTGCCCTCGGAGAAAATGGTCACATGGCTGGTGGCCCCGCCCCCTGAACTCCAGGCAGAGGGGAGTTAAGATTGCCCTCCGCACTGCCAAGCGGCGCAGAGGGCAATCTAAACTCCCCTCTGTCTGGAGATCAGGGGGCGGAGCCACCAGCCATGTGACCATTTTCAAGAGGTTCCGGAACTCCATTCCACTGTGTTCCAGCTGAAAAAAAGCCCTGTCTATAGGAATTTCACAGTTTTTTCGAAGTTAGTTTTTGATAGCTGGTTGATGGGAGTGTTGGACTTGGGCCAGGGAGATCTGGGTTCAGAATTCTCACTCTGCCACGAACCTCACTGGGGAGGGTTGCCAGATCCCAATACCCTCCTGGCGAGGGGCGGGGGGCGGGGGGGAACCTGGAATTTACCTTGTTCGTTTTCATTCCTGGCACTTGTGTGATGACGTCACTTTGGGGAAGTGACATCATCAAGCTGGTTGCAGGCATGCTCCACCACTTCATGCAGGGCTAATGCTGGCCCATCTGGAAGTGATGTTGTTGCATCCCGCTGGGAGCGTGCCCAGTGCACACTTTCCCAGGTGGCCAGGGGGTTTGCCATCTGCCGGGTTGCTGGGGGCTTGCAACTCCTACCATTTGCCAGCAATTGGCGGGCAACGCAGCAAACCTCCGAGAGATTACTCACCACCAGCAGGCAACTGGGAAGTCTATCACCAGGTGACCTTAGGGCAGTCATGCTTTCTCCTTCTCAACCAAGCCTACTTGGCATGGGCCGTTTCCACACTACTCATCATCCAGAATGGGGCGCAATGTCGCAAAAAAAACATGGAAGATAGTGCCTTCTCACGCAAGTTTTGCGCAATGTCACGCAAAACTCGCACAAGAAGACGCTATATTCTGTGTTTTGTTTACGACATTGTGCCTCATTCCAGATGAAGGTGAGTAGTGTGGAAACGGCCATGGGTGTTGTGAAGATGAAAGGAGAGAGCCATCACAACTGTTCATTCCACCCTGAACTCCTTGAAGGAAAGGTTGGACTAAAGATTTGGAAAAAAATTGAGATGGTAATTGATTTCCGGGGCAAGGTTTGGATTCTGCCACTCACATAACATGCATTATTGCCCCAAATCAAAGCTTGCCTTGAAGTTTTAGATTTTGGATTTAGAATGTGAGAAATTAAGTGAAATTTAAATGCAGGATCAAAGTGCAAATTTCAGATGTCATCTTCGCTGTGATTTCCCCCAAATCTCTTTCAGAGGCCGCTGGGATACTATCCGGACGAGCATTTTACTGAGGACGAGCCAAAGCAGTTCATCAAGGCATTTCAGGTTTGCCTGGCTGAGATTTCTGAGGAGATCAACAAAAGGAACAAATCTCTGCCCCTCCCATACAACTACATGAACCCTCCTGAGATCGAGAACAGTATCTCCATTTAGGTCCTGTGAGACAACTTGACTGTGAAGTATTAAAGCTGCTCACGAGACAATGCCTTCACTGACAAAAAATTTTACGCTGTATACATAGTTGCCTGCCCTGTCCTCTTTTGTTTCCGCCTCGGGAGGGAGATCTCGCTCTTGAAAGTTTGGAACTGTCAGCATTGTATATGCAGTAAGGCTGATCTCCACTTTTCATGGCTCATTGGGTTGGAGAGGAGCAAAAGTGTGTGATCTCTGGTCTCTGCCTCCTATTAAACCACAGTCCCGCACATGCTGGCTCACACAATTCACCTTAAAGCCACCATCCCAGATTTCAGAAGAGCAGGCAGGGAGCAATTTCATCCGGTGGGAGTCGTGGCAGGATTCTCACCAGGGCCGATTCCAGACGGCCCTCCCTGTCCCGAAACGTAGCGCATTGTCGCGCGTAAAATGCGAAATACCGCGTTTTCTCGCGTGAGTTTTGCGTGATGTCGTGTAAAACTTGTGTGAGAAAACACAATATTTCGCGTTTTTTCACGCGACGACGCATGACGTTTCAGGATGGGGAGGGCCGTCTGGAATCAGCCCTCATTTTTCAAGCCCTTTCTTAGAGCTATGGACATAATTATATGGGCCATTCAAGGATATATCCAAGATGAAATTGCCAAAAAGCAGTTTAGTTTTAAGAGCATATGGGTGGTTAATGTTGCATTGTTTACCCTCCTTTTTAAGTAAAAGGATTTATATCTCTGATTCACCTACACAGGCCTAGTTCATTGTTAACGAGTATAGCTGCTTAGCATGCCAAACAGGTAACTGGCCAGAAACATAGGTGCTCCTAAGGACTGAACCCATGCAGCCTGAAAGAAAGCGATGTAGAAGAACACACTTTTTCATAATGGTGTTCAATACCATGGACAAGCCAGCATAACCAAAGGGAAGCATTTTCAAAAGCAGCAGCTGAACAGATTAGGTTTGTCAATCTCCATCTGAGGCCTGGAGATCTCCCAGAATTACAACTGATCTCCAGACTACAGAGATCAGTTCCCTTGGAGAAAATGGTTGCTCTGGAGGGTGGACTCTGTGACCCTATTCCCCTCCCTGAACCTCATACTCTCCAGGCTCCACTCCTAAATCTCAAGGAATTTCCTAACCCTAGAACAGGTGACTTGTTAAGCAAAGTAGGCCGTGCACTACAGAGGCAGGCAAAACCGGAACCAAACGCTTGGAATGTATTCAGACCTCAAAAAGCAACAGGAAACATGGTGCCTCTTCAGAATGTCACAGTCTTGTGAGAGGAGATGAATAGGCCTTTAGGTCTGAAGTATGAGGCAGAACCCATTGTCCATATATCCCCCAGAGAGAGTTTTAAAGGCACCTACAATGCCTACTTGGATGAAAACCCATGTGCAAACAACCACCGTATTCTCTCTGAAGGATAGGCCTGTTTTGGGTCTCCACAACAGGCCACAATGGAGATTGCAGGCCAGATTTTGTTTCGGAAAGCACCTTCTGCTCAAAAGCTCCCCAGCTTCCAGTACAAGCAACCTCTGATCCATCCTTCCTTGCAAGGGTTCTGGAGCAATCAGCTGCTTCCAGAAGTGAAGGATGCATGTTAGATGTGAGGCATATATGTTGGAGGTGCTTAGTGATTGCAAAAGGACGTGGGCTGGGTGCACACCACAAGCCATGCCTTGCACCTGAGGATCCCACCATCGTGAGCCCTCGGGTGAAGGAGAGACAGCCGCTTGAAATGCCAGTGGAGCCGAGGTGAGAATTTTTCTGCTTTGTTCCAGAAGAACGGAGAACATTTGAGAAAATTAAAATCGAAGAACTTTTGGATGATTACTAGATTGTTTATGATCGGCTCGTTTTAATGAACGCCCTCATGATTAATGAACTGCCTTATGATCTGTGATTTTTTTTTGTGATTGATTGTCTCATGACTAATAAAATGTTTTGAGATCGATGACACGGCTCACAACTAATGAGTTGCTTTGTGACTATCTGTTATTAATAGTTTTTGTGTCTATTTATTTATTTATTGTGATCCGTTTCTAATTTAGAATATTGTCTCAGCCTTTTGGCTAAGATCAAGTGCATAGAATATTGATAGTATTTGGCTTATGGTTATACTTGATAATACAAATAGAATGAGAACTCGGTCTGAGATGCATCAAGATTATTACGTAACCAAAAAGAATATTAAAGTCCATTTTGGTCCTAAGTATAACAAGGTTGTTAAGAGCGGAAAGAAAGAACAGCTAAGAACAGAGAAGTGCTTAACAAATAAAGTACAAAATAATGTTGCAACCATTTCTAGATTTGGAAATCTAAAGCTTCCGTAAAGTTTTTGAAAAGGCAGTTAAAGGATTTCAGACTAAGATAAAGGAAGCCACCCCTTGTTATTCCTGGGAGCTTCAAGGGCAGGGCAAAGTGCAGACATGACATGGGCTAGATACGATGTCATGTCTGGGTGAAAAAAGCGATGCTCTGGAAACTCTATGATAGCCCAATGTCATTTCCTTCCCCCTCCCATTGCTCTTGTGCGGACCCCAGAAGAAAGGGAGGGAGCAAGGGTGGGAAAATGCCATGCCTGATGATCTGTTGCCTTGCCTGTGCACAACTTTGTGCTTCTGTGGACTTGTTTCTCCCACAGTCTGGTGGTTTCAAATGCAAAGTCAATGTTTTCCAGAAAAATTGGAGGAGGGTCTTTTTTTAAAAAAAAACATTGAGAAAAACACCCTGCTGCAGTCTCTGGGGAAAATGCATGTTGTGTCATTAAGCAATAAACACACTTTGAATGCCTGCTGAATTACGAAGGGATGAAGGGAGCCTGACTCTCAAAAGCTCATGCCCTGGAAATCTTGTGGGTCTTTAAGATGCTATTGGACTAGAATCTTGCTGTATTACTCCCAGTGGCCTCCAGGTGGTGCCGTTACTTTCCTGTGGGTGCTTTCTAAGGTTTTTTTGAGTTTTGTTTTTGT
The DNA here is from genome assembly GCF_028583425.1 of Eublepharis macularius. Classification (NCBI taxonomy): domain Eukaryota; kingdom Metazoa; phylum Chordata; class Lepidosauria; order Squamata; family Eublepharidae; genus Eublepharis; species Eublepharis macularius. The sequence goes on from NC_072801.1 coordinate 78,064,427, forward strand.
GGTTTGCCGGATATTCCTTTTAGTTACAAGAGCCCTATCCTCCTAACTCCTATCTAAATTTAAGTATCTTTCAGACTTTCTCAAGCCTCTTTTTTATATGGTCCTCTCCCCAAATTTAATTTTTCTCTCGTTCTCTTTTTTCTGGCCATTCGCAGATATAAATTGTTTGTTGTTCAGAACATTTTTATAAAAGAAATTATAACAAAATGGTTCAGGAAGGCGCTTATAAAAGGAACAAAGCTGTGAACTACACAACTATGTATAGGAGGTGTTAACTGCTGTTTGTATTATCCTGCTCTCATTGAATTGTAATAGCAAGTTCTGTTTAATATAGCACGTCTAATGCTTTAAGCGTTGTTTTAGGTTTTTGTAACATCCTACACGTTGCATTGATTTACACTGTGTAAACTGCTTTGAGTCTCGATGGAAAAGGTGTACTATAAAATAAATAAATAAATAAAATTGCACCCTCACAAAAATCTTTGTTGCTTCTCACACTGCTCTGCCAGGTGTGGTGGGAAGACAGGTCAGCGGCAGGGATGCTGTGGTATGTTGCTGCCCCAACACTTTCGCTTGGAACCTCTCGTTTCAATTTGGCTTCTCTCCTTGTGTGAATCGAACCCGCAAATATGTATTTTCAAGCCATTTGTTTCCTTGCACTAAAAATGTTTCCCATTGAATGCATGCAATTGTTAAATGTTATTTTTGCCATCAACTGTGCATAAATGGCATGCAAGGAAACAAAGCATCAGGAATGCCAGTAACAAAAATGGATGGGGAAAAAAGGCCTGTACTAACACTGTAAAAGGCTGCCCCGTGGTTCAGGCAGCCAGCTCAAGGTTGACTCAGCCTTTAATCCTTCTGAGGTCGGTAAAATGAGTACCCAGTTTCCTGGGGGTAAAGTGTAGATGACTGGGGAAGGCAATAGCAAACCACCCCATAAAAAGTCTGCCAAGAAAACGTCATGATGCGACGCCCCCCCCCCCATGGGTCAGTAATGCCTCGGTGCTTGCCCAGGGGACTACCTTTACCTACCAACACTGTACACAAACAGAGAGGAAAGCAGGCGAGCAGCTTCGTCCATCCCTTGGCCAGGGCAATTTGCATAAACTGATGCAAGTCCAACAGCAGAAGTGCTGCAGGACCCATCACCAAGAAAACTGTGCGGCTGACATGGAACCCCAGAAAGAATGGGAGTGAGGGTTCCGTCTCCTATGAGGGTGCAGCTCAGAAAGCGGAGAGGAACTTTGAGGGGGCATCTTTGGGCCCTTCTCGAGAGCAGTTCACAGCTCCTAGGGCACCCCTGCTGACTCGGGCCCTGCGTTTGCTGCTTGCCTGAGGGGCATTGAAGCAGGGAGGGTGAAGCAGCACCATGCTTAGCTGCATTTAGCAGACCACAAGTTTGGCTGCAAAAAAACTGTTATGTTTAATTGTGAAGAGAAGACAAGGAGGGAGGAGAGAGGCTGCCAGCAACACAGGCCCTCGGGAAGAAAATTCCAAATGGCTTCCATCTGTGCCCCACCCCATGGTGTGACCAAATGCAAACATCATGTGAAAAGCAATTGTATGCCCAGCTTACTCCACCACCACCCCTGTAACCTTGGTCCCCTGAAGTCCTTCCTCCAAGTAGCCTTACACAGAAGCAGAGAAGAAGCCCTGAAGCTGTGCCAAGCAGCTCCCAGTGCAGTGACAGACAGAGATGGGAGTGTGGAGAGTGGAGGAAGGAATGTCGATGGAGGAGAAGGAGGGGGAAAGAGTGCTACAGTCCATGCTGTGATTGCGTGGAGGTTTCGAGCCACGAGCCATGTGCATGTGTAGGCGTGAGTATGCCTGCAGGCTCTAGAACAGAAAAAATAGCAGCCTCGCACAAGGACTCCCCAAAAGTTGCCATGTGCAGCAGGAGTTTGGAGGCAAAACTGCTTGTGAAGGAAAGCAGGCCCCTTTGGGCAGAGGAAGCGGCAGGTTGGGAGCTGTTGTGCATGCTGAACTTGCATAACTGAGGCTGAGCCGAGCAGGGGCCCTCCCACTCCACAGCTGCATAAAGCTCCAGCAGCTGCAGGCCAAGGAGGCATGCCAGACAAGAGTGGCTTGGCTTGGGGAGGTGGTTGTGTACTGTAACCCTCAGGGAGGAGCAAGGGAGGCTGTTCAAACCTGCCTGGGAATCGGCATCGCACGGCTCCTCCATCCATCCCGGTGATCCGAGCCCTCTCTCACCTGCTTCCAAATGGCCACTTACAAGGTCCAGGTGGCCACCGGCAACATCATGTTGGCAGGCACCTACAGCAGCGTCTCCATCGTCCTGGTTGGGACTCGAGGGAAGAGCCACAAGCAGCAGTTGAATAACCGGGGCCGAGATTTCGTTCCCGGGGTGGTGAGTGTGAGCTCGGCATGCACGGAGGCTGGGATGGACTTTGGCCGAGGGTGCAGGAGCCAGGCTGGAGGTCCTCCTCCGGGGCGACTTTGCAAGTTCATTTCCTGACAGGTGTTCATGTTGAAACACGGAGGGAGGTGGTGGCGTGTCCTGCAAGTTCTCAGAAGTGAAAACTGCCTACCTGAAGTATAGAAGATCTTGTTATCTTGGATTTTTAAAAAATAGCACTCAGAGTTCTAAACGTTGCTAGCTTTAGAAAGCCCTCCATCCTACCCAAACATGCAAGGCAAACAATATGCAAGGCAAAATGCTAAGTTGAAGAGTTAACCTGATTACCTTGCATTGTATTGACAAACCAAGGGGCTGCCCTGCAATTACATACAACAACAATAACAACAACATTCAATTAATATACTGCCCTTCAGGACAACAGCAGGTACCCACCGGCCTCTCTATACCAAAAGTGAGCAGAGAAGATTAGCCTCAGAAGGATGACCAGGGGATGTTCTCGAGGGGGCCTGGCTTTGGGATCTCTTCCCAAGACTTTTGGGATCTCTTCCCAAGACTTTTGGGATCTCTTCCCAAGACCGATTATCCTCTGTGCCTCCAGGTGGACGAGTATGAGATGCATTGCGCGAGGGACCTGGGAGCACTTCTGCTGGTCCAGCTGCACAAAGAGCCCTACCTGTTCTTCCCCAAAGACAGCTGGCTCTGCGACTATGTCAAGGTGACGACCCAGCACGGGAAGACCTACCACTTCCCCTCCTACCAGTGGCTGGAGGGCTACGGCACCCTGACGCTGCGAGAGGGAGCAGGTACCTGTCAGCCTCTCTATACATTTGTACCCCACCAAGGAGCTCAGAGCAGCGCACACAATTTCATCGCATCCTCAGCACAAGGCTGAAAGAGGGCGACTGGCATAAAGTCATCCACTCAGGGCCAAACAAGATGTTACATTTTGGGGGCAGTTGTGTCTGGGATCAGAAGTTGAATTGGCCCCCAGCAAGGAGCTGTTTACATAACTCAGTGAGAAAGGCGGGCTATAAATGACGTAAATAAAAAATAACTTGGGAGCAGCGCATAGGACATTCCAAGCAAGCACCATTTCAGCTTCTGAAAACGGCACGGGGGAAGGTAGGTGACGCCCTCCTTCCTGCCACGCCACAGTTCTCGGCTATATGCTTGTTTAAAATTGTCTGCTCCCATACTCTGTTGTCTCTGTTTCACTGAATATCCTGTTTTTCATTATTGTACTTTGAGTCATGAATTGTCCTGGCTGTTGATTATATTCTATTTCACTTGCACTGTGTAATCTGTCTTGGATTTCAGTGAGAACAGCTGACAACAACAATAAGAATAAGAATAAGAAAATAGCTCCCCCTGATCCTTAAAATGACATTCCTTGCAGCTGGCCATGTGACTGCAAGGAACACGTGTTGGGTCAGCCGAACCCAGACTCATCTTGCCAAAAACTGCAACCAGTCCTCAGCATCATGTCTTAGAGCTGAACTACACGAGACGAGTTACTAGAGTTCTACATGCAGAGAAGTTAGCCGTGTTAGTCTGTGGTAGCAAAATCAAAAAGAGTCCAGTAGCACCTTTAAGACTAACCAATTTTATTTTAGCATAAGCTTTCGAGAATCAAGTTCTCTTCGTCAGATGCCTGATACAGAGACTGGACAAACACAGAAGAGCAGAGGGAAGAGGCAATTAGGGGGGGAGGGGGAGGGAGCAATCAAAACATTCCTTTGCTAGTATATGTAAACATCTCCTTTTGGTGTGTGGATCAGTTGGCTTCAAAGGAGTTTGCCCTGTTAGTTTGTAGAAGCCAAACAGCTAGACCATCCAATTCCAATGTAGTATGGGCCTTCGATAACCACAGCTCTCCCTGCCAGATGCATCTGACAAAGAGATCTGTGGTTCCCGAAAGCCCACGCCAGGTACCACTGAGCTCCCCCAGACCCCACCTCTGTAAAGGAAATCTGTTACCTGTGGTAATGTGATAACCAATCATAGTCCCTATTCAGTCCCAGCTTGACAGAGTCAAATTTGCATATGAATTCCAGTTCAGCAGCCTCCCGTTGGATTTTGTTTTTGAAAGGTTTCTGTTGAACTACAGTGACCTTTAAGTCTTTGATGGAATGTCCTGGTAGGTTGAAGTGTTCTCCCACTGGTTTCTGGACGTTTCCATTTCTAATGTCAGATTTGTGTCCATTTATTCTTTTGCGTAGAGGTTGGCTGGTTTGTCCAATGTACAGAGCAGAAGGACATTGTTGGCACATGAGGGCATATATCAGATTGGAGGATGAGCAGCTGTAAGAGCCAGAGACAGTGTAGTTGATGCCATTGGGTCCTGTAATTGTATTCCCTGGGTAGATATAGGGGCAGAGCTGGCATCTGGGTCTGTTGCAGGGCCTGGTACCTGTGCTGGTGACTCTGCTGGCTGATTCATGGTTGTGAGTGAGAAGTCGTTTAAGGTTGGGGGGCTGTCTGTAGGCAAGGAAAGGTCTTCCACCCAGGGCTTCTGAGAGAGAGGTATCATTTTCCAGGATGGGTTGTAGCTCACTGATGATACGTTGGATGGGTTTGAGCTGGGAGCTATAGGTGACAACCAGTGGTGTTCTGTTGTTAGTTCCTTTAGGTTTGTCCTGGAGTAGGCTGTTTCTGGGTACTAGTCTGGCCCTGTTGATTTGTTTCTTCACTTCATTTGGTGGGTACTGTAGTCCCAAAAATGCTTGTTGTAAATCTCTTAAGTGTGAGTCTCGGTCGAGAGCATTGGAGCAGATACGGTTGTAACGTAAGGCTTGGCTGTAGACAATAGACCGAGTGGTATGTTTAGGGTGGTAGCTGGAGGCATGTAGATATGAGTATCGGTCTGTTGGTTTCCGGTATAAAGTGGTATTTATTCGTCCATTATGTAGTTGTACAGTGGTGTCCAGGAAGTGTACCTGTTGTGTAGAGTGGTCCAGGCTTAGGTTGATAGTAGGGTGAAAGTTATTGAAGTCTTGATGAAATCTCTCAAGGGCTTCCTTCCCATGGGTCCAAATGATGAAGATGTCATCCAGGAATCTTAAGTATAGTAGTGGTTCTAGTGGATGGGAGCTGAGGAAGCGTTGTTCCAAGTCCGCCATGAATATGTTAGCATATTGTGGTGCCATGCGTGTGCCCATGGCTGTGCCATTAATCTGTAGATATAAGTTGTCACCAAATTCGAAGTAATTGTGAGTGAGTACGAAGTGACAAAGTTCAGTGGCGAGGTGTGCTGTGGTTTTGTCCAGGATAATATTCCGTATGGCTTGCAGTCCATCCGCATGTGGGATATTGGTGTATAAAGCCTCCACATCCATGGTTGCTAGGATGGTGTCATCAGGTAGGTTGTCAATGGACTGTATTTTCCTGAGGAAGTCAGTGGTGTCCCGTAAATAGCTGGGTGTGCTGGTGGCATAGGGCCTGAGGATAGAGTCCATGTATCCTGAGACTCCTACTGTGATAGTGTCTCTTCCTGAGACAATGGGGCGTCCTGGGTTACCCGGCTTATGGATTTTGGGTAGTAGGTAGAATTTTCCTGGCCGTGGTTCCTGGGGTGTGTCCGCATGGATGCACTCTTGTATGTCCACGGGAAGAGTCTTCAATATTTTATTGAGTTCTCTTCTATCTTTCAAAAACAAAATCCAACGGGAGGCTGCTGAACTGGAATTCATATGCAAATTTGACTCTGTCAAGCTGGGACTGAATAGGGACTATGAATGGTTATCACATTACCACAGGTAACAGATTTCCTTTACAGAGGTGGGGTCTGGGGGAGCTCAGTGGTACCTGGCGTGGGCTTTCGGGAACCACAGATCTCTTTGTCAGATGCATCTGGCAGGGAGAGCTGTGGTTATCGAAGGCCCATACTACATTGGAATTGGATGGTCTAGCTGTTTGGCTTCTACAAACTAACAGGGCAAACTCCTTTGAAGCCAACTGATACACACACCAAAAGGAGATGTTTACATATACTAGCAAAGGAATGTTTTGATTGCTCCCTCCCCCTCCCCCCCCTAATTGCCTCTTCCCTCTGCTCTTCTGTGTTTGTCCAGTCTCTGTATCAGGCATCTGACGAAGAGAACTTGATTCTCGAAAGCTTATGCTAAAATAAAATTGGTTAGTCTTAAAGGTGCTACTGGACTCTTTTAGAGTTCTACATGTGTCTGCTTACCTCAAGGTTTGATGGGAAAGCCCCCACACACACACCCAGCGGAGGGGAAGGGGGGCGCCTGGCAAGAGCTTGACGCCTGCACTCCCCTCCCTGCCGCTCTGTAAATGTTAAACTTAAAGCTGCAAGGACTCCTACACTTCCCATCAAACCTTGAGGTAAGCAGACACGTGTAGAACTCTAGTAATTCGTCTCGTGTAGTTCTGCTCATAGTGGCAATTTGAGCTCCCTCGTCACAGCCTAACATGCCGGCTGCAACACCACGCCATCTCTTCCCCATCCAATGAACCAAAGGGACTTCAATCTTTGAGGGGTGACCTTGTCCAGAGACTACCTTGAAAATGGAACTTGGGGAGCTGGGGCTGGGAGATGGCATTGCTTCTGTCACTGCTGGTATAGAAATGGTGAAGCAAACCATAGTTTGTGGGTGCAGCCCTCCCTGCTACCACTACCAAGATTCCTGGATTTAGCCTTGGATCATGTAATCCAACCTCAGCCAGGCAGAACAGGGAGGTTCTTTCTGAGCAAGGACAGAGTGCACATCCTTCACACATATGACTAGAGGGAAGCAAGATTTCCAGGGCCATCAGGCAATCTAGTCTAGCACTCCTCTGATTTGATAACTAAATGCATCTCTGCCTTCAGGCCCATTTACTCTCTCTTTTCTTCCCCAGCCAAAACTTTTGCTGATGATTCTGGGAATTCCATCCTTTTGGAGCATCGCAAGGAAGAGCTCAAAAGACGAAAGGAATCTTACGGGTGATTCTTGCATCATAAATTTTGTTCTCAATATCGTAGCAGGGAGACTCCAACAGAGCTGTCCTCTGTCAGTTTACGTACCTTTCAAAAACAATCATGCTAGTGGCGTGGCAACTTCCTGTGGCAATGAATCTCACAGCTTATATCTGTGCTATGTTGACATGTTCATTTTGGATTAGCCTCTTCTATTTTGATCACTACAGGTGGAAAGATTACGCCCCAGGCTGGCCAAGATGCGTAAATGCAGAAAGTACCAAAGACTTGGACTCCAATTCTAAGTTCACCCTCACCAAGACCACTGTTTTCACCATGCATGCTGCCAAGTCGTGAGTTCCTTTGTGTCTGGGGCTCGTGGGGTTTGGGGAGGCAGACATTTCCAAAATGTTTCCTTCTTTGCCTTCCTGAATTCTTTGGAGGAGTGTTTCTGGTGTGAGACATCCAATTATTTTTATTGGTTCTTATACATTATTTATAAAAAGTCCCCAAAGCTGCACGTCAACAAAAAGACATAATTTAAAATAATTGAAATAAAACACCGGAAAAAAAATCCAAATAAAAACCAAATCAAGAAGCAAAATAGAACGCACACTGGTAATCAACCATTCTGGAGAACACAGTGGTACAACTTCTTTGTTGTGAGACTGATCTTCATTTCAAAAGCTGCTCTGACTTTTGTTTTGTTCCTTATTCTGGATGTTCAATTTCATCACTTTTATTTCTGTCCCCTTGGGCTTCTGGCAGGCACATCTTTATCTTCCATCCAAGTTGGATGAAATGTTCCGGGGCTGGATCTCTCACTTGTGGGATCTTCCATGCCAAACTTCAGACAGATGGAAGAAATGGTCCCTATTCCAAAGGCCCTTGGGAGAAAAACACAAGGAAAGATAGGCTGGAAGGAGGTGTTCCTCCATTCAGTCCACAAGCACAGAACACCCCCAGAGGACGACAGCTAAGCAGAAAGGATTGGTGTGGAGGTGCTAAAATTGGCCTCCTCCCGAGTCACTCCACTGAGATCTATGAGGCAGCAACCTGAATCTTCCTGTGGCCCAGGAATGCCCCATTTCGTAATCCTTGGCCATCGCCTCCCGTACACATTGCCCTCCCATGCAGTATAACATTCCTCACCCCACAAAGTGTCACCTGAGATGCTGCCAGGGGAACCTGTCAGTCTGGGTGCTGGAAGCTGGGCTGTTCAGCCTCGGCAGGATTTTCTCAGCGGGTCATGTGTCAGAACCCACACAGCCCCCGAGCACCAACCAAGACTCTCCTTCCACTTCTCGGCGATGCCGCTGCACTTCCCATTATTTGGATGACGCACGGTAATTGTTTTCAGTGTGTCAAGTGAGTTGATGGCACTTTGTGGGCCCATTTGCCAAGAAGACGAGAACATAAACCCCACCCTGCTGGATTAGACCAGGGGTCCATCTGTACCAGCGTCCTGTTCCACACAGCACCCAACTAGTTGTCCTGGGGTGGGGGGATGGAGGCAAAAAACAGGGCATAGAAGCCAAGGCCCTCCCTTGAAGCTGTTTCCTACCGATAGTAAAACAGAAACGGAGGCAGATAAATTTGAAGCAATAAAAATGGGATAAAATGAAAACCAAGCTTTCTGTTTTTTAATGAACACCATTGGAGACAAAGAGGAAAAAACAAGGAATACACACTTGAGGGCTATTTAGCTATACTGTTAACTAGTAACACCTCTAGTCTGAAAGGTAGATAACTCTTACTTCTGTAAAGGCACACTGAGCCAGTTCCAATGGGCCTGGAGGAGCAGAGGAATGGGGTCCAGATGTGCACGGAAGGCCAGTGTGCCACCGAAAGCAGCTGTTTTCTCCAGGGCACTGTTTCCAGTTGTCTGGAGATCAGTTGTAATCCCTAGAGGTCTTCAGGCTCCACCTGGAGGTTGGCAACCTAAGCCTCTCCTTGCTGTCTTCCCCCCCCCACCCCCGCACATCAGCTGTGCTCTTTGTCTTTAGGGAACTCGAGCTGCGGTTGAAAGGCTTCTCCAACCTGGAGGGTTCTTGGGAGAGTCTTGACGACATTGGGAAAGTCTTCTGGTTCAAGAAGACCCCTGTCACAGGTGGGTCTCCCTTTCCTATGCAGGTGCCCTGCAGGAGACAGGTTTTTAAAACAGTCCAAAAAATTGTGATGGTGTTATCCACTTTTCCTATCCCTTCTCCCGGGAAGAATTTACAAATTCATTTTAAAAGAAAAAAAACCCACAACAATTTCCCTGTAAGGGGACGAATCTCTACGATTTTTTTACCAGGGTTGCTTGCAATCATAAAGACATCCCCATGTGGGGATGCTACCAGGGAGGGGGTGGGAAATTCTGTTGGTTTTCATGGAAATAAATTCCTTTCTTGTCCTGAGACCTCTGAAGGCCAAGCTACACATGACGAATGACACTTGAACGGCAAGTGAACAGACTCACGTGTATTCCTCCCTGTTCACTTGCGCTCACTACCTGATCAAGTGGAGCGCAAGTTAACAGGGAGGAATACACGTGAGTCTGTTCACTTGCCGTTCAAGTGTCATTCGTCACTTGTAGCTTGGTTCTGAGAGCCGCAACCTATCAGTGCTGAGAAGTCAAGGACCAAAGGTCTTACTCAGGACAGCACCTTTGTATGTTTCAAGGGAAGCATTTCTCACCTAGAGGAGAAATTAACTTTCACCTGCTTTCAAATGCAGTGAGTTTGACCTCCCAGTTTCCAATTCGCTCATCCCCTCCATGGAACAAAACTTCCTAACGGAAAGACTAAACGACTCTATTTTCTCTGCATCTCCAGAGTATGTTGCAGATCATTGGCGGGATGACGATTTCTTTGGCTACCAGTATCTGAACGGGGTCAATCCTGTGGTGATTCAGAAATGCACCAAGCTCCCGGCTAACTTTCCGGTCACCCAGGAGATGGTGGCTGGGTCCCTGGGGGATTCCACCACCCTTCAGGAAGAGCTGAAGGTAATTCACTTGTATATTTGGTAGTCAGCAGGGACCACGGAGACTCCTGGAAACTAGAGGCTGATCTAGATATACCGACTGGCAGGTGTGCCGGCATGACTCTTCTAAAAACCGGCTGCAGAATTTGATTTTCTCATAGGCTGATGCTCCTAGACAATAATGGATGGAACTCTGGACTTCTGTGTAGGTGACTTGTGGTCAAGTCCTTAACTCTGCCACAGGTTCATCAGTTAGTCATGGGCAAGTCTGTCTGTGGCACAGTGGTTAAAGTTTCAGACTAGGATCTGGGAGACCCACGTTCGAATCCCTGCTCTGCCATGGAAGCCTGCTGGGTGAGCCTAGGCCAGTCCCGCACACTCTCAGCTTAACCTACTTCACAGGGTTTTTGTGAGGATAATGTGGAAGAGAAGAAAATGTAAATCATTTTGAGTCTCCATTGGGGAGAAAGGCAGGGTATAAATGAAGTAAATAATTCTACCCATCTGTCAGACAGAAATAAGAGTAACCAGACCCAGAAGGCTTTTGCAAACAGACGTGTCTCCTCCCATCTCTCTCTCTGCCTCCCCACCCCTGCAGAAAGGGAACATCTTCATCACAGACTACAAAATTCTTGAGGACATCCCAACATGCCTTCTGAACGGTAAACCCCAGTATCTGGCAGCGCCCCTCTGCCTGCTGCACCTCAACCCTCAAGGAAAGATCAGGCCGCTGGCAATACAGGTAACAAAAGTGTTTTGCTGCTTGTCTCTGAGTCTCAGTGGGCACACCCTCTTGGCAGTCGCCCACACACTCAGTAAACACTGTAGTGTGAAACTAGAAGCATGGAAAAATCCGGAACTGCTCACAGTCCTTTCTGGATAGTTCCATGGGCAAAAGCTGGAAGCTAACCAATCAGGGAGCCCATAGTACACAAGATCATAAGATTTGTTTTTAAATTAGGCAGATGTAAGGCAGATTGTACAGGAAATGATTGAGAAATGGTGTCTAAATAACTATTATACAACATTTTTGGTTTGTTACATTTTTAAAAAATCTAAGAAAGAAAAAGAAAGGGAGGGAGGGAAGAAAGAAAGATATTTTAATTTTTAATTAAAAAAATATTTATTTGTGCAAAGCAAAAAGAAAGAAAGAAGCAGCAAATAATCACAACAATAATCTATGGTGGAAACTCAGTACATAAACTTCTATAAAAGATATGCAATTGTCGTCTGTGTCCGGGTTCTGAGCCCCAGCCCCCAGACTTGACAAGAGGGAACAGCAGGGGACAAAAGGGTGGCAGCAACTCCACCCCCCAAGCCGGCAACCAGGGCCAGAACCTACCTACTCCATGGGGAAGGGGCAAAAGGCCAGGACCTCAGAGGGGTGGAGGGGGCAAGGAGAGACCAGCCAGCCCCACCTTCCAGGGGGAAGAGAGGGGGCTAAGCAGGCTGGAGGGAAAGGGCCACAGCAGGGGGAAGGTGGGTCCAGCAGCAGCAGCAGCCCAAGCAGAGCCCTTACCTGGCAGGGAGAGGACGCCGCTGCTGCAGCCCAGAGCCACACCATGGCTAGAAGACAGCAGCCTGGCTCAGGAGTTGCCAGAAGCCAAGCCTCTCCAGGGGGGGCTGCCACAGGCATTCTGGGGGAAGAGAATGGGTAACCACGCCCAGCATTGCTGAGCAGGCAGTGCAGGAGCTGGCTAAGGCAGCTCCTCGTGAGCAGGGCCAGGCAAGCTCAGTAGCTCAGAGGCTGGCTGGGGCAGCTCCTCGTGAGCAAGGCCAGGCAAGCCCAATAGCACAGAGGCTGGCTGGGGCAGCTCCTCGTGAGCAAGGCCAGGCAAGCCCAATAGCACAGAGGCTGGCTGGGGCAGCTCCTTGTGAGCAAGGCCAGGCAAGCTCAATAGCACAGAGGCTGGCTGGGGCAGCTCCTCGTGAGCAAGGCCAAGGAGCCCTCAGCTGGGGATGGCTCGCACTCAACCCCACCCTGCCAGCAAGGCAAAAGAGCCCAGGAGGGATTAGTGGTTGGAGGGAAACCCCTGGAGGAATGCACAGCTGGGCCCAGTCAGGAGAGGGAACAAGCCTGGAAGGAGGGCGGGGTGGAGAAAGGAAACCCTATAAAGGGTGGCTGGGAAGAGCTCTGCGGTGGTGGGTGTGAGTGAGGAGTGATGATGTGGAGTGAGAGCAGTAAGATGCAAGGGTGGAGGCTTGGAGGAGAGTCCTGGAAGGAGGAGATGAAGGAGGACGCAGAGGGTAAGCAGACCAGGTTGAGCAGGCCAGCGAGTGGACTGAGAGGGAGTCTGGGTGAGGTATACCGCCCCTCCTTCCACAGAGCAGGGTTCTGCAGAATCCCTGGACCCCCTGTGACGTCAGGAGCAGACTGCCCAGTGCCACGCCCAGCGGCAGCGGCGGCAAGCCCTGACAAGTTGGTGGCCTGTACGGGGAGAGACGTTCCGACACAGGTGCCAGTCAAGGGGCGGCCTCCCAAGGCCGCCGCCCCAGCGGAGCTCGGACTGTGGCTGGAGGAACGCCAGGATAGGATGTGGGGAAAGCTGGAGGCAGCCTACCCAGCCGCTCCAGTGGAACTAGCTCAGACAGCGGAGCTGCAGATGCAAGCCGGCGTGCTCACTGAGGCCTTGCCAAGGGTTTGCGCCCTCATTTGGGAAAATAACCCACCGCCTGGCAAGCAGGTGCAGAGTCTATGCGCCACCGTGAAGATAGGCCAGCTGATCCTACAAGCCCTGTTGGACTCTGGGAGTGCAGTCTCAGCAATTCGGCCCCAGCTCCTCCCAGCTGCCACCCCAGTGTACCGCTGGATCCCGGTGACGGATGTGATGGGCCGCACCCAGCCGTACCCTACGGCCCTAATCACGATAGAGTACCTAGGGGTCCGCCACCAAATGGAAGTTGCCCAGTTAGCTCACCTACCCGTACCAATACTGCTGGGAAGAGATGCCCCGGGGTTCTTCAGGCTCCTCAAGCAGGCAGCGGAGAAATTGGGAAGAGACGCCCCCAGGAATGCTGGGCTGCTGCTGGAGGCGGCAGGGGAATTGGCAGGCCCACAAGTTGCCACCGCTCTGCAAGTGGAGGAGGCCAACGACCCGGGCGAGGGTCCCTCTGTCAGACCAGGGGCAGAACCACAGGCTGAGGACCCAGCGGGACCCCTGGCAGACCGCCCATTCCGTGATGCCCAAGGAGCAGATGAGTCCTTGCAGCGCTTGCGGGAGACAGCCGCTCGTGAGGAGGAGCAGGTGCGGGATGAACGGAGGTCCCAGCGGCTCCCTCGCATCGAGAAGCAAGGAGGGGTTTGGGTTCGCATAGCTCATGCCCCAAATGGCCAGGGGGAGGTTCGCCAGCTATTGGTGCCGGCGGCCTACCGGGCCGAAGTCCTCCGCACAGCCCATGAGCATGCGTGGGCCAGGCATCTGGGGCACCACAAGACCCTGAAGAAGATCCTTGAACAGTTCTTCTGGCCCTCCGTGAATGCAGATGTGAAGGCCCACTGCCGCTCGTGTCCCACCTGCCAGCGGGTGGCAGCCCGCCGCCCACCGAAGGCCCCCCTCTCCCCGCTACCCGTCATGGAGACACCCTTCCAACGGATCGCGATGGACTTCATTGGACCGCTGCCACGCACACCCCGGGGCCACCGCTTTGCCCTGGTGATTGTGGACTATGCCACACGGTTCCCCGAGGTCATCCCGCTGAAGACCATGCAGACCCCGGGGGTGGTCCGGGCCCTGTCCAAGTTTTTCGCGATGGTGGGGCTGCCAGATGAAATCCTGACGGATCGAGGGGGCCCGTTCCGTGCCACAGCCATGCGCCAACTCTGCCGGAATTTGGGGATCCGGCAGGTGTTCACCTCGGCTTACCACCCTGAAACAGATGGTTTGGCAGAGCGGCTGAACCAGACCGTCAAGGAGGCCCTGAAGAAGATGACACGGGACAAGCCTCACCAGTGGGACCTGTACATCGACCCGCTCATGTTCGCCCTCAGGGAGACCCCGCAGGCCTCCACTGGCTTCAGCCCATTCGAGCTGCTATATGGGCGCAAGCCACGAGGGATGCTCTCCCGGCTGACAGAACGCTGGGGGCCCCAGGCCAGCAGCCCTGCGCCCACCCCACAGGAGTACGTGAGCCAGCTCCGTGATCGGGTGCAACAGTCCCAAGCCGAGGCGAACCGCAGACTGACTCGCACCCAGGCGAAGCAGAAGGCCGCCTATGACCGGGGTGCACGGATGAGGACTTTCCAGGCTGGAGAGAAGGTCCTGGTGCACCACTCGGTATTTCCCAGAGAGGGAGGGGATGCTTGGAGGGGCCCCTACCCGATTCGGAGGGTGCTGGGCCCCACTACCTATGAAGTCCAGTGCGGGGTTGGCTGACGTCGGCGGAAGACCCTGCATGTGAACCTCCTGAAGCAGTGGCACGAGCGCCCCGAAGAGGAGTGTGGCATGGCTGAGGACCCATTGGAGCTTCCTGACAGTGAGCTGCCGTGGACCTCCGAAGCCCCGGAGTTTGAGGCGCCCAAGGTGGACCCCCAGCTTGATCCAGCTCAATGGGCCCAGCTACGAGACCTCTGCGCACGGGTTCCCGGGGTCTTCTCCCGCAGGCCGGGCAGCACCAGCCTGATTCAACATGCCATCCCAACCAGCCCGGGGCAGACAGCCCGGGCTACCTGGCGCCCCACCCCCAGGAAGCGGTGGGAGGCAGTGGAGAAGGAGACAAACGAGATGCTCCGGCTGGGTGTAATCGAACCCTCACGGAGTGCCTGGAGGAGCCCGATAGTCCTGGTGCCCAAGCCAGATGGGACCACCCGGTTTTGCATTGACTATCGTGAACTGAATAAGGTGGCCCAGTTCGACGCCTACCCCATGCCCCGAGCAGACGTGCTGGTGGACCACCTGGGGTCCGCCCGCTACCTGTCGGCCCTGGACTTAACAAAGGGCTACTGGCAAGTGCCCGTACGGCCGGAGGACCGGGAGAAGACGGCCTTTGCCACCCCCCAAGGCCTCTTCCAATTCAAGAAGATGCCGTTTGGCCTGCATGGGGCGGCAGCCACCTTTCAGCGGCTGGTGGACCAGGTGCTGGGAGAGTGCCGGGCGTACGCCATGGCGTACATCGATGATATTATTATCTTCAGCCCCGACTGGCCCACCCACCTCCAACACCTGGAAGCCGTCTTAAGGGCCCTCGAACGAGCGGGGCTAAGGGCGAACCCAAAAAAGAGCCACCTGGGGTTCCAGGAACTCCAATACCTGGGCTTCGTGGTCGGGGGAGGACAAGTCAGGCCACCACCGGACAAGGTGGCCTCAATAGCCGATGCCCCACAGCCCAAGACCAAGAAGCAGGTTCGGCGATTCCTAGGACTGCTGGGATATTATGGGCGGTTCATCCCCCACTTTGCCTCCCGAGCGGCGCCCCTGACGGACAGCTTAAGGAAGGGGCTGCCCAACCAAGTCCGGTGGACCCCAGAACTAGAGGCAGCTTTCAAAGACCTGCGGTCCGCCCTCTCTAACGCCACTGCCCTGTGGAACCCGGACTTTGACCGGCCCTTCACACTAGCCACAGACGCTTCGGACACCGGCCTCGGGGCTGTGCTGACCCAGGAACGTGATGGAGCAGACGTCCCGATTCTCTTCCTGAGTCGGAAGCTACAGCCCGCCGAGAAGCGCTATGCCACAGTGGAGCGGGAGGCCCTAGCAGTCAAGTGGGCGGTCGGGGCCCTGCAGTACCACCTGGCCAACAACCCCTTTATACTGCTGACGGACCATGCACCCCTGCAGTGGCTCCATCGCATGAAGGCGCACAACCCCAGGGTGCTACGCTGGTACCTCTCCCTTCTACCCTTCCAATTTACCATCAAATACCGCCGGGGAGCACGGCATGTGGACGCGGACTATATGTCCCGCATGTTTGAGACTGAGCCGGACCCCCACAACTCAAAGCCAAGCGGGGGGGTGTGTCCGGGTTCTGAGCCCCAGCCCCCAGACTTGACAAGAGGGAACAGCAGGGGACAAAAGGGTGGCAGCAACTCCACCCCCCAAGCCGGCAACCAGGGCCAGAACCTACCTACTCCATGGGGAAGGGGCAAAAGGCCAGGACCTCAGAGGGGTGGAGGGGGCAAGGAGAGACCAGCCAGCCCCACCTTCCAGGGGGAAGAGAGGGGGCTAAGCAGGCTGGAGGGAAAGGGCCACAGCAGGGGGAAGGTGGGTCCAGCAGCAGCAGCAGCCCAAGCAGAGCCCTTACCTGGCAGGGAGAGGACGCCGCTGCTGCAGCCCAGAGCCACACCATGGCTAGAAGACAGCAGCCTGGCTCAGGAGTTGCCAGAAGCCAAGCCTCTCCAGGGGGGGCTGCCACAGGCATTCTGGGGGAAGAGATGGGTAGCCCCGCCCAGCATTGCTGAGCAGGCAGTGCAGGAGCTGGCTAAGGCAGCTCCTCGTGAGCAGGGCCAGGCAAGCTCAGTAGCTCAGAGGCTGGCTGGGGCAGCTCCTCGTGAGCAAGGCCAGGCAAGCCCAATAGCACAGAGGCTGGCTGGGGCAGCTCCTCGTGAGCAAGGCCAGGCAAGCCCAATAGCACAGAGGCTGGCTGGGGCAGCTCCTTGTGAGCAAGGCCAGGCAAGCTCAATAGCACAGAGGCTGGCTGGGGCAGCTCCTCGTGAGCAAGGCCAAGGAGCCCTCAGCTGGGGATGGCTCGCACTCAACCCCACCCTGCCAGCAAGGCAAAAGAGCCCAGGAGGGATTAGTGGTTGGAGGGAAACCCCTGGAGGAATGCACAGCTGGGCCCAGTCAGGAGAGGGAACAAGCCTGGAAGGAGGGCGGGGTGGAGAAAGGAAACCCTATAAAGGGTGGCTGGGAAGAGCTCTGCGGTGGTGGGTGTGAGTGAGGAGTGATGATGTGGAGTGAGAGCAGTAAGATGCAAGGGTGGAGGCTTGGAGGAGAGTCCTGGAAGGAGGAGATGAAGGAGGACGCAGAGGGTAAGCAGACCAGGTTGAGCAGGCCAGCGAGTGGACTGAGAGGGAGTCTGGGTGAGGTATACCGCCCCTCCTTCCACAGAGCAGGGTTCTGCAGAATCCCTGGACCCCCTGTGACGTCAGGAGCAGACTGCCCAGTGCCACGCCCAGCGGCAGCGGCGGCAAGCCCTGACAGTCTGTATGCAATATGCTCAAATGCTGATAAATTTATAAGGTCCTCAATCCAATGAATGATCGGAAGTGGGCTTTTGTCTTTCCGATGCTATAGTGTAAATATTTTAGTGACTGTAAGGGCACAGAAGGTCCATTTCCAGAGATCATCAGTTAGGTTCCATGAGACAGGCAAAGAGTACATAAACATCCTCTAAAATAAATGAGTATTCTAACCTTTGAGTAATAACTTCCTCCGAAAAGGACAGAATAACTGGACTCAACCAAAGCATATGATTAAGAGATGCATCTTTTAAGGTACAATGCCAACAACTGGACACCGGATGGGTCAACCTTTTACTGAAAAGATGCTGTGGCGTCCCATATCCCCATAACATAATTTTTTGCCGAATTTTTATTTTCTTTTTATTCAGTTTGGTGTAGTGGTTAAGAGCAGCAGGACTCCAATCTGGAGAACCAGGTTTGATTCCCCACTCCTCTGCTTGAAGTCAGCTGGGTGACCTTGGGTCAGTCACAGCTCTCTCAGAGCTCTCTCAGCCCCACCCACCTCACAGGGCGATTGTTGTGGGGATAACGATAACACACTTAGTAAACAATTCTGAGTGGGTTGTCCTGAAGGGCGGTATATAAATCGGATGTTGTTGTTGTTATCAATAGCTAGTGCAACATAATGGTTAAGCACCAGGAAGTCGGTGGGCAATTCTTGCCTCTCCATGTATGTTAGGTAGCTGCCTTTCTCCAATCCCTTGCTACCCACTTCTGGCAGCTCTCAGTCTTGCAGGTATGAAGCGGAATAATACAGCTGAACATGAAACCCTGTTTTTTCCTCCACAGCTCAGTCAGACCCCAGGCCCCGAGAGCCCCATTTTCCTGCCCAGTGACCCTGAATGGGACTGGACGCTTGCTAAGATCTGGGTGAGGATGGCCAACTTCCATGTCCATGAGGTCAACACCCACCTTCTGGAAGCACACTTCCACTGCGAGGTCTACACCATGGCCACCCTCCGCCAGCTCCCCATGTGCCACCCTGTCTACAAGGTAATCAATTGTCTTGATGATTAACCAACTTTATTGTAGCATAAGCTTTCAAGAACCACAGCTCTCTTCGTCAGATGCAACTTTATTGTAGCGTAAGCTTCCGAGAACCACAGCTCTCTTCATCAGATGCATTGTCAGATGCATCTGACGAAGAGAGCTGTGGCTCTCGAAAGCTTATGCAACAATAAAGTTGGTTAGTCTTAAAGGTGCTGCTGGACTCTGCTAGTTTGCTACTACAGACTAACACGGCTAACTCCTCGCAATCTATGTCTTGATGTCTTGCCTTCAGCAAGGGGGATGTTCAACCTCTTCGCTTGCATTTCAGTGCAAGTCACACGTTCTTCTTGGATGCCTGTAAAACATCAGCATTCTTTCCTACGTCTTCTTTAAAAGCAGGATTTTAGTATTCACAGGCCACCAGAAGAAACCTGGAAACATGAAAATGGTGCCCTAGAAGTGTGCCGAGACTGCAAAAGCATCTCACTTCCTTACATCTTAAAATTTCATGCTTCTCTAAGCCTAGCTTCTGATTTTTTGACTTCAAGTGGGATTAATAATACATAACTGGGTACCCCAAAAAATCATAGCTGGGTACCTCCCAAAAATGTAGGAAACAAAAGTGCATCTTTGAATTTAACCTCTTTTTTAGGGGGGTGGGGATTGATGGGTCAACTTTGCTTCCAGGCCGATGCCCGTCTCAGGTCTGTGCTTTCCCTCCCCCTCCCCTCTTTCTCAGCTCCTGATACCTCACACCCGGTACACGCTCCACATCAACACCTTGGCCCGCACCAGCCTTATACAGCCAGGAGGGGTATTTGATAAGGTAAGAAGGCCAGGTCCAGCAAAAGGGGGAGGGATTCAGGGGTTTGCCCATGTCAGGACAGTCGCCAGCAAAGAAATCCCCACCAAGAAAAGAAACCCAGCTGGACGAGACCGACAGTTCATCTAGTCAATGATCCTGCCTTTGAAAGCCAAGTAAACTAGTGGCCAGTGGGCTACTGCCCCCACCGGCCCAGGCAAGGGCCTGAGCGTGTATTTGCTCCATGGAATCCCAATGTCTTTAACTCCATGGGCAAGCAGTTGGCAGACGGCTGGCTTCTCCTTTGCATCCACCCGCCATTCCATTCCATTCCATTCCCTGCGGGGCCTTCTCGCAACCTTGGGGAGGGGTGATCTATACTGGGGAAACCGGGGGAGGGAAAGATTAATAAAACAACCTCCCCCAGAGCCACTTCCTTAATCAAATTAGCAGCCTCCTACAGTTGTTTTTTTAATAATACATTCATAAAATTAAAGGGAGTTGGGAGATCTGCTTATAGAGGTGTCTGTTTGCATGCTGAGGCTAGTGAGCTCTACTGACGGGTCAAGCAGTGAGGACAAAGTTATCGATGGGTTGTTTGGTTTTATTTATGTTGTTTATATTTATTTACGTTGTATTATTTACAATATTTATTTTTATTTACTCTCCTTGAGACTCGCTACAGTCAATTTCAAGGACTTTTCAATAAATAGTATACAAAAAAGCAAATTAGCATATAAATACAAATTTGCAAAGATTGAAAACCAGCAGCGAGCCTCTGGTGTACCCTGGAAACAGATCCGTGGAGGGGGAAATGGCAGAGATTGAACCCGGGACCTTCTGTTTGCATACGGGGTGCTCTCCCTACCGGGATGCAGCTCTTGAGGGCAAGACAGCTTCTACCAAGTCCAGGCCAGGTGGCCTGTCTCGTTCAGCACTGTCTCTACTGCCTGGCAGGGGCTCTCCAGCGTCTCTGGCGGAGAAAGGCCTTTCCCAGCATTTCCTGCCGAGTATCCTTTAACTGGAGGGGGGATTGGACCTAAAGCCTTTGCTTGCAGGACAGGCAGGGCTTTTTTTCAGCTGGGACGCGGTGGAACGGAGTTCCGGCACCACTTGAAAATGGTCACATGGCTGGTGGCCACGCCCCCTGATCTCCTGGCAGAGGGGAGTTTAGATTGCCCTCCGCGCCGCTCAGCGGCGCGGAGGGCAATCTAAACTTCCCTCTGCCAGGAGATCAGGGGCGGGGCCACCTGCCATGTGACCATTTTCACCGAGAGTGATTTAAACTTTAAAAAACTCCCCCCTTGTTCCAGCTGACCCAAAGTGACATCATTGTGTGGTCCTGGGAGCGTGTGCGCACTTTGCGCATGCACATGCGGTACTAGGGGTACTATCCCCTGTGCTGGCAACCCACTGAGTTCCACCACCTCTTTTCCCAGAAAAAAAAGCCGAGGACAGGTATTCTACAACCGAGCTATGCCCCCGCCCCCCCCTGCCCACTGCGAATCCAAAGGCCAGCCTGGGAACCCATTGCTGATTGAGAGATGCAGGGCCGATCAGCAAAACAGGTTTCCAACACTGGAGCCAAAGGACAGCACTGACATCCCCAGAAGTAGGAGAGGATCCAGCAGATTACAGCCAAGTGATCTGGTCCCACTGATTCTGGCCACTCAGGGCCAAGCTACAAGTGACGAATGACACTTGAACAGCAAGTGTATTCCTCCATGTTCACTTACCCTCCACTTGCTCTCCATTCGATCCACTTGCCGTTCAAGTGTCATTTGTCACTTGTAGCTTGGCCCTCAAAAGCTGAGCTTTACAGAGAGTAGAACGTAGCCTTGCCCGCCCTTGAATTCATGCTCCTGTTACACAGGCGACTGCAACGGGCCGCGATGGGATGTTGAAATTGCTTGCCAAAGGAGTGCAGGCCTCCAGCTATACTGCCCTTTGCCTCCCAGACGACCTTGAAAGAAGAGGAGTAGCCTCTTTGCCCAATTACTACTTCCGGGATGATGGAATGAAGATCTGGACTGCCATACAGAAGTGAGCTTGGGGGGTTGGGCCTGGGGGGGGGGAGGTGTCTGTGTGCAGAAGCAAACACACCGGCAGCAGCTGAAATCCAAAGCAGCTAAAACAGGGGCCATTTCGGCACACACAAAGCCGTGTGTATCTGGTAACGGGATGGTCATTTTGCTTCCCTGCCTTGATTTTTTTTTTTTTGCACAGAATGGCTTCATAGGTATAGAAAGCCACTGTAAGTAGAGTTGCCAACTACAGATTGGGAGATTCCTGGAGATTTGGGGGTGGAGCCTGGGGAAGGATCAAGCAGGGACACAGTCAAGGAGTCCACTCTCCACAGCTGGCGTTCTGTCCAGGTTAACTGATCTCTATAGCCTGGAAGTCAGTTGTAATTCTCGGAAAACTCTAAGTTCCACTTGGAGGTTGGCAACTCTAACTGGAACAGATCTGATATATGAGGTTTCCTGGCTGAATCACAGAGAAAATCTGAGACATGTGAATGCAGAATATTTGAATCTGGTTCAGACCTCTAAGCAGATCAATCACTAAGAGTCTCTGTACACAATACTTTTGCCACACAATGTTAGCCAGGGAGCGTAGTTTTAAACAACAGAGCCAGCGGAGATCACTCCAGAAGGGACAGATTCTCTTACAGAAGATTCTCTTCTCTGGCATGCCAGACTGTCTCCCCTTCGGAGCGTTTGCCCTGCCAAGGCTCAGTTAATTCATAGTTTTAAGCAGTGAGGACAGCAGGGTAAAAGCTCTGGAAGGGGAGACAGTCTGGCACGCCAGAGGCGGCGGAGGGCTGTGAGAGAATCCGTCCCCTCTGAAGAGATCTCTGCAGCTCTGTCTTTCAAAACTTTGCTTCCCGGCTAACACTGCGTCTCCCGGCACTTGCTGGGCACGTGCCCCAGCGTCTTGTGTAAAGAGACTCTGTGTTTGTTGTCTGAATAACACCCAAACATGGAAGGATTTGGGATTCAAACAAAAGAACATTCTGAGCCCTTGGGCAGGCAAGAATTAATTACAGAATGCAAACCCTGCTTTAAAATTCTCCCCCTTCCCCAGATGGGTTTTTACAAGCTCAGCTTAAGCAATTGCCTTGAGCCAAAGCTGGAAATGAAATCCAGTTTTCATTAATCAACAAAGGAAGAACAAGAACAGGGAGACCAAAAGAAATTGCAACCAACCCCTCCAACCCATTTGAATTTTTATGGGCAACGCTTCTGTCCACTGGGAACCTGGCTTAATGAGTAGGAGCTGTTCCGTCCCCAGCAAGATGCCTCTGGAAGATGCCCAACAAGATGCCAAGCAAGAAAAAGCAACCGGAGCTGCTTTCCCACCCTCAGCAATACATTCAAATGCTACCTTTGCCTTTGGGGAGACAGGCGGCAGCCCTCCAAAATGAGTGTTGCCAGCTCCGAGCTGGGAAACCCCTGGAGATTTGGGGCTGAAGCCTGGGGAAGGAGGGATTTGGGAACCGGAAGGACCTCAGTGAGGTGTCATTCCATAGAGTCCACCTTCCGAAGCAGCCATTATCTCCAGGGAAACAGATCTCGGTGGCCTGGAGATCACTTGTAATTCCGGGAGGTCTCCAGCCACCACCTGGAGGCGGGCAACTCTACCCAAAGCCCAGGAGCCCCTCTGGGGTGAAGTTGGTGAGTGTCCCCGCTTCTGTTTGTTTCCTCCACTTTCAGGCTGGTCTCTGGCATTGTTGGCCTCTACTACAAATCGGATGCTGCCGTAAAGGAGGACCCCGAACTGCAAGCCTGGGTGTGCGAAATTTTCACAGAAGCTTTCCTGGGCCTGAAGTCGTCTGGTAATGCCCCACCTAGGGTTGCCAACTCCAGCTTGGGAAATTCCTAGAGTTTTGCAGGTAGTCCTTGGGCAGGGTGGAGCTTGGGGGTGGACAAGAGCTCAGTGGGGATGCGATACTATAGAGTCCACCCTCCAAAGCAGCAATTTCCTTCACTCTGGAGATCAGTTGTCTTGCCTGGAGGTTGGCAACTCATGTCCCTGCTGCCTTTTCCCCTTCCCTTCCTTTCCCCCTTCCTCTCTAGAGAAGAGTAGAAATCGCAATTTTTATTTCTTTTTTGATTTCATGTAGTAATTGTAGATTTTGGTTTGCCTCGTTCGCCCTGCTGTCCCTGTTTCTCTCTCTCTTTTTTTTTTGCTGGTATTCATGCCATTTATACACAGCTGATAAAATATAACGTTGACCAATGTAGAGTGAGGAAAGAGTAACTGATGCAAAAAAATCAAGGCTCTCAGACTCATTCTCACAAGGGAGAGACAAAACCGAAATGGGGGGTAATCAAATCCAGCCAGACAGCTTTTGAAATCCGGTCCCATCTGCTCGCCTCTCCCATAAACCCACAGCATAAAACACACAAGGCAGTGTGCCATCATAAATGGAACTGAACGCTCTCTTAAGGCCAAGCTGCAAGTGACGAATGATCACTACGTGATCAAGTGACGAGCGCAAGCGAACAGGGAGGAATACACGTGAGTCTGTTCACTTGCCGTTCAAGTGTCATTCGTCACATGTAGCTTGGCTCTTACTTACAGGGGAAAGCTAAACTTCCTGTCTGACCCAACAGGTGTCCCTTCTACCTTGGAAACCACGGAGGAGCTGGTCAAGTTCCTCACCATGATAATCTTTTGCTGTTCTGCGAGGCACGCAGCCGTCAACAGTGGGCAGGTATGGTGCCCCATCTGAAGGGGCTGGATTGTCCCCTCCCACCAATCTATTTCCTTGCCCCATTGGTGTCTTCTGTTCCATTCCCTTTCCAGTGCCGGTCCTTCCAAGGAGGCATGGTTGCCAGATGTAAGGGCTCTCTTTAACAAAGGGAGGCACGATTACCTGGACCATTCTTGCTGAAACTTTGGTAGCAAGAAGGGGGTCCATTCCTGGCTGAATGCATGCTCCAACATTAAAAAAAAAAGACTGGGGGTGGGGGAAATGGCATGTTTAGTACACCAAGAATAAAGGGCCCGAGGCCCGAGTCCTCCCTCCTTGACCGGGGGCAGTCTTCATGATGCAAGGGTCCCAGGCAAAATGCAAGGATAGGGCCTCAGAATCATTCAGGTAGCACGGGAGGAAGGCAGTGGGGGTCTTCCGGGCAGCAACTGGGTCAGCTGGATGCAGGGCAGTGGGGGCTCCTGGCATGCACACACACACACACTCCAGCACAGGTCCCAAGGTAGTCGCCCTGATGCCCTGTAGCGAAGTTTCATTCTCCCCTCTGCTGATTCCAATTCAACATCAAATCTCCGATAATCCTCCAAAAGCATGGATTTTATATATCGAAGACAATGGCAAACATGACTTCCGAGATTTAAAAAAACTAAGCAAACAGTCCAGGCCCTCTTCTACAAGACAGAATTGCCTGCACATTGTACGAATTGGCGTTGTGTTTTTTCCACTGGACTTTCCATGTCCTCTCAAGTAGACGCCAGCTAGCTCTAACCCCGGTCAAATCCACATTACTCATTCTAAGTCGCATGTTCCCCGCATTCCCCACGCAATCCCGAGTGCCGGTCACATTACCTCATTAAACAGACGCATTTCATTCGCATTTCTCCCGAATATGTGGTCACAGGTTTTCAACAGGAGTTTCACAGTGGCCGTGAACGGGCCAATGCGCAATTTACGCGGTTTTTTTAAAAAACACCCCCCTTCCTGTCTCTCCGGCCGTTCCGAGGGTTCCTATTGGCTGATTCAACTTGCAAGTGCTCCGTAGTCTGCAAAAGACTGTTTTTGACTTCATAGCATTGGATTTATTGATTATGCTGTTTCTGAATCAAATCTGGTAGTTTGAAAAATCATTTTGGGGTGAATCCATCCTCAGAATGGACTCGCGAAACTTCCTTTTTAACTGTTTTTTATTTTTTTTATTTTATATTACTGTAATATCGAAATTACGAAATATCGAAATAATGATACTCCAAGGAAGTGAAACTTCAGTAAAATTCAGGCACTGAACTGTCCTGCATAGGAAATGCCCACAAAAGCTTTCCACATGCTTCCAAATTTCCAAAAAAGAAACAGGAGAGAGCCATCAGTGCTGTCAGTGGGGGAAAGAGAGGCATCATTATCTTCAATGATGTTTCTTTATAAGGCAAGATCAAAATAACGGAAAAGTGCGCTAAAAAAAAAATGGGTGGGGAAAAAGGTCCCGCCCCAAAAAGCGGTTTTCGAGTGGCCGTGTGACCGGAAGGACGCGCGAGAAAGACAGATTGGAAGCAGGAATGTGAACGAGGAGGAAAAAATCGCGGATTGGAGGCAAACGGAAGATATCCGATAAACATGTGGGTAATGGGTGAATGTGGATTTGACCCCCTTCTCTCTTCTGCCTTTTCGTGTGATACAGTTTGATTTCGCTGCCTGGATGCCCAACACACCAGCCACCTTGAGACAGCCTCCCCCCCAAACCAAGGGCACCGCAACCTTGAAGAGCATCTTGGACACCTTGCCCGAAGTGAACTCCACCTGTGCACTTCTCTCTCTGCTTTCAGTTGTGAGCTATGAGCCGGGCGACCTGGTGAGTAAGTCTGGGAAAAGCGGGAAGCAATCCAGGGCCGTTTCCACACGGCTTACCTTATTCTGCAAAATAGCGAAATCTCGCGCAAAATCTCGCAAGAAGACGCTGTTATCGAGTGAGAAGATGCTGTTCTCGCGCGAGAAGACGCGATAACAGCGTCTTCTCGTGAGATTTTGCGTGAGATTTCGCTATTTTGCAGAATAAGGTAAGCCGTGTGGAAACGGCCCAGGTTAAATGCAAGAATCAATTGTCTTATCAGTGAAAAGCTAATGGATTGATCAAGTTGACAGTCGGAAGCAGCCACCAATTGTGGGGAGAGAGCAATCCAGACAGTGGAGCAGAGAGCCTGCGGAAAGCAACCTTTCCCCAAAGATGTTTATCTGTGGAAATTGTTTGTGCGAGACTCCTTCAGACACCTCCTTCATGAAAACTGCATTCTGTACTAACCTCAAATAAAGTTTGTTTGAAGTTACTTTGCCAAGCAGGTTCATGAGGGAGTTGCAAGTATTATTTCTCTCGATAAAGATATTATCAAGTTGCACTGGGAATTCCAAGCATTGCTGCGGCCCTTTGCACATGTGCTTCAGCGTCTCTGCCATTGTCTTTGATCCTTCTTTTTTGTTGAGGTTAATCTTTTCCTTCTGTGCTGGGAAATCTTTCCCCTCGATTTAAATCTCACATATGTATGCACACGCACACACCAAGTTTCTTTTTTCCAAGACAGGGAAAACAAATAGGTAAATCTTAATATTTGGTTTTTCAAAGAAAAACGAACCCCTACCCACTTCACCAAAGCAGAATTTTAAAAGTTAGATGTGTAAAACTTCCATTTTTAAAAATGCAGCTCCAGACAGGTTGCCAAACACTGATGTTTCTGTCTTCATTTCACCTTGGTTGGAAAGCTCAGTCATTGCTCTGTCAAAAGTGTGGCTTTCCTTGCTGTCTTCCAGAGACCACTGGGCTACTACCCCGATCAGCACTTCACAGAAGAGGAGCCTCAAAAGCTGATTGCCGAATTCCAGGCGCGCCTAGCCGAGATCTCAAAGGAAATCAATCAGAGGAATGAGCAACTTCCCATTGGCTACCTCTATTTGAACCCTTCCGAAGTCCAGAACAGCGTCTCCATATAAAGGGGTTCCACCTAACCTGTATAAACCCTGCAGCATCCTGGGAATTGCGGGCCCAGAATGCTAAGGCAAGAAGAACTCCTTTGGGGATCAGAACATCCAGATTTGGATATATTATGCAAATAAGGCCCATGCACACTATGCTATTTCATTTACAGTCTGCAAGCATTATTGTTACTATTATTTGGATTTATTTCAGGGAAATTTTCTTTCCAGGGCTTAGACTGGAGTAACTCTACTTAGGATTTCACTGTTAGTCACTGCCACATCAGATGAGATAGTTCTCCATAACATCCCTATCCCCGAACGCTCTTCCCTGACTCCACACATCCACATGGGGCATGTTTGAATCACATACATTCCAGTGTGCACAGGGCAGCCACATCAGTTATTGAATTTTATGCAGGGAATAGACTGTACAGTTTGGACATTATACACGGGATTATTATATATATATATGCTCAATTTGAAATCATCACTTGGTAGATGTTTGGAGGAAGGCAGAGAAAGTAGGTTCTCCCTCCATACCACTTAAGTGAGTGATTGTATCTTCTGAACGGAGGAATGAGGGGCTAGAGGACTACAATGAATGTGTCAGGAAAGAGGGGTTGCACTTCCTCCAATGATCCCTGGAAGCCCCACCCCAGATTGCTTTTGTATTGTGAGCATTTACCTTAACCATGGTCAACCTTTCGTTCATGAAGATTAGGGACTTACTTGGGAGTGGAGGGCTTAAATATAAAACTCCCAGAAATCGGCAGTCAGAACAGGACAGGGAATTGGTACAACAGAGAAAAGCGCATGTCTTAATAGTCTGCCCAAAGAGGTCATGATGAGTGAGGGAGAACTTGGGTGAAAATTTTAAAGAAATAAAAAGAAAGTTCTGATTCATCTCTTTGGTTTTTGCCATTCTCTTTTTTGCTTGCACAACTTGCTTGCATAACTTGCTCTTTCTTTGCTTGCTAATGATCTTGGGCCTTTTGAAGCGTTGCTAGGACTGACACTAGACAACATAGAATTACCCAGTAGGGTCATACTTAAAGCACAGGTAGCACATAGGTGCACATACTTTATCATCATCATCATCATCATCATCATCATCATTTCAATCTATAAACCACCCATCCTCAGGGGCTCTGGGCAGTGAACAACAGTTAAAATAAATAAAAACAAGAAAACAATAATTCTAAAATCAACATACAATAAACAATAATAAAATAAATTAACCAAGCACATTAAGGTGCAATGATGGAGAGAACCCCCCCACCCCAAAGGTGGGAAGCCGACATGGCACCGCCCCCTTCAACCACCGAACGCCTGGCAGAACAGCTCTGTCTTACAGGCCCGGCAGAACAATAATATGTCCCGCTGGGCCCGGGTCTCCATTGACAGAGCATTCCACCAGGCTGGGGCCAGGACTGAAAAGGCCCTGGCCCTGGTTGAGGCAAGGCGGGCTTCCTTAGGGCCAGGGACCACCAGGGCCGATTCCAGACGACTAACCTGAAGGCGCTGCATGCCGCCATGTTCCGGATCGCGACGGGGAAAACGCGAAATATCGCATTTTCTCACACGAGTTTGGCACAACTTTGGAAACTGATGTTGTTCTGACAGCAACCAGTCTGTTTGCCCATGACCCCTTCACTTTTCTTCCAGCTAACTTGGTGCCATGCCAGCTTGGACCATCCCTTGCCAGTTTGGTGTGGTTAAGAGCAGCAGGACTCAAATCTGGAGAACTGGGTTTGATTCCCCACTCTGCCGCTCGAAGCCAGCTGGGTGACCTTGGGCTAGTCACAGCTTCATGGAGCTCTCTCAGCCCCGCCCGCCTCACAGGGTGATTGTTGTGGGGATAATAATAACATACTTTGTAAAATGCTCTGAGTGGGCGTTAAGTTGCCCTGAAGGGCGGTATATAAATCAAATGTTGTTGTTATTGTTATTGCTATTTGCTGCTCTTCAAGGGCTGGGTGGGAGGGCAAACTCTTCTGTAGTTTGACCAAGTCAGACACTGCATGATGCCAGCTACATTCCCAATTAAAGTTGTGTTAGCCTGAATTGTATTCTGTCTTGGGAAGGAGACAGGTAAGGAGTTGTTCCAGAGGGACCAAAATGTGCAGTGGAATAAACTGGGATAAGTCAGAGAGAATCTCTGATCAGGACTGGGATGCTACAGGGAAGAACTGGCTGGCATAGGGTGGACTGACCCAGAATGTGAGAGCTAAGAGATGGAGGGGGGATACAGTAAGCAGGTTGTGAAGGGCCAAGTGTGGGAAGGGAAGCCGAACGGGAGAGAAGCAAGCACGCTCCGCCTGTCCCAAATAAGAAGGCTGGTTCACAGAGCTCGTGGAGCCGGAATAAGGTGCGGGTGCAGAACCAACTACAAAAATGGTGGGCTTGAAATGCCCTCCTTACGTACCCTGAGTTACCCAGGATGCAATGGGGAGCCTCACTATTGGCCAAATTCCAAACATGGTTTGGGACCTGTGCTGGCATTGGACGGAGGATGTTGGAAAGAGCCTCCCATTGGTGGGTTGGAGTTTGGTGAAAAATGCCCAAATTTGGTGATTAGGAAGAAGAAGGGGCTGGTGGGTGCCAGGCGAGGTCATAGCAATGCTGCCAGAATGCTGAAATTATGGGATTACCAGATGGGCAGACTGGCATAATGACTAGACAACGACAGAGATTTGGCTTGATGGCCCTTTCTGGGCTTACGATTGAATCACTGGAGACATTCCTATGACAAGGAGTATTGGGGGCGGTCTGACTATTGTCCTTTAAACTTGGGTCATTGCCAGCGGCCATGGAAATGCAGAGCTCTGGAATGTCAATCAAAAGACCATTGCTCTCCGTTCTTCGGGGTCATCAAGCAGGCAGATTGCTTTTCTATGAGAGCACCATGGGGGAGTTCCTGCCTTTGTTTTGATATTTGACTGAAGGACTCTTTCCCTGCATCCAAGACAGTGTGAAGTCACGGGATTTGGGGGTGTCCCCTATGTGAGGCTCAAGGCAAGGGCGTAGTGGGGGGGGGGGGGTCCCCACTGGGTAACAGGGGCTAGCGATGTTGGCACGATCGCATTGGAAATGTGGGTTGTTTTAAATTGCAAGCAAATGGGGCACTTGGCTGGAGAGAAAGCAGCCACTGCAAACAGGGTAGGTTCAGTTTCCAAGCAGCAAAGAAATCAAGAAGGCTCCCACTGCACCATCATTCCACAAAATGTGCAACATGGAAATGTTCGGGAGAGCATTTTTATGGATTAGGGGGATGGAACAGTCCAGACATGCATCCTCATACGGAAATAGGTCTGTGGAGCACCGTAGGGTTGCAACGTCTGGCCTGGGAAATTCCTGAAGACCTGGAGAAGGCATCCTGGGGAGGGAAGAGCTCGGGGGGGGGGGCGAGAGAGCTCAGCAGGAATGTGATGCCATAAAGTCCACCCTCTGAAATTGCCATGTCCTCTGAAGTCAGGAGATCAGTGGTAATTCCAGGAGAAATCCAGGCCCCTCCTGGAGGGTGGTAACCCTCGATTATCATAAGTATCATCCCCCCTTTACTGCATTATCTTACACTTTTATAATCCCACCTCTCCCCATATGTTCCCCAGAGGTTGCTTCGATCAGCCAATAAGCATTTGCTGATGTTCCCTGGCCCCAGGGAGGTCCGTCTGGCCTCTACCAGAGCCAGGGCCTTTT
Source organism: Eublepharis macularius (assembly GCF_028583425.1). Lineage (NCBI taxonomy): Eukaryota > Metazoa > Chordata > Lepidosauria > Squamata > Eublepharidae > Eublepharis > Eublepharis macularius. Next base: position 78,095,044 of record NC_072801.1, read on the forward strand.
CGGTCCTGGCTCCGACCTGGTGGAACTCTCTGTCTGAGGAAACTAGGGCCCACCAGGATTTGTTATCTTTCCGCTGGGACTGCAAGACGGAGATGTTCTGCCAGGCGTTTGGTAGGGGCTAGGCTGTCCTCTCGCCGGCCATACCACTGAAGATGCAAGAGCCAAGCCCTGTGTTTAAAATGCTGTATTTTAATATTTATATCCGCCAATTTTAATTGTATATGGAATAATGTTTTAATGTTTTTATAATGTTTATATTGTTTTAAATCTTTATGTAAAAATCGTATGTTGTTACACCGCCCTGAGCCTGTCTGACGGGGAGGGTGGTCTAGAAGTGTGATAAAATAAAATAAATAAAATAAAATAGCCTTCTGCGGTTTGGTGTTTCCGATTGCTGCATGAATTGTCATTGATTTTTGTATTCCTAGTCCCGTTGCATGGTTTGCTGCATGTCTTTTGCCACATGGTTGCATTTCCCCCCCTCTTCCTTTACTCTGTAAACTACCTTGAGTAGCAGGGAGAACGGGCTATGAATTAACCACCGGCTCGGATCTGAACATCCCTGGTACAAAAGTTATTGAAGCCCATTACTTTCATGAGAAATGCATGGCTGCCATGTGTTCCAAGTCCTTCCCATATGTGGTGCCAGGGCATTCCCATGGCATAATGCACGGCACGATATTAAAACTGCAGTATGACGGTGCCGCAACAGCTTCATCCTGGAATCGTATGATAATCCTCTTGGTAACGCCCTGCATTGCACATTCGGTTCTACTTGCAATGCCGTTTTTAAGCAACAACATATCTCATCTCCTCTTGAGCTGATGCTGCCAGCCGAGGAGCTCCATCACCTGACTGAGCATATTGGCTCACATGCCTGTCCTCCGGGGCCATTGTTCAGGCACACCACAGTGGAATACATGATAACATATATTTTGTGTACACATAGAGTCATGCAGTAAGGATCACACAACTATCGGCATTTATTTTGTTTATTTAAATCATATATATGCCACCCTCTTTGAAGCCTTGCTTGAAGTGTCTTGCGAAATAAAAAAGTAAAATCATTAACAGGCACCAAAAATTGGCCAATAAACCCTGAAGCATAAAAACACATAAAAAGTCCAGATACACAGAACATTTGGCAGCCTAACTAATCCTCTTAACTGTCCTCAGTCTAAAAGGGGGATATAAAAACAATTTAAAAGACCAAATCCCTCATTAAAAGCAAAATAGTAAAGAGTCCAGTAGCACCTTTAAGACTAACTAACTTTATTGTTGCATAAGGTTTCGAGAACCACAGCTCTCTTTGTCAGATGCATCGTCAGCTTTCGAGAACCACAGCACGCTTCGTCAGATGCATTGTCAGATGGAGCCAAGCAAAGTTCAAACACAGGGACATGCCACTACTGAAAAAGCTCTGTCTCTGGTTGTCACACACCTTATCTCTTCTGGCAAGGGCCAAGAGAACAGGGTTTGGAAAGAAACTCCGAGCTGTGGGCTGGAAGGTACAGGAGGAGGCAGTTCATGTATCCTGGCCCCATCTGTTTAGGGCCTCGTAAGTAAGAATCACAAACTTTTAAACTGTGCCTGGAAATACATGAGTAGCCAGGGTAGATCTTTGCATTTTGAACCAAATGACATTTCCAGAGAGTTTTCAAAGGCAGCCCCATATAGGCCATGTGGAGAAATGTCCCTCATCCTGGAATTCACTCCCCAACATTCAACCTTTGGGCTAGGGATACGATACCCCGGTGGGGGCAGGGGATTCCCCCACCCCCACCCCTCACACCCCTCCCCCAATTACCTGGCCAGCGCGGGGGGGGGGACGCACCTTCTGTATGTGCTCCCTTGCGGCGCTGCGGCCCAGTTTGGCCTCGATCAGGGCCGCTGCGGAGTGTGAGAGCACTCCTGCACTCCGCAGTGGCTCAAAACGGGCCCAATCTGTGCCTAAACGGAGCTATTTTTGGTGCTGCTGGCTCCTGCCCTCCGCAGCGGCTCAAAATGGGCCAAATCTGCACCAAAATGGGCCTGAAACGAGCCCATTTTGGCACGGATCGGGCCCATTTTGGGCCGCTGCAGAGGGCAGGAGTGCTCCTGCCCTCTGCAGTGGCCCCGATCCAAGCCCCTGTGGCGCATGCGTGCACTCTGGGGGGGGCACCACATGATGACGTCACTTCCCAGAAGTGACGTCATCGTGCTTGCGGGAGCGCACACGCTCTGCATATGTGCGCCTGCTGGAAAGGTGACTGCCAGGCCCCAACCCCCCCGCCGGGAGGTTGAGGGGGCCTGGCAACCCTACTTTGGGCCTACAATCTTTCTAGGTGTTGGAACTCACCCGCAAACTGAGGAGGAAAAGAAGGGGCGGGGGAGGGGTGAGTCAACAAGCCCCAAGCCCAGGTTATAAAGTTCAATGAACTTGGGGCTTGACTCATATGCTTACATATGCTAGTGGCTCTGGCTGAAGTAGAACAAAAATGTTACCATCTCACACTTTGCTAGAATGTCATACCCGCAGGGACAGAGATGGGGACGGCCAAATGACTATATAGTAAATTCATCCTCTTGAGGCAGGAAGGCCCCAGCTCAGAGAGCAAAGGTAATGATGGATTTTAAAATGCTGCCAATTCAAGTTCCAAGCCTATCCTAGAAAGAATAAGTATAGAGATCAGAATAAGAAGGTTGAGTGTTTTCACCTTTTCTTTGTACCCTTGCTCAACCTGATACTTGAACCGATCATGTATACTCTTTATTTTTGTTTGTTAAACTTTCTAATATTTTGAATGCTCAGAACCTGATCTCTGTAAACACTCCATGCCTTGCTATCTCAAGTGCAATGAAGTAGGGGGGGGCAGAGGGTATGCTTGCTGTCTCTCAAGCCCAATAGCTTGAAATTGTGAAGGTTTAGATCATCCCCAGTCAACTTTGTAGGAGTGTACTGGGCGACATGGCAACTAGTGGAGCCTTTAAAGGGCAGCACAAGAACAGAGCACTATATGTGCAAATCCATCTAGCGAGAGATACTCTCATATTTGCTGGTCATTGACCAAGAGCATGTCAGTCTCAGCTGTATTCAACCCTGGAGTCTGGTTGATTTGAGGGCACTTAAGTCTTCAAAAAAGCAGATAGCAATGCCTGCCAGTTCCCCGCTCTGGGGGCACATTCCCTCCCCTTCACTTTGCATCCTGCGCTGGCAAAGCCCGGCAACAAAAATTCCGGGGGCTCGCTGGTCTGCAGAGGGAGGGGCAAGCAGTCCTGCCCTGTGAAGTCCGCACATGGGTGGCTACACAGCATCATGTCTCCACCCTTGCCCTGTTTGAGCGCCGGATTCGGTATCTGGTATAGTAGTTTTCATTCTGAGAACCTCTTTTTAAACATAAATACTTGGGTTTTATTAAATAAATGTTCTGTGGAAGGAGGAAGAGGCTAGTTCATTCACAGACGCTCTGAACTGAAAATTACGTGAATGACACACACTGCTCTGGAAAATGCTCTCACCTGCACAGTCCCCCTGAGTAGCAGATGCTTTTTTCTGGCACTGTGCTCAGCAGCCTCACTGGCCTTAAAGAGTCAGAGTATTTTACTTATTTAGCAAGTTTTCAGCACATCCTTCCTCCAGGGAGCTCAGGGCAGCATGCGCTGCTCTGTGATTCTCCACAACAACCCTGTGAGGTAGGACTGGCTAAGAAAAATGCAAACTTTCTGCAGACTAGCAATTTGAACCGGGGTCTCCCTGGCCTGAGTCCCTCTAAGCACTAGACGACACTGACAACCCCTCCCATTTTTGGACCTTCTTTCTGGTTTCTTCTGGTCCTTTCTTCTTTGTGCTCCTTTCCAAATGGAGGGGAAATCTCAGGGCCAAACCACAAGAATTACACGTGTCTATGCGAATGAATATAATCATGTCTGTTCCTACTTGCCCGTGTCCATCTTCCCCAAGGTGAGCACGTGTCCTGTATCCCTAGCCTGTGCACTTATGGGCCATATGTGTAATCACAGCGCCGAGTGTCTGCGGCATCAGCGATTCGCTGCTGTACAGCGGCCACTTTTGTCTGCTTCCGCTTCCCGACCAGGAGAAAAGGGGGGGGGGGGCCGATGGGGAAGGAGGGGTGAAAGAGGGAAAAGAAATGCTTGGTGGGAGGTCTGAAGAGAAATGCAAAGGCGGAGGGGGGGGGGAAAGGTTGTGCCTGGTGGAACCTTCTCTCTTAAAATCATCAGTAGAGCTCATCACCCAACCAGGAGAAACCTGTGCCAGCCAGAGCCCGAATGAACACGGGGATGCATGCAGTGTTGCCGCACCGTGCAAGTGGACAGGAGAACAACAGGGAAACGTGGAAGTGAATTCCTGTCCCATTCACGTGCCATTCGTCTCGTGTAGTTCTGCTCTTAGTGGTGGTTCAGCCAGGATAACAACAGAGAACCTCCATGTACTCAGGCTGTATACGTCTTATTACCAGGCTCAGAAGACGAAGAGTTAGAGTTAATCCTCCACTTTCATGCTTTGCCTGGGGCACCTGGCTAACTGTTGCCGTCTGATCTGTACCAGTAAGACACGTTCTTATGACTAATGTGGTTCATACATCTTAAAATATGTTGAGGAAATGTCTTCATAAGACTGTGTGATGAATCGGGTTTGGGAAAATGAAGGGAATGAAGCAATTACAGGAAGGATACGGAGCGCTGCAGAGGGAGTGGGCCCAAGGGCCAGCTCTGCCTTGTCAAAAGGGCATGGAAATGTGTGGGAGAAGGTGGGGCCGGGAAGTGCTTTAATTGGGGCCGTCAGCCTCTCTCTTGCCTTTGGCAGCCTGTTGTGGTTGAACCTGGGCTGGTTCTTTGGGACACAAAACAGAGGCACAGGGACTGGTTTGAAAACGAAACTTCAAAAAAAATCCCTATACTTTTTTAAAAAAAACAAGCACTTTATTTTATGTACCAGGTGAACCTGATACAGCTTGATGGAACTTTTCCTTTGTAACGCTTTGTTGATGCCAGAATTTTTTGTATTCAGTTTTGTAAGAATTTTAAAAATGCATGGAGGGGTGGAGAGGAAAGGCCCAGAATGGCTCCATCTTTACGTATGGTGGCACTCCCCCATCTGCATGTTGGCAGTTTTACATATTGCTACAGTACAATAGACAAGTGTAAATGAAGAACGTGGGTTAACAGACCCCCAAAGGCTGGCCGAGTCTCTCGATTAAGGATTCAGTTTTTCCAGAAGTTGTCCTTGAAAGTGAATTCTGCATTTCCTCCTCACAAAGCATTCTGTTGCATTCTATTGGCACCCGAGTAGTACTTCATAAGCACAGTTTTAAAATCCTTCTTTTAATGAGGCTGTAAGATTGCCGTTTCTCATTTAATAGGTTGGCAAGCCAATCTTGGGAGGGTGGCTTTTCCCTGTGGGGTTTTTTGTGGGTCTGGGGTTTAGGGTTGCCAGGTCCCTCTATCCTCTCAGCGGGAGGATAGGGGCCTGGAACTTACCCTTGCAGGCGTGCGTGCTCCGGTGGCGGCATGATGATGTCACTTCTGTAAGTGATGTCATCGTGCTGGCTGTGGGAGCGCTCCAATTTGGCCTGTTTGGGGCCAAATCGGAGCGCAGGGATGCTCCTGCAGCCAGCACAAGGGGTGGGAGCACACATACAGGGCGCTCTCCTGAGGTGCATGCCAGTGGCGGGCATGCTCTGAGACTTTGCCCCCTCCCACCAACCACTCAGCAATCGGCGGATAAGGGGGCAAATCCCCGGGAGTTTGCCCGCCACTGGCGGGCACCTGGTAACCCTACTGGAGTTCCCCAATGCAAGACTGAAATGCTAACCACTGCACATTCAAGGTCATGTGCGCCTGGCACGACACAGCGATATTCTGCTGCATCAACTCCCTACATTGTGAGGAGGTACAAAAACCGCCCTATTCAACTTCATCTTCTGCCTGTAACAGAACACTTCCTACCTGTAACAGGAAGTGAATAGTTTCAGGTAGGAAGCCATGTTGGTCTGCAGTAGAACAGCAGAATTTGAGTCCAGTGGCACCTTAGACACCAATAAGATATTCCGGGCATAAGCTTTTGAGAGTCTGAGCTCCCTTCTTCCGGAAGTGAATAGTGACCAAGCAACCCCCTTCTTCCAATGTGATTCTATTACAATCCCCTCTCTTTTCTGGAATAGGTTGTGGGTTTACAACAATACCAACTACGGTTGCCAGCTGGTGGCTGGCATCCGCTGGGATACTGAAGGAATGGGGACGTGGGGAGCGAAGTTGCAGCAATGCCAGGCCAATCCTGGAAGTGACATCATTGCGTTAGTGCAGTGCACTAGGATGTAGAGCATTATGTGTTGCACTGATGCAATATCATCACTTCCAGGTTCGTTCTGGAAGTGTCACGTGGCCTTGCCACAATGCCAATTTTTGCACCATTTCCCTGCCACTTCCCTATTGAGCTGTGCTGGGGAGTCAAGGATTGCTGTCGGAAGATGTCCTGCTATAGCGGCAGCCCTAATACCAACGTTCCACAATCCCACACACTCCCGAATTGCTCCTGTTGTGTTTTTGTTTTTTTTAAATACTTTAGATTAAGGCTGGCCTTCTGCATCAAAGAATTCAAATAATTCAATCTCCTTTATTCCTAGTAGTAAAAAGCATTGTTTAAAAAGGTGATAGAATGATACAACTGACAACCTGCAACCTTTTAATGGTTTGAACTGGGCCACCCGAAGCAACTTAATAATAGGGCCAAACCCTGTCTAATGACAGAGGTGGCCCTGTTGATGTTGTTTCCAGAAGATTCTTTGGAATCGGCTCCAAGCTGCCATACAGGTCTGAGGAAGGTTACCCAGAGCATCAAGGAAATTCATCCCATATTTTTGGATTTCATTCACATGGAATTAGCCAATCAATTGATACCTTGTGGTTTGTTCACCGTTCGGATAATTTCCCGTGAGGATTTCTATGCCCCACTGGCAGGATTCCACAACTAAGCTCTTTAATCGAGGTGGAGCCGTCAAGCGTTGTCACAGGCTGCCGGACTTACGTGGTAATCCCACAACAAAAGCTTACAAGAAGCCCTTGGTTGGGAGTGATCCCGGAGTTGGGACGTTCTGTGCTGGAAAGCCCTTCCCGCCCCACCATATGCCGCAGCACTCCTGCCTGCTTCTCGCTCCACCGGTGGAGGTGTGTGGGAGTTAGGAGGAGGCTCTTTAAGCATCTTCCTGATTACTCTCTTTGTCTATTAAGTGCCTCACCCCTCCAAGGCGGGAGATGGAGCCAACTGGCTGGGCCTCTCCTGTATATAAGATTCCTAGCAGAATGCGACGGACAGACACCCGTCTGGTTTGGGGCAACTGCAGTCTCTCCTCCTACAGGCTCCATGGCCACCTACAGAGTCCGAGTGGCCACAGGCAACTTTCTGTGTGGGGGGACCATGGACTCCATCGCCGTCACCTTGGTGGGAACTCAGGGGGAAAGTCCCAAGTTCCTGCTGGACAGATGTGGCAAGGATTTTTCACCTGGGGCGGTGAGTGCTTTAGACTTTGCAAGTGTGTGTGTGTGGAGGGGGGGGGGGGCGGTTAAAGGCAGAGTTTGGTTTATACAATTGCAACCTGTTTCCTGATTTGATTTATCCCTATCTGTCCCACACCAACTTGGAAGAACAGTCCAAAGCAGCCCGATCTATCGGTAAGAGCAAGCAAGACATCTGATGTATTACTCAACGACAACACAGAGTACAAAATGAACTTAACTATTGTCATTCACCGGGTATTATCATTTGGCTTCAGTAATCACTCCACTCTCCAAGATATAAGAACAGATGGACTCGTGTTTTAGCTATATCTGAAGAAGTGACCTGTGACTCACGAAAGCTCATACCTTACCCCAAATTTTGTTAGACTTATAGGTGCTACTGGACTCTTGCTCTTTTCTTCTTAGGATCCACTAGGAACACTGGGCTAAAATGACAAGGGCCGATAAGAAATGTTGGCAGGTGCTTGCTCTAAACTCGCCCTTCCCTGCCCTTCTTCCCCCCTAAGGTGGACGAATACGTGGTTCAAAGTGAGCAAGAATTGGGACCCATCCTGCTGGTCCGGCTGCACAAGGAGCGCTACAGCATCTTCCCCCAGACCAGCTGGAACTGCAGCTTTGTAGAGGTGGCAGGTCCCCAGGAAGAAATTTACCGTTTCCCTTGCTACCAATGGATTGTGGGATATAATACACTGGAGCTGAGAGAAGGAGCAGGTGGGAACTTCTGCCTCAGTTGTGCACAAATGAAACCCCTGCCCTACCCCAAAACCACTGAGCAAAAGCCTAACATTGGGTTGCAGGCATTAGCCACTGGCAACACATAGGACTAGAGGGGACATGGAGGGTTCTGTTGGGTGATGGAATTACATTGCTTCTGGGGAAACCAGAAAGCGACGCTATGCTTCTTTAGGAATTGCTGGAAACTCTATTGTAAAACCATAGAGTTTCTGGCAATTGCTAGAAGGCCATGGAATCACTTCTGGGTTTCCCCAGGAAGTGATGTAGCACTGTTGCCTGATGGGGAGTTTAATTCCCCCCCTCCCACTAGCTACCAGAGAGCCAATGGGTAATGGGAGCCAGTGAGCAAACGGCAAGCCTACCTAACGCTGAGATTGCCAGAAATTGCTTTGAAAACACGTTTTTCTTAGCTGTCGCACTGGATTCAAGCAGACTTCAGAGTCAGAAAATGTCCAGAGCATGCTGACTGGCAGAGATAAGTTGGAGCAAACCCCATTTTTGCCTCTTTACTTAATGAAAACAAAGTCACATTGTCTTGCCAACATAAGTGTAGCAATGCTGAATAAGACCTGTGGTCCAGCTAGTCTGGAATTCAGTTTCACACCGTGGCCCACAAGATGCCCAGAGAATGCCCATGAATGCCAAAACATCACTCTGCTTGGTGGGTAGCCGTGTTGGTCTTCAGCAGAACAGCAGGATTTTAGTTCAGTGGTACCTTAGAGACCAAGAGTGTTAAGTTTTTGACAGTCAGAGCTCCCATCTTCAGAGCTTTGACTGAACGGATCTGTGTCTCTCGAAAGCTTACACTCTGAAAATCTCATTGGTCTCTAAGGTGCCACTGGACTAGAATCCTGCTATTCCTCTGCTGTTGTGCCCCTAGTACTGGTATTCAGGGATTTACTGCCTCTAAACATGGAGGCTCCATTTAGTCATTAAGGTGGCCAGTTCTCCTGCTATGGTGGGAGACCTCCAGCCCTGCACCCCCACTGTTCGGCAGGACACTGGGTAAAAGGGGGCGCAATTTGGCACTGCACCAATGCCGTGCACTTCACTTCTGGTACATACTGGAAGTGATGTCATCGCATCTGTGCAAAGCCCTAGGATTCACCCAAAATCTATGGTTAAACCATAGAATTTGGGGTGAATCCGAGTGACGCAGTGTTGTCATTTCTGGTTCATGCTGGAATTTACATTGCTGTGATGCAAATCACGTAGGTCCCCACCCCCACACTTCCTACTGGGTGCCAGCCGTGGGTTGGCAATCCTACTGCTGATAGAATCCTTCCTCCATGAGTCTGTCTGATCTCCTTCTAAAGCTAAACCAGCGAAAACAGCAGGGGTCATGATCTCCTTGGATCCTCTAATAGCCTCTTGTTGTCTTTCCTGGCTTTCTTCCAGCCAAAACCATCCGCAAGGATGCTGATAACCAGTTGCTTTTACGGCACCGGAAAGAGGAGCTCAGAGCCAAGCAGCAGGCCTACAGGTAGGTGTTTTGTCCTTGACACATGAATCACAGGGCCAAAATAGACACAACAAAGATCACCCGTCTGTCAAAGGTAAATAGTTCCTGTGTGCCCCCTTTTGGGTTTTGCTTCTCCCTTGTGCTGAATGTTTCCCTTTAATGTGCCACATTTTTTGTATTGATCAGGGCTTTTTTTCTGGGAAAAGAGGTGGTGGAACTCAGTGGGTTGCCCTCGGAGAAAATGGTCACATGGCTGGTGGCCCCACCCCCTGATCTCCAGACAGAGAGGAGTTTAGATTGCCCTCTGTCTGGAGATCAGGGGGCGGGGCCACCGGCCATGTGACCATTTTCAAGAGGTGCCAGAACTCCGTTCCACCACGTTCCCCCTGAAAAAAAGCCCTGGTATTGATTACATATAGATGACATAAAAATGGCAGAACAAAGAAATGGGGCATTGATTTATGACGGACAAAAGATAGCACTGCTTTTGCAGAACAGGCAGTTGACTCGAGAAATTCACTGCCATGAGCTGTAGTGATGGCCACCGGCTTAGATGCATTTCACAGCAGGCTGTACAGATGTATAGAGAATAAGTCTTATTGTTGGCTGTTAGCCGCTAAAGGGCAGCTTCTTCCATTCCTGCCTGGCCCCAAGTGTCTCGTCCAACCTCCGTCATTCAGGTAGCCCCTCCTGGCTCAAGCAGTGCCTCTCTTCCTGCACACCTCAGGTGTATCACAATGGGGGAGGGACAAAATGCTCCGAGGCCCCACAAGGCTAAGAGACCCCAGTGTACAGGTTCATACTACCTATGCTTCATGACCTAACAAGGGTGCCGTCATCCGACCTTTCATCTTTGACCTTTAGGGGTGGGGCTGACAGAGTCCAATAAGAAGCCTGTTTGTCTAGTGAACTAACGTTCACTGTTATGAATGAACTATTAACAAAGCCTGTTGTGGGGATAAAATACAACGGGCTCTAGAAAGGACAGGGCAGGCGGGGCAGGCATTGCCCCCTCCCCAGCTTTGCGATGGAGGGCGCAAGCGCCATGGTGGGTACCTGCAATGGGCAGCAGCCCGTACTGGCCCTGATGAGGATGGAGCGGGCCACCGCATGTAGGGAGCCCCACTGGGGAGGGGTGGTGTCAGGCACCCTGGTGGGCTCCTGAGCCTGGCAGCAGCCTGTTTCGGCCAGTTGGTGCTGGATCGGGCCGCTGCAGGCAGGGAGTGCTGGGGGGGGGGGGTGCCAGGCCCCCTGGTGGGCCCTGGGTCAGCTGAGCGATGGGGAGCAATGCCATGGGGAGGGAGGTGGCCTGGCGTGCTCATGCGCCTGCCAGCTGCCTGATTTGGCCACATTGGGGCCAAATCAGGCTGTCTGAGTGGTGGGGAGCGATGCTGGGGGGAGGAAGATGGCCTGGCACGCTCATGTGCCCTCCAGCTGCCCAATTTGGCTGCACTGGGGCCAAATCAGGCTGGCTGAGCAGCAGTTACTCCAGCCTAAGACCAATGAAATCAACGGGCTTAGACTGGAGTAACTCTGTTTAGAATTGCACTGTCAGTCACCTGCCCTCACTGCAGAAGCAAAAATGAGGTGAAGGAACTGCTCTTCATTTTTTTTTTATTCCATCCGGAAAAAAACACACCTATCATTGTTTGGATATTTTTCAGAGCATGCCTTGAGAAGTGAAAGCGCCATTTGAACACCATTTCTAAAGAGTGTAAGAACAGTGGCTTAAGGAGAAACTTTCACTTTTTCTTTTCATTGCAGATATAAAGAATTTCAGCCAGGCTGGCCAAAGTGCCTGGACGTGGACACTGTTGATAATTTGCATCCCAACGACCAATATTCCCGCACAAAGACCAGCACCTTAGAGGTGAATATGGCAGCTGGGTAAGTCCAAGCAAAGAAGGGGAGTTGGGGTTATCCTTAATAGAGCTCCCCACCTGGGCCGGTTCTAGGGTTGCTGGTGCCCACGGCAACCCAAGTCTGGCCCCGTGTGCGTGAGCACAGCACGTGTGTGCACTCCCAGCGCTGCATGATGATGTCACTTCTGTGATGTCATCACACAGGGCAGAGCGTGCCGCCCGCGCGGCAAGCCAGGTGCCCCAGCACGCCACAGAGTTGGCAGAGGCAGTGCGGGGGGCTGGGAAGCCGCCCGTGCCATTCGCCTGCCCCGCAGGACAAAGGGCTGCTGGCCCCCTCCTGTCCTGTGGGGCAGGTGAATGGCGTGGGCGGCCTTCCAGCCCCCTGTGCTGCCTTTTGCCTGCCCCGCAGGACAGGGGGCACGCGGCAAGCTGGCCACCCCCTGTCCTGCGGGGCAGGCAAAAGGCAGCATGGGGGGGCTGGGAGGCCACCCGCGCTGCCGCCTGCGCATTCCCGGTGGCTGGCAGCTGCGCCCGATGCCCCCTCCTTGGTGGCACCAGGGGCAGACTACCCCCCTGCCCCCTCAATCCAGCCCTGCTCCCCACCAAAGCTATGACTATTGAAATTCACTTCCTGCAGCTCTGAATTAGATGTGCTAAGGTGCCCTTTTTTATCTTGCTGCCATAATTTTACCTGAGCCATTTTTAATACTGACATTCCTGAGTTTTCGGTTGTTCCTTCGTTTGTTTGGCACCATTTACACGCTACAAGCCATCTATGCATAACTGACACAACAGTGGTTAATGTTGCGTAATTCAGCATAAGAAAGCAAAAACGTGATGTAATAATCGAGACTTACAGCTCAGTTTGCACTGGGGGGAGCAGCAACAAAATGGGGTATTTCAAGTTAGGCTGCAAAATTTGGGTGGCATTCCTGTTTGGAATGTGCATGAAAATTTCAGCCCAGACAACCTTCCAAGAGCAACTCAATTGAATTGCTTAAATGCTCTGAAAAGGTTTCACCCAAACAAGGGAGTTGGTCTGGATTGGCTGGGAGACAGCTCTGGGCAAAGCAAAAGAGGACGAACTTTACCATCAGTCTTTGGTGAATGGGCGGGGGGGGGGGGTCATGTACCTTTCACAGCTGCATGGTAGGCAAGCATTGAATGGATGAAACTTTCCCCATTGTGCATCTCTCCAAGGAAAAGCTGTACCTGTTGAACATCTGCCGGTTGTGCAGTTCTGAAATGCACAAGAGCCTTGGAGGTTTTTAAAAGGTGCCAGCCCCGTTTCCCCACTTTCAGTATGTCTTTTCCTCTTCCTCTCTCATTGTCAGAGAAGTTGAGCTGAAGTTGAAAGGCTTATTGGACTGTAAGAAATCTTGGAGCAAACTTGATGATGTCAGAAGGGCCTTTTGGTTCTACCGATCACCAGCGTCAGGTTAGTATCTCTTCCATCCCAGCTCATTCCATTCCGGACATTTTCAGGCACTCATGGTGTGAACCAGGACTCACCTGAACCCCTCATCCCATCAATTCACCCAGAATGATTTTTTCCCCGCCCTCTGCTTCTGAGCCCACAGTCCTCAATGCGGACTAGAAACTCCATTGCACTCTTAGGCATACATCAAAAGGTGTGGGCAGGTCCACCATCACGCTACTTCCAAGGCACCACTGTTGAGAGCACCAAAAGACAGTTAAGTCATATGAGCAAGATTTGGGCCCAGCAACACCTTAAAGGCCAACCAGGCTGCCAGGGTATGAGCTTTGGAGAGTCAGAGCTAACCAAGGCCAACCCCGCATAGCTTCCGAGATCTGATGAGATCAGGCTTGGCTGGGCTATCAAGGGCCTTGGTTAGTAATTGGATGGGAGACCTCCAGAGAAGACCAGGGTTGCAATGCAGAGTCAGGCGGTGGCAAACCGCCTCTGTGCGGCACTTGCCTTGAAAACTCCAGCAGGGGTTGCCCTAGGTCAGCTATGACTTGACGGCACTCTCGACCACCACCACCACCAATGTTTGAAGGTAAAGCTGCCCTTCAAAGGACAGGAAGAGAGATGGGTCAAAATGCTGACGCCAGTTTGCAGACCTCCCTCTTTGGACCCCCTTCCCCCCTCTTCTTTTGCATAAATTTGCTATTTATGGAAAGCTCAAGGAGCCAAAGACTCACCCCAGCCCTTGAAAAACTCATTCAGTCACCTGGGATTTCGGAAAATGTTGATAATACATTTTCAAACACATCTTTATAGGCACATGGACTAGAAGCTAGTGTTTTTGTTTTAAGAGAAAAAGAGGAGATACTCAGAAGGCTGGAGGATTTTTCACCCACAACTCCATTCTTCATTTTTTTCTTCACTTCATGGCAAATGTGCAGCCCTGAATATTGTTCCCAATGCAGGCTGTGGGAGGAGCAATAAGGCTCTAAAACAACAGCCCTTCCCTGTAGCAAGACCCCTGAGAATGTCCCTCTCCCCTGCAAAACCTGAGGGGGAAATTTGCCATCTCTATTATTTTGTAAGGACATCTCTGTGTCCCCAGAATATGTCAGCATGCATTGGGATGAAGATGCTTTCTTTGGCTACCAGTATCTCAACGGAGTCAACCCCATAATTATCCAGAAGTGCACTGAGATTCCAGCCAAATTCCCCGTCACTCACGAGATGGTGGCAGAATTCTTGGAGAAGCACACGACCCTCGACAAAGAGTTGACGGTAAGGGGACACACTCGCACAAACACAGTCCAACTGCACAATGCACAGCTGTTCTGCACTAGTCTTTTAAAAATGCAAATCTATTCCGTATATCCTCCTCACAACAGCCTTGTGAGGTAGGTTAGGCTGGGGGAAAGTGACAGATCCAAGATCACCTAGTAAGCTCTGAGGCTGGGTCATTTCCAGGGCCATTTCCAGACGGCTTACCTGCCTCCGGAAAGTCATGCCATCTTGCAGGGAAAACGCGACGTCGCACAAAACTCGTGCGAGAAAACGCGATATTTCGCGTTTTTGTGCGCGACGTCGCACAAAACTCGCACGAGAAAACACGATATTTTGCGTTTTCCCCTCAAGATGGCACGATGTTCCGGAGGCAGGTAAGCCGTCTGGAAACGGCCCAGGTTTGGGGGGCCTTGGGCAGAGTGTGTTCAGGGTCCCCCATGCCCTTTACCAGGCCCCACTTTGTGCCCACACACCATGTGTCTGCGTGTCTTTCCTTTGCCCACTCACAAGCTCTCCTATCACCTGCAGTCACAGCTGCCCACGCTGCCTGCACGCCCTTTCCCCGATGGTGCTGGGTGGTGGGTGCAGCTAGGAGTGTCCCAGCCATGGTCACCAGGAATGCCGATGCTTTGTGCGCCACCCACATGCCCTTCTCCAGCAGTGCTAGGCAGCACATGCAGCTGGGACCAGAGGTGACAAAGCACTCGCAAGTAGGCAGCGGAAGGGCGCGAGTGCAGGCGTCAGGGGAGATGCGTGAGTAGGCAGCCAACCCCAGCGAGCCCCCCCACCCCCAGAAGCCATGGGCCCTGGCAGCTTCCCCACCTCAACATGTGAAGCTAAGCAGGGATGTGAAACTTGTTGGAGAGCTATAACTAGCCATGCAGGTCCCTAGGCGACACTGGGCAGTCCCTCCTTCTAAGCCTACTCTACTTCACAAGGTTGTTGTGAAGATCAGCTTCTGAAGGAGAGAACCATGCATGTATGCTGTCCTGAGCTCATTGGAAGAATAGCGGGATACGAATATGCTAGGTTCTTTATTTATTTGGGATATATTCCCAAACTCCCATATATTCCCCAGAGGACACTCCAATCAGGACACAAACAGCTGTCCCTGGCCCCAAGGAGGCCAGCCTAGCCTCGACTAGAGCCAGGGCCTTTTCGGTCCTGGCTCCCACCTGGTGGAACGCTGTGTCTGCTGAAATCAGGGCCCGGCAGGACCTACTATCTTTTCGCCGGGCCTGCAAGACAGCCTGGAAAAAAGGGGTGTATAAATCTTAACCCTCCCTGTGAAGGCTGTCCACCATCCTGTTTTAAAGGTGTTGTTTTTAATGAACATAAATTTTTAATTGTGTTTTTAATATGTTGTTATCCTCCCTGAGCCCGCTTGCGGGGAGGGCGGAATACAAATTTGAAATAAATAAAATAAATAAATATATTTGCTGTGTTTTCCAGAGGAAATGCTCACAGCAGCTTACCACATGGGTCACAAAAGCAAAGTAAAAACCATAAAAGCAACGGGTTGAATCCTATGACAGCTGAGCTGGTAGGGCCCACAGGAGCTGGCCTTCCCCCCCCTCCTCTCAGCAGTTCCCATTCCTTCCAGGGGGGCTTCTAAGGAGACCATCCTGCTGAGATGGCGTCCGAGACCTGTGTTCATCCGCCACCTCCCTTGGCCCCCCCTCTTACCTGCCTCGATGACCAGGGCTGAATGTCAAGTGGAACTGGTGCCTCCCCGTTGACTTTCTTTGGAAATGGGAAGGGGGGTTGGCCTTGCTCATTGCCTAAACAAATATTTAACACTGTTAGGTTGCAATCCTAAGAATTCTTTCTTGGGAGTAAGTCCCACTGATTAAAATGGGACATTTCTGAGTAGACTTTGGCCGTTTCTACACTACTCACCTTCATCCGGAACATTGCGGAATGTCGCTAAAAACCTGCGATGTCGCGCAAAACTCGCGCGAGAAGACACTTATCTTCTGCAGTTTTTTTGCGACGTTCCGCAGCGTTCCTGATTAACATGAGTAGTGTGGAAACGGCCCTGCTCAACGTTGCTCCCTAAAAGTGCAGTCTTATGCAAATTCCATTGACTTCAGTCAACTGAGAAGGGTGTCACTGCAATCCCGGGACGTCTACTCAGAAGTAAGTCCCACTGGGGCTTACTTACAGGCAAATGTGCATAACTGCAGGGTGACTTTGGGGGCTGAAGCTCTTTTAAAAACTTTTTAAAATTCCAACCATGAATTCCAAAGGTATTTCTTGTATCTCATTTTTTACGGTGGAGCTAAAACGATCTTGTCCCGTCCTTCCACTCTCCATGAATGCCGTTTTCTCTCTGTGTCTTGAACAGAAAGGCAACCTGTTCCTAATTGACTGTCAGATTCTGGAAGGCACCCCAACCACAAAACTGAATGGACACCACCAACACATCGCTGCCCCCCTTTGCCTCCTGTACCTCAATCCTCAGGGGGAAATCGTACCCATCGCTATTCAGGTAATGCCCTTCCCCTCCGGCCAGGGTCCTCTCCGATGCAGGAACACGCACTGGGGGACTGGCCCCCTTTTATGGGGCTCTCTCATCACTTCTTATCCTTCGCACCACGGTTCCTGTGAAGATTTCATTAAGGTGCTTCCAGCAAACGTTTTCGCTGGAGTCATTAAACTCTACATAAGCCCGTTGCGCAACCTTTTTGCAAGGTGCCGCAGAGGAAGTGCATCGTATGCAAATTGTCTGAATAGTCCGTAGGCTGAGCCGTTGCTTTGCATAACTCTGCTGTCTGGAATTGGAGGATATGGAAGTCTAACAGGGATGGAACTCAGGGTGGACCGTGGCAGGAGCAGGTGCAGCCAACCTGGTTATTTTTAAAGGGCCTGCCAATCCTACTCAGTTCCTAGGCTCTTCCTGGGTCAAGCCAAATGTGCAAGTTTTTAAAAGAGCTGCATCTGGAATGAGTTTGCTGCAGTCCAACAGCAGCTGTGGGAAATGCCTGTTAAAAAATAAAAGAAAGTGCAAACTGCTTTCGAATGCCACCGCAGGGGAGCAAGTGCTTCTGTCTCCCGCCTCAAGCTGTTTTCCATAATAGGGGGGGGGATCTCTGTTTTTGCTGTTCTATATGGAGTATTCTGTGCACGTGGAGAAGTAAAAACAGGGAAATACCCCCCACCCCACCTCGCGGCCCGGTGTTATTCTGACACAGGGAACCAGCTTGGGTGGGAAGGCAAGAACTCTTCCTTCGCTTGCAGTGCCATTCCAAGGCCGCATGGACTCTCCTTTCTTTTTTTAGCAGCATTCCCCAGAGCTGCTGTGTGGCTGGGAGGAACCTGAATTGGGTCTGGGGAACTCGGACCCAACTTTTTAAAAACCTGCGTGTATAACTTGACCCTCATCAGTCTCTTAACTTTTGTACTTGTGTCAGGCAGACTTAAAACAACAGAAAGATTTTAAAAATCAAATTTCATTTTTATATTAACCAGAAGATATTAACCAGAAGATAGACATACCCATGTAAGAGCCCTGTGGCGCAGAGTGGTAAGCTGCAGTACTGCAGCCCAAGCTCTGCTCACGACCTGAGTTCGATCCTGGCGAAAGCCGGGTTCAGGTAGCCGGCTCAAGGTTGACTCAGCCTTCCATCCTTCCGAGGTCGGTAAAATGAGTACCCAGTTTCCTGGGGGTAAAGTGTAGATGACTGGGGAAGGCAATGGCAAACCACCCCGTAACAAAAATCTGCCAAGAAAACGTCGTGATGTGACGTCCCCCCATGGGTCAGTAATGACTCGGTGCTTGCACAGGGGACTACCTTTACCTTTTTTAGACATACTCATAATCACCCATGCACGCCCACAAACGCCATTGTATATACTATCATTATTGGGTTGGATCTAAGCAGCTTTTCTGCTGGTGAAAAGGGGAGGAGGGGTTGCCTTTGGCCACCAAAAGAGGCTCAGGTGGGGGTAATGAGACTTGGGCTGAAAAAAAAAGCGCCATGTGATTGAAGTCAGAATGGGAATTGAGTAAGACTGAGCAAAGACGTGGATTGGATCCAACCAGGGCTTTTTTTCAGCTGGAACGTGGTGGAACGGAGTTCCGGCACCTCTTGAAAATGGTTACGTGGCTGGTGGCCGCTCCCCCTGATCTCTATACAGAGGGGAGTTGAGATTGCCCTCCATGCCTAAACTCCCCTCTGTCTGGAGATCAGGGGGTGGGGCCACTGGCCATGTAACCATTTTCGCCAAGGATGATTTAAACTTTAAAAAACTTTTAAAAACTCCTCCCTTGTTCCAGCTGACCCAAAGTGACGTCATTTTGCAGTCCTGAGTTCTACCACTGAGTTCCACCACCTCTTTTCCCAGAAAAAAAGCCCTAGATCCAACCAAATAGTTCTTTTGTGCTCAGGGCATTTTATACTGGTCTGGATTGTGGTGGTTTGATAGTGGTGCCCACATATCTTCAGTGTGTGTGGGGGGGGGGCAGAGGTTGACCACTTTGAATTAGAATGCCAAACCCAAAGCCTAGTGTGAGGTCATCCATTGGAAAAATACGTTGGTGAAAACCACAAGTCCATGCACACTTCCACGAGTGTGCTTTGTGCTGTCAAGTCACTTTTGACTTACGGTGACTCTATGATTGAATGATTAATGCACCTTTCTACAGCAACCTAACAAAACAACAAAAATATTCATTCACTGGCTGTAAATATACCTTAGATCACGCTGGACTGCAGACATACTTTTTGCCTGTTTTGTGCCTCCTGCTCATCTTCAGCATCCTCTGCGTAGCACAGGAAGAGTAGCAACTTGCTTTTTAAAAAATGGATCAGATCCTCAAGAGTTATTTCCCTTTCCTTCCCCGCTCCAGCTCACTCAGCAACCCGGACCAGACAGCCCGATCTTCTTACCCAGCGACTCAAAGTGGGACTGGGCATTGGCTAAATTTTGGGTGCG
Source organism: Eublepharis macularius (assembly GCF_028583425.1). Lineage (NCBI taxonomy): Eukaryota > Metazoa > Chordata > Lepidosauria > Squamata > Eublepharidae > Eublepharis > Eublepharis macularius. The sequence goes on from NC_072801.1 coordinate 78,114,266, forward strand.
GAACAGCACCTTCCACATCCACGAAGTCCTCACTCATTTGCTTTACACACACCTGCTGGCGGAAGTGTTCACTCTGGCCACCATTCGGCAGCTGCCCATGTGCCATCCTCTGTACAAGGTGTGTGCGTGCGTGCGTGTGTGGGAGGGAGAAACTGGGAAGAGAGAAACTTGCAAACCCTGGAGATTGGCAGGGTTTTGGAAAGGAGGGATGGAGATGGAGACAAAATCCTCTGCCCCCCACACACCCTGGAAGCACAAACCACAGGGAGATCGGAAGCACCAGCACTTTATCAGGCACTTGTGATTGTGTTCTGGCATTCTGATATTCTACAACGGCTGGTCAACGCTTCCCCATAAGACATGCACAAGCCTCCAAGAACAGGGCATCCTCTGGTCTGCCGCACTGTCTTCTCCTTGTTGTGGCTGGATGGATGACCCAGGCATGCTTTTGAGAAGGCTGGTGAAGGGGGATCTCTCTCAGAGCCAAGCTACAAGTGATGAATTACTCTTGCCTGGCAAGTGAACAGACTCACGTGTGTTCCTTCCTGTTCACTTGCCATTCACTTGCTGTCCACCTGCTCAAGTGGAGCTCAAGTGAATGGCAAGTGAACAGGGAAGAACACACGAGAGTCTGTTCACTTGCCGGGCAAGTGTCATTCGTCTCTTGTAGCTTGGCTCTCAGCCTACCACGATTCACCAGCCTTGTTCTTGCTCTGGAGTCTTCCAAACCTTGTTCTCCCCCCTCTCTCTTTCATGTGTACAGCTGTTGATTCCACATACCCGATATACGCTCCACATCAACGTTCTTGGACGGGTTCGCCTCTTTGGCCCAGGCGGGCTCATCGATGAGGTAAGCATAGCGGAACCAGAAATATTTGCTCACAGGATGGATTTAAGCGTCATCAAAGCACCAAAAGCAAGAGAGAAACAAACCTCTGGTGTGGTGGTAACACAGAGATACCAGATGTGAATGTCTCGTGACAGAATGCATGTGTCTTCCGTCAATTCATTTATCTTTCTGGGATAAGTGGAGAGAAGAGAGGAGTCACTTTATACTTGCATAAAGAGGCAGACAAGAGCAGGGACGTTATACTCCCTGTTGTCTCCTCCCACTGATAAGGAAATTGCTTACCGAGCCAGACCCGAAAGAGTAATACTGTAATATTTAATTTAATTTAATTTAATTTAATTTATTATATTTATATTCCGCCCTCCCCGCTTTCGCACGCTCAGGGCAGATAACAAATACAAACATCATTAAAAACATTTTAAAACATTAAATAATACATTTAAAAACATTAAATATTACAATTCATGCTGCATAGGGGTTCATACATGCCTCTGTGTTCACATAGGGGCGATAGTTTAACCCCCCCTTCACGGGCGGCGGGCACTGCCTGGCGTCAGCCATATGCCTGGCAGAATAGCTCTGTCTTACAGGCCCGGCGAAATGCAAGCAAATCTTGCCGGGCCCTTGTCTCGCAAGACAGAGCATTCCACCAGGTCGGGGCCAGGACCGAAAAGGCCCTGGCCCTGGTCGACGCCAGGCGGGCCTCCCTAGGGCCAGGGACACTTAAAAGATGTTTTCCGCCAGAGCGGAGAGTCCTCCGGGGCTCATACGGTGAGAGACGGTCCCTCAGATACGTCAGTCCCAGTCCACGTAGGGCTTTGTAGGTTAACACCAAAACCTTGAACCTGATTCGGTACTCCACTGGCAGCCAATGCAGCTGGCGTAGCACTGGCGTAATATGCTCCCACACCGGTGTCAAGCGATCAACAGGAAGATTTCCGGCAAGCAAAGTCAGGGCAGGGCATTTACATACCACAGTAACAAATCCCTTAGATGTCTTTAATTGTCATATACACTACTGGGCAATTAAAATGATGGTACCGTCAACTGGCTAACATGCAATTGCAGACAAACCATGAGTATGGCTACATTTGATCAGTAATAAAATTATTATTATTATTATTATTAACAACAACAACAACATCAACAACTGCACTTATATACCATTCTTCTAGACAGATTAGTGCCCCACTCAGAGTGGTGAACAAGTTAGTGTCATTATTATCCCCACAATACAGCTGGGGAGCTGGGGTTGAGAGGAGTGGATTAACCCGAGGCCACCGACTGAGTTCCTGGCAGTAGCGGGATTCAAACCAGTAGAGTGCTGATTAGCAGCCAAACCACTTAACCACTGTGCTACAGCAGTTCTCATAAACACATTCTTATATATAAATATGAGGCCAGATGCTGGCTAGAGAAAGACACACATTTCCAAAGGATAAAGCGGACAAGAGGGTTGTGTGGCACATCAAAGCAGGACCCAAATTCAACCTCCAGGTAGGGCTTAGACATCTCCTGGAATTACAAGCAAGCTCCAGACTACAGAGTTCAGTTCCCCTGGAGAAAAAGGCTGCATTGGAGGTAGAATTCAATGGCATTATATCCCAACAAGTTCTCTTACCTCCCCAAACCCCACCCTCCCCGAATCTCCAGGCATTTCCCAACTCTAAGTTGGCAACCCTAATTCACACATTCCTGTGCACAATCAGAACAGATGAGAATAGGGTTGCCCTGACAACCAGCAGAAGGTAGGGGAGGTGAGGGATGGCGTGGTGGGAACTTACTTGCATGTGCATGTGGCCGTTGCCCCTAGCCAATGACTTCACTTCATGCATGACCCGGAAGTGACCGAATCATGCTGGGGCTGATTCTTTAACAATTGGCCCCAGTGCAACTCCATCACTTCCAGGTTGTGCTGGAAATGATGTCATTGGCTGGGGACAACTGGCCCCCATTTTGCTAGCCTGCCTCCCCCCACCGATCAGCTGGCGATTAGTGAGCAGAGATGTGGATTGACAGGAGGCTGTGTGCCGTAAGCACGTGCCCGGCAAGCCGAGATGAGACGGAAAGGAATGTCTGGGTCGTCCAGGTATTCCAAAAGTCATGCTGATGTACTGTTTAGTGGGAAGGCAGCATGCGGTATATGAAACTTGACCAAATGCTGTGCGCCTGCGGCGAGAGCCAGTTTGGTGCAGTGGTTAAGAGCGCAGGACTCTAATCTGGAGAACCAGGTTTGATTCCCCCCTCCTCCGCTTGAAGCCAGCTGGGTGACCTTGGGCTAGTCACGGCTCTCAGGAGCTCTCTCAGCCCCACCCACCTCACAGGGTGTTTTGTTGTGGGGATAATAATGGCATACTTTGTAAACTGCTCTGAGTGGGCATTAAGTTGCCCTGAAGGGCGGTATATAAATCAAATGTTGTTGTTGTTAAGGAAGGGCAACATGGCTGCCTGACGTTTTGTGACAGAATAAATGTCTTGAGTCTGACTCACATGGTTGCCCCGAGGCCAGAGAGGGGGCACCAGCATGGGCTGAGTGCCCAACACATGCAGGCTGTGAGAATCAGAGGTGCCACACAAAGCAATCCTGAAATGAACAACACTTGGCCCTCATGGGCACCCATTCGTTCCTCTCAGTTATATCCCATCTTTCCTCTAAGGAGTGCGGGGTGACATTCATGGAAGAGGAGAGAGACCATTACAATTTCTAAGCAATCTTTGCAATAAACCTGTAAGGTGGGCCAGTATTATCACCCCCATATTGGGGAGCTGAAGACAAAGAGCATGGCGGCTTGCCTTAAACCCACCATTAAAGGAGTTTAGGACCGAGGCGCGATCAGAACCGGGGACCTTCCTGCTCCATAGCTCTGTCACGCAGGCACCGCACTGCTCTTCTTCTTCTGCTTCACAGTGCAGATCTCTTCCAACTGTGGGCCAAGCTACAAACGATGAGTTACACTTGAATGGCAAGTGAGCAGACTCACGTGTATTCCTTCCTGTTCACTTGCGCTCCACTTGCACTCCACTCAATCACGTAGCGCAAGCGAACAGGGAGGAATACACGTGAGTCTGCTCACTGGCCACTCAAGTGTCATTCGTCTCTTCTAGCTTGGCCGTGTCTTCTCTCTGCAGGCCACCGCCACGGGCTTCCACGGTCTATCGCACCTGCTGGCGAAGGGTCTCTCATCCTTGACTTATTCCACCCTCTGCCTCCCCGATGACCTCAGGGACAGGGGGGTGGAATCACTGCCCAACTACCACTACAAGGAGGACGGCATGAAGCTCTGGGATGCTATCCACAGGTACGTGGCAGGTGGGGAGGGGAAGGACTGGCTAGAAAAGGAGGCCTGTGTTCAGGGCTGATGGAAGGGGCTTTGCCTCACCAAGCAAGGTACACTCTGTGCCTTCTCCAACAGTGTTGCTGGCCAGGTCTGAGCCAAGTCTCTGCGACAACGCCACAGGGGCCAGGCTCAGACCTCATCAGGGGCCGCCTCTGTCCAGAGGGCAATGCCTGGCCCCCTGCTGGCCGCTGAGAGTGAGAGCCAAGCTACAAGTGACGCCTGACACAGGTTGGACACTTGTCAGCTTCCCTCAAGTTTTGATGGGAAATGTAGGCATCCTGGTCTTGCAGCTGTAATGGAGAGCCAAGCTGTAAAACCAGGACACCTACATTTCCCATCAAAACTTGAGGGAAGCTGACAAGTGTCCAACCTGTGTAAGGCGTCACTTGTAGTTTGGCTCTGAGCTCAGCCGCTGCCACGTGCCATTGCCTGTCCCAATGTGCCAGCCTCTCTGCTGGGGTGGCTTTGGTGGAGAAACAGCCCTGCCAAGACTTCTTGACCGGAGTCTGAGGGGGGTGACGTGAATCCCTTGCCCAGTGTTCGGAGCACTCGATCCTAGCCATGAGAAGGCTCCAAAAGTCCACTCTCTCTTCCCTTCCCTTCCTTACACCAACATGTGGCAAGATCATTTGGCCACCATGCTCAGATCCACCCAAATGCAAACTGGACGCACAGCATAACTTGAACAGACGGCCAGGGAACGGGGAGCTGTTGAAGCAGACTGCTGGACAGCATATGCTTTCAAACATTGCCCAAAAAAATATTTCTTAAACCAAGCATGTGTTTAGATGCAACATTTGGTTTTCTGTGAAGAAAAGCCATTGCAAAGGATGAGGCGCTCCCCTCCCCTCGCCACATCATCCCCCTGTGGTTCTCTGTTCCTAGTGTGCTTACTTCTCCCTCCCTAAAGTTTCAGGGCACAACTGGGGGCGGGGGGGGGAATGAAGCATCAGCTCGGTGGAGCAACTATAGCTGGCAGAAGACCTGCCACTGGATCTGCTCCCCCTGGCAGGAAAATGGGAAACTGCCCCCCGAGATCCCTGTGATGTTATAGAGGCCTTGGGGATAGAAACATAGAACTGGAGGGTACCTCCTAGGGTCATCTAGTCCACCCTCCTGCACAATGCACAACATTCACAACTGCCCCCCCCAACAAGCTTCCCAGTGACCCCTGCTCTAAGCAAAGAGAAAGGCAAAAAACCTCCAGGAACCCCAGCCAATCTGGGCTGGAGGAAAATTCCTTTTTGACCCCAAAGCGGGGGACGGCATTGCCCTGGGCAGGTAAGAAAGGGCCACGGGAGCCTAACACCGGCACATCCCTTCATGCCCTCCCTCCCCTGATCTGCATACATTCATACTGGTCTCCCGTTTCCTGCTGGAAGCGATGGAGTGCAAACACAACGGAGGCCCACACCTCCTGTGCTCCTCTAAGCCTGGTCAGTGCCAGCATGAAGATCTGGAAAGAGGATCCCCTCAAGGAGAAGTGGGAAGGACCCCCACCAGGTGCTTCTGACAAGCCACACCACCGCGAAGCCTGAGGACATCAAGACGTGGGTGCGTCACCCCGGAGTGAAGGAAGTTCCACCTCCAGAAAGCGCTGGCAAAGAAGACAAGCGTCAAGAAACCTGGACTGTGGACCCAGTTACAGACTTAAAACTCCTGTTTAGAAGAACTAGAGACATTAACAAAGATTGCCCTCGAGGCCTCATAACTGCAATCTTAATTGGCGTGACTGGGTTGTTGTTATGGGCGTAAAAGACCTGCTCAGGCCATAAAAATAACAAACAGTAAAATCCTGAGTAGAGTTACTCCAGTCTAAGCCTATTGAAATCGTTGAGCTTAGACTGGAGTAACTCTGCATAGGATTTCACTGGAAATGACACTTCTTAAAAATATGAGCGGCCTCAGGGCTTTTCTAACCCTGTTTGGCCTAGAGCTCAGAGTCTCTCTACACGAGGCATCTGACACATGAAGAACACATGTCGACAGGGCTCATTTCGAGGGGGAATGCGCAGGAACGCAGTTCCCCAAAGAGGTCACATGAAAGGTGGCCCCGCCTACCTGACTCAGCCATATTGGGCTCATTTCGGCCTGGATTTGGGGCGAAACGGCCCCAATCGGGCCTCTGACGGGTGGTGGATCACTCTCCCGCTCAGCAGCGGCCCAATCCTGACCATTTTGGGCCCCTTTTCGACCATGTTCAGCCCCTTTTTGCCATTTTGTGCCCAATTTTGGCCCTGAATGGCCAGGATTGGGTCCAAAACAGCCAGGATAGGTGATGGCAGGGGTGTGGCATATGCAAATCAGTTATGCCAAAGACACACTTCCGGTGGTGGCAAGGGGTGTGGCATATGCTAATGAGTTATGCTAATGAGTTCCTCCAGCTCTTTTTCTACGAAATGACCCCTGCATGTCGATATACGCAATGTTAGCTGGGAAGGGTAGTTTAAAACGACAGAGCCTGCAGCAGGGCAAAAGCTGTGCTATACACCGGAGCTGTGTGAAGGGGCTGTGAAATGCCAGCAGGGAAACTTCAGCCCACTATAACCTCTCCAAGCCCAGCTCTGGAAGGCAGTTCAAGCCCATTTCCGTTCCTGGCTGCCCTCTGGTTGCCATCCCACACAGTTTTAGACTGGAGAGATGAAATTGACAGTGTCTTCCGGGAGGCAAAGATGAAATTAACAAACCCTCTGAGGAGCAATCTGCGCCAGCTCTGTCTTTTTAAACTATGCTTCCCAGTTAACGTCACATCTCCCTACACTTGAGGAACGTGCGCCGAGGCGTCTTGTGTAGCAAGACTGTAAGTCACCATCGAAGAATGAGAGAGATTGCTCACCTATGATAACCCATAAAGAGGGGGAATGTGTATATACACACAAGCTATCTCTATGCTCACAGCATGACTGTCCCATCTCTCCCTTATCTCTCCTCTCATCTCTGCAGCTTCGTGTCTGGAATTGTCGGTCTGTATTACCCGGAAGATATTTCCGTGAGGGAAGACTCTGAACTCCAGGCCTGGGTAGCCGAGATTTTTGACAAAGGCTTGCTTGGGCGAGAGTCCTCTGGTAACATCCATTTCCTTCAGCCCTAAAGCTGCCAACACCTTCTCCAAATGTATCCAAAATTGCCTGTAGCCGACATTGGAAGATTGTGGGTCAGTTGAGCAGGCGAGGCCATTTACCCCTCTGTTGTCGATTTCTCTGTCCTTATAGGTTTCCCTTCACATCTGGAGACTATCACGGAGCTAACCAAGTACCTCACCATGGTAATATTCACTGGCTCTATCCGCCATGCCAGCGTCAACAATGGCCAGGTTAGGGGCATCCTTTTCTTATCACTTTATGGATTTCACTCCTACCCTGAGGGCCAAAATACACAAAATGTGTGACGTTAGTTGGGGCATGGGTGCCCAACTCGACATATAGAGCGGGACCACAAGTGACTCCTGACACAGGTTGGACACTAGTCAGCTTCCCTCAAGTGTAGATGGGAAATGTAGGCGTCCTGGTCTCGCAGCTTGGCTCTCCGACTGCTGTCCAACGGACTTTTCAACTGTCACTTGTCCAACATTCCGCCAAGCTGCCTACATTTCCCATCAAACCTTGAGGGAAGCTGACAAGTGTCCAACCTGTGTCAGGCGTCACTTGTGGTCCCGCTCATAGTCACATGTATGTTTGTGGAAACTCACCTTCAAAGTTCTGCTGCTCTGTTTGGCTTGGGAGCACTGTGGGCAGGGCTGGGCGGGGGGGCTTCAAGCTTCTCTCCCACACCGTTTTTGCCAGCAGAAATGGCCTTGAAGGTGCATTCATCGGAACTGTTTCCTCACTGCAAGATTATGGATTTGGGGTGTTCAAAGGAGCTTATGCCTTTGCTAAGAGGTTTTGTAACCCATGGCAGTGCCCTAATGGCAACGGGATCAGAAATTCAGCTGTCCTTGTGATGTTCTCACACCTTTTTTGAGGGCGGACCTCAGAAAACATCCCGCTGTGCAGACAGATCGCTTGGGGCTGGAACAAAGAATGGGAGCTCCCTGCTCCCAGCAGGGGGCAGAGGATACGCCAAATTAAAGGGCACTGTGGAATAATAAGAACAAGAAAGATCAAAGATCTTCCGCGGAGAGAGTAGTAGGTTTACAATCAATGAAAAATAAAATGCAGAGTGCCAATTAATTTATAAATATTCATTCAATATATCACGCTGTCTCATCAATAAATATAACCATAAATAGAATATAAATAAGCATCCAATATCAAAATCCTATAGGCAATACAATGAAACAACATTCAAAGTTCACATCCGATACCATTCATTAATAAATTAACCAAGTGTAGCACTATTGTAAACTGAAGACGGTACTTTCCAAGGGAAACTAAGGGCCAAGCTACAAGTGACGAATGACACTCGAACGGCAAGTGATCACTATGTGATCGAGTGGAGAGCAGGTGGAGCGCAAGTGAACAGGGAGGAATACACGTGAGTCTGTTCACTTGCCGTTCAAGTGTCATTCGTCACTTGCAGCTTGGCCTTCTGTCCCACTTTCATGAATGTGTGACTGGAAGCGTTTGCAATCTTAACGGCTGGCTCCAAGTGTCCTGGTAAGTCTGTACTGGGGCAGAAGATAGGCAGGCTAGGTTGCCTACTTCAGCAACCTCCTTCCAATCACCTGTGTCCCTTGCCACCACTCCATAGGGTGGGAGAAAAATGGGTGGAGGGAAATCGTGTTGACGCTGCGACATCACAGGATTCCATCAAAACTCTATGCCAACAGACACCATTTGTGTTGAAGTTCCACTGGCCCTGGTCTCTTGGGTGTTGCTAGCCTTCAGCTGGCAACCTTAGCTGAGGAACAGGCTGGTTTCCCTTATTGATGGATCTATTTCTTAAATTTATTGACATTGCATTATTATTTATTGATATCACATTATTATTATAGCTTATGCTACAATGAAGTTGGTTAGTCTTAAAGGTGCTACTGGACTCTGCTATTTTGGATGGTGTAGTTAGTCTAGTGGGAGGGTGTCCTTCCAGCAAGTATTATATGAGCAAGGACCCTGGGCCCATTAGGTTTCAAAGTATAATACAAGATAATTGGATCAAGCTTGGGAAAATATTGGAATTCAGAGTGTTTCTTTCAACACAGGCGAGAGAGAGATTTATTTCAGGGAGTCCATATTCATTCATTCATTCATTCATTCATTCATTCATTCATTCATTCATTCATTCATTCATGTCATTTAAAGTCCACCTTTCTCACTGACACTCAAGGCAGATTACTCAGTGTAAGATCAGTACAGTCAGTCTCAAGGACAATTTCATAAGCAATGCTGTAGGATAAATAAACACAAGTTTACAAAGATATAGCGTTAGCAAGAATCCAATGCAGAGTTAAGAGATGCTGAAACAGAACATAAGCAATTCTACGGCTGACATCAGACAACACGAAGCACAGGTAGCTCATAGGAGCACATATTTAAAGGAATAAATAGTATGTAAGGCAACATAGTGGTGAAGTGTGTGGTCCCTAACTCATTAGCAGATCATCTGAGACCCCCTCCCTACAATATAGCCCTCCTATCTGAGTAAAAAACCTTTTTGAATAATTTGGTTTTGCATCGTTTGTGGGAAGTCAGGAGAGTGGGGGCTCTCCTGACCTCCTCAGGCAGGCCATTCCACAGGGTAGGGGCCACCACAGAGAAAGCCCGTGTATGGGCTGCTGTCAATTTTGTTGATGTGCAGGGTGGCACCTGCAGGATACCCTGTTTGGAAGAGTGAAGCTGCCGTGGAGGAGCATAGGGAGGGAGGCAGTCCCGTAGGTATGCTGGGCCAAGGCATACTCACTTCAGTATTTTGAGCTTGCTGAAGCTTCAGACAGCATGTGCTATACAGCGCTCTCACTTAATTTAAGTGTGGTAAGAACCAAGGCTTATTTGCATGTAATGCTCATCAGCAACGTGTCATTACAGTTCCATTTCCTCTGACCTCCCCCTCCCTTGTTGTCCAGTTTGACTTTGGGGCCTGGATGCCCAACTACCCCTCGTCCATGCGAAAGCCACCGCCCAAGACCAAGGACAGTGCAACTTTTGGAAGCATCCTGGAGACCTTGCCAGACGTCAGCACAACCTGCAGGTCTTTGCTAATCCTCTGGCTTCTCAGCAAAGAACCAGGGGACAGGGTAAGGAGGAACTCGGGAGGAAGGTGGGAGGGACCTGGGCTGGATCTACACGTCATTGGAGATCAAAGTTTTACTCTGCTCTGGAATGAGAAAGTCCAGATGCCTTCTAGCCACAAGTGCAAGAAACCTGAGCTTCCATTTCAAAGGTGAAAGAAAAAATGGGTTGTTATGTTATTGCACACATCTCTTCTTTCAAGGAGGATCAGTCAAGTCTCACCCTCAGCTTAGAGTATCTCTACACAAGACGTCTTACATGGGGACATTCAAGTGTAAGGAGACGCAATGTTATCCGGGAAGAGTAGTTTAAAAAGACAGAGCCGTTGGAGATCACTCCTCAGAGGGGAGGTGAAGATGAAATTAACAAACCCTTTGAAGAGCTCCATCTTTTAAAACTATGCTTAAACTTTAAATTAGTCTGACTCAGTTTGAATGTTCCTGTTTCAATTTAATTTCTTCCTTGTGAGAAATAAAGCTGCCAGTGTTTTTGCTCCGTTTTCCTTATGCCAAATTTCCCCCAAATTTTTCAATATTTTTAAGCTGTGTATAAAGGGTATATGGTGGTGGAGATTGCCATCAAGTTGTAGCTGACTTATGGCAACCTCTGGTGGGGGTTTTCTGGCAAATGACTAACAGAGGTAGTTTGCCATTGCCTACCACTGTAACCCTGGTCTTCACTGGAGGTGTCCCATCCAATTACTAACCAAGGCCGACCCTGCTTAGCTTCTGAGAGCTAACAAGATCGGGCCCGCCTGGGCTATCTAGTTCAGGGCATAAAGAGTGTATACATGACGTAAAATGCCATAAAAGAAACAAAGGAATCATCAACCGTGATGAAAATGAGACAAATCCAAATCAACAGTGAAGATAACGCACCGAAGTATCTCCTCTTCTCTTTCCAGAGGCCCTTGGGTTGCTACCCTGCTGAACATTTCACGGAGGAGGGACCAAAGCAAATCATTGCAACTTTTCAGAATCGCCTGGCCCAGATCTCCAAAGAAATCGAGGAGAGGAACCGGCACTTACCCCTCCCCTACAATTACCTTAACCCTCCAGAAATAGAGAACAGCACGTCCATCTAATCCGGTAGACCCCCAGCCTGCTCCACAAAGAGGGTCTGTGAAGTCTGGGATGCCTCAGATGATGGAAACGTCAAGTGATGGAAATGCTCAAATGATGGAATTCAGGAGGGTGACAGGAAATGGTTACAGGGCTCCCAAGGGACACAGCTTCCAAAGGGACAACGTGCCGTGGACAACAGTTTGTATTTGTATAGTATTTATTGGTTTGGCAGTTGAAGTGATTCTGACTAACATCTCAGGATTTGGGTACCAATAATAATAATAATAATAATAATAATAATAATAATAATAATAATAATAATGCCTATATCCTGCTCTTCTAGACAGATTAGTGACTCACTCAGAGCAGTGAACGAAGTCGATGCTCTTATTATCTCCACAATACAGCAGGGGAGCTGGGCTGAGAGGAGTGGCTGACCCAAAGCTGAGCTCATGGCGGTAGTGGGAGTTGAACCAGCAGAGTGCTGGCTTGCAGCCCAACCACTTAAACCACCATGCTACAGCACAAAGGTGATCAGAGATACAAACCCTTGTCAAGTGACGAAGAAATCAAGCTTAGTCATGGTGGGGAAATTTTCTTGTAAGCCCCATTTCTGCCCCCGTGGAGTTGTCCCAGGTCTCTGCCTGGCAAGTCCCTTCTCATCCTTCCTCACTCCCAGTGTAACCCGCTTCTTTTGGCTGCTAACAACTAGTTATTAATAGTATCTCCTGCTGAAGGACTAGTACTTCAGCACTCCTAGTTGTGTTGCCGCTTAAGGACTGCACCTCATTTTTGAATCCTGCTTTATTCGCATGAGCTAACACAGGAACAACTACATTTGCGCTCTTTGGGGATGAAAGGCTCGATAGCCACCCCCTGCCCTGTGCTTTTCCCCAATAAGGGCAACAGAATAGAGCTTGATGTGGGTAGGGGCTACGTCAACATTCAAAATGTTAAGAAATTTAATAAAGAAATAACACGCACACAGCATTTTGAAGTCACAACGGAAGGAGTAAAGATCAAAACAAAGCTATTTAAATGCAGTCCTCTAATTCTAACTCTGTACATATCTGAGAAGATGACAAAATTAGAATAGGCTGTTTAATTCTTGGTGTTACAAGTCTTCAGAAATGCCCCGTTGCTCAGTTTCACAGAGTGGGAATTCTTCCCTTTCTTCGGCAAACCCTGGTCCTGGGGGCCGTTGCCATGGCGAACCAGTGAGAGAGAGCCCCCGTTAAGTTAAGGGAACATTTTCCTTGTGCCCACGGGTTTGATACTCTACCCCTTTGCCAACCCCTTGAGGGCCATTGCAACTTTCAATTAAAACTTCACTGGAACTCCAAAAGCAAATAAGTTTCTTAAGGTCGTATATGGCCTCTAGATAAAGCTTCCATCAGACTTCACAATCGGTGCTCAGGAAGGAAAATCTACAGTTCAAAAGAAAAGTTAAAATGTTTTACAGCATCTGCAATGGTCACCGTCTTGTTTCCCCAATGCTCTCTTTTGGATCATCTTTCTTAGGTGTGATTTTTCTTATTCTTGCTGGTCTAGCGTAATCTGGGTTTGCTTAAGACACTGGTCTGCAGCAGAACACTGGCCATGTGACCATTTTCACCGAGGGCAATTTAAACTTTAAAAACCTCCCCCCTTGTTCCAGCTGACCCAAAGTGACGTTATTGTGCGGTCCTGAGTTCCACCACTGAGTTCGACCACCTCTTTTCCCAGAAAAAGAGCCCTGGCTATAAGGCATTTCACCACAGCCATCTTCAGTTCCCTCCCACCCGAAATGAGCTTTGTTTCTGTTCACCACAACATGCTTTTTGGCTCCATCATTCTACATGCCTCATTCACAACAGAAAAGAGGGGACACCGCAAGCGATATCCACGCCAATTCACAATGTACTGCCTCACTCTCACTCTCAAGTGGTTCAGAGAGGTCACCACAGATGTCCCAGAATTATAAGTGATTTACAGTCTAGCAAGATCAGTTCCTTTACGACCATATAGCTGAGCTTCTTTCACTCTCCAACTCCTGCCTTTCATTCCCCCCTCCCCAATTTCCCAGAATTTTCCAACTCAGAGCTGGCTCCCCAGAGGTGGGTGGTGAGGAGTGATTTTCAGTAGGAGGAAAACAGCCAGTGGGGAAAGGCCTCAGAGCCTCCTCCTATACCCCAATCTGTTGCACACATTTGTGTGAAACTTGTCATTTGACTTTTATTTCTTTATTGATTTGTGTCAAAAATGTCACTGCCTCTCTCTCTCTCTCTCTCTCTCTCTCTCTCTCTCTCTCTGTGTGTGTGTGTGTGTGTGTGTGTGTGTGTGTGTGTGTGAGATTTTTTGCAGAAAAACTGCCAATGAGGTCCAGAAACCACCTCTTACCCTACCAGCCACATTTCTTGCTCAGATTTGCCATTGGAGTTGCCAGATGCTTTCAACAGAAATGATGGAGAAATCTGATAAACGTTGTCAGCCGTGACTCAAACAAACAATCAGTTGGTTGACGGCAATCAAATCAAAACTGCAAAACCCTCATCCTGTCTTTCAAGAATAGATCCACAGACACACGAGATATCAATTCATCTATCTTGAAAATATTTTGCTTTATATATGCAGCACTGACCTAAAATTAGTAGGGATGTCAGCTCTAGCTTTGGAAACTCCTGGAGATTTGGAGGCAGTCCCTAGAGAGGGATTTCCATTTCCCCTAGACTGCTATTTTCCCGCCATTTATGCGCTTCTCAGAGGGCTGTTCACACACTCTTACCTCAACCCCACCATTCTATCGCATCTGTTGCGCTGCGCCTCAGACGAGGTTGTCACGCTTTCAAACGCTTCTCTTGCGCAGTTCTCACCATGGATGTGAACAAATAGAAGCGGTTCCCAAAGAGACCGCCCCCTCTTAACCACCACCCCCTTCCTTGTTTCTTGCCTTTCCAGAACACCGTTCCTCTTTGCCAACCAATTCTTATGGCCCCAACTCTGTCCGAGGCATGCCCGTCCCCCCCGTCCTGTTTATTTTTTTTAAAGGGGGGGGGGCATTCCTAGCGCTATTGCACAATCCCGTTCATGAAGATCACCCACAAGCGGTTTGGGAAGTGGCGTTGTAAAAAGTCCGTGGAGGCATCGGGGGGGGGGGTTGCCATTTTTTTTTACAGTAAATAATGTTTCACTGCCGAAGGAGAGCCTAGGTAATTTCTGATGAGCAGACTGTGCCTGCAAATGTTGACTCTTTCCAGGTTTTTTTTTAAAAAAAAAATATTAAAATTATTAGTATAGCGAAAAATCGCTATCCTACAATTCTAGTTGAGCAGTAACATTAACCAATCACAACATCAATGGGGGTGTGGCCCTACCATTGCAATTGAGCAGAAAATCGATATAGTGAAAATCTAGCATTAAATTTTTTTTAAAAGGCTATGTGATGTCGTCATTGGCAACGGTAAATCTAAACCCGCCCTGTATCGCGCGATTCTCCCAGGGATGTGAACGGCGTATAGCGCGATGCTGGCACAGTAAAAGAGGGGATGTGAACACAGACTGGGACATTGCAGGATAGAATCCAGCGCAATTATTGTGTATGAAAAGTGGAAGGTAGGGAAGTGTGGATTCGGCCTCTCTGTGTGTTATGTGCTGTCAAATGGCTGCCGACCTATGGCAATCCTATGAATGAAAGACCTCCAAAACGTCCTATCGTTAACAGACTTGCTGTTAATTTGCTCAGATCTTGCAGACTGGAGGACCCTAGACTCTATGGTATACCATAAAGGACCATGGAGCGAAACTATGGTATACTATAGGATCTGCCATCTGAAACAGCCATTCTCTCCAGGGGTACTGATCTCTGTCGTCTGGAGATCAGTTGCAATTCCAGGAGAACTCCCTGCAGTTGGAAGTTGGCAACCCGATGCACTGGGCTGTATAATTCAACAATAAAACTGAGAGCGGGGGTGGGGGGGGGGAGTCTTCGAAGAAACAGATTTCTTCACCCTAATTTGTCACACACATTTGCCATTTCCTATATGTCACATACATTTGTCATTCGCCATGTGTTACACACATTTGCCGTTTAAGATGTTTTCTTTATTGATTTGTGTCAAAAATGTCTCTGTCATCTCTCTGGAGACTTGCTCCAGCCAGCTCACAAAGTGATTTTTTTTTTTAAAAAAAAAAAACTTAAACAGATATATCACCATCAAAGTTATCAACATAAAAACCAGCCAGAAAAGCCAAGAACCTGCCCCACAGGCTAAGGAGCATAAAACAATATTCAGAACCCTAAAATGTTATCTATAAAACAGCTCTCAGGCAGCAAGCAGGCCCTCAAAAATAAAGTTAAAAATGATGGCAACTAAAGGAGCGTAAAGTACGTACCTGGCTAGCCTCCAAGGGGAGGGCATTCCAAAAGCAAGGTGCCACCAAGTAAAAGGCCCTGTCTCTTGCCTCATGTCTGGGGGGAGGCACAGAGAGCAGGGTTGTAACTGGCAGGCTGGACAATACAGGGGAAACATGACCTTTAGGTAGGGTTGCCAGTCCCCTGCTGGGGGCAGGGTATCCTCCACTCCCACCGTCCACCTCTGCTTACCTGGCCAGCAGGGGGAAAGGTGGGGGATCATACCTCCCCAGGCATCCTCCAAGGCGGCACAGCATGCTCCCATGCTCCACAGCAGCTGGATTTGGGCCAGATTCAGGCTGAATCAAGACACTGCAGAGCAGTGAATCACTGCCTTGATTCAGCCCAAATCGGGCCACTGTGGAGTGCAGGAGCACTCTAGGGGCTGTTGTGCCACCCTGGAAGCGCTCCTGTGCTCCACAGCAGCCCAATTTGAGCTGAATCCAGCTTGATTTGGCCTCCTGCAGAGCACAGGAATCGCTCCCAGGGGCAGCGCGTGGCCTGCACAATGATGTCACTTCCCAGAAGTGAGGTCATCGTGCAGGGCAGGAGCACGAAAGAGGGAGGAACACCTAGGTAAGTGCCTACCCTTAGGGTCTCCCCTAAGTAACACCTAGGTAAGTGCCTACCTTTAGGGTCTCCCATTTAATGGGAGTTGGGTTGGGAATACGAGGTATCGCCAACACAACTTGCATTTAATTGCTGACCTGATCCTCACCTTTGAAATGGGGGGACGGAATTGGCTCCTGAACACAGCACAGCGGCAGTGAGGAGGGCTAAAGCATTTCTTCCCTTCCACCCTACACATTTTTGCTAGACCAAAAATCCTGGGGAGGGGGCAGGCTCTTCTTTGTCCCTGGGGTATATTTATTGTATATATGTATGTATGTAATGGAACCCTCTGCTCCTCTCCCAATATCTGTGTGATTTAGTTTTGTTGTGTAAGGCTCTTCTTTCAGTTTCCAGTTTTGTATGTTAGCTGAAGTTGTCGGTTGTTGGAGTTGTCTTCTTGCAAATAAACGGCTGATGTTTTGAGCCAGCTTGCCTCTGCTGAATGGACCTGAGGACGAGTGCCTGAGTGAGTCTCTAGCCTGGGAACACACAGCCACAGAGGGGACATTACACGGTGCCAGAAGTTGGCCCGTGGCCGTTTCCACACGTCTTACCTGCCTCCGGAACATTGCACGAAACACCCGGAAGACAGCGTCTTCTCACACGAAATTGCATCAGGAAGACGTGATTTCGTGCAAAACTCCTTGGCCGATTCCAGACGGCCCTCCCCATCCCGAAACGTCGCACGTCATCGCACGGAAAACGCGAAATATCGCGTTTTCCGCGCGACGACGCACAACGTTTCGGGATGGGGAGGGCCGTCTGGAATTGGCCCGGGATAACAGCATCTTCCTGGCATGATTTTGCACGAGAAGACGCTGTCTTCCGGGTCTTTCGCATGACGTTCCGCAGGCACATAAGACGTGTGGAAACGGCCTGTATCTCCTTTGGGTCTACAGCATTGAATAGGAAGGTTCCAGATTGCCTCCCGTAAAGCAATGGAGCATTTCAAGCCTCCATCAGACTTAGGGGAGAACTGGAGGAGATGGGAACAGAAGTTGAAGCTCTACCTTGAAGTCACAAAGGATTACAAAAATCGCAGTTTTGCTTCACTGCATAGGAGACAAAGCCCTTGAAGTTTAAAATAATTTGCAAGGTGTGTTTGCAAATCCTGACAACAAGACCCTGGCGGAGGTTTTAACAGCTTTCCAAACCTACCGTGAGAGATACCAGTTCTGGCAATTACAATATAATGAGATTGCTGGAATAGATGATTTTGTCACTGAGCTTAGACAAAAAGCACAGCATTATGGGTTTGGTCCTTCTCAGGATATCACGTTAAGGGACAAGATTGTATTTAGTGTAGCTGATAGCAAACTCCTGGAGAAACTCCTAGAAAAGCCTGATCTCACCCTCCAGCGGGCAATTGATATGTGCAGAATGAAGGCACTTACAAGTGTCCAGGCCAGAGCTATGTCTGCAGAAACAACATTGCACACTGTGGAGCAAAAGCAAAACTGTCCCAGCTCCTTGCAACAAGCATGCAAGCCTCCAGCAGACCTCTCACCACAAATGCCTGCCCCAGGTAAAATATAGAAGATTTCCCACAAATGTGGAAACACACACAAGCCTAGACAGTGTGCAGCCTTTGGACTTACCTGTTACAAATGCTCAAGGAAAAATCATTTTGCTTAAGTGTGAAGAATGAAAGAAGACCATGCAGAGGTAGGAAAGGACATGGAAATGAAATTGATAGGCTCGCTGTCTACTCTTGATCGTCTAAGGCTTGGCACAGCACAGTAACAATCGTCTCTTTTAAACTGGGAAGCAAACACCATTCCTGCTACAGTTAAAGCCTTGACTGGAAAAGTGCACCTTATGCAAACACCAGTCACATGCATTGCTTTTGGAGGTGCCTGCATAAAACCATTGGGGGCAATTGTGGCTCATTGCAGAGCAGGTCCCAGTAAAGCCCAGCTGATCTTTTATGTGATTGATAATGAGGATCCTCCCTTGCTTGGAAGAGATGCCTGCATCAATCTGGATCTCCTCAAGCGAGTCCACTTGCTATTCCATATAGTACCTGGACCAAGATATGACCTCCTTAGACACTACTCAGATGTAGAGATTAGCACAAAAGAGGGCGGGGGGACACTGAGTTTCATGGTTTGTTGTGTTCCACGAATCACAAACCACGAACTTTCATGAAATTGTCCCGTTTCATGAAACAATCCATCAGGTTTGTGATTCGTCAGATCCTGGGCCCTACAACGGCCCCCTTCGTACCCAGAGATGCCAAACTCGCAGGGAGACTTCAGCAGGCTCTCCGCCGGCCACCCTCCAAGTTTGGTGAAGATTTGCAGTACGTTGACTGGGAGGTGGTCAACAAATCGGATCGCTTCCCTTCTGTCCCCCCAAGTGCCACAGGTGCCACGGACTCAGGGGTGGGGGTGGCCTGCAGTACTCCCCTTATGCCCTAACAGATACCCACCAATTCCACCAGATGGGTTCTGTGGGTGGCCGCCCCTCCTCGCAAGCAGAATAGGAGCTCTTTGGTTGGCAGACAGACCTGTCTTACAGGGTTTGGAGGGATAAGATTGGTGTTCCCATGGCTACAGAAGGCCCATCTACCCCCTGCTCATTGCTCTCATAGAACAGAATAGGAGAGCCTAAACAGTTAACTATACAGAATAGGAGCTCTCAGGTTGGCAGGGAGAGCTGCCTATCAAGGTTATGTGGTCTGAGATTGGGGTTTCCACAGCAACAAAAGGTCTGAAGACATTCTGGGCCTATGTTGCCTAGAGAATCAATGAATCAGCGCCAGTTCGTCTGGCATCACAAAGCATTCACGAATCAAATAAATCGGCCCCAAAAGTCGTGGATTTTGTGAAAAATGAGCCCCCGAATTCGATTCGTGTTTCAATTCGTGCCCATGCCTACTCAGGTGTTTTTGAAGTCTTGGGTTAATTTCCTTTCTGAACACAACAATCCCTCCGGTTGTCCATGGGTGTAGAAAGATCTCCTACTCCATTTTGAACCAGTTGAAGGACACAGTTCACCAACAGGAAGCACAAGGTATCATCACAAAAATTACAAAGCCCATTCTTGGGTCTGTAGCCTAATGATCCCATAAAAGAAAAATGGCTCACTATGGATGTGGGGGAACAAAAGGGGTTAAGTAACAACCTAAAAGTGTGTGTGTGTGTGTGTGTGTGTGTGTGTGTGTGTGTGTGTGTGTGTGTGTGTGTATAAAGTATTTATTATAGATGTGCACCAATGTGAATAAAAACAAGTTTAACACATAAGGCCTGAATGGCAGGCTACATATATATACACTCTAAAACTTGCTAAAACATCTCAAGATACAGATGATGGTACAGTGCAATGACCAACACAAATAGACCAAGGTACAGTACAAAACTGACCAGACCCGTTTCGTCCCTTAGGCCTTCCTCAGTGGTCAATTGTAAACACTTTATGATCAAACACACCCACACATATGGAAACCAATCATGCAATGCTCCCGGTGTTTTATCTAGAGCTCTAGTATTGTGTGATAAACTGCAAATAATTGCAGTAGACCCAGGACTGCATTCACACAATGCTCTTCATTTATTGTTGCACTCTGAGGCTTGGTTTCCAATGTATAGGAGTGTGTTACATCAATCTGCAGTAAAGATACAATGGCACTTTAACCTTGGGTTGAGTTTGTGGGGTTCCCCCCACCCCTCCCCCTTTTTTTCTTCCTTGCTGTCACTATGGACGTGTCTGTGATCCACGTGATCTCTCTATTCCCAGTGTTGAAGATATCAGGAAAAACCTGGCTGGGAAAAAGCTGTTTACCATCCTAGATGAAAAGGATGGCTATTGGCAGGTAAGACTGGACAAAGAACCAGCTGAAGTGTGTACCTTTACCACCTCATGGGGAAGATACCACTTTAACAGACTACCTTTTGGTCTGCTGCCATCAGCAAGTGAAGTACTTCAGCAGAAAAATTATGAATGCTTTGGTGACATCAAAGGTGTCCATATCATTGCAGATGCCATGATCATCGCAGGAGCAGACAAAGAGGAACACAGCACCCTTTTGAAGCAGGTTCTTCAGAGAGCACGACAAAAGGGTGTCAAGTTCAACAAGCATAAGAGGCAGTTCCTGCTAGAAGTATATGGGCCACGTGGAAGCTATCAACAAAATGCCCCACCTGTGGACAGAAAACACCATCAGAGACTCTTAGGTGCTCTACAATACCTGGCCAGTATATACCAAATGAATCAAGTCTGACTGCACCTTCGTGACATGAGCCCTGTTGAGAAACGATGCACTTTGGCAACGGGGGCCTGAACAGCAAGACGCCTTTAACAGTCTCAAACAAGCCATCACGACTCCAATACTTTGATCCAGGAGAACAATTGGAAGGACAAGCAGATGTGCCTAAAAATGGTTTGGGAGCATGCCCGTTTCAACCGAAGCAACCTATTGCTTATGCTTCAAGACCACTGACACAGGCCGAGCGAAAATATGCACAAATCAACAAGGAACTTCTGGCGATTCTTTTTGCCATCGCTAAATCCCACCATTACGTGTTTGGCACCCAAGTGATAGCCCAGTCAGACCGCAAACCCCTGGAAGCAATTTTTGCCAAGCCTATTGGAAAGGCTGTAGCACAACTGCAAAGGATGCTTTTACAGCTCCATAAATATGGCATCTGGATTGCTTACACCAAGGGCAATCCGGATGTCATATTTATGACATGTTGGTGGCAGACACCCTTTCTGGAGCTACTATGCTTCCTCCATCCTCTAAATCTGATCCCATTTAAGAGGACAAAGTAATTTACGGTTTGGTAGATACTGAACCACTTAGTGATTCTTTGCTAAGACCACACAAGGAAGTGCCACGAATTACAGGCTCTCAGAGCCCTGCATCTTGATAGATGGCCACGTTGTCGAAAGTAAGTTAAACCAGATCTTAGACTATCCTGGCCTCTTAGGGATCAAATCAGGATTGAAAACAACTTGCTCATGATTGGCCCCAAAATACTGATTCCCTAAGGGCACGGTCTCACGTGCAGGCCCTGCTTCACTCTCCCCATCAAGGTATGCAGAGGTCTAAGGCATAGACTCGTCAAATTATGTAGGGCCTAACATGAATGCTCACATAGAGCAATGGGTTGAACATTGTGCGCCATGTCAGGAATTTCAGCCTAGCGACTGCAGGGAGCCAATGATTTCCCATGAGATCCCAGAATTGCCCTGGTTCAAGTTGGCCACTGACATTTTTGTCCTCAGTGGCCAGTCCTACCTTATATTTGTTGATTATTACTCCAAATTCCCCCTGAGAGATCTCTGTCTTTTGGTGCTACACCTCTGAAGATGCCAGCCACAGCTGCTGGCGAAACGTCAGGAACTACAATGCCAAGACCATGGCTATACAGCCCGGAAAATCCACATCAACCATAGTCCCCCTTGCATTTTTGAATACTTTTTTTTCATACTTAGGAAGTTCTTTAAGCATGCAGAAAGCCTCCAAAAAGAGGGTGCCCCTGTTCTCATGCTCTTCCCAGAGGGATACCAACACCGCAATGTGCCCCAGCAAATCCTAAATCTGCAAAAATCTCCCCAAAGGAGTAGATCAAAGGCCCCAATACCATGGTCCAGGAAACATCTCCCCCCCCCCTTTTTTAAAGAACATCCAGCATGATGAAGAGTTGGAAAACCAAAAAGCTCAAGCATAGTTTTGTGTGTTATTTGAGTTAGTCAAATAAAAGGAATTACATGGATTTGGGTATTTTTGGTGGATGATCGTCTTTTAGGGCCCTTCCAACTGGCTTGGGCCACCTAGTTGGGGGACCCATGAGGAGCTCGGGGTGGAGGTCAGAACAATTTGGAATTCCTGTCCCCCACCCAACCCTCACCATCTCACACTCTCTAGAATTCTCCAAGTTCTCAAAAGCTTTGGCAGGCAGATTTCTTCTTCTTAGTTCCCCTCCTTTATCTGGCTCAGTTGCCCTCATCATCCCATATGTGGTTCTTTACCTGCCCAGGGGAACAGGTCAGCCTCTCCTTCAGACAATGGATGCCCCCACAAAGTCAGCAACCTTTCATCCCACCCTTCCAGGCAAGAGTGACGATACCACTGGAAAGGGGGTGGGGTTTTCTTGCTGGGAAAGGTTTATAAAGCCTTCGCAAGAGAGGACCGGCTCAAGAGAGTGTCTGGAACTCCCTCGGGCTCCCCCTCCCATTTCAAATCATTCAAGAGAAGAAATATTCTCTGCCTATTGCTGAGTTGCAACATGGTTCTGTATAAAGCTCATGTGTCTACTGGCACCTCTCTGGGCTCAGAGACTATAGACTGGATTTCACTCACCTTGGTGGGCACCAAGGGCAGCAGCCCCCAAACTCTGCTGGACAACTGGGGGCCAGACTTCTTCTGGGGAGCGGTAAGTTATAAGTGGAGCTCGATCGAAGCACCCCCAAAGCCCTTGCGTTTCGTGGGATAAAGTGCATTTTTAAACAATAGCTCTTCTCTTGCATGTTTGTTATTTGTTGCATGAGCAGTGAGAGCAAATGGCCTGAAATTGGCA
The DNA here is from genome assembly GCF_028583425.1 of Eublepharis macularius. Lineage (NCBI taxonomy): Eukaryota > Metazoa > Chordata > Lepidosauria > Squamata > Eublepharidae > Eublepharis > Eublepharis macularius. Next base: position 78,137,211 of record NC_072801.1, read on the forward strand.
TTTTATTCTGGCCTATGGTGGTAATTCAAAGATCAAAACTTATTTCCTCCACCCAAGAGAGTTTGGTCTGGTGTTTCTCTCCCTCCGTGCTTTATGGCAACCTACTTCTACCCCTGATAAGGCTTTCAAAAGCAGTTTCTGATGGCGGTAAGGAGACTCTACTGTTGAATGGGGAAAATACAAAATCCAGTGGTGCCACTGAAAGCCCTTGAACATGGGCAGGTATTTGTTTGTTTTTTAATTTATACCTCATTTTTCTCCCTAATGAACTCCAAAATAGAACAGAAACAGGCGGGACAATTATTCTAAGTGAAGAGCAGGTCTGTCCAGGTCTTCCACACAGCTCTAGGCTAAAAGACCGCGGGGAACGTTCAGTACCTGTGTGGCGAGGAGCATCGAGCAGCCGCCCCGTAGTCAACCGCTGCTGGCCTTACAGTCACTCTACATGTTACTTCTCCATGCTCAGCGTAGAGGTATTGTGTGCATGTGCAGCAGTAGAAAGGGGAAAGCTCTCCTTCCCTGCACTGTTTTTGCACAAGGAAGAAAGCTTGGGAGGGAGGCAGGAGCTCCCCCCTCCCCCCGTGGCAGCTTTCTAAGCATCTCCGTTCTGTTTTTTATTTTTTTTAATAGAAGCCAATCCGAGGAGCAAGAGTTAGCTCCATGGAGAACTCTTAAAAGAAATAATATGTAGAGTGATTGATAGTGTGGAACAGAGAGCCACACTACCAGTGACGCTTGACACAGGTTGGACACTTGTCAGCTTCCCTCACGTTCTGATGGAAAATGTAGGCGTCGTGGTCTTGCAGCTTGGCTCTCCATTTAATTGAAGTTTACAGAGCGGCAGTCTATGGGAGGGAGAACATGTGGTCAGGAGGGGAGTGCAGGCATTGGGCTCTCGCCGGGCACCCCCCTTACCTTCCACTGGTGTAAACTTCAATTAAATGGAGATCCAAGCTGAAAGACCAGGACGCCTACATTTCCCATCAGAACTTGAGGGAAGCTGACAAGTGTCCAACCTGTGTCAGGCGTCACTTGTAGCTTGGCTCATAGTGTGCACCTAAAAGCCACGTCCCAGGATGAGGAGCGGGGCATGAGCTCCTGGATTTACCCAGCTTTGTTCTGATGCCATTGGCACCTGGAACCTCTTCTTATCACATCATCCTATTCTAGGAGTGCAAGTACAAAATTCCCTGCCCCCAGGACCTGGGAGATATTTTGCTCATCCAAATCACCAAAAAACCTTCACTGCTCCTCCAAGACAGTTGGTACTGCAACTTTGTCAAGGTGACCTCCCCACAGGGCAAGAGCTACAGTTTTCCAGTCTACCAGTGGATCGAAGGCTCCAGCACCTTGGAGTTCAGAGAGGGGAAAGGTAAGGACTTCTGCTCCAGAGTGCTCCCTCACCTTAAAAAAAAGTTATTCTCGGTTTGTGTTGCCTGCTTGGAAGATGTCCAGGGACATCTCATTGGCCAGCGTGGGAAACAGAAGGGGAGGCAGGACTAGATGAGATGCTGGTCCAAATGAGCAGGATTCTTCTTGCATTCTTCTCTTCTGGTCCAGTCCCCAGTTCCTCAGGTCAGGACCCTCAACTCAGGGTCACAAGCAGGGAGCAAAGCGCCCCAGATGAGACATTCAGCCAAGCCGCACCTTACAAGGGGAGGGAAGATTGGTCTAGAATGAGTTTTGTTTCTTTTTATTGACTTCTTTATGCCCCGCCTTTCTTCCTAGCAAGGACCCAACGTGGCCTACTTAGTTTTCCTCTCCTCCAAATTATCCCTACAACAACCCTGTGAGGTAGGGTAGGCCGAGTGTGGATGACTGGCCCAAGTTCACCCAGCAAGCCTCCATGGCAGAGCAGGGACTTGAGCCTGGGTCCCCCAGATCCTACTGTGACCCTGTACCCTCTATACCGCACTGGCTGTCAGTGGACAGGGGACAGAAAGAACCCGAGTCACTTTTAAAGTGCAAAGCACTTTCAAGACCTTCCTGTATTCACCCCGCAAGAACCATGCCATTAGGATCACTAAGCCAGAACTCTGAAACGGACACACAGTGCGAGGCAAGAGGCTGGTCTGAAATTCAGGGGTCTTATGTATCAGTCCAGGTCTCCCGAACCGGCGGACCGCACTTTGCCTGCACATGGATGTAGTCACACGATGGGGCAAATGGGTGCACCTCCTGTCCTGAACACTGACTCACTCCAGTGATTGTTTTAATCTCAAAATCCACTTATCTCCACCTATAGGGATAATGGCTCCTGCAGATATCCTCTCAGACTACCGGAAGAAAGAGCTGGAGGTGAAGCGGGAATCCTATAAGTGAGTATTGATATTGAGATTCCAAAGAATTTCCCCAAACGCCGTGCCAGGGTCTTGCGAGGAGTCCCCAGGTTCAGTGTCCAAAGAAAATATTTGGTTGCAGATTTCCTAAGAGTCATTATTGTATCTTTTGTGCAGGTGGAAAGAGTATGCCCCGGGAATCCCCCACTGTTTGGATGTCAACTCGATTAACGAGCTGGAAACCAACTCCCAATTTTCATTCACCAAATCCATTCTTTTTTTCACACGTGGTGCAGTGACGTGAGTAGTGCAAAGGATACACAATTGTGATTAAGGCAAGTAAAGGTAGTATCAACGTTGGCCCTGTTACCGCAACTGTGGCAGTGCCAGGTGCGATCCACATTTGCAGAGGAGCAGGAGTTATGCCAGTGTAGGAATTAGTTGGCTGCCTAAATACTTCAGCGCCCAATCATTCAGCACAGCTGGACTGGCGGTTGCACAGCCTCCCTCGTTCCACTAAACTAAACACTTCCAGTGGTGCGTAAGAAACAATCTGGTTTCTATTTAGGACTTGTCAGTCTAAGTCAGCAGTTCTGTGCTGAAGTTGCCTCAACAAGGTCTTCCATTGAAGAATGGTGATTTTGAGGCTGGCCGCAGAATGTCTGGGGAAACTGAACTATTTTGCCACCGGTTTCCGAATGTCATTGGTGTGACCCAATGGGTGTCCATTTCTTCTTTCGCTTCATGGCGGTCCTGTTTGTAGATAGTAGAAGGGCCTTCTTGATTGATGAGGGCATACATCATGCTGGAAGATAGGCCGATTAATAGCCCCTCGGCACCATGACTGACGTTCTTTTCTAATGGAGCCAGAGAGGACGTGGAGACAGAAGTGGCATCTAGTCTGACCCACAGCGGCTGCCCAGTGTCTCAGGCAGAAAAATGTCTTGCCTGACACCTGCTATCTGAGATCCTTTAACTGGAGACACCTGTTAGCTGAGTGTAAACAGAGCAGAGACGTTACGCTGTGCTGATTAAAGAGGCAAAAAGTTTATTTGAGGAAATACATACTTGATAGTGAAGAGGAGAGACAGAGGGAGGTTCCTTGCTATCTGACTACATCTTGCAGAGAGAGAGAAGAAGTGTGGCAGGAGAGAGAAGAAGCAGGATATTGCCCTGTTTAGCCCAATAGGAGACAAGACAAGGAAATGACCCCCAGGAATCAAGAGAGATGCTGCTCTCACTGTCCTAACTAAGTGACCCTTGCTGCCCCCTGCTAAGAAGGCTCTTCTTCCCATTGCTGCTGCAGTACACCAGACATTGCAATTTCCAACAACACCGAGGACTGAACCAGGGACCTTTACATGTGTGGCCCCAGCCCTTTTTGACTTCATGGACACCTCACCTTTCTCTCCAATGGGGATCCAAGTGACATACACTGTTCCCCTCTCCTCACCCAACCCTCCAAGGTAGTTAGGCTGAGAGGGTGTGACTGGCCCAAGATCACCAACTGAGTGCCATGGCTGAGTAGGGGTTTGAACCTGAGTGTCCCAGGTTCTGGTCCTACACTGTAACCACTACACATGCTGGCTCTCAGTGTTCCCAGGGGGGTTGTACTGTAGACAATGGCTCATGCAGTGTGCAATGGGTCCTAGCTGGAAGTGTGTGGATATGTGTAGAGGCCAGTGGCTTTTTGGTATTGGGCAGTACTTACACAGCTACACAGCAATTCTAGAAAGAGAACCTTGCTTGTGGTAGTGGGGAGGGGACTGCTTTCCATCTACAGTGGTGAGACTCCATCATGTGAGGGAAGGGTCTGGGACATCCTTCCCTGCCTAAATTATTTTTGCTTTGCTGCTCTTTCTTGCCTTCCATAGAGTGGTGGAGCAGAGATTGAAGGGATACTCTAGTAGCAAAGAGTCTTGGGAATCCCTGGAAGACATCAAGAAGGTCTTCAGTTTCAACAGGAATGACATGCTAGGTGAGCTGGTGGCTGGGTTAGAATGTCATTAGCGGCAGAACTAGTTGGTAGTGGTTGTACAGTCGCATTCTGTTACATTTGGAACACCCTAGAGCCAGGGGATTCTCGAGGAATCATATCTGGTTCCCAGCTCATTCTTGTCCAACAAGAGGAAGCCCACCTCAGAACACAGCCCTGGGGTAGCCCTCTCCTACTCTCCCTATTATAACCTACTAGAAATCACTTTGATCTCAACTGAATCCAGAAGTCTTGATTACCTGCCCACTTACACTGGTCAATAGATTCCTCTGTCTCGCATGCTCTAAATGGATTCTACCCAGTTGCATCAGCTGCTGATGCTGTATCTTCCAGAGTATGTCATGGAACACTGGAAGGAAGATGCCTTCTTTGGCTACCAGTTCCTGAATGGATTGAATCCAAACCTGATCCGGAAATGCACACAGATCCCATCGAACTTCCCCATAACCCAAGACATGGTGGCAAGATCCCTGGGCTCTGGCACCACCTTAAAGGAAGAACTGAAGGTAGGAAATTTGGGGTTGTGGGACGTGTCTTTCTGTGTGTTCCAGACAGATGCATCTTTGTAATATGGCTTTTCCCCTTCGATGCTTCATGTCCTCTAAGGCTCTGGGACAAGCAGTATGGATGTACCTCTAGCAGCAACAACGGCTGCAATTCCCCATTCTGGGAAAAAATGCCAGTCCCTCTGAGGTTGAGGCTGAGGTGAGGCCAAGAGAGCAGCATGGCAATGGTGGGCACCTCAGATTGGTTGAACAGATGTGCCAATATTTCTGATGAATAAAGTGAGACTCCTGTTTTGGGGATGCCCATAGCCCTAAGGGGCCTGTTCCCACCACGCCTGAAAGTCTGCTCTTTGTATCCTCTCCCCTGCAGAAAGGGACCATCTACATTGCCGACTACCGCATTCTGGACGGGATCACCCCTGGCTGGAATAACAAAGTCCAGCAGCACATCGCAGCCCCACTGTGCCTGCTGCATCTCACCCCCCAAGGGCAGCTCATGCCGCTTGCCATCCAGGTAAGGGTTGGAAAGGTTGAAGACTGTGGTGGGGCCTCGTTTGGGAGCTCTTTTGGTGGCAGGACAGGCTGTGAGTGATCTTCCCCTGTGTTTCTGGAAAACCCGTCTGAAGCCAGAAAGCATGGACAGGACAGGTTGCATGAAGCATCTCAGGAGGAAACTGTTCTGTGAGGGAATTAGGGAATACCTGGTGATGGACAGCAAGAGGAGCCCCAGGGAAAGGTGACGTTCCCCTTCTCTGCTGCCAAGGTGGCAACTCAGGCCTCTGCCTTCGTGGAGTAGAAAGGCAGTCCATATGTTTACTAGGTAAATAAAGTAAGCAAATACTCTTCATCTAGCTTAAGTGGCTCTTCCTCCAATGGAAGAGCCACTTTAGTTGGAGGGTTAAATCTCATCCAGGCAACAAAGAATAATTGGACCATTGGAAGAGCCACTTTCGTTGGAGAAAAGCTCCTTTAACTGGAGTTTCCAGCAATTCCTAGAACTAGTCTACATTAAGTATAAGTTTCCCCCCAGAAGTAACACAGCCGCACACAGGATGTTGAGCCTCCCCCATCCCCTCCACTGAACTTCCCACCTGGAGCATCAGGAGGTATTCCAGGTACACGGAGTCTGAACCTTGAAGCACCTTTAATACTAAACAGCCTTAATTCAAACATGACACTTGCAGGACAGAAAATCTCACCCGTGTGACCTGGCACACATTTGGTTTAAACTGAGTTGCTATGCAACATTAGCACACCAGCACCGCACCTGCCTGGGCTGTGTATCTCTTGCTGGCTAAGCATGAAAGCAAAGCAGCTGTAAGTCCAGTCTGAACAAGATGTTTGGAGCATGAATGACTGCCCAGGTGAGATTCTCTCACCTCCTAGCATCCTGCTTGAAGTAGGCCTTTGTACCCTGTTTCTCCCATCTTCATACTATACTGATTGTAGTACTAAGTGCAATGAATTCCTTGGGACTCTTGTCTTGCCTGTATGTCACCCATCCAAGGCAAATCAAGTTGCCTGCTCCAGTTGAGAAATCTCTGGAGATTTTGGGGGGTGGAGCCTGGGTAAAGCATTGTTTGGAGAGAAAGGGACCTCAGCAGGATATAATGCCAAAATGTCCACCATACAAAGCAGCCATTTTCTCCAAGGGAACAGATCTCTGTGGCCTGGAGATCCATTTTAATTCCATGAGCTCTCCAGCCACTACCTGGAGGTTGGCAAGCCTACAGGAAAAGGAGAGACGAGCACAACCCCAACACTATGTTGTTGTGGTTGTTTTTTTAAAAAATCATTATTTCCAAATAAGACCTGTTATGTATTTGACACCACTCCTTTTGGGGAAGGCAGAGGTCATGCGGTTAATTCCCATCCAGGCAACAAAGAATAATTGGACCATTGGTTCTGATTTGGTTTTACAGAATATTTATTTTATTTATTATTTATTATATTTATTTTAGGTTTCTATTCTGCCCTTTCCATGAAGGGCTCAGAGCGGATTACAACAGTTTAGAAACATATTAGAATTAATTTATACACTTAAAACCATAAATAGATTTAAAAGAGAATTCACTCTTCGATCGATAGGCAGCACGTACGGCTCAACAAGATAAGGTGGAGGACAGACCTAGGAGGGAGGAATTCAGATTTTATATTCTTCTCCATTTTTTCGGCCGGCGGAGGCCAATCCCTACCTCAACCACATCCCTGGCGGAACATCTCTGTCTTACAGGCCTGGCGAAACGTTGAAAAATCCTGCCGGGCCCTGGTCTCAGTAGACAGAGAGTTCCACCAGGCTGGAGCCGGAACTGAGAAAGCCCTGGCTCTGGTTGAGGTCAGGCAGGCTTCTTTGGGGCCAGGGGCCGCCAATAGATGTTTCTCTCCCGATCAGAGCATCTTCTGGGGCACATATGGGGAGAGGCAGTCTCGCAGATACGCTGGTCCCAGTCCACATAAGGCTTTGTAGGTTAATACCAAAACTTTGAACCTGATCTGGTACTCCACTGGCAGCCAATGCAGCTGCCGCAGTATAGGTGTTATATGCACTCCAGTCAGTGCTCCTAAAATAGCACATGCTGCTGCATTTTGAACCAGCTGCTGTCTCTCGGTCAGGCTCAAGGGAAGTCCCGTGTAGAGCAAGTTACAGTAGTCCAACCTAGAGATGACCGTTGCCTGGATCACTGTAGTTAAGTCTCTGGCTGAAAGGTATGGGACAAGCTGCCTGGTCCGTTGTAGATGGAAAAAAGAGGACCTGGCAACTGCTGCGACCTGTGCCTCCATTTTCAAGGAGGCATCCAGAATACATTGGTGATATCTGCTGAGGGAGAATAGTTATGTATTATGAGAAAAGATAATAATCACAACAGAAATTTGCACATACTTTCAAGTGGTGAGGCAACAATCTTTCTCCCATCTCGCTCCATGAAACCACACAGGCAGTCCTCCTATTTCCCGTCATTTTATCCTGTGAGGCAGGTTAAGCCAGGAGCTAGTGACTGTCCCCAGGTCATCAAATGAATGTTGCTGCTTAGCAGAGATCTGAACTCAAGTCTGCCTAGTCTAAGTCCAGCCCTTCTCCTGTTCCTCTAGCTCTCATAGTTCAGTCTGTTCTTCATCAGGGTTTGGAGAAGGGTTGCACTGGACCTTAGAGAACTGGTGTGACAGAATGGGCTTTTAAATGGAAGGTGCAGCACCCAGAGAGTGGAAGAGAAAGAGTTAAAATACCACTTGAAGGGAGAATTATTGACAGGCTGCTGTGATTGGCCAGTGAGAAGGTAACAATGAGGAAGCCCCACAAACTCCCTCACTGGCCGTTTCCACACATCTTACCTGCCTGCGGAACATCATGTGAAAGACCCAGAAGACACCATCTTCTCGTGGGAAATCGCTCCAGGAAGACGCTGTTATCCGGGAGTTTCGCGCAAAATCACACAAAACTCCAAGATAACAGCGTCTTCCTGGCACGATTTCACATGAGAAGATGGTGTCTTCCGGGTCTTTCTCGCAATGTTCTGCAGGCAGGTAAGACGTGTGGAAACGGCCTCTGTGAGGCAGATTTTCCCTCCAAAACTGCCAAGATTGCTTGCTGTGGCTGGGTAGCCTCTGGTAGTGCGTCTCTCAATATAATCTTACATTCCTTTTGTCCCACACTTAGAACATATATATATATGACTTACATCCTGGCCCAAATGGCACTAGAGTCTGAGTAAAGTTCAAAGGAAACTGTAGGTTTATTAAACTGGAAGGGCTGGCATATAGGTAGGAAGGAAAAGAACAGCTGAGGTAAATTTTGATTGTAGAACAGAATACTTCACAAGCCTTAGGCACAATAATCTTCTTAAAGCTTAGTTTCAGTAGTCACAGATCTTAAAAGTGAGAGGTTGGTGGTTTCAGACTTAGGTTGCATTAACAAGGTTTCTTCATAAATTTCACTTTACAGCTTAGGTGTTCTGACTTCAACACAGCACTCTTTCCCCTTTACACAAAACCCTGGGTCCTCTTCAGAGCAACCCCCCCCCCTTTTTAGGCACTGGGCAGGAACTGGGCCTGATCACCTGGCTGAAGGGGAGACTCCTTTCACTACCCACTTCCTCTGCTAACAACATCCCCTCAGTTCTTTCTTGTCTGTGTAAATTAGTGCTGGCTTTCACACTAAAGTATTTTAACTAAAGTCTTCTTTAAACCTAAAGCTGTCCCAGTTAGGGCAAACCTTTCCTTTTTCCTCACACCGAGGGTAAATAGTCTGACCCTCCTTGTCAGACTCCAGACTTCAACTCTTCCATCAGTTCTGTCAGCATCAAATGTTACCTTCTCACTGGCCAATCACAGAGAGAGAGAAGCAGCCTATCAATCATTCTCCCTTCAGGCAGTATTTTAAATCCTTTCCCTTCTACTTTCTGGATGCTGCACTTAGTAAACCTTTCATTTAAAAGCCGATTCCATCACCTGTCCCACTCTTAAAGAACACTGCACTGGGTGAGATTCTGCAAGCCTCTCCGCAAAAATTGGGTTAAGCATGTGCGAGATATATTCAGAATTTTACGCTCACTAGAATTCAACCTTTTACATAAATATTTTACATATATGCATAATTTGGTTCAGCAAAACCGTAACCTTTCAGACGTTCTTGGAGAGCGCATCTGCTATGATGTTCTCCTTTCCTTGAATGCATATGATGTCGAAATTGTAATCCTGGAATTTTAAGCCCCACCGAATTAATTTACTATTAGTGCTCTTTACTTGGTTCAACCTTCGGTAGTCCACACAGAGCCTGACGGTGTTATCCAGTGCGGGCACTAAAAATCAAAGGTGAGGCCCAAGGACTTTCTGATGGTATTATTCGTTCAAGGATAAGCATTTCTTTGACCTCTTCTTCAAAAAGTGTAGCATTAGGACCAGTTACCCTGTATGGAGCAAGGGCAACAGGTGTCTCGCCGCTGTCAATTTTGTGTTGGGCTGAGTGTTACCTGAGAAATTTTAAAAGATGGTTTGAAACCTCACCAAAACAGCTTTTACACAGTTTTACAATCAAACTCGTCTCTTTTCCCACTTTTGCGCTCTCCAGTCCTTCACCCAAATAAATGTGCTTGCAGTTTCCCTCCTTTCACCAAAATCTCCATGTTGGTCACCTCCTGCTCCATAGCTCAGCCAGAAGCCAGGCCCCGAGGTTCCCATCTTCCTGCCTAGCGACTCTGAGTGCGACTGGGTCCTGGCTAAAACCTGGGTGCGCAACTCCCATTTCCATGTGCACGAAGCAATGGCCCACCTGCTACGGACACACCTGTTGGCAGAAGTCTTTGCCCTGGCAACCTTCCGCCACTTGCCCATGTGCCACCCACTCTACAAGGTGAGACTAAGGGAGGTGGGGTTATATGGTTAAACTTGAGGAGGAAAAATACAGAAGGCAAAATGAGGAGAGAATTCCCAATGCATTGATGAGACCTTCTTGTGGGGGATCTACAAAAATGTCGAATGTATCCAGTTTAATGAGAACAGACATGTAAACAAAGCATCAGTGAAAATGCTAGTCATTCTCATGCAGCAATTAATTCTGACCATTGGTTAAATACTGAAGACCTTGGGGAGGGGCCGCCATGGTTCAGTAGTGAAGCATCTGCTTGCCATTCAGAAGTCTGAGGTTCAGTCCCAGACATTTCCAGGTGTTGGTGCTGTTAAAGAGACCCTGGAGAGCCACTGCCCATCGGAGTAGACAATACTGACCTTGATGGAGCAATGCTCAGATTCAGTATAAGGCTGCTTTACATGACCTCAAACAACTGACAAAGCAGGTTCTACCAGTTTGGTGTAGTGGTTAAGAGCATGGGACTCTAATCTGGAGAGCCGGGTTTGATTCCCCACTCCTCCGCTTGAAGCCAACTGGGTGACCTTGGGCCAGTCACAGCTCTCTCAGAGCTCTCTCAGCCCTGCCCACCTCACAAGGTGTTTCGTTGTGGGGATAATAATGATATACTTTGTAAACCGCTCTGAGTGGGTGTTAAGTCATCTTGAAGGGCAGTATATAAATCAAATGTTGTTGTTGTTGTTGTTATTGTTATTATTATTATTATATACCTCCACAGAAGTTTATGCTGGAATGACACCAAGTTAGTCCTGAAGATGCCACAAAACTGCTGTGGTGGAAGAGTCCCACTGACCTGTGAGCCCTGTTCCGTCTTGCCCATGGAGGCATCTGGGCAGCACCACCTAGTCACGTGCCCCTCTCCCAGTTCCCCAGACTGTCAGAGGGATTTCCTATCCTTCTTTTGGTACACCACTGCCACCACCAGGCATTTGTAGGAATTACCTGCTGGGAGGGTGAGAGCTCCCAGTCCCCCTTCCCTGCCTCATGCCACCATCAAGCACTACCCAGTGTCTGACTCCCATGGGGACTGCTTACTGCAGTTGTGCACCGCTGGGGGATTGTTTTCCAACTAGCACTTATTTTAAATAGCATATTCCAACAGTGGGGGGGGGGGCGGGTCTATGTGATACAGAGACCAACCACTAGCATTACAATGTATAAAGCATTCATTGAAAATGTCCACGTGTATACGCTCGGTACAGCAACAGATTAAGGGAAGTACACTTCATACCCTTTGGGTCACACTGAAAAGATCTGGGCACAGCTGGCAAGCCAAAATGGGTCAGAAAACTTCAACAGTTGGGGAATCCTCATTTTGCCCAGTGTTTACATCCTGGCAGAAAAAGAATAAATTAGGCAAACTAAGCAGATGTTAAATGGTGAGTTGAGCATGTCTTATTATATTAATATGACAAATTGGTTCAGGCAGTTGTTTCTGCTCTCTGCTGTTGCTTGGAGCCATTTCCTCAAATCAACCCTTCCCTGAGTGATCCCAGCCAACCAGGGATCATGTAATAAATGTGACTAGATCACAGTGTCGTGCAGCCAATGAGTTTTGGCTACACAGCTTAGTTATGAAGCCAATTTAGAGCAAAGGCAAGAAACATAGACCTCACTCTGAATGGATACTGCGGAGAGGGAGTCTTCTTTACTACCCCATCTTCCCCCCGCCACCAAAGCAGGCTCTTGCCATGCATGTGAAAACACTTGCCACACAACCACTCCCCTCCATTTATGTTCAACCCTAAAAATGACTGGGATTTATAAACTGCATGTGTGTATTGGGAGGGAAGGTGTCATGGCATAGCCCAATCTCGCCAGATCTCAGAAGCTAAGCAGGGTCAGTACTTGGGTGGGAGACCACCTGTCAGTCCCAGGGTAGCAGTCCCTGGCAGCTAGATCCCTGGGCCCCTCACAGCAAGTATGAAGGTGCATTGGTTGAAGAAACTTTATGCAGAGATCTATTCAGTTCAGGTATGCACTCGTAGATAGAAGTTGGCAGAAGTGATTATTCAGACAATAGGACTACTAATTATAAGGGACATTCTCCCGCCCTTTGGGCCATTTGCATTCAGGTGCGAAAACCCAAAAAGTTACATGGGAACAGATTAGTTTAGTCTAGACAAAGCACAGAGTGGAATCATTCCCTCCTGTGAAAAAGATACATTTCAGTACACAGCTGCAGCTCCGGTCCAAGGACACTCAGAAATGAAAGCGCATATTTCTTAGCGATAAAAGAGGCCACTGGCTCCTCTGGAAATTAGTATTAGCAGTCTAGACACCCTCAAGTGACTTATATAAAATGCACACAATACAGTGTATAACTTTGGCATTATATCACTCTCAGTATAAGATGCAGAACACAACAATGGCATGGATGCTTGCATCCATGACACCACCAGGGAAGACTCTGCACAAGAGGGCAATGGCAAATGACAGCTGCTTCGCACTTGCCTTGAGAGCCCCAGCAGGGGTTGCCATAAGTCGTCCGTGACTTGATGGCACTTTACACACACATATATGTGTATTAATGCATACATAGAGTTTTCTCATTTGGACATCTGCCCTTCTTTCAGCTCTTGCTCCCTCACTTCCGCTACACCCTTAACATCAACACCCTGGCCCGGGAACGCCTCATCAGTAAAGATGGCCTCTTTGACGAGGTGAGTTATACATCCCTTGAAACTTAACGAGTTATGAAAAAACTGACTTTTGTCTGTGTGTTGATATGGGTTCTGTACATTGACATCAGTGTGGTGGAGCTGGTGGGAGATCATGGAATGTTTCCAAATATTCAAAAGCTCTCTAAACCAGCACGAGGATAAAATAGATTTGTCGCTGGACAAATGAAACAAACCGTTCAAGCAATGCATGCTGTTGGAGACCAGCTATCTTCAGCATGAGAACCGTCTTGTGGGGTTCCATGTTATTCAGCCTCTCCCTTTAGGTGAACTCATTCATACCTATGGAATTGGATGCCCTCAATAGGCAGATGACATCCATCTCTATATCTTGCTGTCCAAATCCTCTGTTGATGCCGTAAAGGTCCCGAGTCACTGCTTGACAGCTGAAATAGCTGAAAGCAAAACATTTGAAACTGAATCCAGGCAAGTCAGAAGTGTGGCTGGTTGGGAAGAAAGAAGTCTTGAAGGACGCGGTGCTTCCTGCATTCATTAGGGTTCAGCTGAGCCTGGCTGACTCAGTTAAGAGCCTGGAGTTCATACTGGATCCAGCACTGCTGCTAGAGAAGCAAGAAAATGCAGCTGCTAAAAAGGCCTTCGATTAGCTTGTAAGATGGCTCCCTACCGTGACACGGCCAATCTGGCCACCTGGATTCACGGCTCAGTAGCATCAAGACTAGACTACTGTAATACTCTCTACACAGGTCTCTCTTCAAAGTTAACTTGGAGACTCCGGCTGGTGCAGAATACAGCAGCTCGTTTACTATCAGGAGCTGGGAAGAACAGGGCCGTTTTCACATGGCTTACCAGCTTCCAGAACGTTGCGCAAAACTCCTGGCAGACAGTGTCTTCTCATGCGATTTCACGCAAAACTCCCGGATAACAGCGTCTTCCTGGCGCGATTTTGCACAAGAAGACGCTGTCTGCCGGGAGTTTTGCGCAATGTTCCAGAGGCCGGTAAGCCATGTGAAAACTGCCCAGGTATCTAACTCCCATTCTGCAGTCACTCCACTGGCTACCCATAAATTACCAGGTTCAATTCAAGGTTTTGACTATCACATACAAGCCCTTCATGGCCTTGGCCCTTCATATCTGCAAGGCTGCCACTCCCTGCTATGCTCCACCATGACAGCTTTGCTCATCTGAACAAAGATTTTTTTTCAGATACCACCCTGCAGTTGGACAAAATCTACAGCACCCTGCACATACACTTTCTCTGTGGTAGACCCAACCTTATGCAATGGCCTGCCTGGAAAGGTCCAGAAAATTCCCATTCTCCTGGCCTTCTGCAAACTATGCAAAATTGAATTATTCAGGAGGGCTTTTAAACTCAGATAATACAGCTGTGCCGTAATAATGGCTCAGAGAGATGCCTTGGATAGGACTGGGTCTGTAGAGTGTGCTACTGGGTACTTTCTGTTGATGATATGCTCCTACTTGGTAGTTTCAGCATCATTAAAGATGTCGTGATAATTACTTACATTTTGTTTCAGCAATGTTTCATCTCTGTATTTTTTATTTATGCCCGTTGCAAATGTCTGCAATCCATACCCAAATATATTTTTTCATAGAATTTTCTAGCTATTTATCATATTGTATTTTTTTCATTGAATGTCTCAATGGTTGTTTATTTATTTTATTTATTTAATTCGATTTATATTCCTCCCTCCCTGCAATAGCAAGCTCAGGGTGGATTACATACAGTATAAAACATGAAGATATATACATACACTTTAAAACAGAAATAAAATCACATAAATATTATAAATATTTAAAAGAGTATGGCAGCACTTCTCAAAAAAGAATCCACCACCCAGCCCTCTCCACAGATGTTTAACAGAGAGGCTGGGTGGAGAATACATCTGATAGGGAGGGCAGATTTCCCTCTATTCGGCCAGCGGGGAGGCCCTAGCCAGCGTCAACCGTATGCCTGGCAGAACAGCTCTGGCTTACAGTCCCGGCGGAAAGATAGCTCATCTGGCCAGGGCCTAGTCTCTTGCGACAGAGCGTTCCACCAGGCCGGAGCCAGGACCAAAAAGGCCCTGGCTCTGGTTGATGCCAGGCGGGCCTCCTTGGGGCCAGAGATTGTTAACAGCTGTTTATCGCTGGATCGCAGCGTCCTCCGGGGCTCATATAGGGAGAGGCAGTCCCACAGAAGCATGTTCTTATTGTCTTGCACTGTGTAATCCACCTTGGGTCTCAGTAAGAAAGGTGGACTATAAATAAATAAATGCACCTTTTGAGCCTTCCATTCTTCCACCAGCCTAGTAGAGTGAGCTATGCAAAGCACGGGCTGCTGGGTGCAAGAAATGGCTCTGTGTACGTCGCATCTCCCATTTCTGCCTCTTTTCCAGGGAATTGGTGTTGGTCGCAGGGGCTTGATCGAGCTTTGCCAAAGAAGCATGGAAACCTTAACCTATCCTTCTCTGTGCCTGCCAGAAGACTTAGAGGATCGCGATGTGCATTCATTGCCCAATTACTACTACAAGGATGACGGTCTCAAGATCTGGGCAGCCATAGAAAGGTTAGGAAGGGAATGAGGTAGATCCACATGGAGGAGGGACAGGGTACATAAGGACACTTGTGCCCTGATGGAAATTCTGCTCTGGATGAATCTGGTCAGGCCTGCTTCAGATACAGGCATGCACTTTAAAAGCCCTAAGCATCTAGTTAGCTTTCATCTAACTCCTGGCAAGAGGCACATCACAAATGTCTTAGGTTCGTTACTGTGTACTGTACACAAGTAATACAATTACGGATTCTCTGCTTCCATTTATTATTACAAAATAATTATTCAGCATTCTTAAGAATGACTTATCAACAGATAACCCATTGATAAATTAACCCCTTATAATTACATAGATCATTAAACGAGAGCAATTACACAAGTCCAAAAAAGTATCTTACCCAAAGATAAAAAGGTCACATGCAAGGAGCCCCCTGTAGGAAGAAGTCCTCTATCCATTTAGCTTGTCATATTTATAGGGTTTCAGAACCTTCTCTCAACAATAGCTATCTATCCTGCTTCGAAGACTGATTTGGGCCCAAAATGGGCCACACTGAGGCCCAAATGTGCTTCTGTGAAGCACGAGAGCGCACTCCCACACCTGGGCAGTGACGTCACCCGAAAAAGGTAAGAGCCAGCTCTCCACCCCTCCCGCCAGTAGGGTAAGGGGACCTGGCAACCTCAAACTCATCTCTTCTTGCCAGACCAAAGCATGTCTGTATCAGCCACCAGCTAGCTTCTCCTCCACAGTGAGATTAAAAGGAAAATTAGCACATACGTGAGAAAGTTGAGCAGAACCTTTATCCCTGGTGGGTTTGATTTCTGTTTTAAGAATGCATTCCAAAATGGTTTTCTGTACCTACGGTGTGAAGTGGTACAGTTCAGTCTAGAGCCTTAGGGAGTTAGGACTCCCCCAAGTCATTCTGCTGTCTCATTTTTATCGAGGGAGCAGTCCTTATTAATCAATTAGGGTTGGAGACAGTAATTTCCACATGCTCAGGCCTCTCCCTCAGACTCCAAAGCTCCACTCAGGCTGAATCGCCTGAGAAAACCCCACTCAGAGAGATCTTTCTGGGTTGGCAAAGGGAGGTTTCACTTTGCCAACCCTTCCTGGGGGCACCCAGCTGTGCAGGCCGACTCACCTTCTCTTTCCTTTCCTCTTTCCTCCTTCAGTTTTGTCTCCAATATTGTTGACTTCTACTATTCAAAGGATGAGTCTGTGCAGGGAGATTATGAACTGCAGGCCTGGATAAAAGAGATCTTTACCAAAGGTTTCCTGAGTCGGACATCTTCTGGTAAGACATTCATCCTCCCCCCATTCCATGGATGGGATTTCCGGTAGCTGAGGATGCAGCCCAGGGTTAATGAAGGAACCACATCATGCCCTTGAATGCATTTCATGCTGGTTGTTGTGGGTTTTCTGGGCTGTATTGCCGTGGTCTTGGCATTGTAGTTCCTGACATTTTGCCAGCAGCTGGCATCTTCAGAGGTGTAGCACCAAAAGACAGAGATCTCTCAGTGTCACAGTCTGTGACACTGAGAGATCTCTGTCTTTTGGTGCCACACCTCTGAAGATGCCAGCCACAGCTGCTGGCGAAACGTCAGGAACTACAATGCCAAGACCACGGCAATACAGCCCGGAAAACCCACAACAACCATCGTTCTCCGGCCGTGAAAGCCTTCCACAATACATCTCATGCTGCTCAGTGAACTCTAGGGCATTCAGACAGATATTCCAAGAGTCTTTTGGCTTGCTGGCCAAGCTCTGTATCCTGGAAAATTAAAAATGCGAATTAGGAAGAAACATGCATCTCATTGTAGACAAAAGATGTGATTTGGAATCATTTTGGGGACTTCCACCTTCCTCCTCTGCAAGGACTGGTGTGTTTGGACTTTGTAACACACCACCAATACTGAAAACACTAGATAAATCGGAGCCATGTGTGCCCTGCCCTTTCAAAGTTGATCAATGCCACCAGAATTAGCAAGTTGGAGGGTTTTTTTTAAGTTCAGTTATTGAAAATGTGAAGGGTGCGATGTGTCAGAATGCAGCGGACTTGCCAGCATAGCATCCGTCTACCCCGTTATTACCTGCCCCAGACACGTTTCTTCCCCTTGCAGGAATCCCCTCCTCATTCGATACTGTGGTGGAGGTCAAGAAGTTCCTAACCATGGTGATATTTACCGTTTCTGCTCAGCACGCTGCTGTCAACAGTGGGCAGGTAGGAGAATGATCTTCATTTATTCCTACTGGCTGACCTTTTATAGCCGCTCCATGGACCACTTGGGCTGCCACCTCTCTAGCATCAGATGACATGGGCCCATGGAGCAGGGCCTCCAAAGATTACCAGAGTGGATGGGTCAGTTAATATGGGAGAAGGCAGTCCTGTTTAGGATGAATTCCTTGTGCATCTTTACTTAGATGGGTAAGGAGAGCTTAGTATGGACTGGGGGGCTAATATTGGGGTTTTGATCACAGTATTCGCATGGTGCCTGGATGCCCAACTTCCCCCCCTCTATGAGGAAGCCCCCACCTACATCCAAAGGCACGATTTACCTGAAAGACTACCTGGATATTCTACCTGCAGTCAACACCACCTGTAACATCATTAGCACTCTCTGGCTGCTTAGTGCCAAAACAGGAGACGCGGTGAGTGCCACAGGAGAGCCACAGGGAATGGGTGGCAAAGGTGGAGGTATCAGGGCAGAGATGATTGCCTGGGAGACGGCAGGCCTCATCCACACTGCACTGTGTCCCCATCCAAGCAGACGAGAGGGATGGACTTGCAGCAGAAGTGGGTGGGCCTGTTTGAGAAGACACTCACCCCCCCCCCCTCTGCAAATGCAGGATGGTGGTAGTATTAAGGCTACTCTTGTGCCTGCTCCAGAACTTTCAGCTGGTTCAGAAAGCAGCGATAAATGTCTTGACCGGGACTCCGTTCCGGTCACATATTACACCTGTTCTGCTCTAGCTGCACTGGCTCCCAATGGAATTCCGAGTCAGGTTCAAGGTTCTGGTTTTGACCTTCAAAGCCCTGAGCAGACTGGGACCAACATATCTGCGGGACTGTACCACCCTCTATATTCCCCGGAGGCTGCTCCAATCAGCAGCTACTGGTGATCCCTGGCCCCAGGGAGGTTCGCCTTGCCTCAACTAGGGCCAGGGCTTTTTCAGTCCTGGCACCTACCGGGTGGATCTGCCTGTGGAGGCCCGGTCTTACCAAGATCTCTTATCTTTCTGCCAGGCCTGTAAGATGGAGATGTTCCATCAGGCTTATGGGGACTGAGGCAGGCAAATCACCCAACCAGCCCTCCCAGGGGATGGGGCGATTATGTGCCCCGACCTGTATTTATTAGAATTTGCCACCCTGCCCCGAGGATCATAAGGATATCGATGTAGGGTGCAAGATGGACTGCCTTCATATATTTTAGTGATACCTGTATGATTGTTTTAAATTTAACTATTTAATTGCATTTAATTTTTTATTGTTTACTGTTTCATTATATTTATATCCACGTGTTGTGAATCTGCACTGAGCCTGCATGCAGGAAGAGCGGATGAATGAATGAATGAATGAATGAATGAATGAATGAATGAATGAATGAATGAATGAATGGTGGACTCTACACACTTCCCAGCAGCTGTCCACCCTTCCTTGCAATGTTTAGTTTTTACCTGTCTACTTGTAAGCAGAGTAGGGCTGCCAGGTCCCCTTACCTTCCTGACTGGAGGGCGGACCTGGCACTCAACTTTCTCACACACGTGAAGTATGGGAGTAGGGTGACTTGATGATGTCGCTCCTGGGAGTGATGTCATCTTGCCACCCTGGGAGGCCTTCCCCCACACCTTTTCACCCTGCCGGCCAGATGAGTGATGGCGGGGCAGAGGATGGGAGCGGCTCTCCTGGGGGATCTAACAGCCCTACAGCAGAGGCATCTGGCTGGTGGGGGGGAAAGGCAGCGGAACGGCCCACCGAGGGTGCGCTTCTGGCACGGCACCATGACATCACTCTTTAAGAATTGGACTGGTGCTCCCAAGGCCTGCACAAAGATATTACTCCTAGAAGTGACATCATTGCACTGTGCACCCCTCTCACCAGGAGGGTAAGGGGACCCCGCAACCCCAACTTCTAGTTTCCTAGGTGTGCACATCTGTGCAGAGTAGCAGGACTGTAATAAAGCAAAGTGGTCAAAATAGTGGTGTCGGCAGCAGGGAAACAAGCCTCTTGTTTAGATCGAGGAGGGGGGACTGGACCCTTGGGTCCCTGGCATTCTGTGAGCTGTTGGAAGGAGGGTGGAATGTCGAGGGCTGTTGTTATGTTTGCCAACCTCCAGGTGGGGGCTGCAGTTCTCCTGGAAGGACAACTGATCGCCCGGCTGCAGAGCTCGAAATGGCAGATTTGGAGGATAGACTCAATGGCACCACCTCCCTGCCGTGCTCCATCCCCTCCCCAATCTCCTCCTCCCAGGCTCCACCCCCAAATCTCCAGGAATTTCCCAACCCAGAGTTGTCAGTCATAGCTCATATCAGTCTGATAATGCAGATCGGACTCAGCGTTGCTGGAGGATGCATTTCTCACAGGGGTGTTGAAATGTACTCAGTAACTCATCTTCTCTCCATCAATGTGCACTGTCTCTTGTTAACAGGTAGCACTGGGGGATTACCCGAATGAGTATTTCACAGAGGAGGAGCCACAAAAATTCATTCAAGACTTCCAGGACTGCTTGAGCAAGATCTCCAAGGAAATTGAGAAGAGGAATAGGTCTCTTCCCATTGGCTACCATTATCTGAATCCTCTCAACATAGAGAACAGCGTCTCTATCTGAACAGAGAAACTGGCTGTGGTCTCTGTTTGATATATATCATACATATTCATGCTAATCGTGTGTTCTTGTGTACCTTATGACCTGCATTCCCTTGCTGCTCAGAATGAAAGTACAGGGTCTTTCAAATCCTGACAAGGAATTAATGTAGCTGCAGAAAGAGTAGATTTACTGTTCTTTTAATTGTGAATATTAGCCAGGGCTTTTTTTCTGGGAAAAGAAGTGGCGGAACTCAGTGGGTTGCCCTCGGAGAAAATGGTCACATGGCTGGTGGCCCCGCCCCCTGAACTCCAGACAGAGGGGAGTTTGCCTTCCGCTCCACTGAGCAATCTCAACTCCCCTCTGTCTGGAGATCAGGGGGCGGGGCCACCAGCCATGTGACCATTTTCAAGATGTTCCGGAACTCCGTTCCCCCACGTTCCCCCTGAAAAAAAGCCCTGATATTAGCCTGTTTATCTTGGTTAAGAAATTAATGAGCACCATCAAGATGTATTCTTTTTTTTTAACATTTTAACTTTTATTAAATACAAAAGGAAAACCACAACAATAACTTGAACAACAAATACAGGGAGTGAAATAACAGTTATACAAGGTTGCTGGTTATAAGAAAAGAAAAGAAGAAGAGAAAGAGAACATTTAAAGCAGCTGTTTTCTGTAGCCTATAAATGTTAAGTACAGGTAACGTTCACAATATGTTGGTGTAGATAATTTAGCTTATAGTACTAAATTTTCAGAATGTCTTGATAATCAAGATGTATTCTGAAATGCATCTATGAATTATCTCATCATCATTTTGGCGACCAATTATTTTTTCTAGAGAACAATCACATGCTAAAGTTAGAATGATTGATCTCAGTTTTAAATGTCACTCGGTCTATAAAATTATGTCCTGTAATGAGCAAGTCAGGCTTCTGCGACGACTTTGTCAGGGAAGATCTAGGTGAGATATTTATGCATATGTGCAGGGCTTCGAAAACCTTTCAGAGCATGCTGACATAATCAGCCAAATTTTGATTTGCCTTAAGCTTCATTTATTCAGTTGGTTTTGAAATATTGGGAAGAGTTGGTTTTCACTGCACGCATTTTTTTTCAATTTTTTGATCAATTGTATTTCCCTTTGCAGTTCTTGCCTTTCTTCAATAAAAGTTATTAACTCATTGACAGTTCTCTGTTTGATTTGCTAGAAATTGTACTCTTGGTGACCTGACCATTATTGACTGAAAGAAACTACATCCCACTTGAGAATAGAACATAGCAATAAAGTGATGGGGAAATAACAGTTTGTGGGTTGATATTTTTTCCTCCAAAGTATTTTGAGATAGATTTCCCACCCTTCAAATCTAGTTTTAAGTCATGTTTTTAAAAATACCAATAGTTGGTATTTTTCATGGAAATCAATGGGACCCCCCCACACACACACACACGCGTGCACACATGCATGCGTATGCGCACAAATGTGTCATGCTAGTTTCTAGAGTTTGGTGGAACTTAATCTGATTATTTTGTAATTTGCATTTCTAATTGTTTTTCAAAAAGCAGGTATCAGTTTTGTCTCTATGCCAGTACCTCAGGTGCAATCACCCCAAAACGTTTTGCCAATAGCCTTTGAAGTTGTCTGCCAAATCTGTCTCCAGCTGGCTCCTAAACTTTTCTACCGGTGCAAGAGAGAGGAGGGGGCCCTTCTGACCTCCAGGAACCGCTCTGCTGAGAATTGTGTTGCCCGTGTAACCGAATCGTCCTGCAGGCTGAGAGAGCTGCAGTGAGGCAGGGGTGTTCCTCCTCTTCCTCTTTGCACCAGTGGACAAGCTGACCCATTATTGATTCAGCCCATTCAGCTTAGGAATGAGGCAGGTTAACCTCAAACCAAGCTATGGTGGGGCGACAATAAAGCAGAGCAGCCCTCTGACTATATAAGGAGACATTATTCTCTATGCCTGGAAGGCAGAGGTGTGTGTAGCCAATGGAGACCAAGTCCAGTATCTGGTTCCTCTCCTGGATTTCCTTGGAGATAATAATAATATGATAATAACATTAGATTTATATACCGCCCTTCAAGATGACTTAACACCCACTCAGAGCAGTTTACAAAGTAAGTTATCATTATCCCCACAACAATAATCATCCTGTGAGGTGGGTGGGGCTGAGAGAGCTCCTAGAAGCTGTGGCTGACCCAAGGGCACCCAGCTGACTACAAGCGGAGGAGTGGGGGATCAAACCCGGTTCTCCAGATTAGAGTCCCATGCACTTAACCACTACACTAGACTGGCTGGATCTTCTCCAGGTGTTCCTTGAAGGCCTCCATTAACCTCTTTGGCTCCTCTTCAGTGAAATGCTCCTCTGGGTAATTCCCCAGGGGTATCTGTTAAGGAGGAGAAGGGGAAGAGAGAAAGCATATCGGCTGATGGTTAATGGGATGAAAGGGTCTGTCCCGTGCCTCCCCGTGCTAGGAACAGTGTCCCTTATTGGTGCATACATGAGTACTGTCGCACTTTCCCTTACAGAACTAGTACAGGACCTGGGGTGGGAAATACAGTTTGTGAAAATAATACAGGAAAGGTTTATAGCTTCTCTAGCTCTACTTCTGCAATTAAATTAGCAGCCCCACGTGGTTGCTTTAAAGGTTTTTTTAAAAACAAAGATGATCTCTCAGTTCCCCTGCCTTATTGTCCTGTTTAAGCCCCAAGCAAATTTTCAGCATTGTCCCTAGCATGGGCAGGAAGGGGAGGGGAAGAGCTGGTAGTTCCTCTCTCTATTAAGATTGCAAGAAAACAATTGCAAAGTTCCTCTCCCTCAGCGATCCCACATGGCTCTGCCTTCGAAAATTGTCTTTGAAAGCTACAATTCCAAGGTAAAATTGCATTGCCGACACTACAATATGCTGTTGTGTCTTCATTGCTCTACATGCCACACGCACAACAGAAAAGAGGGGCCACATGACCGCAACTGATATCCATGCCAATTCACAATGTACTGGTTGTTGTGGATTTTCTGGGCTGTATGGCCATGGTCTTGGCATTGTAGTTCCTGACGTTTTGCCAGCAGCTGTGACTGGCATCTTCAGCGGTGTAGCACTGAAAGGCAGAGATCTCTCAGGTGTCAAAACTGAGTGTCTAGCACTGAAAGACATGCCAGTCACAGCTGCTGGCGAAACGACAGGAACTACAATGCCAAGACCACGGCCATACAGCCCGGAAAATCCACAACAACCATCGTTCTCCGGCCGTGAAAGCCTTCGACAATATATCACAATGTACTGCCTCACTCTCAAGTGGTTCAGAGATGTCATCACAGCCTGGAGATGTCCCAGAATTATAACTGATTTACAGATGACCAAGATCAGCTTCTTTGAAGGGTGAATTCTACAGCCTTTTACTCCACAGAGGTTCTTACACTCTTCAACCTCTGCCATTCATCTCCCCTCACCACAATTTCCAGGAATTTTCCAACTCAGAGCTGGAGTGATTTTGAGTAGGAGGAAAACAGCCAATGGGAAAAGACTTCAAGCCCTCCTCCTTCACCCAAGTCTGTTGCACACATTCGTGTGATACGTGTCATTTGGCCTTTATTTCTTTATTGATTTGTGTCAAAAATGTCAGTGCCACCTCTCTGGAGACTTGCACATCTAAAATGGTGTGTGGTTGTGTGGGGGGCGGAGTGGAGTGATTTTGTGAAGAAAAACAGCCAGTGGGGGTGCCAAAAACCAACTCCTACTCTACCACCCAACAATTCTTGCAGAGACTTGCCACTGGGGTTACCAGATGGTAACCCCAAGGGCAAGTTCTAGACTTTGTGTATGTGTTATGTGCTCTCAAGTCACTGCCAACCTACAGCAACCCTATGAATGAAAGACCTCCAAAACGTCCTATCGTTAACAGACTTGCTCAGATCTTGCAAACTGGAGGACCCTAGACTCTATGGTATACCATAAAGTACCATGTGGCTATTCTATGATATACCATAGAAACTGCCATTCTCTCCAGGGGTACTGCTCTCTGTCGACTGGAGATCAGTTGCAATTCCAGAACTCCCTATAGTTGGAAGTTGGCAACCCCATGGACTGGGCTGCATAATTCAACAATAAAATTGAGAGCAGGAGAAAGTCTTTCACGAAACTGATTTCTAGCAGGGAGAGAGAGCTAGAGAGATTCCTGCATACAATGGGAGGCAAGCACTGTGCACGTAGGTATGCGCTTAGGGTAGGGTTTGTTTATTTTCAAACTGGAAATAAGAGCCACTGGAGAAAGGGCCCCAAAGCCTCCTCCTCTTTCTTCGCACTAAATTGTCACACATATTTGCGATTTAAGATATTTTCTTTATCGGCTTGTGTCAAAAATGGCTCTGCCACCTTTTCTTCAGACTTGCTCCAGCCAATTCACAAAGTGAAAATAAAAAGAATTATACAGATAAACAACCATCAAACTTATCAACATTAAAACAAGTCAGAAAAGCCAAGAACCTGTCCAACAGGTGTAGGAGCATAAAACAATATTCAGAAACCTAAAATGATATCTATAGAATTGCTCTCAGGCAGCAAGCAAGCCCTAAAAATAAAACTAAAAATGATGGAACACTTCACTTAAAAGCCTGGATAAAGAGGAACATTTCAGCCCAGCTAGCCTCTAAGAGGAGGGCACTCAAAAAGCCAGGTGCCACCAAGCAAAAGGCCCCGTTGATGGAAAAATTCCTAAGTAATTCCTAAGAAAATTGTTAAATGTATTGTCAAAGGCTTTCACGGCCGGAGAACGATGGTTGTTGTGGGTTTTCCGGGCTGTATTGCCGTGGTCTTGGCATTGTAGTTCCTGACGTTTCACCAGCAGCTGTGGCTGGCATCTTCAGAGTGCTAGACCTCTGAAGATGCCAGCCACAGCTGCTGGTGAAACGTCAGGAACTACAATGCCAAGACCACGGCAATACAGCCCGGAAAACCCACAACAACCAAAATTGTTAAAGTTGCCCTATTCTGAAGTTCTAAACTTGCTCTATTGCTTCAAACTGCACAAGTTGTTGCAACCTAAGCTGTCTCTTTGTCAAGACTTACCCTGTTCTCAGTTTTATTGTTGAATATACAGCCCAGTGCATGGGGGTGCCAATGCTGCATATATAAAGCACTTCTGAGGGGTTCCAGGGGCTAAAATGGGATCTCTGGCCCCAAAAAGCTTAATATAACAAGTGTCCAGTGGCACTTACTCCAGCTGAAGTTTTTATGTGTCATAGCTCACTTCGAAAACTGGAGCTGGAATGACGGTTGTTCAGCCTTTCAGAAGCCCAAATTTAAAATGAGAGAAGAGTGGTTTTGCAGCATTAGGAGAGAGATAATTGGCGTCCCTCCCTGTGCACCAAATAACATTAGGCAGGGGCAGAGAATCTGCTAAGACGTGGGGTTGTTTCTATTCTCCCCCCTTTTAAGATCATTAAATACATTCTGAAATGAGCATTTTTCCTTCCTCTGTTTGAGCTATCATGAAGGTCAGTGGTGAAAAGCGTGTGTTACCTGAAAGCTTCCCAGCTGGCTTACAGAAAGGGAAGGAGAACCTGGAAATGTGTTTTCTCCACTAGAAATGTGGTTCTTCAAAGACTTACCCCGCTCTCAGTTTTATTGCTGAATTATACAGCCCAGTGCATGGAAGTGCCAATTTCCAACTGCAGGGAGTGGTCCTTTATGGTATACCATAGAGTCTAGGGTCCTCCAGTCTGCAAGATCTGAGCAAATTAACAGCAAGTCTGTTAACGATAGGACGTTTTGGAGGTCTTTCATTCATAGGATTGCCATAGGTCGGCAGCCACTTGACAGCACATAACACACACACACACACACAGGCCGAATCCACACTTCCCTACACATTTCTAGTGGAGAAAGAACTAGAGAGATTCCTGCATGCACTTGGGGTAGAGTTTGTTTATTTTCAGCCTGGAAATAAGAGCCCGTGGAGGAAGGGCCCAAGAGCCTCCTTCTCTTTCTCCACCCTAAATTGTCACACACATTTGTCATTTCCCGTGTGTCACATATATTTGTCATTTAAGATGTTTTCTTTATTGACTTGTGTCAAAAATGTCTCTGCCACCTCTCTGTAGACTTGCTACAGCCAGCTCACAATGTGAATTTTTTTTAAAAAAATTATACAGATAAACAACCAACAAAATTATCAACATTAAAACCAGTCAGAAAAGCAAAGAACCTGCCCGACAGGTTCAGGACAGGAGAATGAAACAATATTCAGAAAACTAAATTGATATCTATAGAACAGCTCTCAGGCAGCACACATGCCCTTAAAAAGAAAGCTAAAAATGAAGGTATCTCTCACTTATAGTCTCTCTACACAAGCCCTCTTACACAAGGGCGCTCAAGTGAAGGGAGACACAGAGCCAAGCTACAAGTGACGAATGACTCTTGCCTGGCAAGTGAACAGACTCACGTGTATTCCTCCCTGTTCACTTGCCCTCCACTTGATCAAGTGGAACGCAAGTGAAGGGCAAGTGAACAGGGAGGAATACATGTGAGGGCCAAGCTACACATGACGAATGACACTTGAACGGCAAGTGTATTTCTCCCTGTTCACTTGCCCTCCACTCAATCCACTTGCCATTCAAGTGTCATTCGTCATGTGTAGCTTGGCCCTGAGTCTGTTCACTTGCCAGGCAAGTGGAATTCGTCACTTGTAGCTTGGCTCACAGTGTTAACCAGGAAATTTAGGAGTTTAAAAGACAGAGCCGAAGCCTTTGTCCCTTTCACCTCTCTTCAAAGAGCTGGAGATCACTTCTTGGAGGCTTTGTGAAGGCTATGATAATTTCATCTTGCACTAGGGAAGGTAAAGAAGAAATAAATAAACCCAAGAGCAATCTCCAGCTCTTTGAAGAGAGGTGAAAGTGACTAAGGCTTCAGCTCTGTCTTTTAAACTCCTAAATTTCCTGGTTAACACTGCGTCTCCCTTCACTTGAGCGTTCCTGGATAAGAGGTCTCCTGTAGAGAAACTCTAAGCCTGAGTAAAGAAGAACATTTTGGCCCAGCTACCCTCCAAAGGGAAGGCATTCCAAAAGCCAGGTGCCACCAAGTAAAATGCCCTGTTGATGGAAAAAATCCTAAGTAATTCCTAAGTAAATTGTCAAAGTTGCCTTATTCTGAAGCAAACTTGATCTATTGCACCAAAGTGCACAAGCTGTTGCAACCTAAGATGTCTCTTTGTCAAGATGTTTCCCGCCATTGTAGACATATTGCTGCTGACACGGGTGTCAAAACAGCTTAGCACAGAAACCACAAGAGCAGCATAAGGCTGGTTCAAAACCAGTTTTTAGAGAAGTTTTATTTTATTTATTTTATTTATGTCATTTAGAGTCCGTCTTTCTCACTGAGACTCAAGGCAGATTACACAGTGTGAGACCAGAACAACAAATTTTAAGGATATTTCCATAAATAATGCCATAGGGTAAATAAACACAAGTTTACAAGGACACAGCATTAGCAGGAAACCAATACAGAGTTGAAGAAATGCTGAAACAGAACATAAGCAATTCTAGGGCTGACATCAGACAACATGAAGCACAGGTGGCACATAGGAGCACGTATTTAAAACAACAGATAGTACGTAAGGTGAAGTAAGTAGTGGTGAAGTCTATGGCCCTTAACTCATTAGTGAAGCATCTGAGATCCCCTCCTTACAATACAAAAGCCTTTTTGAATAATTTGGTTTTACATCGTTTGCAAAAAGCTAGGAGAGTGGGGGCTCTCCTGACCTCCTCAGGCAGGCCGTTCCAAGTGTATTTGAGGGCCAAGCTACACATGACGAATGACACTTGAACGGCAAGTGGATTGATTGGAGGGCAAGTGAACAGGGAGAAATACACTTGCTGTTCAAGTGTCATTCGTCATGTGTAGCTTGGCCCTGAGTGTAATTTGAGTGTAATTCAAGTGTATTTTGTCTCGTGTGATTTGACCCAGAGAAAGCTCGTGTATGGGCTGCTGTTGATTTCGCCCATGTGCGGGGTGGCACCTGCACGAGACCCTGTCCAGATGAGCAAAGTTTACCACTTGCAAAGGACATGCACAGAAAAGCTTTAAAAGTTACAGCAGCATAAAGGGAAATTCCATAGGTAAAGATTAAATACATGGGCAAGAATGTTTACTAAGCTTTATAAAAGATGTAAGAACCCACCCTCAGATGGGTTCAGAGACTTGTCAGATTACTGAACTCTGAATCCCTGTTTCATGAAATAGTTTTGTTGTCTTTGCACCCTCGAGCCTGCATTTTTGCAACAAATTGGCATCTCAGATGGCACCTCAACCTGGGCAGTTGGGAATTCAGCAGTCGGACTGAGGCAACTGACAACAAAGTGCGCACCAAACGTCCCTTGAGTCTGTCGTCCAACCTCGACTCAGGACAACAGAACAACCCAAAGAGTAATTTGATGTCTGTGAGGATCCCAGACAACACCTAGAACCAGCGGAAGACACTCAGGGAGATATCAGTTTAGTGTACCATTTTATAAGCCTGTAAGACAGACAGATAAGACCTTTAAAAAGTAGGCAAATGGGCCTCAGGACTCCTCGAATGAGCATTTGGAGTATTTGGGAACTCCCTTAGGATGTATGATAGAAAATTGGAAGGAATTTCGTGAAAATAGAAATGTTAAAAAAAAAAAGTTAATCTTGTTTTGTAATCTGGAATGGCCGACATTTGGAGGTGATGGCCGATAGATGGGGCCCTGGATAAAAACATTATAAAAGAAACCTACTTAAAAGTAATGGACATTGGAACCAATATTATTATATTGATTGTTGGCAGAATGTGGTATAGAGGAATCTGGAATGGTTGAGATCAGGGCTTTTTTTCAGGG
The DNA here is from genome assembly GCF_028583425.1 of Eublepharis macularius. NCBI lineage: Eukaryota > Metazoa > Chordata > Lepidosauria > Squamata > Eublepharidae > Eublepharis > Eublepharis macularius. Next base: position 78,166,194 of record NC_072801.1, read on the forward strand.
GGAATGTGGGGGAACGGAGTTCCGGAACCTCTTGAAAATGGTCACATGGCTGGTGGCCCCGGCCCCTGATCTCCAGACAGAGGGGAGTTGAGATTGCCCTGGAGCGGCACAGAGGGCAATCTAAACTCACCTCTGTCTGGAGATCAGGGGGCGGGGCCACCAGCCATGTGACCATTTTCTCTGAGGGCCAAGCTACACATGACGAATGACACTTGAACGGCAAGTGGATTGAGTGGAGGGCAAGTGAACAGGGAGAAATACACTTGCCATTCAAGTGTCATTCGTCATGTGTAGCTTGGCCCTGTGTTCCACCACCTCTTTTCCTAGAAAAAAAACCCTGGTTGAGATGATATAAAGGCAGTTGCATTATGAAAGCAGGACTGGGAAGTAAAAAGGTATCCCAAGTTTTAAACTTGTTTTGTTGCTCCAAAGTGCACAAGTTGTTGCAACCTAAGCGGTTTCTTTGTCAAGATGTTTCCCATTGTTGTAGATTTATTGTTACTGACATGGGTGTCAAAATAGCCGTGCAAGTCACGCCACATAAAGCCTGCGTTTTTGCAACACTGGGCCAAGCTACACATGACGAATGACACTTGAACAGCAAGTGGATTGAGTGGAGGGCAAGTGAACAGGGAGAAATACACTTGAGCAAGGCGAACTATAAATAACGATTGGGGGAGTTACATGGATGTGCTTTTTAAAAAACATACAATCCTTGGTGTCATGGATCCACCAGACCCCGTCAACTCGGATGAGGCAGAGGACTTGGCAGAAGGGGACAGGACAGCTGAAGCGGGCTCAGCCCACAGCCAGCTACAGAGGCCTGCCACCGGAAACTGCTACCACCCTGCCCGCTGAGGAGTTACCATCTGATGGCAGCGCTCTGGTCATTCAAGCCCCTGAGTTGGGATCGAATGGCACCCCACCTCCCACCTTGCCTCCTCCCTCTCCGGAGCTGCTGGAGCACAGACATAGGAGGGTCCGGCACAAGATGCTGGATGGAGTGCGCGTCTAGCAGACCAGAGAGACCTGGATCTAACTGGGAAGAAGGATCGTGCACGCATGGGTCAGACACAGCTCAGCCAACATCTTATGTATAAAGGAAGGAGAACCAGAGGGGCCAACCATAGAAGCAGTGAGTCAAAACCACTCTTGATTCCGCCACTACTGACCCTGTCTCTGCCTTGCTCCTGTGACTTCGAACTGTTTTCTGGCCTCTGACTTCTGGACTCACCTCAGCCCTGCTATAGTGACAACCCTCTGACTTCCTGCATGACCTATGGACCAAACTACAACCTCGCTGTATTAGCTTTCACCCTCTCCTGCCTTTGTGGACCTACTACAGCCCTGAACCACCTGGCAGGCCCCCGGACACTTGTTGTCTTTCATGGAATTTATCCTGCAGATTTCCTAAACTGCTAGAGGCCCCTTTGCTCCAACACAGGCATGACTGTCAATAATTTTTTACCTCATAGGTAGGGTTGCCAAGTCCCCTTAGCCTCCCAGTGGGATGGGGGGGCTGGCACTTTGCATGAGTGCAAATTGGCCCAGCGTGAAGTCAGGGAGCACTCCCAGCGTCTGCTCGAGGACACCATGATGTTGTTACGCCACACCGAAAACTCACCCTAGGAGGCCTGTTCCCGCACTCCCCCCCCCCCCCCAGCCAGGAGAGTGGCGACAGGAAGAAAAGGCTGGGAACAGGGGATCCCCTGCCCCCACCAGGGGACCGGCAAACCCACTCATAGGTGTTATTTATTATATAAGAAGGACGAGCTTGAGCTTCTCTTGCAAACAGAGGGCTACGATATAGTAGGAATTACTGAGACTTGGTGGGATGATTCCCATGACTGGAATGTGGTAGTGGATGGGTATGAGTTGTTCAAGAAACACTGGAAGGGTGGAAGAGGAGGCAGAGTGGCGTTGTATGTGAGGAGAGGGCTTGATTGTCAGCAAGTTCTGGAGAATGTGGTTGACAGCCCAGTGGAAAGTATATGGGTGGAAATAAGGGGAGGAAGGACAAAGGGTATTGTTGTTGGAGTCTGCTACAGACCGCCTGACCAGGGAGAGGAAATGGATGCTGCCCTCCTTGAACAAATTGGTAGAGTATCCAGACATCAGAACCTTATAATTATGGGTGACTTCAACTTCCCTGATGTGTTCTGGGAGAAAAGCTCAGCAAAGCGCAAGAATCACACAACTTCCTGACATGCCTGGCTGATAACTTCCTTTTCAAATGGTGGAGGAACCTACAAGGGGCTCAGCCATACTAGACTTAATATTAACCAACAGGGAAGAATTGGTAGATGGGGTGAAGGTGGTGGGGACCTTAGGGGGAAGTGACCATGTCCTCCTTGAATTCCAGGTGCTTTGGGGGGTCAAGGAGGTTCGTAGCCAGACTTGTAGGTTAGATTTTTGTAGGGCTGACTTCAATGAACTCAGAGGCTTGATGAGAGTCATTCCATGGGGGAGCGTGGTGGAAGGGAAAGGAGCAAGTGAAGGGTGGGCTCTTCTCAAACATGAGCTTTTGCAAGCTCAAGCCCTCACTATCCCAGCAAGACAGAAACATGGTAAGGGCTCCAAGAAACCGATGTGAATGTACAGAGAGCTCCAGAATAAGCTAAGGGAGAAAAAGGAAATGTTCAGGAAATGAAGAGAAGGACCGGAGTATATTAGGGTTACTAGGTACTGCAGATCAGCCATCAGAGAGGCCAAAGCTCAGTATGAGCTGGGTCTGGCCAGGGGGGCTCGCTACAATACGAAAAACTTCTACAGATATGTGAGAAGCAAACACAAGGTAAAAGAGGCAATTGGACCGCTGTTGGGAGTGGAAGGAGAAACTAATGGAGGACAGAGATTGAGGGGGGACATGATTGCTCTCTTTAAATATTTGAAAGGCTGTCATTTGGAGGAAGGCAAGGAGCTGTTCCAGTTGGCAACAGAGGATAGGGCCCAAAGCAACAGGCTTAAATTACATGCAGAAAGGTACCGGCTGGATATTAGGAAAAACTTTTTCACGGTCAGAGTAGTTCAAAAGTGGAATCAGCTGCCTAGGGAGGTGGTGAGCTCCCCCTCACTGGCAGTTTTCAAGAAGAGGCTGGATGAATACTTGTCAGAGATGCTTTAGGCTGATCCTGCACTGGGCAGGGGGTTGGACTAGATGGACTGTATGGCCCCTTCCAACTCCGTGATTCTGTGATTCTACATGAAAGCCACTGAAACCTTGCAGTGAAAACAGAGCTGGACTCACTTGAAGATACAATCACACAAAGGGAGCACCCGTGAAAGCAGCCTGCGCATGAACTGAGGACCATGCATAAAATCCTGCACTTGAGCGTGCTCAGGTAATTTGCAACACGTCAAGAGAGTGATGCAAAGCCAGCTAGATTTCATCCTACCCTTCCAGGCAAGAGTGACGATACCACTGGAAAGGGGGTGGGGTTTTCTTGCTGGGAAAGGTTTATAAAGCCTTCGCAAGAGAGGACCGGCTCAAGAGAGTGTCTGGAACTCCCCCTGGCTCCCTCTCCCATTTCAAATCATTCAAGAGAAGAAATATTCTCTGCCTATTGCTGAGTTGCAACATGGTTCTGTATAAAGCTCACGTGTCTACTGGCACCTTTCTAGGCTCAGAAACTAAAGACTGGATTTCACTCACCTTGGTGGGCACCGAAGGCAGCAGCCCCAAAACTGTGCTTAACAACTGGGGGCTAGACTTCTTCTGGGGAGCGGTAAGTTATAAGTGGAGCTCAATCGAACCACCCCCAAAGCCCTTGCGTTTCGTGGGATAAAGTGCATTTTTAAACAATAGCTCTTTTCTTGCATGTTCGTTATTTGTTGCATGAGCAGTGATAACAAATGGCCTGAAACTGGCATTTTATTCTCCCCTGTAGTGGTGATTCAAAGATCAAAGCAGGCAATTCATTTTCTCCTCAATGAGCTCCTAAATATAACAGGAACAGGAGAGGGGATTCTTCTAAGTGAAGAGCACGTCCGTCTAACTCTCTCCTTCCAGGTCTTCCCCCTGGGAACGTTCAAACCTCAAGTACCTGTATGGAGTGGAGAAACAAGAGCAGCCACATCTTATTCAACTGCAGCTATTAGAGCCAAGCTACAAGTGACGAATTACACTTGCCTGGCAAGTGGAGAGCAAGTGAATGGCAAGTGAACAGGGAGGAATACACGTGAGTCTGTTCACTTTGCCAGGCAAGTGTCATTCGTCACCTGTGTGCAATATAAAAGCACCTGAAAACCAGGTCCCAGGATGAGGGGTGGGGGGTGACCAATGCAGCTTTTGGATTTACCCAGCTTTGTTCTGATGCCATTGGCACCTCATCATGCCATCCCATTCTAGGACTCCAAGTACGAAATTTCCTGCCCCAAGGACCTGGGGGATATTTTGCTCATCCAAATCACCAAAAAACCTTCACTGCTTCTCCAAGACAGTTGGTACTGCAGCTTTGTCAAGGTGACCTCCCCACAGGGCAAGATCTACAGTTTTCCAGTCTACCAGTGGATTGAAGGCTCCAGCACCTTGGAGTTCAGAGAGGGGAAAGGTAAGGACTTCTGCTCCAGAGTGCTCTCTTACCTTACAAAAGTTATTCTCGGTCTGTGTGTCCTGCTTGGAAGATGTTCAGGGACATCTGGTTGGAAAGCATGGAAAGAGAATGAGAGGCAGGACTACATGAGATGCTGGTCCAAATGAGCAGGATTCTTCTTGCAGTCTTCTGTCCTGGTCCAGTCCCCAGTTCCTCAGGTCAAGACCCTCCTTCAGGGTCACAATCAGGGGGCAAAGAGCCCAAGATGAGCCATTCAGCCAAGCCTCAGCCTACAAAGGGAGGGAAGATTGGCCTAGAACTAGTTTTGTTTCTTTTTTAATGACTTCATTTGTACCCTGCCTTTCTGCTGAGCAGGCTTACAGCCTTCTCTCCTCCATTTTATCCCTACAACAACCCTGTGAGGGTGGGTGATTGGCCCAGATTCACCCAGCAAGCCTCCACGGCAGAGAGGGGACTTGAGCCTGGGTCCCCCAGATCCTACTGTGACCCTGTACCCTCTATACCACACTGGCTGTCAGTGGAAGGGGACGGAAAGAACCTCAGTCACTTTTAAAGTGCAAAGCACTTTCAAGACGTTACTGCAAGGGTCCCCAAACTTTTTGGAAGCTTTTTGGAAGCTTGAGAGAGGGTGGGGGGCATAGGGTGCCAGTCCCCCGGTGGGGGTGGAGATCTCCTGCTCCCAGCCTCTGCCCCCCTGCCCCTGCTTACCTGGCTGGCGGGGGGGGGGGGGAAGGCACAGGGAACGGGCCCAGGAAGCAAGGAATCTCCTGACAAGCGTGCAGCAGTCATGCTCCCCAGCAGGCGTGACATCACTTCTGCAAGTGACGTCATCACATCCGGTGGCGGGCATGCTCCCGCTTCACCAGAGCCAATGGGAAGTGACATCATTACGTTGGTGCCAGGAGGGCAAATACCCTGTAAGTGCCAGGTCCCGCAGGCAATCCTAGGTCGGAGCAAGCACAAAATGGCTGCCAAAAGAGGTGGAGCCAATCACAAAATGGCTGCTAGAAGAGCCAGAGGCAGGACTAGAGGTTATAAATACTGTCATGATGGTAACTATGGCCATGACAATGAACTCAAAATTACGTAGGTAAACCAAGTTCTAATCTCAAATTTGTAGTAGGAGTAACATCGTTGCACTGTCCTCGGAGCGCACCTAGGAGGCCTATTCCCTGTCTTTCCCTCCTGCCAGCCAGGAGGGGGTTGGAGGGGGGATCCCCTGCTCCCACCAGTGGACATGGCAGCCCTACTCTGGAGTAGTGCTCCTTGGGAGGAAAGGGCTCCCACTTGGCTTGAAGGAAGTAGAGAACTTCACTCCTCTCCCTGAAAGCTAGCCAGCCTGTGCAGCTTCTTGGTAGGAAAGGGCTCTGGCTAGCTTGGGGTGGAAAGCAGGGCTTCAGTCCCCACCCCCCAGGGTTGCCAGCCTCCAGGTAGTGGCTGGAGATCTCCTGGAATTACAACTGGTCTCCAGGCCACAGAGAGCAATTCACCTGGAGAAAATGGCTGCTTTGGAGGGGTGGACTCTATGGAATTATGCCATGCCAAGGTCTTTTCCCTCCCCAAACCCCACCCCCCAGATCTCCAGGAATTTCCCAACTTGGAGCTGGCAACCCCAGCCCCTCCCCCACTCAAACCAGCCAACCTCTTTCTGTTCCATGCACAGCTATCAGGTTTGAGTGGGAATGGCTTTTCATTTCCGGCATGTGGTACTGCTGGTATCAGCAGGCTTCGAGTGGCAACAGTATTAGTAGTCATCCCCCTTCCTCATTCTAAGAGGGCAGCTTATGGATGGAATATCATAAATGCCACTTCCCCATGTGCCAAAAGCACATGGCACTGCCTGGCCCACAGCAGATGCCAGCCGGTGGGATACTAGAAAACTACCAGAAGGTGAGTCAGAATGACTGGCTGGCTGACGCCCCTCCACACCCCAAAGAGATGCATAACCCAGAACAATGAGGTCTCTCAAGAGGAACGCTGGACTTATCTCATCCACCCAGCTTCCTTCCCCTCAATTACTTATCTTGTTTAGGCCCCCCCAAACCTAGATGTTTTTCCCATCTGGTACTTGCTTGGTTATCAAGCACCATTATGCACTTAGAAGTCCACTGTTGATAAACTTACCAAACCACTCCCAACATTTGTCCACTTCTGGAGACAGCCATTAAGCCATTGTTTTTGGAACAAAGACATTAGGTTGTCACAGGGAGTATTTCACCCTATAACTGGGCTACCTAGCTGTGTGTGCGCACTTGTCTTAGGACCCGCCATACACCCTCAAATTCATTTGGACCTCTTCTTCTCTTCATGAAACGCTGGACATTTTGCTGTCCCCTCCGTGAACCTCTGTCTTCAAAACTGGTAAACATCACCCTTGCTAAACTGCTTTCTCCCCCTTTCCGCCATAATTTTCGTACTTAGCCTTGAATGCGTGCTGTGTGTGATTTTCTGTGTGTTTACACTATTTTCTCTTTCATTTAAAAAAAACCCTTTTCTGATTGAACATCTGCCTGACTTAGTTGAGAGTGCTCTAAGGGAAGAATCCCCATAAATTCCTAGTTACTAGTCCCCTAACCAATTAAGGAGACCTCCTATTTGGGTAACGAGAAGGGCTTTTCTGCCTCTCCCACTGCCAGGCTGAACGGGTAGAAAGGTGGATCATTTGGAAGGTCCAGGCCAAGGAGGCTCTCTTCAGGCAAGTAAAGTCTTCTACTAGAGGTGTTCATGCAGAACAAGCCCCGCTCGGCACTGACCCCATCTGGCCACACCCACTTCCAAAAAAGCCTCAGTGGACACCCACAAAGATGTCCATGGGCGCCGCTCTGACTGTCGGCTACATGTAGGGGACTCCTGCCTTATTGTATTCACCCATGCAAGTTCCATGCTACTAGGATCATTTAACAGGAACTCTGTAACTAATACAGTGAGAGGCAAAAGGCTGGCCTTAAGTATCGGTCTAGGTTTCCCCAACCACTGGACAACACTGCCCCCTGCTTAGAGCTGTGGTCACAGTGGGGAAAATGCATGCACGTCCTTTCCTGGAACACTGACTCACACCAGTGATTATTTTAATCCCAAAATCCACTTATCTCCACATAGGGATAACAGCTCCTGCAGACACCCTCTCAGACCGCCGGAAGGAAGAGCTGGAGGCGAAGCGGGAATCTTATAAGTGAGTATCCATGTCGGGGCTCCAAGGAGTTTTTCCTAACTCCCTGCTGGGGTCTTGTGAGGAGAGGCAGAACTCCTGAGTTCAGTGTCCAAAGAACATGAAAATATTTGGATATAGATTTCATAACAGTAATTATTAGCATCTTCTGTGCAGGTGGAAAGAGTATGCCCCGGGAATGCCCCGTTGCCTGGATGTCGACTCGATGAACGAGCTGGAAACCAATTCCAAATTTTCTTTCACCAAATCCTTTCTTTTTTTCACACGTGGTGCAGTGACGTAAGTAGTGCAAAGGATACACAATTGTGATTAAGGCAAGTAAAGGCGGCACCATCATTAGCCCCAATATGATGACTATGCCCGTGCCGGGCGCGATCCGCATTTGCAGTGGAGTAGGAGTTATGCCAGCATAGGGGTTAGTTGGCTGCCTAAGAACTTCAGGGCCAGAGACTGCTCCCTTCCTGTGACAACAGAAGCTATTATGCACTGGAGCCCCCTCCTGCCAGAAAGGAAGAAAGGATTCCTGTTCTTTGGCTTTTGCTCTTCTTCTTTTTATCTCATTTTGAGAAACAGTCTAGCTCCTTGTCAAATCCCATAAGTTTAACAACCAGAAATGTTGAAAGCAACTCTCCCCCAATAATAAAAAAAAATTACCAGTTGCACATCACAACAAACACTGGAAATGTCTGGCAATTTAAAGACTAACAGATCTGTTGTGATAGAAACTTGCATCCTTCCCCTCTCCTCCAATTTATCCTCACCACTTGCAATGAGATAGGTTAGACTGAGGGGGTGTGACTGGTCCGAGGTCACCCAGTGACTTTCCATAGCAGAGTAGGGATTTGATCCTGGGCCTCCAAGATCCTAGTCCTAGTCTCTAACCACTGCACCACACTAGCTGGCAGTGCTTCCTGGGCTGCATTGGTGGGTTGTACTGTAGACAATGGCTCATGCAGTGTGCAATGGAAGCTAGCTCAAAGTGTGTAGAGGCCAGTGGCTTTGGGGTATTGGGCAGTGCACATATGTCCGTTCTGGAGCTGCACAGCAATTCCAGAATGAGAACCTTCTACATGAATCTTCCTTCTGGTGGGGACTACTTTCCATCCACAGCGGTGAGACTCCATCATGTGAGGAAGGGTCTTGAATGCTCTTCCCTGCCTAAACCGTTTTGCTTTGCTGCTCTTTCTTGCCTTCCGTAGAGTGGTGGAGCAGAGATTGAGGGGTTACTCTTCTAGCAAAGAGTCTTGGGAATCCCTGGATGACATCAAGAAGGTCTTCGGTTTCAACAGGAATGACATGATAGGTGAGTTAGTGGCTGAGTTAGAATGGCATGAGCCATAGCGCCTGGTCATGGCTGTGCCATCATATTCCATTACATCTGAAACTCTCGAGAGCTGAAGAATTCTTGAAGGACCTTGTCTAGCAAAAGGAAACACATTGGGAGCACACATTGGGAATCCTCCTGTCTGCTACTTACACTGGCCAATAGATTCCTCTGTCTCATATGCTATAAATGGCTTCTGATCAGTGGAATCCAACAGTAGTTCTATGTCTTCCAGAGTATGTCATGGAACACTGGAAGGAAGATGCCTTCTTTGGCTACCAGTTCCTGAATGGATTGAATCCAAACCTGATCCGGAAATGCACACAGATCCCATCGAACTTCCCCGTTACCCAAGACATGGTGGCAAGATCCCTGGGCTCTGGCACCACCTTAAAGGAAGAACTGAAGGTAGGAAATTTGGGGTTGTGGTATGTGTAGATGTATGTGTTCCAGATATATGCATCTTTGTACTATGGCCTGTCCCCTTCAACATGGCTATAGTACTGGCAGCAACACCGAGGACGATTGTACGCTCTGGAAAAAAATACCGTAGTCCCTCTTGCATGCCTCGGCTGCTGGCTGATGCCGAAGCAGAATGGACAAAATGGTTTATGAGTTCACCACCTTTGCTGATACAAAGTGCTGCTTGGCACTTTCTGCCAGGTCATGTCGCCCTTAAGGAATGGATAGGTCTCTGTTATGACCTTTACTTTTGGGGGGTAGATTTTTCTTTTAATCTTCCCCTTACACCCTCTGGGTAGTTAGCTGCCACCAGGAATATTATATTCCAATATGTTTTAATTAAATTTTCCCTTTGGTAACGTTCCTAAGCGTCAGGCTTCTTCGTGGTTCTATGTGGCCCTGAGGATAGGAATGGGATATAACACTGACAGCTACTCTGGGATATAACAAAACAAAATAAATGTTTATTTTTCAAGAAGCGTATTGGTTTCATAAAAGTAGTTCTTAGTTCTTAATGTTACTTCATCCAAACTCATTCACACAGATCTCTTGTAAGGCTTCACACACAGTTAGCCTCTTTCTCTAGCCTCTGTATTTCTCTCACAGAAAACTCCTCAGGCAGCACACAGCCAGCCTCTCTGACTCTTATTCACAGAAATATGAAACCTGCTCAGGCAGCCCACAGCTGGCCTCTCTTTCCCTGACTGAGTGTCCTTTCGCAAACATGCTCAGTTCAGGTTCCACACAGGTTATATTTCTCTCATAAACACTTCCACATACTCAGGCAGCACACAGCTAGCCTGCTTTCTTTTGACTCCCCCCTTTCTCCCTGCACTCTCAGAGCAGAACCACAAGTGACAAAAGGCACAGGTTGGACACTTGCCAGCTTCCCTCAAGTTTTGATGGGAAATGTAGGCAGCGTGGCGGAATGTTGGACAAGTGACAGTTGAAAAGTCCACTGGACAGCAGTCAGAGAGCCAAGCTGCAAGACCAGGATGCCTACATTTCCCATCAAAACTTGAGGGAAGCTGACAAGTGTCCAATCTGTGCCCTTTGTCACTTGTGGTTCTGCTCTGAGTCTAAACTGCATTCACACCGCCCACAATCTCAGTCAACCAATCATATCGCTCACTCATTCCTCTCTTTCACCCCCCCCTTCACCTAGCTCAAACCAAGCATTTAAAGATACATGCACCCATTTCTTGAAATCATTACAGTCTCCTTCAGGCATCGATGATTTGTAAGCCCTGCTGAACCGCAAGGGGAAGTTGGGATAGAACTATTTTAATTAATGAATAAGATGTCGCCATTGGTCTTACGCCAAAGAGAGTCAACAGCTTGGTCACAGAAATCATGTCTGAGGCAGGAGCAAGCACAGTAATGGTGGCCAATTCAGATTGGTTGAACAGATGTGCAAATATTTCTGATGAATAAAGTAAGACTCCTGTTTTGGGGAAGCCCATAGCCCTACGGGGTCTGTTCCCACCACACCTGAAAGTCTGCTCTTTATATCATCTCCCCTGCAGAAAGGGACCATCTACATTGCCGACTACCGCATTGTGGACGGGATCACCCCTGGCTGGAATAACAAAGTCCGGCAGCACATCGCAGCCCCGCTCTGCCTGCTGCATCTCACCCCCCAAGGGAAGCTCCTGCCGCTTGCCATCCAGGTAAGGGTTGGAAAGGTTGGAGACTGTGGTGGGCCCTGGTTTGGGAGCTCTTTTGGTGGCGGGACAGGGCAAGGCCCTGAATGGCTGTGAGTATGGTTGCCAGGTTCTCTTACCCTCTCGGCAGGAGATGGGAGATCTGGTTCTTAGTTAGCTGATCCCCCTCGTGCGCAATGACATTACTTTCAGGAAGTGATATCATCGTACAGGCCACGTGCCACCTCTGGGAGCGCTCCCGCGCTCCACGGGGGGGCCAAATCAGGCACTGCCAGTGCAGTGCAACAGGCCCTGGAGTGCTCCTGCATACTGCAGTGGCCCAATCTGGCCCAGATCTGGCCCAATTTGGCCTAAATCAGGCCCAATTCGGCCTGGATTGGGCCATTGTGGAGTGCAGGAGCACTACTAGGGCAGCGCGACGGGCCCTGGAGTTCTCCTGTGCTCTGCAACAGCCCAATTTGGCCCAATTCGGTGCAAATTGGGCTCCTGCGGCATGCAGAAGTGCGGCATGTCACCCAGGAGCACACCCCAGGAGGCACTTCCCCCCACTTTTCCCTCGCCAGCCAGGTAAGCGGGGGTGGGAGGTGGAGGGTGAGAGTGGGGGATCCCCCACCCCCAGCGGGAAACTGGCAACTGTGAGTGATCTTTCCCTGTGTTTCTGGAAAATGGGTCTGAAGCCAGAAAGCATGGACAGGACAGGTTGCGTGAAGCATCTCAGGAGGAAACTGTTCTGTGAGGGAATTGGGGGACACCTGGTGATGGACGGCAAGAGGAGCCCCCAGGGAAAGGTGACGTTCCCCTTCTCTGCTGCCAAGGTGGCAACTCCGGCCTCTGCCAGAGTGGAAAGGCAGCCCAAATCTTTACTAAGTAAATAAAGCAAGCAAACCCTCTCGCGTGGATCCAACTGTCCCGTCGTCCAGCTTAAGTGGTTCTTCTTCCAATGGTGGAGCCACTTCAGTTGGAGGAAAACTACTTTAGCTGAAGTTTCCAGCAACTCCTACATACGATAATAATCATTCATGACAGAGCTTTGAATGTACTTTCAGGAGGCAAGGCAGCAACCTTTCTCCCAGCATATTCCACCTAGCAGCTTAGACAGGCCTCCTTCCACCTCCCCTCATTTTATCATCACAACCACCCTGTGAGGCAGGTTAAGTCAGGAGCCCATGACGGTCCCGGGATCATCAAGTGAATGCTGCTGCTAAGCCAGTATCTGAACTCCCGTCTACCCAGACTAAGTCCACCAATTCACCTGTTCCTCTGGCTCGCACAGTCAAGTCTCTTCTTCCTCAAGGTTTGGAGAAGGGACACATCTGACTTTAGAGGACTGGCTTGCTTTCTTACTTTTGTTCTTGCTCAGAGTGACTTTTGATGAGCTTCTGATGTTCTTCCCTCTGGGCATCCATTGTCTTCCAGAGCACCAAAAAACACCATGTGCTCCCTGGTCCTTCATCCAAAAAGATGTGCTGGTGTTTTCCATCATTTCACTGAGATTGCCATGTTAGTTGCTTCCTGCTTCCACAGCTCAGCCAGACCCCCGGCCCGGAGGCTCCCATCTTCCTGCCTAGCGACTCTGAGTGGGACTGGATCCTGGCCAAGACATGGGTGCGCAACTCCCACTTCCACGTGCACGAAGCAATAGCCCACCTGCTCCTGACACACCTGTTTGGAGAAGTCTTCACCCTGGCGACCATCCGCCACTTGCCCATGTGCCACCCTCTCTACAAGGTGAGACTGAGGGAGTGGTGAGGGGGGGGGCGTGTTTATGTTGATAAACATGATGAGGAAAAAATACAGGGGGCAAAATGAGCCAAGAATTCCCATATGCATTGATGAGATCTTCTTGTGGGAGGATCTACAAAAATGTTGAAAGTATCCAGTTTTTATCTTGAACAAAGCTAGAACGCAATCCACATCAGTAAAAATGCTAGTCATTCTCACGCAGTAAACGTATGGCTTGTTTTTCAAGAGTGTTACTCAATGTGAATGACAAATCACATTGGGCCCGCTACCTCTTGTGACTCAGCCACATCAAGGGGTTGTCTGAAGATCAACAATTGTTTCGCTTAATTTGTGTGCATGTGTTACATGCTGTTAAGTTGCTTCTGACTTATGGCTACTCTATGAATGAAAGGTCTCCAACATCCTATCATTAACAGACATGCTCGGATCTTGCAAACTGGAGGATGTGGCTTCTTCTTTAGAGTTCAGCCATCTCATTTTGAAACAGGCTGCAGACTATTTTGTATGATAGACAGATTGAAATAGACTCAAAAACTGTCCCCTTCTCTGGCCCAAAGAGCCCCTTTACAGTATTTGTTTTGGTAGTTATTTGCAGCATTTTTTCCTTGGGCTGTCGTCACATGGCCATAAATTTAGCGCCAAACTAGCGCCATCTCCTGCTGAATGCTCACCTTATTCCGGCTCTCTTGTGATTTCGCCATTCTCTCCAATTCATGCTTTGTGACTCTTTATGTCGTCTTTATCCACTTCCATGTGAATGCCCTGGATCGACTATGAACGCTTTGCAACACCAAAATGCTCACTCTCCCCGATCATCTGTCTCACCTAACACTGATTCTCCTGCCCTACACTCCCACAACGTCAGCCTTATAGCGCTATAGCGCGATAGCGCTATTCTGCCATGGTCGGGAAACCTCTGCTACCTATCACGGTTGGCTTTTGGGTTGGCCCAGCACAACATTGGTATAATAGAAGAGTGATATAGCGCAAATATGCAGGAAAAAAGGGGGCAGGATTTTTAGGGCCCCGTTTCCAGAGGCATTTTGACTGACTGTCGAATTGCACTTTTCCCTTTTAATGTGACTGACTGGAAGTGCAAGCAGTCGTCAAAAGATGGGAGAATCCGTTCTAATAACGATAACAGAAGAAACGATTTCTAGTGCAAAACTGACGAAATAAGGGCCCGTGTGACGACGGCCCTGCTCTTTGCCTGTTGTCTGGAGCTATTTCCTCAACTCTACCCTTTCCTGAGTGATCCCAGCCAATTAGGGAACATGCAATAAATATTATTATATCTCAATCCTGTGTAGCCAATCAGTTTTTATATATATTTTTAATTTTAAAAACAAAGTGATAGTATATAGGGAAACAGACAGAAAAAGAAGGGATTGTATAATATAATTGTATAGATCAGATATAATTACATAGTGGCAGAACGGATTAGTTATGAACTTTGAAAAGTACAAGTAAGTACTTTTGTATTTTATATACAGTGTCTTAAAAAGGATAATAAAAGGGATGTTGGAGAAAAATATTTTTTGTCTTATATTCTCTGTTATATAGATAGCCAATCAATTTTGAAGCCATTTTAGAGCAAAGGCAGGGAACATTTCCCTCACTCTGAACGGGTGTTGAAGAGGGAGCCTTCTTCACTACCCACCTCCTCTCCAAAACAGGCTCTTGTGAGACTCTTTACCAGCCCTAAAATGATACAATTTTATAGATCAAGTATAAATATAAATATAGACATTTATTAAGTCGTGCACGGAATTTTCTCATTTGGACACCTGCCCCTCTTTCAGCTCTTGATCCCTCACTTCCGCTACACCCTTAACATCAACACCCTGGCCCGGGAACGCCTCATCGGTATAGATGGTGTCTTTGACAAGGTGAGTATACATACCCTCCTTTAGTACAAACGGATAACCAAGGCCGATTCCAGACGACTAACCTGAAGGCGCTGCATGCCGCCATGTTCCGGATTGCGACGGGGAAAACACAAAATATCGCGTTTTCTCGCGCGAGTTTGGCGCGACGTCGCGCCAAACTCACGTGAGAAAACACGATATTTCGTGTTTTCCCCGTCGCGATCCGGAACATGGCGGCATGCAGCGCCTTCAGGTTAGTCGTCTGGAATCGGCCCAAGACAATTAAGGACTTGTTAGAGGGCGATCTGAAAGGTCTTGTGGAACTTAAGCCGATCTAGGTGGGTCACTTTAGTGCAGGCTTAGGAGACCCTCTGGACATCATCTCAACTTTATCTGATGGAAGGAAGGCAGGAGAAAATATGTAATACATAAATAAACATTTTAAAACACTTATATTTAATAAGATATATTGTCGAAGGCTTTTGACCTTATTATATTTAATATTATATTTAATAAGGTTCGAAAAAACTGACTTTTGTTTGTGCATTGCTCTGGGCTCTGCAGTACCCAAGACTTACAACAGTCATTGGTGGAGCAGGTGTGAGGTCATGGAATGTTCCCAAATATTCAAAAGCTAAACCTTGCTTCAGGTGGGTATCCATGTTGATCTGCAGTAGAGAAGCAAGGTTCGGGTCCAGTAGTACCTTAGAGGCCAACACCATGGAAATCTAATTGGTCTCTAAGGTGTTACTGGACCCAAACCTTTCTCCCCAAATCTATTCTAGGATAAAATAGGTTGTCACTGAACAAATGAAACCAAGACAGACTCCAAATACTAAAGAAGTATCCATGTTATGCCATCAGTTTATGAAAGCAAGAAGTCTGGCAAGAGATCTTAGGGCCAAACTACAAGTGACAGATGACACTTGAACGGCAAGTGTATTCCTCCCTGTTCACTTGCCCTCCACTTGCTCTCCGCTCAATCCACTTGCCGCTCAAGTGTCATTCGTCACTTGTAGCTTGGCACTAAATTTGTAATGTTTTATTAAATATCCTGCCATTTTCTCTGAGTCATCAGGGTCAGATTAAGAAGTTTCAAATTCCAGCTGAAAGCTCTCAGTGCTGATGAGGCTTTTTAACAAGAAACTTATATAATGGCCAATTATAAGAACTGCTTGTTAAGAGATTGAGCTGGAGAGGTATATGTTACAGATACATCTAATCAATTTAAAGATGTTGCTATATTAACGTATAATTTTTTTAGGTTGAGAAAGTGATAATTGGCCAAAATAGTCATTGTATTATTTTAAAAGTGAAAAGTTCTGATTCTGTTATTGCTATGATTAATGTGTATGGGCCAAATGTTTCATCAGTGTTTTAGCCCTTTGATAAATTTTATATATGATTATTTGTTGGTGGGGAGGAGATTTAATGAAATACTAGATACAGTTTTAGATACAGTTCTTTGGTGAAATCTATGCTTAAAGTTTATATGGCTCCCATTAAGCCCGACTGATCCTTGATGTGTTTTGCATCCAAGAGATAGAGAGTATATTTTCATTTCTTCTCTACACCACAATTGCTTTCGACTAGAGTATTTTCTTGTCTCAGCTTCTTTGATGCACAGATTATAGCTTGTAGCATAGATGTAGTTGTTATTTTTGATCATGCCCCCATTTTGTTAGCTCTTCAGTCCAGATTGACTATGCGGTATATGACATTTTAATGTTTCTCTTCTTAAACACGAAACTTTTAAAATCCAAGTGATGACGGAACAATCAGAGAATTTTAATACTAACCAAGGAACACCTAGTACAAGTCCCTCCACCAGTCCATTAGAGCAAGCTTTGCAAAACCTGAGCTTCCAGGTGCAAGAAATGGCTCTGTGTATCTCCAATTTCTGCCTGTTTTCCAGGCAACGGGTATTGGTCACAGGGGCTTGGTCGAGCTTTGCCAAAGGAGCATGGAAACCCTGACGTATTCCTCCTTGTGCCTGCCAGAAGACTTAAAGGACCGTGATGTGCATTCATTGCCCAATTACTACTACAGGGAAGATGGTCTGAAGATCTGGGCAGCCATAGAAAGGTCAGGAAGAAGATCAGGTGAATCCAGTTTGGGGAGGGATGGGGTATACAAGGACATGTCTGTCCTCCTGAGAGTTCTCCACCATGGTTGTTGTGGGTTTTCCGGGCTGTATTGCCGTGGTCTTGGCATTGTAGTTCCTGACGTTTCGCCAGCAGCTGTGGCTGGCATCTTCAGAGGTGTAGCACGAAAAGACAGAGATCTCTCAGTGTCACAGTGTGGAAAAGATGTGGGTCAACTCCAATCACCACCCCCGACAGAAAAGAGGCATAATGAAAACATTAGTGGATCGTGCAAGACGGATATGTGAGCCGCACTTTCTCAATGAGGAAATTAATCATCTAAACCACGCACTTCAGGCAAATGGCTACTCCAGAAATGAAATCCGAAGAGCAATCAAACCCAGGATGAATCAAACAACCAAAGAAAAACAGTCTCCCACAGGAAAAGTGTTTTTGCCATATATCAAAGGAATTACTGATCAGATGGGAAAGCTTATGAAAAAGCATAACCTTCAAGCAGTATTCAGACCCACCCGAAAAATACAACAGATGCTACGATCAGCAAAAGACAGTAGAGACCCCCTAACCTCTGCAGGAGTATACCGTATACCCTGCAGCTGTGGACAAGTTTACATCGGGACCACAAAGCGTAGCATCCAGACAAGAATAAAAGAACATGAAAGACACTGCAGACTTGGACAACCTGAAAAATCAGCAGTGGCTGAACATAGCCTAACTCAAACAGGGCACAGTATCTTATTCCAGGACACCAAAATACTGGACAACACTTCCAACTACTTTGTCAGACTGCACAGGGAAGCCATTGAAATTCACAAGCATAAGCAAAACTTCAACAGGAAAGAAGAAACCTTAAGAATGAACCGAGCATGGTTGCCAGTTCTGAAAAACACCAGGCTAACAAAACATTCTATCCCTGACAATAGCCCTGCAGAGAAGATTAGCACATCAAGTACCAATCCATATGCAAAAGAACCTCCTCAGGATACAGTGAAGCCTCCCTCCATTAGCATTCCACACCCTGGGAAACTCTTACAGGATGACTCAGCTCAACCCCACCCCTCCTGAGTAGATACAAATGACCCACATCTTTTCCACACTGTGACACTGAGATCTCTCTGTCTTTTGGTGCTACACCTCTGAAGATGCCAGCCACAGCTGCTGGCGAAACGTCAGGAACTACAATGCCAAGACCACGGCAATACAGCCCGGAAAACCCACAACAACCATTGTTCTCTGGCCGTGAAAGCCTTCGACAATACATAGTTCTCCACCAGTTTTCTCAGGGGCAGAGAATTCCAGAAGCACCCCACCTCTCCTTCCCAGACCAAAGCATGTCTGTATCAGAAACCAGCTAGCTTCTTTTCCACAGAGAGGTTAAAAGGAAAACTAGCACGTGTGTGAGAAAGCTGAGTAGAACCTTTAGCCCTGGTGGGTTCAATTGCTGTTTTCAGAAAGGTTTTGGTTTTGGTTTTTTTTTACCTGAAGGGAGCATTCCATAATGGTTTTCTGTACCTACGGCCTGAAGCTGTACAGTTCAGTCTAGAGCCTTTGGACTCGCCCAAGTCATTCTGCTGTCTCATTTTTATCGAGGGAGCTGTCCTTATTAATCGATTAGGGTTGGAGACAGTAATTTCCACATGCAACCCAAGGAGACAGCTCTCCTCTGCTCAGGCCTCTCCCCCTCAGACTCCAGTGCTCCTTGGAAAGGAGATTCTCTTCAGTCCACCCTGCCTCAGAGGGATCTTTCTGGGATACAACAGGGAGGGGGGTTTCACTTTGCTCCCTGCTCCTGGGAGACCAACCCTTCCCGGGGACACCCAGCTTTGCAGGCCGACTCACCTTCTCTTTCCTTTCCTTTTCCCTCCTTCAGTTTTGTCTCCAACATTGTTGACTTCTACTATTCGAAGGATGAGTCTGTGCAGGGAGATTATGAACTGCAGGCCTGGATAAAAGAGATCTTTACGGAAGGCTTCCTGAGTCGGACATCTTCTGGTAAGGCATTCATCCTCCCCCCATTCCATGGATGGGATTTCTGATAGCTAAGAATCTAGCTCATGGTTACAGAAGGAACTGTATTTGTAAGCGGTCGGCCCAGCCTCTGCCATTGTAATAGTAGTTTGATGTGGCTGCCTGTGATATTAAAGATGTTCAGGCCTCTGGAGTTAAAATGGCTGCGGTATTGCCACTAGAGAGCCTGTAACCTTTGCTGAGTCCCGCCCAGGAGAACTCGGCATGAATGGAATGCTGCACAGGAATGTGGAGTGATTAAGGAGTGATTGGACTTGCAGTCCCTCCGGCCCCAAAGGTGCCCAGTGCAACAAAGGTCTCACAGAGTCATCCCCACTTAACACATTCCTTTCCCTTCTTCCATGATGAGATATCCTGTCCATGATTGAGGAGCTAATCAAATTACATTCATAAGTTTATACAGTTATACATGTTTTGCATTTGCTTTCACACACCCCGGCAGCCATCGACCAAAGCAATCAAACCTTTTGTCAAACCCAGGAACTAATCGTTGCAGTCTTTGTTCTAACGGTTAGGTGGGCCCTTCTACCTCAGGGCATATTTTACCTATAAGGGTTGAGCCCTAGCCTCATTCAAATAGTGCACGCTTCCGGATCCATAAGCGCTGTTCTCTTGAGGTTTGCCCAAGCCTCTTGCTCTCTTGGCCGAGGATGCTGGACGTTCGAAGCTGCTCTCTTCTCCCACGGACTGGACCCCTCTTTAGGATATTTGCTCTCTCTCTCTCTCTCTCTCTCTCTCTCTCTCTCTCTCTTCCCAATTTCTGACTAAGCTTCCTAGGACTCTGTGTGTGTGCGCGTGTGTGTGTAATTATTTTTACCCCGTAATTCTGCATGTATGTGCATGTCATTTTGTTCTTAATAAAAGTTGTTGCTGGACCTTAAGAACCAACCTCATTTGCTATATTGGGAAGGGACCTGGTAGAAACTGGTGGTGACAGATCCCTGAGGTTACCTGCCTCTTGTATAGCCATTCTCCTTGCTAGTTAATTCCCCCACAAATCATTTTATTGCAAGGAGACCAGTTCTAGTAACAGTATCAAGGTCTGTATCCTGGAAAATTAATTACAATGCAAATTAGGAAGAAACGTGCATCTCATTGTAGACATGGGACGTGACTTGGAATCATTTTGAGAACTCAACTTCAACCTTCTTCCTGTAAGTTTCCTCAGATTTTAGATTTTTATTTTATTTATGTCATTGATAGTCTGCCTTTCTCACTGAGACTCAAGGTGGATTACATAGTGTGAGATTAACACAGTCAATTTCAAGGACATTTCAATAAAAAAGCCATAGGGCAAGTAAATGCAAATGTGTGAAGACATGGCATTAGCAAAAATCCAATACAACGGTGAAGAATGCCAGTTCTTCTATGCAAGGACTGGTGTGATGTGTCAGAATGCAGTGGACTTGCCAGCATAGCATCCGTCTACCCCGTTATTACCTGCCCCAGACACGTTTCTTCCCCTTACAGGAATCCCCTCCTCATTCAGTACTGTGGTGGAGGTCAAGAAGTTCCTAACCATGGTGATATTTACCGTTTCTGCGCAGCACGCTGCTGTCAACAGTGGGCAGGTAGGAGAATGATCTTCATTTATTCCTACTGGCTGACCTTTTATAGCCCCTGCATGGGCCACTCCCACCGCTCTAGAGTGCAAAACATTAAAACATTTCAACATTAAAACAGCATTTAAAATATGATATATATAAAATATTTAAATAATTTAATTAAAACATAGACATATACAAACACACATAGCAACACAAGAGAAGAGGGTCAATAACAGTTATTGGGGATACACCAAAACAAAAAATCTTCACCTGCTGGCAGAAGTCAATGATAGAAGGAGACAGACAAGGGAGTTCCACATTTTTGGTGCCACGACCAAGAAGGCCCTTTCTTGGGTGGCCACCTCTCTTGAGTCAGAGGGTGGACTCAGAGCAGGGCCTCCAAAGATGACTGGAATGGATGGGTCAGTCAACATGGGAGAAGGCAGTCCTGTTTAGGACGAAGAATACCTTGTGCCTCTTGACTTAGATGGGTAAGGAGAGCTTAGTATGGACAGGGAGGCTAATATTTGGTTTTTGATCACAGTATTCGCATGGTGCCTGGATGCCCAACTACCCCCCCTCTATGAGGAAGCCCCCACCTACATCCAAAGGCACGATTTACCTGAAAGACTACTTGGATATTCTACCTGCAGTCAACACCACCTGCACTATCATTGGCACCCTCTGGCTGCTTAGCGCCAAAACAGGAGATGCGGTGAGTGATTTGAGGTACAGAGCCCCGGGGAATGGGTGGCAGAGCTGGCGATGGCAGGGCAGAGGTGATTGCCCAGGGAGATAGCAGGCCTCATCCACATGGCGCTGTGTCCCCATCCAAGCCGATCAGAGGGATGGGCTTGCTGCAGAACGAGGAGAGGGGACTGGACCCTTGGGTCCCTGACATTCTGTGAGCTTTTGGAAGGAGGGTGGAATGTCGAGGGCTGTTGTTATGGTTGCCAACCTCCAGGTGGGGGCTGCAGTTCTCCTGGAAGGACAACTGATCGCCAGGCTGCAGAGCTCAGTTCCCAGAGGAAATGGCAGATTTGGAGGATAGACTCGATGGCACCACCTCCCTGCCGTGCTCCATCCCCTCCCCAATCTCCTCCTCCCAGGCTCCACCCCCAAATCTCCAGGAATGTCCCAATCCAGAGTTGGCAATCATGGCTCATCTAAGTCTCACGATGCAAGTCAGACCCAGGGTCGCTGGAGGATGCATTCTTCACAAGGGTGTTGAAATGTACTCACTGTCTCTCCATCAACATGCACTCTCTCTTGTTCTCACTCTTGTTAACAGATAGCTCTAGGGAATTACCCAAATGAGTATTTCACAGAGGAGGAACCACAAAAATTCATTCAAGACTTCCAGGCCTGCCTGAGCAAGATCTCCAAAGAAATTGAGAAGAGGAACTTGTCTCTTCCCATTGGCTACCATTATCTGAACCCTCCTGAGATAGAGAACAGTGTCTCCATCTGAGCAGGGAAAGTGGCTATAGTGCGTGTTTGATATAAATCATTCACATTCATGTTAATCATGCATGTTCTTGTGTAGGTCTTACGACCTGTGTGGAGTTCATTGGCTGGTCAGGATGACAGTACAGGGTGGATTATCTCATCACCATTTTGAGGACCAATCAGTTTATCTAGAGGACAATCACATGCTAAAATTAGAAAGATTCTTCTCAGTTTTAAATGTCAATCTATAAAAATATGTCCTGTAATGAGCAAGTCAGGCTTCTGCGACGACTTTGTCAGGGAAGATCTAGGTGAGATATTTATGCATATGTGCAGGGCTTCGAAAACCTTTCAGAGCATGCTGACCTAATCAGCCAAATTTTGATTTGCTTTTAGCCTTACTTATTCTGTTGAGCTTGGGAAATATTAGGAGTTGATTTTCATTGCATGCATTTTTTTCAATTTGTTTTTGATCCATTGTATTTACTTTTCAGTTCCTGCCTAATAAAGAGTTTTCTTTCTTCAGTAAAAGTTATCTCACTGACAGTTCTCCGCTTGATTTGCTAGTAAAAGATCACATACCAAGAACCCCATTTTTATTGTACTGATTGTATTTTCTCGGTAGGTTTTACCTGTTATACATCTGGTTATGTCTGTAGCTTCTTGGCTAATGAGAACAATTCTCACTAATTTGAGATATCCTGGGAGACCCTTAATTGGATGTGAATTGGGTAATTTGTTCCAGCTCAGGCCAGAAGGTGGCCTTGCAAGGCTGAAAGGAAGGTGAACCAGTTTTTAACTTCCAAATTTTGCATCTTTCCAATGCAGGTTCTAGTTCCTTCAGTTCATTTGCTTTACAGTGCCCACTTGCGCCCTGACAAAAGCACTTTGCAAGCACAATCTTGAGCTGACCCTGACTGTATTCGGAAAGGCAGCAGATGCCTTTTCTAAATACAGAAATCAGTGGCCTCATAGTCCACCTCCAGCATTTCCTTCCGAGAATGTGGCTCGTCATATCCCAAATAAGTAAGTGATGATCGTTAGGGTGTAAAGTTGCAGTATTGTGTGCATCTGTGGGCCAAGCTACGAGTGACGAATGACACTCGAACGGCAAGTGAACAGACTCACGTGATCAAGTGGAGCGCAAGTGGAGCGCAAGTGAACAGGGAGGAATACACGTGAGTCTGTTCACTTGCCGTTAGAGTCTCATTAGTCACTTGTAGCTTGGCTCTGTATCATCTTTCAGCTTTTTACCTGGGTTTGTGGATTCATATTGGGGAATTTAGCCAAGATCTCTTTTGATGGGCTCATAGGGAAGATTTGCTTGGTCCCTGCTCCAAGTATATATGTGTAACAAGCATCGAAATGGCCTTCAGGTGCCTCATGGTCATGTGTTTCTACCTGCGGCTGTAGTGGGAGGAGTGCTACAGATTCTGTGTTGCCTTGCAACCGCTGTTGGAAATAGATGGAGCTGGGAAGGAGCTGCTATAGCCTCTGTCCTAGCAACAAACACACAGGCTTGAGTGGCCTTAGCTCATTTATTTGGCCCAGTTGTTTTTGTTGTATGATGCACCTCTGCCTCTATATCAGATTTCTCTGATAATTGCTTGCACAGTCCCCTTCCTCTTTGGAAAAAGAGTTCTGACTGGAAGAAAGATCCTCTGAAAATGCTTACATCATTGCACATAATTTGTTTTGCACAATTGTTAAACTGCTGAAGCAACCAATCTCCAACATGCTGCCTGAGAATCTGTCCTCCTCTCAAGTAGCACGTAAAAGTTCTGGCTAAAAGCATCTTGTTCTGAGATATTAAGACAGTATCTTCCTGGCCTCCGTCCTAGCAACAAACACTAAGACGTGTCACACAGACTTGAGTGGCCTTAGACATGGGGGGCCCAACGAGGGAGGCTTTTGATGGACTGCACATTAATTACTGGAAGAAACTGTATCCCACACAGAGACAGAATGTTGCAATAAAGTTATGGGGAAATAATACTTGGGGGGTTGATATTTTTTCTCCCTGGTATTTTGAGATTGATTTTTTTCCCCTTAAGATCTAGTTTTAAGTAATGGTTTTAAAAATACCAATAGCTGGTATTTTTCATGGAAATCAATGGGACCCCCCCCCCACACACACACACACACGGGCACTGAGGTGGCCTGCTGGTTTATAGAGTCTGGTGGAACTTGGTTGCTACAGTTAACCAAATCTATTTGACCAAATCTATTTATTTTTCGCTCCAGCATTTTGTGATGTTTCCTTTTTTATCAAAAGAGATATCTCTCCGTTTTCAGGATTTCATTTTATACTGTACCTGGTTTAAAGAAGGCAATTTTCAGCACTTTCAGCCCATTTTGGTTAATTAAAAGAAGAAAACACCAACCAGTTGTCTTTGCAAGATGTATTGCCTTTTAAATTATAAAGAAAAAAATGACCTTGGCGCTGCAGCACCTTTAAGACTAACCAACTTTATTGTAGCATAAGCTTTCGAGAACCACAACTCTCTTCGTCAGATGCATTGGCAGCTTTCGAGAACCACAGCTCTCTTCGTCAGATGCATTGTCAGCTTTCAAGAACCACAGCTCTCTTTGTCAGAAGGTGCTGCTGGACTATTTTCTATTTTGCTTCTACAGACTAACACAGCTAACTCCTCTGGATCTGTTTTCCCCATGTCTCTTGTGTGCAATGGCAACTGGCCTTTATGCTCATTGTGCCATTTATGCACACACACAGGGTCAAAAGACACGATACTCACGGGCAAGTGTTGGATCCTGCAATGATCCCTGGGAATTGTAGTTTAAAAAACCATCCGCTCAACGTGATTCTCAGCTGGGGAGGGACGGGAGTTTCACACAGACATGCACTCTTTTTCTCTTTCAAAAGTCCTCTGAGAACCTGGGATGGGGGTGGGTGGGGGGAATGACGTAACTGTCACATATGCCTTCTGCATATCTGCCATGAATGTATATGGGTTCTGTCTCTGGCTTCTGAGAGTGTGGGAAGTTCTTTATTGCTCCAGAGCCGTGGGTTATCTTACAAATGTTACAAATGTTTACTTTCTCTTTCTCGCTCTGCAGAGCCAGTGTCCTTGACAGACAGCCAAAGCTGGCTCATGGGGCGCTCCTTCTGAGAACCAAAGATAAGTTCATCTTTCTCACTGTCTGCTCTAAAACAACGTCTCGCTACATCCCCCCACCCCTTCCTTAATGGTTCTCTTTCCCTTGGCGGGAAAAGCCCCTATAACTAACATTGCTAGCCCCATACACGTCACTTCTGCCCATTTCACCTGTCGATGCACCTTGTACTGAATGGATCTCTAATAAAGTTACTTCAGCTGGAACACCCGTGTGTTAACTGTGGAGAACTTGGGGACCCAACTGCCAGGGACTGACAGTTACAAGAGACAGAAAAAAAGCAGAGGTGTTTTGTGAGCAAGGATGAAATTCGTCCCTCCCGGACGGGAATTGCAGGGATTCCCCCCACCCCACCTCCATTTCTGAGCTAACGTAAAACCAACTGATTGGATTTTTGAAAGAGAATCAGTCTCTCTTTGAGAGAATCTCTTTGAACGACAATCTCTACAGTTGAGCAGCTGTTCTTTGCAAGAAATGCCACGTCGCTCAGAGGGGGGGGGGTTGGACTACCATTCCCAGCAGAGATTGCGGGAGCAATCAAGTGCTCTTCACGTGAAGTTTGTCTTGTGTGTTCTGACCCACAGTCTGACAATTAACCATGGGGGCCAGGATGGGGCAGTGGTGCCTGCTATGGCAAGCCTCACAAAAAAGTGCACGAGGACTGGGGAGGAAGCACCAGAAGCCATCGTTTGACCACATAGAGGGAGTTGGACAGGACTCTTTGGGACTGTGTGGTGCCTGGATACGGAGGTGTTATGGCAAGGACTGGGGTAGGCATAGCATGGGGTAGGCCTCACAGTCCAAGGAGGACGGGGAGTGGGTGAAGAATGTTTGGCATAAAGACCCAGAAAATGTTCGGGGAATCCAGGCAACTCTCCGCACAGACCAAAGGCAAGAGACAGTGCGGCGTCAGTGAGTGGCTGCACCTTTTTATTTTTCCAAGCACTGCGGTACATGGCTCTGAATGGTTTTATAAAAACAATTGACAAACTCTCCCTTGCAATATACTACGGCCATTTGCACACAGTCTTAAAGGGGCAGTCCACTCACCAAATGCTGGCGGCTTTTCCCCAGGAATCCACACAGCTCTGATTGCAAAATGACTTCAGCCCGTTCGGCTTCCGTTTGGCTTCCATGTTTTCAACACCTATTCTGGGAACGCACTTTCCGACCTCCCAAAAAAAGGGTGCTGAAAACATGGAAGCCAAACATCCCTCAGCCATTTTGCAAACGGAGCCGTGTAGATTCCTGGGGGGAAGCGACCAGCATTCGGTGAGTGGACTGCCCCTTTAAGAGAGTGTGGAAACAGCCTGTGACTAATAACACCCAGTGAACTAACAAGAAATAAGCAGGTCAAGAAATAAGCTTTCTAGCCACCTCTTCTCCTTCCATGCCCCCCACCCCCCCAGCAATTCTCCAAAATGCAAGGCGAGGCCCTCCGTCACCTTCAACAGAATTTTAGCCCTGCGTAGCTGAACTGTCTTTGTCTCACACATCAAACATCTTCAAGGGAATCTATTAGTTATAATAAGACAAATCTTGAAGATGGATTTCTAGAGAAAAACACTCCTTCCTGCCCCCCACCTCCCTAAGCACACAGCAATTTGTAAAACTGCATTGCAAATATCCTTAACCCAGCTATTTTGTAATTTGCATTACTAATTGTTTTTCAGAAAGCAGATACCAGTTTTGTCTCTGTGACAGCACTTCAGTGGCAATTAA
Organism: Eublepharis macularius; assembly: GCF_028583425.1. Lineage (NCBI taxonomy): Eukaryota > Metazoa > Chordata > Lepidosauria > Squamata > Eublepharidae > Eublepharis > Eublepharis macularius. The sequence goes on from NC_072801.1 coordinate 78,192,963, forward strand.
CCCAAAACATTTTGCCAATCTCCTTTGGATATGTCTGCCAAATCTTGTCTCCAACTGGTCTAAAAATAATGCATTGGTTCCTTAACTTTTCTACTGGTGCAAAGAGAGAGGAGGGGGCCCTTCTGACCCCCCAAGAAACCACTATGCTGTTGACTATGTTACTCATGCGGTCAAATAGGCCTGCAGGATGAGAAAGCTGCAGTGAGGCAGGGGTGTTGCCCGTCCTCCTTCTTCCACCAGTGGAAAAGCTGCTATGATCTGACCCATTCAGCTTAGGAAATGAGGCAGGTTAATATACTTCCTGCAGGGCTGCACATAGACACAAATCAAGCTACAGGGATGGGAAAGCAGAGCACCCCTCTAACTATATGGAAAAGAGTCCAGTAGCACCTTTAAGACTAACCAATTTTATTGTAGCATAAGCTTTCGAGAATCACAGTTCTCTTCGTCAGATGCATGGAGGGCAAAAAGAACTGTGATTCTCGAAAGCTTGTGCTACAATAAAATTGGTTAGTCTTAAAGGTGCTACTGGACTCTTTTTGATTTTGCTACTACAGACTAACATGGCTAACTCCTCTGGATCTAACTATATGGAGACACTGTTCTCGATGCCTGGAGGGTAGAGGTCTGTGTAGCCAATGGAGACCACGTCCAGCATCTGGTTTCTCTCCTGGATTTCCTTGGAAATCTTATCCAGGTGTTCCTTGAAGGTCTTCATTAACCTCTTAGGCTCATCCTCAGTGAAATGCTCCTCTGGGTAATTCCCCAGGGGTATCTGTTAAGGAGGAGAAGGGGAAGAGAGAAAGCATATCAGGTGATGGTTAATGGGATGAAAGGGTTAGGCCATAGCAAATACAAGGCCAAGCGCAGGTTCGTCACAGCCCATTTTCACACAGGTTATCTGCCCTAGCTTTGATGCTGCCCAGGGCTTTTTTTCAGCTGGAACGCGGTGGGACGGAGTTCCGGAACCTCTTGAAAATAGTCACATGGCCGGTGGCCCTGCCCCCTGATCTCCAGACAGAGGGGAGTTTAGAATGCCCTCTGCGCCGCTTGGCGCAGAGGGCAATCTAAACTCCCCTCTGTCTGGAGATCAGGGGGCGTGGCCACCAGCCATGTGACCATTTTTGCCGAGGGCGATTTTAAAAACTCCCCTCTTATTCCAGCTGACCCAAAGTGAAGTCGTTGGTCCTAAATGCTTAGACTCAATTTTTCTCACAAGTATAATATCATTTATGGGACTAATTTGTATTTTATATATATTTTATTGCTTGCCTGAATAAAAGAGTTAAACTTTATTTCAATGAAGACGAATAATTCAAAGAATTCTCTGTATGTCTGCTAGAAAAGGGGTTAAACACAGAACTTATATCAAATTTTGTATGAAAAGGTAATTTGCTCTCTAAACAAGTCTTTTCTATAACAGAACTTTTTAGGGCTTCTGGATTCAGTCGGTTAAAAGAATCAGTCTTGCAAAATTAAGTGGTTCAGACTCTTTAACGGGATGTGGATTAATTAATTTGCTACCCAGCCAGACGGCTAAACCCCTTGCTTTGGATTGGTGTACAACCCATTGCTAACAAATCTTATTCTTGACTTTCATTCTCTGTGGACTCTTTGCAAACTCCTTTAAACCAGATTTCCCCTTACTTATTTTTTCCCTGCTTAGGGCTGGCCCAGGCTGGCCGGGGGCATTCAAAGGAACAGCCCACCTCCAGCCACTCTGTTGGCTCCCTTAGGCCCGTGCTGCCTGCTGGGTGAGTCTTTCTCCTTTGCTCAGAGCTGCCATGGCCACCCATTGCAAGGCCAAGCTGGCAAGGACAACAACTCCCAGTTGACCCAAGTCTACAGGGCAGCAAGAAGGACACTTTCTGGCATTTTCTGACCTCCTGCTTTCCAATCTAAATTGAGCTGCAGGGGAATTGATGCTGCCTTTCTCTGGATCGAGGGCGCTGCTGCCCCGATACTCACCATGTCTACGGGATCAGCACTGAGCAGCCAGAGGGTGCTGAGGATGGTGCAGGTGGTGTTGATCGCAGGGATCGTCTCTTTGTACTCCTGCTCGTTGGCGGTGCCTTTGGTCTTCGGAGGGGGTGTCCTCATGGAGGGGGGGAAGTTGGGCATCCAGGCACCCCAATCATACTATGAACCAAAAATTCCAAATATTCAGCAGCTCTGGATTCTACAAAGCCTTTTTTCTTAGCACCTGAGTCTCTGCAAGGGGTGAGGCATCCGCTCTGCCTCACACCAAACTCCTGCACAGGTCTCGACACTCACACCCTTTGCTCACACCAGCCCAATGTCTGAGAGACTCACGTGCTGCTGCAGGTGACAGAAGGCGGCGGGTGGAAGCACTAGGGGAGAAGGAGGAGAAGTAGATGTGGCCGCACCTTCTCTGCCTGGCTTCCATCATGTTCCAGGCCATGCAAGTCAGGGGCACCACTATTGCTGCTTGCTGCACCTAACTCAACAACTCCCCTGTGTTGGCTGCTAGGCAAGGTAGGCCACAGCACTCTGTTCCATGTGTTGCTAGGCAACACAGAATCCATGGCCCTCCTGCCTCCCTCTTCCCACCACAGCAACAGGTGGACATTTGTGGCCGCTAGCCACAGAGCGGCTTCTATGTGTCTGCCTAAAGCAGGGCCCAAGCTGAACTTCTCTGGGCTCGCTCCCAATATACTGGCAACTAGCCAAAGACACACAATCCCATGTCATGGTACGGCCTTGTTTTTTCTGAAATGACATTTGTAGACCTTATCATGCAACACCCTTGCAGCCTAGGTTGGACCCCCACCCATGCCCTGACAAAATGTACCCGTTCCCACCCCCCATCCTCCATTTCAGCTCTCCCCTGGAGAGGCAGCCAACTCTAGCCCTGTTAAACCACAAGTTAGAGTTTTGAGCAGCATACTAATTCTCCTTCCACCATCTGAAGGGCTGAGAGCATAACTCTAGGCATACCATGTGCCATGGTTTTATCCACCACGTGCTAAGTTTTCATGTGGCCCTTTGGATGGGTGGTAGGATTGCCAGCTTCCAGGTAGGACCTGAAGATCCCCCAAAATTACTGCTGATCTCCAGACTACAGAGATCAGTTCCCTTGGTGAAAATGGCTGCTTTGTTGGGTAGGGTCTATGGCATTATATCCTCCGGAGGGGTCAGATATGCCTTCAGCAGATCTGCCATGCTTCAGGTTTATTGTGATGTAGTATTGTGCGGTAGTGCCTCTGAGTCCGTGCAGAGTGGAACCAGAGGTCTGTTGCTTTGTTACTAACTGCTTATCTTCCAGGCGAGGTGTTTTGGTTATGAGTTCCTGCCGAGGCCTGAGAACCTGACCTTGGACTTAACACAGAGACTGAGCAGAGCTCTTTTCTCCCCGTTCCTTCTTCCCAGGTGATGTGCTCCAAAACTTCTAAAGGACTCTCCTTCCCACTGGAGGGGGGAGGGGGTGGAGACACTGACCTATAATTGATCCTGTTTTACCACCTTTAGGCATTCCAATTTTCCATTATTACAGCTTCTTGATACTGGTATCTTTCCTTAATAAAACATCTTTAACTCATACACCGGAGTGCTGTGGCGAAGTGTTTGGGGAAGTACCTGCCAAGACCTGACAGGAGGTCACTCTCCTCCCCAAACTCTGCCCTCCCCAGGATCCACCCTGAAACCTCCTGGAATTTCCCATCCTGAAGTTGGCAACCCTAATTAGTGGCCCTTTGCATACACTTTGGACTTCGTATAACCCACAGTTTTCTGTCCCCTCCAGTGGCAATGGAGTGAAATACAGAGACAGCACAGGGTTAAACACAGCATATATTAACTAATTTCAAGAGTCGGTCCTTCTTCCCAGAGCAAAACAGTCCCAGGGAGTGGAAAGGCCAGAGGTCTCTACTAGAGAAGTCTCAGCATCTGTACCGGACTACAGTCCCCAGAATTCTAGTTGGGAACCGGATCTGTTGTCTGCATAAACAGAGCCGTGTGTTTGCAGGTGCAACAAAGAAGCCACTTGCTCCTACCTGCCCACTATTCACAGCGCTGTGCTGAGCTGAGCAGGTATAAACCACCATAGTCAAGAACTTCTTGAGCTCCGCCAAATTGCCTAGAGAGGAGGGGATGCCTGCAAAAGGGAAATAAACCCTCAACAGGAATCTCTCAGGAGTAATAGTGAGGTGTGAAGTCCCCGAATGCAGGAGCTGCACGCCTGCAATCACTCAATGTCCAACATCCATCAGATTTCCAATAATCAGCCTGTTTTTATCGTGTCATTCCTTGTCCAGAAGGTTAATATTAGAGATGGGTACAAACCGAAAAAAAATGAACCATGCAGTTCATGGTTCATCAAATTTCACGAACCACGAACTTTCACGAACCTGCCCCTGGTTCGCGAACCAGTTTGTTGGGTTCATGAAAATGTAACATCCAGGTCAGAAAATCATCACTTCCGGGTCAGTAGAAGGTCACTTCCGGGCCAGCAGAAGGTCACTTCTGGGTCAGCAGAAGGTCTACAGGAAATCCATCCCCTGTTGCATAGGAAACTGATTTAATTAGCACCAGGCTGTCTGCAGTCACGAACCAAAAATCAAACCACACGAACCAGCCTAAAGTTTGTGGCGGTTCACCAGCAATGGGATCTGACGAACTGCGGTTCATGAACCACGAACCAGCCTGGTTCGTGCTTAATTTTGGTTCGTATTTTGATTTGTGCCCATCTCTAGTTAATATATCACCTGTCCACCAAAGCATTTACTGTTAATGACAGTAAAAATCAACCCAACCCAAACACAAGATAACCATTCATAAAAATGAAAACCATCAAAATTACTTTTCCAGAAAATCCCGATAGCAGCAGCAGCAGCACAGCAACAATTAGAGCTCTGAGGATCTTCCAGGGGCTGAGCCTGCCTGACACCTTTTCCTTGTGGCTTCCCCATCATAGTCCTTATCTGTAGGTCCCGTCTATCTCACATGGTTTGGATCTCATTACACCACATTTGTTAGAAGAGGAGGACCCTATGCAATCCCTTTCCTCAGGTTTCGGAGGGGGACAAACCAAAAAGTTAGAAAGATAGAGAGGTCAGGGCATCTGTCTACTGCTCTGACTATCTTTTGATGTGTAGATTGCTATTCTCAGGACTTCCTTCTTGTGACATTCTTCTCTTCCTGGCTTTGTCACAGCCACCTTCTCCTTATCCCTTCTTTCCATCTTGCAACCATGGATGCAGGACTTGCTCTGCCATCCATGTCCATCCTTAGACTAGATAGGTAGTTAGGATTTTTCTCTCCTCCTTTCTTATCAGAGTATGGAGTTCCTATAAGAAAGAACTCTTATTTCCTTTCTAAATACAAACAAGTATACGGTTTGTTACTTTCTCTCCTGCACACACACCAGCCAGCATAACCAGCTCACACCACCATAACCACGCTTTCACTGCAAATAATATACTCTGCTTACAGCCCTAGTATGGAACCCTTTAATTAGGTTTCTGAGGCCAACATACGATTTATTTATCAACACTAAAGTGCACTGACAAGCATGGTGTGGAGGCTTCACAGGTATATTCTTAACCCACCCCATCCCTAGAGGAGACTGGACCGTACCCGAGGACTTGCGCTTCAGAAACCCTTCCACAAAGATCTCCTGTATCCAGCATTGCAGCTCAGAATCTTCCCTTACAGAGGAATCACTTTTATAATACAAGTCAACGATGCCCGAGACAAAGCTGCAAGGAAAAGGCAGGGGCTGGTCAGGCGTCCACAAGAAGCCTCCCACAGACAACACAAGCATGTCCAGTCACACAAGCAAAGAAAATCCTTGCAGAGTAGCATGGAAGCAAGGAGGGAAACTGCATTGACAAATGGTAGGTACTGGGAGCCAGAACTCTAGAGGCGCAGGGAAAAAAAACAGTCCTCCTGAGGAATTACCTTATATTTATCAAAATTATTTGGGCTTCTGGAAATGTCTACAAATCAGGGTGAACTGACCATCATAGCCTCTCCTGGTGGGCCAGCAGCCTGCGCCTTCACCTAGGCTAGGCTAGCCCCGTGGTGAGCAGAGTGCAGCAGGGAAGGCTGTGCCTGGCTGAGCCATGTGCAAGTTGGGCTGGGCTGGGCTGGGCTGGGCAAGCAGGCAGGCTCTTTCTCCCTCCTTCCCCCTCTCTCTCCCTCCCTCCTGTTCCAATAGGCAACTCAGCATGCCTTGGTCATTGGCTTGGGGGGGGGGGAGACACTGCATGTCTCTCTGTAGGTACGTGTTACTCTCTTGATAAGTAAGCTGCTTCTCTTTGGGTCACTCTAAACGTAACTTCCTTCATAAATTTGCTACGGAGCCAACCTGGGCTCGTCAGACACACAGCAGCTCTGGGGAATGGATTGCGTTAAAAAAGGAAGAGTTTTTCCCCCATGCGAAAACAGTGTGGGAGAGGATTTTCCCATTTCTGCTGCTGCACGTGGAGGTATTGAATGCACCTGCAGCAGCAGAAACAGGAAAATCACACACACAGAGACTGATTTTGCATGAGGGGAACCGCTTGGAAGAAAAGCAGGAGCTTTCCCTCCCCCGTGGCAGCTTTCTGAGCCCATTTGGTCTCTCCCTTTTTTACGCAAGCTATTCAGCAGAGCTGCATGATACAAGATCTTCCATGGAAAACAATTATGTGCTATTTCCTGATTTAATAATGAAAGTGCACAGTGCTCATAACTGAATAAATATACATATATAACAATATCACAGTACATCCAATAAATATTTGTAATAAATATTGATAAAAATGTTCACATCCTATGATTATTCAGGTCCCAGTTCATGACTTCTAAGGACCATTCAAGCTCTTGATCTCTCAGCATCAAAGTGCTTCAAGGTGCTGAGAAGCAAGCGGCAAGAAACCTGTTCCAATATTGATATGTTACTCCAGATTCAGAGGTAAGTCCTGTAACAGGTAAGTGGTAATGTTCTTACTTCGCAAGAACATTACTTGTGTTTATGCTTGTCTTTACAAATGCCTGTTATTTTCATCACTGGCCAGACTGAACAACTGATCTGCAAAGAGAGTGTCTCTACAATCAGTATTCCCAACCGTTGCATGAATAAGTCCAGGATTAGATGTCCATCCATAATGTTCAACCGGCAGCTAGCTCCAATCCTGTTTCGGGTTACCTTTCTCAAGGATGTCATAGATACACAAGCATTATCAACATTGTAGTCTGTATTTTCTCTTGCAGTGTCTCACAGAATGAATTCATGCACTTTGATGTTAAGAGATCAAGAGCTTGAAAGGTCCTTAGAAATAGTGAATTGGGACTTGAATAATCATAGGATGTGAACATTTTTATCAATATTTATTACGAATATTTATTGGATGTATTGTGATATTGTTGTATATGTATATTTATTCACTTATGAGCACTATGCACTTTCATTATTAAATCAGGGAACAGTACATAATTGTTTCCCGTGGAAGATCTTGTATCTTGGACTACAGACTAACACGGCTAGATCTATCTTAAGGTAGGTGTTTAGATTTCGTAGTGCCCTTTAGTAGAGCATAGTATTTCTGCACGAGCCAAGCTTGGCTCTATGGAGAACTTGTAAAGGAAGTAATTACGGCACATTGCGGAAAAGGCTTCGGACTGGGGAGCTCTACTACCAAACAAAATATAACTATTTCTAATACTTTTCCAGAGCTTGAACTTCTTCCTGCCTTTTGGCCTCCCATTTCATTACAGGGCATTACAAGTGCTTTCCGTTGCTCCTACCGCATGCAGACCCACCCACCCACTCCCAGCCTGACCTTTCCACAGCCTTCCAGATCTTGAGGCCATCATCTCTGTAGTAGTAACTGGGCATGGCAGTCACCCCACGAGCGTCCAGCTCCTCCCCCAGGCAGAGGGAGGAGTAAGTCAGGGCTTCTGTGCCCTTCTGCAGAAGTACCATGAGGCCTTCGTAGCCAGTGCCAGTTGCCTGGAAAGGGGATAGAAACAGGGCCATCAATGTATCTGCAGGACCGCCTCTCCCTATATGAGCCCCGGCGGATGCTTCGATCCAGTGATAAACAGCTGTTAATGATCCCGGGCCCAAGGAGGCCTGCCTAGTGTCAACAAAAGCCAGGGCCTTCTAGGTCCTGGCTCCAGCCTGGTGGAATGCTCGGATGTGCTATCTTTCCGCAGGGCCTGTAAGACAGAACTGTTCCGCCAGGCATATGGTTGACACTGGCTAGGGCTTCCCCACTGGCCGAATAGAGGGAAATCTGCCCTCCCTATCAGATGTATTCTCCACCCAGCCTCTCTGTTAAACATCTGTGGAGAGGGCTGGGTGGTGGATCCTTTTTTTTTGAGAAGTGCTGCCACATTGTTTTAAATATTTATACTTGTGTGATTTTATTTCTGTTTTAAAGTGTGTGTGTGTGTGTGTGTGTGTGTGTGTGTGTGTGTGTGTGTGTATATGTTTTATGTTGTATGTAATCCGCCCTGAGCCTACTGTGGGATTAGCAAATATTAGTAAAGACTATGGATTAATCATATAGCAATAATAGTAAGCTAGCAAGAAGCATAAGATGGATTCTTTATGTTTTAAAGTAACTGGTCTCTGTCTTTAGCCACCCCCCCCTTCTTCTCCCTAGCTGTACATGGAAAGAAAGAATGTCTATCCTTGAAGATAGATAACTGGACAGTCCTGCCAGTATATGAACAGGGCAAAGCTAGAAACAAAGGGAGAATTATAAGTTCCACCCCCTTCCCCCTTTTGGAGAAGAGAGTTTGTGTAGAAAAGTAACCAGTTGTGGAATGAAGGAAGATGCTGCTATGGAGACCAAGAAAGGATGGTACATGATGTTGTCGCGAGACTGAACGGTGGACAATAGTCCAATGTAAAGGTATAAAAGTGATCAGGTGCCTTATTCTGAATGTGACTTTCGTTTCTCCAAAATGATGTCACAAGCCCTTAAAAGAAGCATGTGCTCCTTTGTTCTGTGGTACATTCTAAGCTCATTTTGTAAGCTGGTACCCTATATTTGCAAATATACTCTGTTACAACAGCCCTTGTCTGTCTCATCTCTCTTTTGCTCAGAAGATTGGAAGGGGCAAAGGGAAAGAGCGCTTTTTTGTGCAACACTACTATTGCAGGGAGGGCGGAATATAAATTGAATTAAATAAATAACTAAATCCCCTGCAAGGCATCTAACCTTCGCTTGTCTCTTGGGCTAGGGCAGAAATGGGGCGGTGCTTACCTTGTCGAAGACGCCGTCCTTCCCAATGAGACGTTCCCGGGCCAGCGTGTTGATGTGAAGGGTGAAGCGGGTGTGGGGTATTAAGAGCTGAAAGAGAGAGGAATGCAAAAGAGGAAGAGGTGTGATGTCGGTTTGCTTCCTGGCTCCCAGCCTCCCTCCTAAAGCAGACCATTGCCTGAAAGTGGGCCAAGCTAGAAGTGACGAATTACACTTGAATGGCAAGTGAACAGACTCACGTGTATTCCTCCCTGTTCACTTGCGCTCCACTTGATCACTACATGGAGTGCAAGTGGAGCGCAAGTGAACAGGGAGGAATACACGTGAGTCTGTTCACTTGCCATTCAAGTGTAATTCGTCACTTCTAGCTTGGCCCTGTGTTGCCGGTCTGTGCTTCCTTTTGGAAGAGGCACAGAATCCAGGATATTTTATGTAGATTAAGTTCAGATAAGAGAGCTGTACTGTAAGGAAACGGTGCAGACAGATGCTGCTAAAGGGGAAGGGACTGTGGACTATACTATGTGCACCTACTGAGCAGTTTCTGTGTTGTTTAATATTTCGTGTTAAATTGCTTATGTTTTGTTTCAGTATTGTCTTCAGCTCTGGATTGGACTCTGCTTGTATTCGAATTTCTGCAATCCATACCATATTGCAGCATTTTTTCAAATGTTTGATCATATTGACCTGCCCTGTGTAATCCACCTTGAGTCTCCATGAGAAAGGTGGAGGATTATAAATAACATAAATAAATTTTAAAAAATAAATTTACAAGCTCATGTTTCATACTCGCTTCTGCTGGCCACAGGGGGAAGCACAGAAAAAGAACTCAAAAGCACTTCTGAAACCTCCATCAGAAATTTACCTGGCACTTCCCAAACATCTCAGCTGACACCAAACTAGAATCTCACTTTAAAGCAGGGCCGATTCCAGACGACTAACCTGAAGGCGCTGCATGCCGCCATGTACCGGATCGCGACGGGGAAAACGCGAAATATCACGTTTTCTCACGCAAGTTTGGTGCAACATCGCGCCAAACTCGTGCGAGAAAACACGATATTTCGCGTTTTCCACGTCGCGATCCGGAACATGGCGGCATGCAGCGCCTTCAGGTTAGTCGTCTGGAATCGGCCCTGGTGTGACTCCTATCCCATATGATTATTGGAATGCTCACATCATAAATTTTATCACAAATTATGGATTGCTCCTATTTTAACTAAATGATCTTTCACTGTATCAAAAGATAATATGGTCATAGAATCCTAGGGCTGGAAGGGATCTCTAGGGTCATCTAGTCCAACCCCCTGCACAATGCAGGCAATTCACAGCTACCTCCCCTCCCCACGCTCCCAGTGACCCCTCCTTCATGTCCAGAAGATGGCAAAACACAGATAGTCCCCGATCTGTGGGTGGATAGGGTCTCACCACATGAGACAAAATACACTCGAATTACACGGATAGTTCAAGTGTATTTGAGTGTCATTCAAGTGTGTTTTGTCTCGTGTGGTTTAACCCATAGACTCCCAAGGACTACGTTGGCTGTGGCCAAGTATCTCTCCACCATATTTTCCTTAAAGAAATAAAGACTCCTTATCCGCTGTTCAAGATCTTTGGATTAAAGGAGCTTGAAAGGAAAGGAAAGGACTTTAAAGCAAGCTGGATCCTTCATTCAGTACTATATCCCTGGATTGTCTCAGAGCTGGAAGAGGCCTTAGAAGCTCATTCCACACTCAGTGCAAGAAATCCAAAGCAAGAGCATCACTTACAGAATGCGTCCGTCACCTGCCTGAGAGGCACTAGCGAGGGAGGGAAAGTCCTTGGTTCCTTAGCTGGTCTGTACTGGTTATTAACTGTAAATAAATCTGATTTATTGATGGTTCCTTAGCTGACCCATTCATGCTGTTCCAGCCTTGCCCTCTGGAACAGCAGAAAAGAAATGTTCGCCCTCCTTCCTGTGCCAGCCCTTCAAATACATGCTTGATCGTGTCCCAGACTTTGGCCTTCCCTTCTTCAAGCTAAACATAACCAGTTCCTTCAACCTTCCCTCACTGGACTGTGTTATACAGCAGCATCTCATGGACATGCTATGTGCTCTCTTGTGAAATCCCCTCACCTTGTAGAGCGGGTGGCACATCGGCAGCTGGCGGAGGGTGGCCAGGGTGAACACCTCAGCTATCAGGTGTGTGTGGAGCAAGTGGGTGAGGGCCTGGTGAACATGGAAGTCGGCGTTGCGCACCCAGGTCTTGGCCAAGATCCAGTCCCACTCAGAATCACTCGGCAGGAAGATGGGAGCCTCCGGGCCGGGGGTCTGGCTCAGCTGTTGGGAAGAGGTGAAAACAGCATTAGGTGGGAGCCAGCAGGCACGCTCTGGAATGAACCAGGATTGCAGACGGACCAGGAATACTTGTGCGGTTTGCTGGGCTGCTGCCTCTCTTTCTCTAAGAGTTACATGCCAAGCAAGCAATGCACCCCGGGCGGAGCAGGCGGCATGTCCTGCTTGCGGGCTTCTGGGAGGCTGAGCCAGATGGGTCCTTGGTCCAATCCAACAGGTCTCTTCTTATGACCATATGGATCCACTGCTTACGGTTTTTGCAGCCATGCCCGCTTGGCCACTCACAGGGCCATGGAGGACAAAAATGCTGATCATGGCCACTAGGTGGCCTCTCCAGCTGCCTCCCTTCTTCTCCCCACCCGGACGCCCTGCAGGGCCAACCTGGTACCCCTTCCAAGCACCCGACCCCATCACCTGGATGGCGAGGGGCACCAGCCGATTCTGGGGCGAGAGGTGCAGCAGGCAGAGCGGGGCTGTGATGAACTGCTTCTTGTGATTATTGAAGCCTGCGGGGACCCCCTCCAGGATGCCATAGTCGACAAGGAAAATGGTCCCTTTCTGCGGAGGAAAGGAGCGCAGACAAGACTTCAGATCAAAAGGAAAAAATGCTGGCGAGGGGAGCAGGGCCCTCTGCCCGCATGTGGCTTTCCCCCCACTGTGGTCTCAAGGGTGTCGTAAAAACCCTCCCCTCCACCTGGCTACTGACCTCGAGTTCCTTCTCTAGCGTGGTGCCGCAGCCCAGGGATCTGCCTACCATCTCCTGGGTCACGGGGAATTTGGAGGGGATCTCTGTGCATTTCTTGATCATCTGGGGGTTCAGTCCATTTAGGAACTGGTATGCAAAGAACTCATCATTCTTCCACTGCTCTGTGGTGTATTCTGGAACAACGGACACCAAGGCAAGTATTTGAGTGAGCAGAATCTGTTCTCAGAGGGAAGCACTGAAACATCCTAATCACTCGGACACTTCAAGTGGTCATTTGGCTCGTTGTGCCTCTCTCCCGGTCTTGGAGACTCAGGAAAGTTACATCAATAGACCCAGGGCTCATTTCAAGGGGGAACGCACAGGAACACAGTTCCGGCAGTTCCCCAAAGAGGTCACATGTCAGGTGGCCCCGCCCACCTGACTCTCAGCCATTTTGGGCCCGTTTCAGCCTGGATTGGGGCTGAAACGGCCCAGATCGGGCCTCTGGCGGGTGGTGGATCACTCTTCCACTCAGCAGCGGCCCAATCCTGACCATTTTGGGCCCCTTTTCAGCCCCTTTTTGCCATTTTGGGCCCAATTTCAGCCCTGAATGGTCAGGACTGGGTCCAAAACAGCCAGGGTAGGTGATGTCAGGGGATGCGGCATATGCAAATCAGTCATGCTAATGACACACGTCTGGTGATGTCAAGGGGCGTGGCATATGCTAATGAGTTATGCTGATAAGTTATGCTAATGAGTTCCTCCCGCTCTTTTTCTACGGAATGACCCCTGAATAGACCAAACAGCCAAGATTCATTGGTCCTTATAGCGTGTTCCGTGTTGAAAATGAAGATTTCTCTCTGTCCTTGCTTGCTTGTATTTTGCAGGTATACTGGAATGCAGCAGTAATACAAACGATCAGGGGCAGCTTCTCAAAAGCTTTTAGCAGGGCCACCGTCTTACCTGACAGACGGGTCTTATTGAACCAGAAGACCTCCTTGATGTGCTCCAGCTCCTTCCAGGACTCTTGGCTGTCAGAAAACCCCTTCAGCTTCAGTTCCACCTTCCTAAGGATACCAGAACAGGGCGGAGAATGAGGTACCACACTTCAAGAGGCTTCACGTGAGTAGAGAAGAAACCGCCCTCCAGTGGTGAGAACCTTGGCCCATACATTGTGGGGCACCGCCCCCACAAGTTACAGTCTCCTACTACATGTACAAATGGCAAAGGGGACCAATGGTCAGAGTCAGTGAACTACACTTGGGGGCATGCAATTTCCTCATGGTTGTAACTTCTGAGTTGGACATTTTGTCTTACGTGAGGGCTGCCTTGTGCCTCTTGGTGAACATTCCTAGAAACTCCCTGTATTCTAATGAGAGCATCACTCTTGTGCTGGAATTCTCCTGCCATCCCCCTTTGTGTTTACATTTGGCTGAACCAGGGCTTTTTTTCAGCGGGAACGCGGTGGAACGGAGTTCCGGCACCTATTGAAAATGGTCATATGGCTGGTGGCCCTGCCCCCTGATCTCCAGACAGAGGGGAGTTTAGATTGCCCTCCACGCAGCAGCGCGGAGGGCAATCTAAACTCCCCTCTGTCTGGAGATCAGGGGGCGGGGCCACCGGCCATGTGACCATTTTAGTCAAGGGCAATTTAAACTTTAAAAAAATTCCCCCCTTGTTCCAGCTGACCCAAAGTGATGTCATTGTGTGGTCCTGAGTTCCACCACAGAGTTCCACCACCTCTTTTCCCAGAAAAAAAGCCCTGGGCTGAACTAATGTCATCGCTTATCTTATTTGCCTACTGAGCCCTCCTTGTGACCAATTCCTCACTTGGAACTAGCTGTAGCAGGGGAGCATCCCCCATTCTCTTTCCTGGCCCCAATCCTTCCAAGCAGCTGTTGTCCAGCAAGTGACAGCAGAGGCAAAGTTGTTGCCCAACCTTCTCTGGAAGCTTCCTCCCTGAAGAGAAGAGTCCCAAACTAAGCCAAAAGGTATGTTCTTAGTCCTACATCCTTGTGGACTGTCATGCATGCAAGCATCCATGCCATTATTGTGTTCTGCATCGTATTACTAAGAGTGATATAATGCCAGAGTTATATACTGTATCTTATGCATTTTATGTAAGTCATCTGAGGGTGTCTAGACTGCTAATACTAATTTCCAGAGGAACCAGTGAGCCCTTTGTTATCTCTAAGAAATATGCGCTTTCACTTCTGAGTGTCCTTGGACCGGAGCTGCAGCTCTGTACTGAAATGTATCTTTTTCACAGGAGGGAATGATTCTACTCTGTACTTTGTGTAGACTAAACTAATCTGTTCCCATGTAACTTTTTGGGTTTTCACGCCTGAATGCTGACGGCCCAAAGGGCGAGAGAACATCCCCTATAAATAGTAGTCCTGTTGTTTGAATAATCACTTCTGCCAACTTCTACCTATGAGTGCATACCTGAACTGAATATATCTCTGAATAAGGTTTCTTCAACCAATGCACCTGCGTGCTTGCTGTGAGGGGCTTGGGGATCTAACTGCCAGGGACTACTACTCTAGGACTGACATGAGAAGAAACTGGCTTGCCCAGTCCCTAAGGTTCTTCTAAGTATCCCCCATGCAGTCTTGTGAAAAGGAAATCTGGAACTCTGCACAGCTTTGATAAGAAGCCCTCCTGAAGCCAAAGACTTTCCCAGCTTGCCCAGGTTCAATTCTGCAGAAGCCCATATAAAAGAATCTGCTGGCAGGCAAGCCAACGGCTTCTCCTTGGTGTTCTTCAGCTGCACTTGGATGCCACTTTCTGATTGGCTTGCACTGCACAGTCACATCCATAGGAAACGCTGTGCTGGATGTGACCTGGGGTCCATCTAGTCCAGAGCCCTGAGCCATTTGGTGGCCAGCCAGTTGTCCTGGAGGGCCAGCAGGCAAGGCCTTCCCCCATTGCCACCTCTGAATATGGAGGTCCCTTTAGCTGCCACGGCTACTTGCCTTTGATGGATCCCTCCTCCACCACCATCTGTCTCACCCCCTTTGAAAGACATCTGTGCTTTTGACCATCACTATGTCCGCTGACAGTGAATGCTATAGCTTGATTACTCGTTGAGTAAAGTATTCCCTTTTGTCTGTCCTTGAATCTATCGCCCGTCAACTTCACTGGATGTCTCCATGTTCTATTATTATGGGAGGAGAAGAAATTCTCTCTACCTAGTTTCTCCATCCCATACCAAATGGTGCCCCTGCCCCTTCAATTGTCTTTTTTCCAAATGGAAGATACACCGAGGTGTGCTTCCTCACCCATGGCTTTCTGTCTGATCCTATGAGGCCACTCTGCCCATCAACTGTTTATCTCACCCTTCAAGGCACTCAGGATGGTGTATGTGGCTTCCCCCCACCCCATTTTACCTTTACAATTAAGAGGTAGAGGTTCTGAAAAAAGATGGACATACCCAAGGTCACCTACTGAGTTGGGTGGCCAAGTGGAGACCTAGATGCAGAGGAGTTAGCCATGTTAGTCTGTGGTAGCAAAATCAAAAAGAGTCCAGTAGCACCTTTAAGACTAACCAATTTTATTGTAGCATAAGCTTTCGAGAATCAAGTTTAAAATTGGTTAGTCTTAAAGGTGCTACTGGACTCTTTTTGAAGTGGAGACCTGAAACCCAATCTCCCAAGTTTTTGCATTTGCTATATCATATACTATTTCCTAACTTTGCAGTCCAGTCTTATTACAATGTTTGTTACGCGTCTTATACTTTTCTTACTGCATTCTTAAATTGAGTCATCTGTCTTGAGTCTCAGTAAGAAAAGCACTCTATAAATAAGCTAAATAAGTAAGTAAATAGATAAGCAAACAAGCTCTAGCCAGAAATCCTAACCAGGACTCGCCAGCGGCTTCCATCCCAGCCCTCCATCCCACCCATCACCAACTCCTCGGGCAAAAACTCCTTTGCTTCTTGGTTCTTCCTTTTTGAACATCATTTACTTGGCCTTGGAGCGTGTCTGAAACACCGATGACTTCACAAAAGAAAACTTGATATCTGTGTCCAATTGCTTGACCGATTCAACGTCCAGGCAGCGGGGGATGCCCTCAACCAACGTCTTCCATCTGTACAGATGAAAATAAATGCCCTTAGGAGGCCCCCAACACCATCCCACACCAACACTCCTAAGGACACAAGAAGAGCCTGATGGATCCAGTCTGGCACACTGTCTCACACAGCAGCCAACCAGTTACCCTGGAGGGCTTATAGGGCATAGAAATCAAGACCTTCCCCTGATATTGCATCCTCATTGGGATTCAGAGGTTGCTGCCTCTGCACATGGAGGTTCTCTTCGGTCACCATGGCTAGCAGCCATTGAGGGATCTCTCCTCCATTAATCTTTCCCACTTCCTTCTCCTGGGCGGGGGCAGAGCCCAGAAGCTGCTTCAAGAGCTAAACAGGGATCTTACTTATGGATATTTAGAAGCTCTACTCACCTGTAGTCCACCTGCCTCCTCTTCAGCTGTTCCTCGCGGTGCTTTTGGAGCAAGGGGAGCGTGTCCATCGCAGCCGTTTTTGCTGGAGGGACAGACACCCAAAAAAGGCCCATCTAACAAAAAAGTTCATCTCTGACCCAGACAGCCCCTGGTTTAAGCCAGCTTGTCAGTTCCCTGGCTCACAGGTCTGTCATAACATTATCTCAGCAAAGGAAGCTCTTTGAAGACTTGCTATTAGAGATAGTTCGTGCCGAACCGGGTCAGTTCGTGGTTCATGAACGGCAGTTCATCAGAGACCATTTCTGATGAACTGCCATGAAATTTAGGCTGGTTCATTTGGTTCGTTTTTTGGTTTGCCACTGCAGACAGCCTGGCGCCAATCAATCAGTTTCCTAGGCAACAGGATGGATTTCCTGCAGATCTTCTGCTGACCCAGAAGTGGCCTTCTGCTGGCCCGGAAGTGACCTTCTGCTGACCTGGAAGTGGCGATTTGCTGACCTGGGTGTGACATTTTCACAAGCCAAACAAACCGGTTCGCGAACTGGGGCAGGTTTGTGAAAGTTCGTGGTTCGTGGTTCATGAAATGCGATGAACCACAAACTACACGGTTCATTTTTTTCTGGTTTGTGCCCATCTCTACTTGCTATGTGCTGTGCCAGGGGAAATGCTGGAGTGTCTCATGAGCCATAGAAAAGGTGCCACAAGAGGAATTTACCACAACTAATTCCCAGGAGCGGCTATCCTTTTGGAAGGAGGCTTTGTATGGCTGCGGCTGGTATTCAAACTCATACCCTACCACAAACTTTGCAAGTTTTATAGGTGCTACTGGACTGTATTTATTTTCTACTGCTCAAGGAAGTAGGAAAGAGCAGCCTTGGAGCAGGACCACTTACCTGTCCCTTCCCGGAGCTCCAGCTTCTCAAGGTCTTGAAGCCACTGGTAGCATGGAAAAGTATAGTTTTGGCCCCGCGGGGAGATCACCGTGACAAAATTACAGTACCAGGGGGTTGAGAAGATACCAAGCAAAGGTTCTCTTTGGAGACAGAGGAGCAAAATTTCTCCCAGGTCATGCTCACAAGTAACTTCATATTTACTTTCCTGAAATGGAAAAATTGGAGGATTGGAACTTGGCATCAGTTGAGAGAGAGAAGGAACGGATGGCTGAGAGCCAGAATCTCTGAGTTCTAGGGTCATCCACACAGGTTACCTGTCCCAAGTTCAATGCTTTTAGAAAGCATTCCCCCCCCCCTTCTTCCCCATAACATTGTGGTGCATTTCTCTGATCTTGCTCAAACTTGCTTTGCTCCAAAATTTTGAGAAAGATCACAGTAAAGCCTAGATAGCTGCTGTGTGGGTGGGAAAATTCAGACTTCCAGTCCTACTTGCCAGCCATTTTTCCTTACCTTGTTTCCACCTCTGCCTTTCCTCCCCACGGCTGCCTCTCTCCCATCCGCTGCCACCACCAGGGTTTTTTTAAAAAAAACTGACACTAGAATATAGCAATATGCTATTGTAACAATAGGCAGTACCTGGCAACCAATGAGAGAGCTTGGGGGGCGGGGACATGGGGGGCTAGCATGCCAGTTGTGGAGTCATGTCAAAAATGGAAGTGATATAGGGAGCTCTAGGAAACACCAGAAACTCTACGCTGAAACCATAGAGCTTCCAGCTATTCCTAGAGCCACCTCTATGTCACTTCCGTTTTTTTACCGGAAGTGATGCAGAACTGCACATGACACTATGAGGTTTTAAAAATTTTTCCTCCCTCCCCTTTTCTGAGAAACAGAGGGCAACAGGAGCAGGCGGCAGGGGATCCTTCACCAGCGGCTTGGCAGCCCTGCTCCATCCTGGTTGGCCTTGTAACTCCTTGATAATCCTCTGTGCCCACAGACAGACATCTAGCCATTCCCTAGTGAGTTTCATACCCTCTTTCCTTTCATTGCTTACATTTCTCAAGTTGAGTTCGTACAGGGACTAAATCCTGATCTCTCTCCACCCCCCAATCACAGGGTTCAAACTCCCCATTACTCTCTGCACCCAAGACATTTTGATTGTGATTAGTCAGATAGTCCAGGTGAGCCTGATCTCATCAGATCTCAGAAGCTAAGCAGGGTTGGCCTTGGTTAGTAATTGGATGGGAGACCTCCAAGGAAGACAATGCAGAGGCAGGCAATGACAAACCACCTCTGTTAGTCTCTTGCCATGAAAAACCCACCCAGGGTCACTATAAGTCAGCTATGACTCGATGGGCCAAGGTGAACCAAGAATTGCAGAGCTGTAAACCAGTGTTGTGTAGTGGTTAGAGTGTCAGGCTCGAATCTAGGAGACCCAGGTTTGAACCCCCGTTCTGCCATGGATGCTCACTGAGTGACCTTGCTCCAGTCATACACACTCGGCCTAATCTACCTCACAGGGCAGTTGTGAGGATAAAATGGAAGAGAGGAGGTAAGACACTTTGGGTGCCCATTGGGGAGAAAGGCAGGGTAGAAATGCGATAGACAGACGGACGGACAGATAGATAAAGCAAGCCTTCCTGGGCATCTTCCTGGAAGCCACACCTGGGCCTGCCAACCGCCAGGTGCGGCCTGGGGCTCTCCTGGAATGAAGTGCTCCTGCTCTGCCTGCAGGAGGTCCCGGGTTCAACGCTTGGCCTCTCCAGCTAAACGCACCAGACTGCTGCTGTTGGTGTGAAAGACCCCAAGGGCCAAGCTAGGGCCAAGTGACAAGTGACGAAAGACACTTGAACGGCAAGTGAACAGACCCATGCGCATTCCTCCTTGTTCACGTGTGCTCCACTTGCGCACGTGAACAGGGAGGAATACATGTGAGTCTGTTCACTTGCTGTTCAAGTGTCTTTCGTCACTTGTAGTTTGGCTCCTAGATGTGCAGTTTTTTAAAGAGTTGGATCTGGGTTCTCAACCCTGACCCAACTCAGGTTTCCACAGCCATACCGCAGTTAAAAAGTAAATGGCTGTTAGAAAATCAAAGCGAGCCCAAATGGCCTCAGAATGGCCGAATCCACATTACCTCCGCGCGTCCCGGTGTTGCACTAACTGTCCGCTAAACACCCGGAAGTATAGCGTCTTTCAAGCGCGATTTCTGAAATCGCGCTTGAAAGACGCTATACTTCCGGGTGTTTCGCGGACATTTAGCGCAACACCAGGACGCGCGGAGGTAATGTGGATTCGGCCAATGCCTCCACGGGGGAAGGAGGGGCTCCTCCTTCCCCCCTCAAGCCATTTCCCCTGCCACAATAGCACGGGAGGAGTTTCCTTCCCCCCCCCCATTTTTATTGCTCCACCTGCACAGAATACTCCACGGGGAGTTGAAAAAACATGGGGGGAAACTCCTTCCCCTGCTATTTTGACAGGGGGGGATGGCTTGAGGGGAGAGGGAAGAGCCCCTCCTCCCCCTGCAAAAGTCTACTGAGGCCATTTAGGGTCTCCTTTATTTTTAACAGTTACTCCCCAAAGCTGCTGTGCAGCTGCAGGGAACACAAGTTGGGTCTGGGTTACCCTTTAAAAACCTGCACGTCTAGATGGTCGTTGTGGGTTTTCCGGGCTGTATTGCCGTGGTCTTGGCATTGTAGTTCCTGACGTTTCGCCAACAGCTGTGGCTGGCATCTTCAGAGGTGAAGCACCAAAAGACAGAGATCTCTCAGTGTCACAGTGTGGAAAAGATGTTGGCAGGTTGTTGCCAAAAAGATGTTGCCAACATCTTTTCCACACTGTGACACTGAGAGATTTCTGTCTTTTGGTGCTGCACCACAGCTGCTGGCAAAACGTCAGGAACTACAATGCCAAGACCACGGCAATACAGCCCGGAAAACCCACAACAACCATCGTTCTCCGGCCGTGAAAGCCTTCGACAATACATCTGCACGTCTAGATTGGCCCTGAGATGCCAGAGAGCTGCTATCACTCTGCATAGAGAACACTGACCTTGACAGAGCAAGGGTGTGATTCATTATAAGACAGCTTCATGTTTCACAACTGATCTCCAGACCACAAAGATCGTTCCCTCTGGAGAAAATGGCATTTTCAGAGGAGGTATGCTATGGTGTAGCATAGATCTAAGTGATACCCCTCCCCAAATTCCCTCCTCCCCAAATCTCCAGGAATTTCCCAGGGCACTGTTGGCAAGCCACTCTGTTCAATCAGCCACTTGTGGGGGTTTTTTGCTTCTCTGTTTGTGTGTGTTTTAAGCTTCTTGCGTTACTCATGTTTTTCCTGTGCTGAGACCTGCCTTTCTGGATGACTTCTGTACGTCCGTCACTGCTTTTTCGAGTTAATTTGGGGGTAGTTGGGGTTATTTTTCAGGGCCTTTAAGCATTCCCAGAGGATTTCATATTACATATCCCTCTTTTTTATCGTGAAAAGCTTTCAAGATGGATGCTATGACTTCAGAACACCATCGCTCATCAGTCAGAAAAGAACCCATTGTGAGGGGGATACAAAACTAGCATCGATAAATATAAATAAATGTTGACAAAATGATCTGTATTACACTCAGGGCTTTTTTTCAGCTGGAACGCGGGGGAACGGAGTTCCGGCACCTCTTGAAAATGGTCACATGGCTGGTGGCCCCGCCCCCTGATCTCCAGACAGAGGGGAGTTGAGATTGCCCTCTGAGCCGCTCTCAATCTCAACTCCCCTCTGTCTGGAGATCAGGGGGAGGGGCCACCAGCCATATGACCATTTTCTCCGAGGGCAACCCACTGAATTCCACCACCTCTTTTCCCAGAAAAAAAGCCCTGATAATACTTATGTATGTGCAGATGGCAATTTAAATCTCCTTGTATAGTAGCAATGTTATTTGGAACTCAGCCATGGCTTATCTACTCCCATGAAATTAGGGCACCCCTTGGGTAGAAACAGTCACTCCGAAGAGTTTTGATAGTGCATGTCTTAACAGGAAAAGCTTCAAGCAAGCTGGCCCAGCTATTACAAAAGATGTTTATTTCAGGCACATACACCAACACCACGTGAGAATTCAAAGCCAGTTACTTGTGGGTTTTTTTCCAAAGCAGTTTAGTTCTGCTTTGAGAATATTTTTCCCTTATTTGAGCAGTAATCCAAGGACACGAAGGAGAATAGTTCTTAAAAGAAAATGGGGCGCTCCCAGGTTGCCCTGCCCTGCCCTGCCCAACCCACTCCCCTCCCATCACAACTCACCTCTGCGGTGAAGAACTTGGAGGTCAAGCTGCCCAGACTGATTGGGGGGCTCTCGCCTTCGGTGCCCACGAAGGAGAGGGAAATGGGATCGACGGTGCCCAAGTGGAAAACATTGCTCGTGGACACAGAGACAAGATATTTGGCCATGCCGGAGCCCAGATCTGGGGGAGGGGGGGAGACGATTCTCTGCTGCTTGTCTTGAAAAATTGTGGCGAGGAGAGGAAGTTTTAGTCTGTTCCAACCAGCCACCTCAACTTTCTCTCTACTGGACAGATTTTTGTAATAATGCCAACCATCATCGGTAAAACAACCCAGCCCTTATCCGGCAGCAGCTCCACCCCCCCATCAGCATAAGCTGGCACAGACCCAGGCAGCCTCAAGCATGCCAAATGTCAGGAGGGGGTGCTGGGCTCTAACATGTGCCGAGGGCTGCTTTGTGGCTTCCAGCAAGGCTCCAGCCGTGCCTGCGAGGAGGACATTCAAGAGATGGCTTTCAGCCACAAACTGTGCCTGCTTATAAGGTTGCCAACCTCCAGGTGGGGCCTGAAGTTGCAACTGAGCTCCAGAGTAGAGAGATCAGTCCCCAAGGAACAAAACAGCAGAGAGTGGAGTCTATAGAAATACATCTCAGTTGAGCTCCTGCTCCTCCTCTCCAAACACCACTGGCCTCACACCCCCCCAAGCCAGAGTTGGCAAACCCCATGCTTGCATGATAGAAAAATCTTGACTTGCTACACTTCTGCTTGTGAAGCAACTACCTGGCACACAGATATTCAACTGGTGAAGTTTCTTCCAGGCATGGAGAAGACAGCATGGCAAAAACCACCTTACGGAATGTCCAGCAGCTCTGGGAGTCTGAAAAGATGCTGAAAAGATGCCACCGCAACGGGCGCATGGTCTTGTTGCTTTTTTACTTGTGGTGGAGCCCACAACAGCTGCACAGCAGACAGCACCTCCTCTCCAGGTCCCTGGCTTTCTCTTAAGTTTGCCAGCCTCCAGGTGTGGCCTGGAGATCTCCTGGAATTACAGTTTATCCCCAGACTGCAGAGATTGTTTCCCCTGGAGGAAATGGCAGCTTTGGAGAAGGGACTGTATGGCATTATACCCTGCTGAGATCCCTCCCCTTCCCAAACCCCACCATCTCCAGCTCCACTCCCAAAAGTGGAGAGCAAGTGAATGGCAAGTGAACAGGGAGGAACACACGCGAGTCTGTTCACTTGCCAGGCAAGTGTCACTCGTCACTTGTAGCTTGGCTCTCAGTCTTACTTCTTGCTTGCACAAGTCAGCCCAAGATCCTCTCCTGAGCAGCTGCAAAGCAAAACCTGAGCGGTTGGCCAGAGGCACCCATGCAAGGTCGGGTACCTACCTAGTATCGTGCCACTCTCAGGTCAAGAGCCACTGTGCAGGATGCGCACACACCCACACAGCCCTCTTTGGTCACACAGCGCTTCACTGGAACTGCTAATGATATGCAATGGAGGAGGGGACAGCAATGTTACTAGCCACTTTACCCTCCCCCCCCCCTTTGGGGAGAAAAGCAGGTGTAAAAACCTAAATATTAATCACTGCCACCATCCCCTCCAGAGAGCACACTGGCCATGCGTTAGGTTGGGCCCCATCAACGTTGGCACCCCTCTTGGCTTCTGGCATGGCTATGGCTTAATACAGTTCCCATACTTCAGGACTGAGCCCAGGTAACCATTACAGGTTTGGGTGCCAAGCCACACCCTGAGAGCAAGTCTTGCATACAACCTTTGGTACTAGAAAGGCTGACTAGGGGTGTGTGTGTGTTCCTATTTCATTTGATTGAAGGCTTTTGGGCGTTCAGAGGAGCTGCATGTGATTGTTTTGTGTCTCTCAGTTGCTCAATGTGAGATGGACATGGCTTTCTTACAACAAGGGAGGCCAGGTTTAGTGAACTTTAAGGGGAAATTGTGGGGTGAAGGGCCATTCCTCACACTTGGTGGTAATGAATAATGTTTTATGGTGTTTCAATGGCATTTTCCACTGCCATTAGCCACCCATGGCTGAGATGCAGGACAGACAGACAGACCTCCCCGGAGTCTCTAGCTTTGCCTTTTAATTAGACAGCCACATAAAATCATTGACAGCCCCAAGACAAAACAGCTACCGCTACTCACATATGGTACAACATAGGAGAATGACCCACCCTCTGCAATGTTACAATGATTTTATATATATAATTATATATACATATGCAAACATTGGTGGCTCACCCACCCCAGTCCCACCCACAGATGCTAGTATTGCCTCCCCCATCCCTGAGATCTGAGAAAAACAGCATTGCAAAAAATATACAAGTAAATAAAACTCCCTGTCATTATTAATGACAGCCGTAAGAAGATTAAAGAAAAAGTACAATTTGTACACAGTCTATGAAAATGATAGACAGATTCTGAGGCTAGCCAATCTCTGCCCAGAGGGAAAACAGTGGGCGATCACCGCTGCCTGCCCCTTTAAGGAAGTAATTTTGTCTGGTGACAAATAGCAACGATCCCTTTTATCATTTTATCTCTCGATATATATATTAATTTTTCTTTCAAATGTGCCGCCTCACTGCTGTAAGAATGACTTGTATTAAAGCAAATATTAAACCAGTATTGCGTTGTGTATATTTAGCAAATCTTTGAAATTCAAAGATGGTTACTAAAAGCTTACCCCAGACAACCAGTTCCAACTGTCGCCTGTACCTGAAGACTCAAGTTAACAGTGCCGCCGTAAGCAGAGTTACACCCTTGGGCTTAGGAGAGTGTAACGCTGCTTAGAAAGGCAATGTGAGGTTATTGAGCATAACTTAGTAAAGAGTCCAGTAACCCCTTTAAGACTAACCAACTTTACTGTAGCATAAGCTTTCAAGAACCACAGCTCTCTTCATCAGATGCATCGTCAGATGAAGAGAGCTGTGGTTCTTGAAAGCTTATGCTACAGTAAAGTTGGTTAGTCTTAAAGGGGCTCCTGAACTCTTTACTATTTTGCTACTACAGACTAACACGGCTAACTCCTCTGGATCTATGAGTATAACTTGGAATTACAGAGAAGATCGGTATGGCCCATCCCTTTAAAACTGACTTGCTTTCTAAGGGACAGTTTGCTAAACCAGTTAAAAAGCAATGTGATCCACTAACTTGGCAGCAGATTTCAAAAATGTTATTTTTAATGCAAGTTATTTTTAAATTGTGGATTTGTTTTTAAAATTGCACATGGGCCGTTTCCCAATGGCTTACCTGAAGCCGCTCCATGCCGCAATGTTGTGGATCATGCCGGGGAAAACGCAAAATATCACGTTTTCTCGCACGAGTTTTGCGCGACATTGCGCAAAACTCGCTCGAGAAAACGCAGTATTTCGCATTTTCCCCAGCACGATCCACAACATTGCGGCATGGAGCAGCTTCAGGTAAGCCATCTGGAAACGGCCATGGTATCATCTTGGGAAGGACATTCCCTTCCATTCAAGAGAGCAGGGAGGAAATGCTTCTCTTAAGACTGAACACATGTTCACGGTAAAGCACAAAAAGATTGTGCAATTGTAAACCAAACTTCCTGTATGGTGATTTCAGACATCCAGGAGAAGCGCCTTAAAAACTGCCTTTGTGGTTTTGCAGCTTTAGAAGGAAGGGGCTACAAAGCACCTTGAGAAGGTGGTCTGAGTGAGTGCCTAAGGTTGCCAACCCCCAGGTGTGGCCTGGCAATCTCCCAGAACGACGACTGATCCCCAGACTCCAGAGACGAGTTCCCCTGGAGAAAATGGCTGCTTTGGAGGGTGGACAGCACAGCACTATATCCCACTGAAGGCTCCCCCCTTCCCCCTTCCCTGCCCTCCCCAGGCTCCACTCCTAAAACTCCAGGAATTTCCCAACCCAGTTGGCTACACTGCTGTGCCACACGGACGCATCATTTTACAATAAACAAAGTATACTTTGCCCCATTTGGAATGATCGCTAGTTCCTTATTTGCAAAGGTGTGCATATTTCATTAATTTAATTGATATATAAACTATATACACCAGATGCTCAAAATTAAACAAGTGCAATAAAGTTTATATATGTGCTGGCGGACCTGTTCTTCAGAACAAGATTTTCAATCGTCTACCAACCCCGAGATCTCCCCAAGATCTCCTCTCATTATGAGGCCTTGGGATCCACAGGAAGAGACCGCAGCCTCTCTGGTTTCTCTTCAGATCGCATAAATCTTTCGCCTTTTATTGAACGTCCGTTTTTAAAGCTCAACCAAATGTTCCCGGACTGCCCCTTTAACACAATTATGGGATCTTCCCAACAAGAACGTTTCCTCTGTGTCATCTTTTCCCCACCTTCCAATTATTTGAAATGCTTTCATTTAAAAAAATATTATGATGATGATTTAAGCTGTTTTCCAGCTCCTTCCGACAGCGCTTCTTACAATCAGTGTACAACCTATCAGAAGAAAGATCCAGCCAGCTCAAGTAAGAGCAATACAGTTCAAGACGAGAACATCTTCATTCCACCCGTGTTTGTAAAATCAATCAAAGGATTTACCACCGGTCTCTTTCTTCCGCCCTTCGCCCCCACAACAGATGTTGCAGATTATTTCTTTGCTGTTGAATTACTGAAGCTGATCTCTTCTTCAGTCCCTCCAAAGCTCCTCCTTCCCACCAGACCCAGCCAGGAGTGGCAACAGGCACAGCAGCTTTCTTCTCACCTCCACCTGTGCAGAAGCCGGCTGAGTCCGGGCAAGCATTCTCGGTAGAGCTGCCAACATGGCAGGAGAGGGGCCGTGGCTCAGTGGCAGAGCATCTCCCTTGGCATGGAGAAGGTTCCAGGTTCAATCCCCAGCATCTCCAGGTAAAAGGGCCAGGCTGTAGGTGAAGTGAAATACCTCTGCTTGAGACCTTCGAAAGCTGCAGCCAGTACGAGCCTCTTGGTTCATCAAAGTCAGTACGACCAAGGGAATGATTCAGTATAAGGAAGCTTCACATATTCTCAAGCTTTCTTGGGTTGCTCTTTCCTTAGATTTATCTAATGGCTGCCCAAAAGTCATTGTGGCACCTGGAGTTCTCCCGGAATTACAACTGATCTCCAGACTACAGCTAATGGTTCACCTTGAGAAAATGGCTCCTTCGCAGAGTGACTCTACAGCATTATACTCTGTTTAGGTCCTCCTCCGCCCCAAACCCTGACCCTTTCCCAAGTTCCACCTCCAAATCTCCAGGAATTTTGCAACTCCAAGTTAGCAATCCTAGTTGCTTTCTCTACCCATGGCAAAAAAGCACCAGGAAAAGCAAAAACACCACCTTTGAAGACAAAGTCGAGGTTTATGGGTTTATATTTTTTTTACTTCTAAATTGCAGGATGACAAAAACATTTTCCTGTGTGGAAAAGCTGTGTGTGTGATGGGGGCGTAATTTGGAGTAGAGGAATGTCAGGGAAAGGATAAAGTGTCCCCTCCTGCCTCCACCACTTCTGTACTATAAATTTCCCTTTCTCAAAGCCGTTTTCTTTTAAATGGCATTCAAGTTCAAGAATACAGGCTTGTAATAGATATTTCCCCATCCCAACTTCTTAAGAGAAAAACTAATTTTTAACAGCCATCTAATTATTCCCACAAAGCAACTCCGCCCTCTGGTGACTTGCCCTTGGAACTGCGTACCGAAAGAAGTGCTTAAAATCAATCCCATCGCTGAAGTGCTTAAATACGAGGTTCCTTTGCACGGTTTCATCCCCTGTAGAATCTCTAAGCACAACCTGTTTTACTCACATAGCTCCTCAGCCCCCAAATTCAGCTCCCACTTCTAATTCACATCAGTTCTCCAAGAAGAGGAGGAGTGGGAGATATGTCCTCCTCTTAGGCCAAGCCGTGACCCTGTAATATCCCTGCTTATGGTATGGGGAGGGATCTCATGTGGCCAGATCACCCCCACCCCTGGAAAACCACTCTCTTAAAAGTAAGCACCGTGTTGGGGTCACCTGGGCAGAAAGCCTCTTTGGGAGTGTCAAACTGGACCTTCCTCTGTATCCATCCTTATTCAATGACATTACAGTTTAAAGATAAGCCCTTTCCAGGGTAGAGCAAAGTCTCTGAAAAAGCAGTGGGGTGTGAACAGCCGCACTTGGATTTGTAGGTCCCACCATGCTCTTGTCTTTATGGATTGAAGTATAAATGGCCAAAAATATGAGTTAGCCAAGCCCCGGCTTCCCTCTGGCTTTTGTATTCAGGTCTGTGTAGCAAAATCCAGACTAGACAAAGTCTTAGCATAGACCTGCACTTTCTTTCTTTCTCTTTCATTCTTTTTCTTCCTTTCTTTCTTTGGTTGCTTGGAAAGTGAAAGGTGAATCCATCGGCATGCACCAGAACCAACAGGAGCAGCAGAAAAGGATGGGCCTGCTTTGATTCAGACAAGATGGCTGTGGGTAGAGGAGGCTGGGAGCCCCCGCAAGCGCCCAGTCCTGATTGGTCCCTCCTTCCACAGAGTCACTCCTCTCTACCTGCCTCCTTTGTGCACCAAGGGCTTCTTCAGAGCTGGTCAGAAAGCTCCAGCGGGCTGCAGATCTCAGCGGTTGTTTGCACTGGATAAACAGGAGCAATGAGAGGTTAGCTCTTTTCCAAAAGGGAGCCCTTCCCTTCCCTCAGGCCCCACCACCCCTTTCAGGGCCAAGGCAGGAGACAGGACATTCCTATCAATGATCAAAGAGATGTGAAGCATTGAGCAATCCTTAGGGAGTGATAAGGCAAAACCGACGGTTGTTATAAAGCGTAAGGAAGCCAGGATATTTAAACAGGGCTTTGAATCCCAGACCTCTCACTAGAAAAAGAAAAAGAAAAAAGGCAAATGTGATTTTCAGTTCCGTTTAGAACTCTGCATGATGGAGGGGGGGGGGGGAGAGATCAATGCTGCAATTAATCCAGTTTTTTCAATACCCAGGGGCTTTCGGTTAATCCTGCTTCACTTCAAGGCAGCAGACAGGGCACCCTTCATTCCCCCAGCCCAGACTCACCTCTGCCTCACCCCGGCTTCGAGCTCCATAGCCCCTCTCCGGCTAGATCGCCTGTCCCGGACGTGCTTTCTGCAGCTTCTTCCTTCGCTCTTCTGGGATCTCTTCCAGGCTGATGCCGTGGCTGCTCGTCCTGCAGCAGAGAAAAGAAACCGGAAGGTCACAAAGCAACCAGCCCGCCACATGCACACACCCCACCGCCACCACTGCCCTATTCTGTTCCAAAGAGGATGGTCCAGGCCTGGTCCCCTTACCCTCCCAGCAAGTCAGGAGGTGTGGGTATGGGCTTGTTGAATCCCTCTCGACCTGTCAGCCAGAATGTGTCTTCCACGCCTTTCCCCTAGAGAGGAAAGAGAGCTGTTGATTACAGGGAGAGGGGAAGAAACAATATCACCTGGGCTATTCGAGGAAAAGCATCCCAGCAGGTGGCAACCTGAGGCTAGCCCAAGCCAGCAGCTGCAAGGGCTAAGCACACCCTTTGCCATTCAATGCCCAGGTGAGAATCCTTCAGAACTCTGCAGGGCATCTGCTCACCACAGCCCCCGAGACAAGTATCATGTTCGGACTCTGGGGACGGAGCTTTGGACGGAAAGAGTGGTGGGATTTGGAGAAAGTGGTGGAGGGGTACCTTGAGCTCTGTTTTGCCCCGGATCTCCAGTCGGAAGCCTTCTTTGAGCGAATGCAGGATCTGGACCGTACGTATGTTGACATGGATTCGATAAGCTACAGAGGCGACAAAGGTGATGTTGGGGGGGTGGTGAAAGGTGTGGTTTCTCGCGCACAAGAACAAGTCAAAGATCAAGATTTGAGTCTGGTAGCACCGTAAAGACCATCAAGATTTCCAGGGTATAAGCTCTCAAGAGTCACGCTCCCTTCATCAGATACCTCGATACTTTTGTCAGCTTATAACATGGAAATCTAGCTGGCCTTTAAAGTCCTACTGCCACCGGACCTTGTTCTTCTATTGCAGACCAACACGGCTACTCAGTTGAAACTAGGAATGAGTCAAGATTCCCAAACAAAAGTCATCGAGGAGGGGCCACACCGCCCTCTGCAATCGCTGACGCCTCGGGGCCAGCACATGGTGCCTTAGGCTGCCACGTGAGAAACCCTAGCTGGAGCCCTGGGCTCAGCTGGGATGCACGCTTGGGAGCCAGGGCAGGTGTCTGCCGAGCACAAACTTCCACCCAATCTGAGCTGGGTTTACTCACGCAGGCCTGTGGACTCCATCCGGGAGGCTGTGTTGACAGTATCCCCAAAGAGGCAATATCGTGGCATCGTCAGTCCCACCACACCAGCCACGCAAGGCCCTGCCAAGAGGAAGAGCTGCATGTTGACATTACTGAAGTCCCGCCCTCAAGTCATAGCTGACTGAGGGGTTCCCCTGGTGGGGTTTTCATGGTGAGAGACTCACAGAGGTGCCTTGCCATTGCCTGCCTCTGCAGCCCTGGTCTTTGCTGGAGGTCTCCCATCCAATTACTAACCAAGGCCGACTGATCAGAAGCGAAGCAGGGTCAGCCTTGGTACTTCTTAAGGCCGCAGCTCCAATTTAACACCGGATGCCCGTCCCGAGCACCCACGCGTCCCTCACGAGGCAGGCGTACCTTAAGGAGAGGCATTCCCTCAGTGACTCCTCCTCCCTCCCCCAAGTTTTGACGGTTGTTTTATTTTTTGCGTTCATTTCAGGCTCTTGTTTTAATGATGTATTTGTCTGCTGCTGTTAAAGGGTTTTAAGATGAAGTTTTAATTTGTAAGTTTTAATTTGTTTCCCATCTTGGTGGCCCTATGTGGGCGGAAAGGTGGGGGTAAAAATCTTGGAAGGAAGGAAGGAAGGAAGGTGACGGTGCCCAGGGCCATGGCACATGGGCAATACCATGCTGCAGGGGGACATAAGTGCCACTGTGCAGCAAGCCAGCCTGCAGCGTAACTTACCTGAGTGCAAGCCAATGCGAATCCGTACGGGCATGTCTGGCATGTGGCGCATCCTGAAGGTCCCGACGGCGCTGAGGATGTCCAGTGACATGTTGGCGATCTCAGCTGCATGCCGGTTTGCATTGCGTTTGGGAAGTCCCGAAGCCACCATGTAGGCGTCCCCAATGGTCTCCACCTATCCATAAAAGAGCAGCTGTCTTGGAGGGGAGAGATGGAGACCCAGAGCCCAAACCTGTTCAGGATGCAGGAGCGCTCAGGCTCTCCATCCTCCCCTCGCAGGTTCACCATACCGCCCCAAGGCAGAGCAAGGTCCAGCCACTTCACAACCAAAGAGCAGGATCCTTGCTTGGCAACACCAAGCCTCGGTGTCCTCCGGTTTCCTTTCCCTCACGTCCTTGCCTCCCTGACCCCTGTCCCTCTCCCTGTCCTCTGCCACTCAAAGTAAAGATGGCTGAGAGTGCTGATCAGGGCACCTTATAGACGTCGTGGGAGCCGATGATGGCATCAAAGAGGGTGTAAAGGTCGTTGAGAAGGTCGACCACCTCGATGGGCTCACTCATGGCTGAGATGGTGGTGAAGCCCACAATGTCACTGAAGTACAGGGTCACCTCTTCAAAATACTCCGGCTCCACCGGTGCCCCCGTCTTCAGGGCCTCGGCTACTGACCTGGAGGGGTTGCAAGCAGAAAGATCAGTTGATCTGCTTGGATGTCTGGAAGGCTGGAGGTGACGGAAGATTTCAATGTCACACGCTTCCGATAACATTCATACAGTGTATTCAGTGTGCCCTTTCTACCCATTACCTTATTCTCCTTAAAAACACCCCTGTAAAGTAGGACAGAATTATTATCCTTGTGTTCCAGATGGGGGCTGTGAGGCTGCCTTAATGGCAGAGGTGAGAGTTGAACAGGAAGCCTCCCAGATTTCCACTCCCTTCTCTTACCCACTTTGCAGCTCCGAATGAAGCCTGACACTTCTGTACAATCTTGAAACTCCATGGAAGAGGCTTCCAAATGCAGAAACATCTGAGCTGGCTCAAAATTTCACACAGAGTTGAAATCTGGTGGCACTTTCAAATTAGAAACCCTCCAATATTGCTAAAAATATATTGAATTTCTCATGCTGGTAAATTCTGAGAGCTGTAACAGTAAAATTCGTTATTACTGCCCTTCTTTCCTACCTCAAATTTAACAACATCTTCAATGGAGAATGTTTTAAAAATTCAAATTATGAAGCAGGGTCAGGAAGCAATTTACCCCAGGCCAGTTTGGCTAGGGATCCTGACGGTGTTTTGCCATCTTCTGGGCATGGGGCAGGAGTCACTGGGGGTATGTGGGCGGTGGTAGTTGTGAATTTCCTGCATTGTGCAGAGGGTTGGACTAGATGACCCTGGAGGAGATCCCTTCCAACTCTATGATTTTATGATTCTTAAAACAGAATTGTGAAATTTGAGGCAGAGGAGAATTTGCTCCTCAATTCATTTCTGCTCGGATACATCACCCGGAGGTCAAATGACAGGCAGAGGGTGGGGTTCGGATGAGTAGAAGGCCCTGCTCATGAAACCCCTTAGATGGTAAAGGGGCAACATTGTTGACTAGCCTTCCACTGAGCAAGCTCTGAAGTGCGTCAACATGGCATGGATGTCTGCAAGCAACCAAATTCTGGCTCAGAGATGGGTTACTCCTTACACAGCTCTGACTGTTTAAGTGCCTGAAACCTCCCTTTCTACAGGTGTTGGAAGGGACTGAAGTCATCGTGACAGAGAAGGAGAAGCAGCGGGCTGGACTTGTTCTCCTCTGGTGTCGTCTCCAAGGGCTGGCTGGCTTTGTCTCTCATGCAGCTAATCTTCTCTGCTTCTCTCCCTCCCAAGATTAGCCACAAGAGAGAAATTAGCAGTGAAAGAATAAGGCCAACCTGCTTCCTCCTGAGGATGATTTCAACCTTTTCCAACTTTCTGTGCCTGCAGGGAGGGAGCTTTTCAGAGTTCTGAACATGCTTTGTTTATTTTTCAAACAGTAATCATTGCAAGGATTTAAAAGAGAGAGAGAGAGATGAGAACTGGAAAGCACTTTGAATACCAAACAGTGCCTGTAGAAATAAGCAACTCCAAAACAGCTATTGCATCTTTAGTGCGTGCCTAGCAACACTCCCAGCAGTGGCTGATGATAAAACACATTAATAACAGCAAAACAATGAAGGGAGGGATCATAAAAGGCCAAAGAGGGTCATTACTAATCAGCATCACAGCGTACATGGACGAACCCCAACAAAACCAGAAATACTCCACTGGTAGAGATTCCCCCTGGGAGCCAAGGGTGCTGCTGAAACCCTCCGGGGGAGCTACAGCACAGCTGCCTCTTCTTCCCAGTCATATAGTCCACCCGAAGGCACCACAAAGGGACACCTAGCCCTCCTTTCTCCAGGACGCTTTCCCTGGTTTCTTCTAGCGCAGAATGTGAGAGGGAATCTGCTACCAGGAACACACTCCAGGACCATTTCCCCATGTCTTAAAAATAGTCCCCCACTCATGAAACACTGGCAGCTCTTTTGCATGATTTCTGACATCTCTGTTTTGGAAATGGGGACGTCAGAAATCTCACAGAAGAGCCGCCAGTGTTCCAGGAGTGGGGCGCTATTTTTAAGATGTGGGGAAATGGCCCTGACTCCCACAGCCCAGTTCCCAGACCCCCCACCCCCAGCACAGACTCACGGGGGAAGCATTTGTGTCAGCAGCCTGTCAGTTTTCTGCTTCTCAATCTCCAGCTCTTCGGTCCTCTCCCGGATCAGGTCCTCCAAGTTGCTGGAGTACTGTTCTAACATGCGTAACATGGAGTCAATGATGTTTGTCTTTCGCCCCTTGTTGATGCTCTTAAACTGAGGGAGAGGAAGAGTGTCAGAGGCGGCACCCCTCCTACCAGAGGGTCTTGGTACCCAGCCTCCCAGGGACCATTTCTCCCCCCCCTCAAATTATTTTGTAAAATTTTATTAGTGCAAAACAGAACAAAAATAAAAAAGCAAACAGAAAAAAGGAAAACAGCACGGGCTACAAATCTGTACATTAGCAAATCTATACCTAGGTATCTATAAAAGATGTCCAGACTAGAGGCAGGCACGAACCAGAAAAAAGGTGGTTCATTGTGGTTCGTGGTTCGTCACGTTTCACGATCTATAAACCAGCATGAAATTGCCCGGTTCGTGAACCAGTTCATTCGGTTCGTGAATACGTCACTTCCGGGGCAGCAGCAGGTCTGCAGAAAGCCCCCACCCATTGCCTAGGAAACTGATTGATCAGTGCCAGGCTGTCTGCAGTGACAAACCGAAAAACAAACCAAATGAACTGCGTTAAAAATCATAGCAGTTCGTCGTGGTTCATCAAAAAAATGTGCCCCCACGAACTGTCGGTTTGCAAACAAAAGAAGGCCCAGTTCGTGACGAACTTTGGTTCGTATTTCGGTTCGTGCCCATCTCTAGTCCAGACCATTCCTGTGGCAGACTCACCTGGTCAAAAATCTGGTCAATGGTTGGCCGCCTTTCAGGCTGCTCGCTCCAGCACTGTTTCATCAGCTGGATGCACTCCATCGGCGCCTGGTCTACAGACACAGAGGGCCGGCAAAGCGGTGGCGGCCTCTCCACCTTTTGGATGATCTCTGTTCAAATCAGAACAATTGTTTCAGTCTGCTCTGATGGTGCTAACGCATCTCTATGCCTTTCTATGGCTCTTGACCTTGCAGAGAAAGTTCCCGCTGGCCTGCAGGTGGGCCAGAAGCGAGCTGAGTTCTGCCCCAGCAGTGCTGCCGATGGGCAGGGTCCTCCTGGGTCCAAACCTGGCCAGCAACTGAGAATACAGCTGTGAGAACATCAGCGTGCTTGTCTATTGCCACTTCCCATGCAGGAGTCACTGGGCAAGCTGCAGTCCTTGCCACTGGCCAGGTCCAAACCAAGTGCGCCCTGCAGCCCTGGCAGCAGCCAGCTCACTTTACTTCCGGGCTGTTTTAACATTCTATTCCACCTTGTTTTTGTTGTTCGTTCCTTTGCTCTTCAACAAACCTTGCCCCCACCATACTTGGTACCCATTCAGTGTAATTGTATTCAGGGGTCATTTCGTAGAAAAAGAGCTAGAGGAACTCATTAGCATAACTCATTAGCATATGCCACACCCCTTGCCATCACTGGAAGTGTGTCATTAGCATAATTGATTTGCATATGCCACACACCCTGACATCACCTATCCTGGCTGTTTTGGACCCAATCCTGGCCATTCAGAGCCAAAATTGGGCCCAAAATGGTAACAAGGGGCTGAAAATGGCCAAAAAGGGGCCTAAAATGGTCAGGATTGGGCCGCTGCTGAGTGGGAGCGTGATCCACCACCCGTCAGAGGCCCGATCTGGGCTGTTTCGACCCCAATCCAGGCCAAAATAGGCCCAAAATGGCTGAGAGTCAGGTAGGCAGGGCCACCTGTCACGTGACCTCTTTGAGAAACTGCCGGAACTGCGTTCCTGCGCTTTCCCCCTTAAAATGAGCCCTGACTGTATTGGTCATCCCAGGAGCTAAGCCTGCCTGCTGCATAGACTAAGGACAATTCTATTCCAGTTTCATTAAGAACAACAAAGAATTTACACGGTTTGGTCAGTCCCTCTCCCACCCAAACCCACACACATCCTTCGTCAGCTCCCGCCATGTTTCACATCCAGCTTTTGCACAAAACAAAGAAACACCGGCTCATTTTGACCGGCACAGCCATGATCTACCTCCAGCTCATTGGCTGCAAATTTGTCCATTGACAGAAGGCACCACTGGATCCACTTTTCTGCTTTCAAGATGACCATGAATCACTCCAGTTTCTCTCAATGAGATTTACTGGCAGGTCAAGCTATGGCTGTTTTAACACAGTGTGTCACAGGTGGGTTGACCTCTCAACATTCAGCCTCATGCATGGAACGGAGGTTCATACAAGTCAAATTTAGACCCCGACTCTCATCGCTCTGACAATCCATTTTGTGCGCCAATGACATCCTTTGAAACCACCCTTATGTAATGAAATGGGGCATTTATCACGTCGATGAGCAGAGGGTGCTTTTCACAGGGCAGTCACTGGATCTCACCATGTGAAACGTTTGCCGAGAAAACTGGGGAGTAAAAACCACCTGGGGTTGAGATTACTACATCAGAAATAATTCCAAGGGAATTTCTGTGGATCTGCTGTTCTTGTTCCCAAGTGAAAGAGGACAGAATGAATGGGGAGAAAATACAGGCTGTGTGCTGCAGCTAGAACGCAGTCCCACCATCCATTCCTGCCCTCTGGATACCTTCAGGAGACATATCTAGCATGCAGTAGGGAGCTGAGCGGCATATGACTTCCTGCATAATTATCGAGATACTGTAGACGTCTCCCCGAAATGTGCCTTTTCGTTCCAACGATGAATCCCGCAGCAACTCAGGGGCTGTCCAGAACCGGTCTAGAAGGGGAAACGGGAAGCAAAAATCCAGCTCTGTCCACCTCTACAAGCATTTTGTTTTGCTCCTGTGGCCCCATTCACCGGCTTGGATCTACCCATGCTCTGTTATTGAAGGAGAAAAATTCCAGTGATGGAAAGTGTTTTCCAGGAATAACGGGACTCCCTCAATCAATGAAAGGCTTATCTGCCAATGGAAGGCACCATTGTCTCTTCCACTGTCTTATTTTATTATTATTATTATTATTATTATTATTATTATTATTATTATTATTATTTAATTTTTTATCCACTCTCCCCTCGACTGGGCGCAGCGCGGATAGCAACATAAATAAACAAGTTTACAATAAAATCAACATTAAAAGCATAAAAAATAACATTAAAAGCATAAAAACATCCCTAACCAGCAACAATTTTGGCTGCACCTGACTAGACTTGGCTCATTGATGATCTCATTGGCTTGGTGCCAATCAGTGGACAAATATGGCATTGATCAATATTTCCCACCAGGAAGGAACCATCCCACCATCCTTCCTAAGCCCCCACCTCCCTCCCTCCCTGACCTCACTTTCCTTACTAACCCTCGGCTTTTGGCCTTTCTCGGGGGATCCTCTGACACTCCAGCAGCTGGTTGTAGCCATGGTCCGTGACCTTGAGGACAAAGCGGCCATCTACCACACAGTTCCGAGACTTCAGCCGCCCGTGTACAAATTCTCTGTGGTGTAGGTATTTCATCCCCTGCAGAGGAACAGAAGACATGAAGGCCTGCTCACTGCCCTGCTTTGTTCCTCTGACCTCCCCTCTTCACCTTCCATTCTCCATTATCATATCATCCGTTCTTTCTAGTAAGTCTCTCTCTCTCACACACACACACACATGCACACACAAACACATCTACACAAGATGCCTTGGCACGCGTTCGTCAAGTGTGTGTGGGGTCACATTAGCCAGGAAGTGTAGTTGAAAAAGACAGAGATGGCGGAGATCGCTCCTCAAAGGATTTGTCCATTTCATCTTCGCCTCCCGGAAAGCTCTGTCACTTTCACCTCTCCAGTCTAAAACTGTGGGATGGCAACCAGAGGGCAGCAAGGAATAGAAATGGGCTGGAGCTGCCTTACAGAGCCGGACTTGGACCTAGAGAGGTTATAATGGGCTGAAGTTTCCCTTCTGGCATTTCACAGCCCCTTCATGCAGCTCCAGTGTATAGCAAAGCCTTTGCCCTGCTGCTGGCTCTGTCTTCCCAGCTACCATTGCATCTCCCAACATGTGTTCTGAGTCTTTCTTGGACATGATCAGAACTAAGGTGTATTAATGGATAAGTGGGCAAGCCTACAAAGTTATTCCTACAAGACAGGATCCCCTCTGCTGCAGATTCTCCAACCTTATGCCATAAATAAATTCAACCCAGCCCTTCAGATCATACCTACCATTGGCTTGCTCACTACATAAACAGTCTTCTTGTATTCTGCAGGAAGAATAATATTCTTGGCTTGTGCCAGATTTTTTGTTGCTTATAGATTTTTCAAGGAATGCTTACAGAAGCTATCAAATATATGAAATGGGAGTTCACTATGGCCCATGTTTTATTTTCTGTTCCTGAGTCTTGTTTTTAACCTATCCTGGCCATTTTCACATGGCTTACTGGCTATGGAACATCGCGCCGAGCTCCCAGAACGACAGCGTCTTCCTGGCGCAATTTCATGTGAGAACGGTAGTTCTCACACAAAATCGCACCAGGAAGACGCTGTCGTTCTGGGAGCTCAGCGTAATGTTCCGTGGCCGGTAAGCCATGTGAAAATGGCCCGTTTTATACTCATGTCTGTAAATCTTATTTTGTTTTCTTCAGTATAATTTGCTTGATGGATATGTGCTGGTTATGAACTGTAAAAATAATAACAATAAAAGAATAATATTCGTGCCTAAAAGTGGACTTTTCAGGCAACCCTCCCACTCTGTAAAATCTCTCCTTGCCTCTCCATAACCAGTGTTCCCATGAGAGATATCCTGCCCCATACAAAATGGAGCAAATCACACAAGATTCTGACCAGACATATCCCTCGTGGATCCCAAAACTGATCACTGGATCCCTCGCCTCCACCCTTCCTCTACTCCGAGCACCTTGATCAGGTCCAACAGCAAAGATGACTTGAACATCCAATCCAACTTCATGTCATCATTGTAGATGAGGTCTTCAAGGCTTCCGCGTGAGCAGTGCTCCGAGACGATGGCAAAGATCCCACAATCATGGAAGAAGCCCAAGAAAAGGTTCACGTTCTCATGCCGCAGATCCCGGAGCTAGAGACAAGGCCAAGCAGAGATGGAGTGTGGCCCCCGTCGAAGGGTGCTCCAGTAGGACCCACGGCACACTTCCCCAGCCCACCCACCCCCCGTTCGTGCATCGCTTGGGATTTATTATTCCACTCTGGGAGCAGCACTGACACCCACTGGCCTCTGAGAATAATGCCGGACTCACCTTGCAAAACACTGTTTTGGTGGCAGGTCTGATATCAGTGTGCTTATCTCCTGGGAATTTCTTCAGCCACACCCAGTCACCCTAGGAGGGAAAACAATGGAGGTAATCAACGGTTATCATCAGGACCAAGAGGGTCACACACACACACACACACACACACACACACACACACACACACACACACACACACACACACACACACACACACACACACACACACACACACACACACACACACACTCCACCTCTCCCACTCTACCTTACAAGCAGGGCTTTTTTTCAGCTGGAACCCGGTGGAACAGAGTTCTGGCACCTCTTGAAAATGGTCACAGGCCGCTCCAGCGACGCGGAGGGAAATCTCCCCTCTTTCTGGAGATCAGGGGGGCGGGGCCACCAGCCATGTGACCATTTTCACCGAGGGCGATTTAAACTTTTAAAAACGTCCCCCTTGTTCCAGCTGACCCGAAGTGACGTCATTATGAGGTCCTGAGTTCCACCACCTCTTTTCCCAGAAAAAAAAGCCCTGTTTCCAAGAACACAAAGGGAAAAGAAAGGGGTAAGTTGATCTTTAAAAAGAAGCAAAGAAATGAACAAAGCACAGCCCTGCAGGAGCCAGAAAGGGTTGGGGCCGGGTTGGGAAAGCAAAGCCAGCAGGAACCTCCCCGGGGGGCAGGAGATCTTGCAGCCTACGAGGCAAGGAAGAGCGCTCCCCGACATTCTCCGCTTCTTCAGCGCCAGCACCTTGGACCAGACGCACCTGACCTTTTTCTAAGGTGGATCCAGCAGGACTCCTTTGCCCCCCTGGCATTAAGAAATGGAAGCTTCCAGCCCTTCCCTGATCTCTGGCACTCACACACACACCCTGCACACCTTCCTCTAAAGAGACAGGAAGAGCATTCAAGGGTTCCTAGACTGGTAACATGACCAGATGGTGGGGAAGGGACAAACAACATTAAAGCCCACTCATTAGGAACAATGGATTGGGTCTTGTTTTAAAACATGAGAGGCCTATGTTCCGATGAGCCACAAAGCCCGCCGTTCTCGCTACGCCTTGCCTTCATCCCGCATAGAGAGTGGGAAGGGGGGAAGGCTACGTTGGGTCTGTGCCACAGAGTTACACTCCCCCTGCCACACTGAATTAACACAGTCCAGAGCATCACGGCATCTCTCCCCCAGCCTATAATATTTGGAGTTTTCTTTCCTCCACTGGAGACATGGCATCTTTCAGGCCCCGATCCAACTTTGTGCTGTGCTAAATCTTCAGTCCTTCCCAAGTTACAAGAATGACCAGATGTGGCATCTTGTACATCCCTGAAGCCAGGCTGATGCCTGGACGGGAGAACTTCGAGGGGGCTGCCTATGCCATTCAGAGCTCTTTCCCAAAAATGTGCATAAAAGTAATAACTAAAGGAACCTGCCCCACACTGCCCATTCCCGTGCAGGGCTGAAAATCAAGAGGCATTTTGTTGCTCTCTGCCCCCCTTTCCACCCATTAGATCCCAGTACTGGGGCAGCATTCCAGATTGTCCTAACACCAGGGCTTTTTTTCAGCGGGAACGTGGTGGAATGGAGTTCTGGGACCTCTTGAAAATGGTCACATGGCTGGTGGCCCCGCCCCCTGATCTCCTCTGATCTCCCCTGATCTAAACTCCCCTCTGTCTGGAGATCAGGGGCCGGAGCCACTGGCCATGTGACCATTTTCACCTGTTTTCCCCCCTTGTTCCAGCTGACCCAAAGTGATGTCATTGTGCAGTCTTGAGTTCCACCACCTCTTTCCCCTGAAAAAAAGCCCTGCCTAACACTGAGCCCAAAGGTCCCATTCACAGGACCTCCAAGGCATAGCTGGTCTTCCCCATTCACTAGGCATGGGGAAGCAGTTGTCCTTGCAACCTATAAATTCAGCAGTGGGTGTCCCTACTGGCCTTCACTGTCTGGGGGCTGGAGTGGGAGAGAAGGTAAGAAAATGAAAAACAACAAACAGTGTTTTACCAGCAGTGCTCCTAAGGGTTGCTATGGCATATGTTTTATTGCTCCACCAACTGCTGCTGTCCTTGCAGTACAGAGGATTTGGTGAGTCAGCAAGCGCAAAGGGACTCTGCTTATTTATTTTGCTTCCCAAAGCCACCAATTTCAAGCCAGGATGAAGGAAATGGGAGCTCGATTCCATCTAGGGTGGCCAAGAGGCCTGGAGAAAAATGTTTTGATCCAATTAATGTCTGGAAATGGGCAGCTGAAATTTTTTGTGGTATGAAGGATAAATAATATCACCCAGTAAATGCCATCCCATTAAGCATCTATTAAAGGGACAGGAGACTTTTCTCCAGGTGGTTGGCAACCCTCATTCCATCAAGAACAACAACCAAGGCGATTTACTTGGGTGATTTTGCTCTACAAGGTAGTCCAACGCAGAGTCCAACAACATTCCTTTTTTTTGGTAATGGTTTAATTCAGGAATGGACCTAACAATTATTCTGCAGAACTGACTACATATTATGGTCTTTAATACTCTTTTGTATTCCTTGTAATAAACTTCCACAATATTTGAAGAACCCCAGAAAGAAATCTTGAGCATACTGGCAAAGTAGAAACAAAACTGAAACGTCTACATCCTGACAGCTCAACAGAAACGCTCAGCATTATCACTGCTGGGGGGGGGGGGGGGATCTGATTTTTTAAAAGGGGGTGGAAACTTTGAGTCACTTCTGATTACAAAGTAGTCAGCTATTCTGCAAAGCTGCAAGGAAAGAAATTTGTCTGGAGCTGAATACGTGTACCCTCTTCACATGTTAAACAATGGGTAGGGGCTGGTTCTAATAGCAAAAGGGGCAGCATGGATGACAAGTATTAAACCCCCCAACTCATCTCCCCACCCCACTCCAGACCATTTAGGTCCTGGGGGGAGAGAAGATTGAGATGCAGAGGAAGATGGGGAGAGTTTGCTCCCACCACCTGTGTACTCCTTTTAAAGTTAAAATTAGATCCAAATTATCCACCCTCTCCCCACTCGGTATATGAACGGAAGTGACATGTGACTAAACAAGCACAGCTGTTGCCACCATGTTTCATTTGGACCTTTGGGACTGGTAGATGGGTACAAAATTTGAAAGCAATTTCAAGGAGAGAAAAAAGGCTCTAGCCCCTTAATCAGAAGAGCAGGAGAATGACTAAAACCAGGGCTTTTTTTCAGCTGGAACGCGGAGGGACGGAGTTCTGGAACCTCTTGAAAAAGGTCACATGGCTGGTGGCCCCGCCCCCTGGTCTCCAGGCAGAGGGGAGTTGAGATTGCCCTCCACACCATTGGCGCGGAGGGCGATCTAAACTCCCCTCTGTCTGGAGAGGGGCCACCAACCAGTGACCATTTTCTCCAAGGGCAACCCACTGAGTTCCACCACCTCTTTTCCCAGAAAAAAAGCCCTGACTACAACTAAAAAGGGCTTTGGGAAAAGTTCATCCATCCAAACATAAGGGATGCCATAAGAAAAATAGCCACTGTTTTCTTGAAGCACAAGCGCCTGCCTCGCACAAGACAATTTTCCTATTCAGGGTATTGTTTCCAAGCAGGAACATTGTAAATGGTGTGTGAGGGAGCAGCAATAAATGTAATTATCTACAGTATGTAGGAATCTTTCCAAAGAAATCAAGCTCATTATAACAATCAGCCTTCATAATGGAGGCCAGGAGGCTGGTCAAGCTGATAGACGGGGCTCCAGGCCATAACAGCCCATGAGGCTCAAATACGTGATTTACCCGTCTTTCTAATATTGACGTGCTTGTCGAGATAAGAGAGGCCACAAGGTACAAATTGAATGGCCAAGCACTAAAGTTAACAGGTTCAGAATATCGCCCACAATCTACCTTCTTTAGGTGCTGAAGTCCATTCATCCTTCCCCATCCCACATAGCCGGCTACCCCTTGCCTGGGCTGGCTTATAGCTCCAAACTGCTCTTTCTCATGAGGTCTCTGCAGCAAATCTTTCTCTCCAGAAGGGGTCTCGGGATCCTTCATCCCCTCGCCCTTCTTGTCTAGAAGCAAACATTGTCCAGCAGGACTTTTTTTCAGCCGGAACACAGTGGAACCGCGTTCTGGCACCTCTTGAAAATGGTCATGTGTCCGGAGGCCCCGCCCCCTGATCTCCAGACAGAGGGGAGTTGAGATCACCCTCCGTGCCACTTCAGCAACATGGAGGGTGATATAAACCAGTCAGCTGGAGCAGGGGGGTAGTTTAGATCGCCCTCAGTGCGAACAGCACTGAGGGCAATTTAAACTTTAAAAAACACTACCCCCCCCCTGCTCCAGCTGACTGGCACCAGTCAGCTGGAGCAAGGGGGGAGTTTAGATCGCCAGGGGCATGGAGGGCAATTTAAACTCCCCCCCCCTTGCAGGAGCGCTCTGGGGGTGGCTTTGCCCTGTGTGACAATGTCACTTCCTGGAAGTGACGTCATCACGTGTCCTGGGAGCACCCCTGTGCTTTGCGCGCACGCATGTGATACCAGGATCACCACCTCCCATCGGGAGTTGCCCCCTATGCGGGCAACCCACTGAGTTCCACCACCTCTTTTTCCAGAAGAAAAGCCCTGGTCCAGCCGCACCATTCTGAAGTTCTTCCTCAGGAATTTCATCTCTGCTTCAAGCCAATGGAAATTGTAATGCCATGCTGCTCAAAGTCAAAGCAGCTCTAAAGCCATTTTTTTAAAAAAAAAAAAACTTTTAAAAGCAACCCCTAACTCTCTTTGTCTACTTATGAGACTTTCAATATCTTGACAGGTGATAAATCCAGAGGAGTTAGCCATGTTAGTCTGTAGTTGCAAAATAGTAGAGTCCAGTGGCTCCTTTAAGACTCACCAACTTTATTGTAGCATCAGCTTTTGAGAACCACAGCTCTCTTTGTCAGATGCATCTGACGAAGAGAACTGTGGTTTTCGAAAGCTGATGCTACAATAAAGGTGAGTCTTAAAGGTGCTACTGGACGATGCATCTGACAAAGAGAGATGTGGTTCTCGGAAGCTGATGCTACAATAAAGTTGGTGAGTCTTAAAGGTGCTACTGGACGATGCATCTGACGAAGAGAGCTGTGGTTCTCGAAAGCTGATGCTACAAAAAAGTTGGCAAGTCTTAAAAGTGCTACTGGACTCTTTACTATATATGGCCGGTGATATACCTCCAGGCATATCTTAAAGATTTTTTCCCTCAGGATGACATGATTTTGAGGTTGTCAGGGAGACATTAATTACACATGCCATAACATATAGAGCACTGGGTGGAGATTTCTTCGCCCTCCTTCCCAAATTGACATTCCTGCTCAGCCATCAAACTCACATTCAGCCTTATCTACATTACAGAATCAATATGAAGATTTTAAACAATTAAATCGGGATAGATAATGCTAAGTTCCGGAGAATCTAGGAGGCCTTGGCTCAATAGGAGTAGAGCCACATGCACGCAGAATATCTCAGGCTCTCGGGTAGCAGGTCCTGAGAAAGACCTTTCTCTGTCTGAAACCACGGAGAATCTTTGGCAATCAGGGAAAATAATGACGAGGCGAGAGGGACCCAAGAGCCTGACCTGGCAGAAGGCAGCTTTGTTTGTTAAAGAGCTTTAAAGCAATGCAAGACTTCAGCGTTCAGAAATCATGGCCCTTAACCCTGCAGTTCCAAGTATGTATGGAAGTTCCAGTTCCATGGAAAGGATTCACAAAGGGTCCATAAAACAGCCTTCACTTGCACCAGCCATGAGCCGTAAGAGAGAATAAGGACTGCGGCACCCTAGGACACAGACAGGCGGGGCTTCCAGGTTAGAGGAAGCGGTTAGTGGCAAGCTTGTGCTGTCGAAGCATTCTTTTTACACAGGAAGTCTTCATCCTGCCACCATCCCCAAAAGACTTTAGGAGTGGTAGGGTTTGGCATGGAGAATTTCCCTGCCCATCAGAGTGGGTAATACTGAGCTTTATGGACTAATGGTC
Source organism: Eublepharis macularius (assembly GCF_028583425.1). Lineage (NCBI taxonomy): Eukaryota > Metazoa > Chordata > Lepidosauria > Squamata > Eublepharidae > Eublepharis > Eublepharis macularius. The sequence continues at coordinate 78,237,632 of NC_072801.1, forward strand.
CATTTTAGAAAAAGGCTGTTTCATATATTCAGATGGAAGGGATTCTATGCCTCAGTGGAAGAGCATGTGATGGGCATGCAGATCATCTCCAGTTAAAGGGCGTCTGTGAGAAGGTGTTGACCCTGGAGAGGAAGACAGTTTCAAGTGGGTAGCTATGTTGGTCTGCAGGAGAAGAGTCCAGTAGCACCCTTAAGATCAACAAGATTTCCCTCCCTTTGTCAGATACAAGTAGGGATCTTGGACTTTTGAAAGCTTATATCCTAGAAATCTTGCAAGGGTCCAGTAGCACCTATAAGACTAACAAAATTTATGGTAAGGTATGAGCTTTGCTACTGGACTCTTGCTCTTTTCTACTGCTACAGACGGACTAACATGGCTACCCATCCTGACCAAGAAATCTTGTTGGTCTTTCAGACGCTACTGGACTTGAATCTTGCTCTTCATCTATCGTGCGATCCCCTTCATAAATGACCATTCAAAGCCTATTTTATTACTTGCTGTTTCTAATCCTGGCTGACATTTCCTCCAAAGCAGAGGCATTATAACAACCTATGTAGCCTTATAACAGAAGTATGTAATTAACAAGTGCCATAGCGGTTTTTTTCCTCCTTTCATTGTGAGAGGAGCAAAAAAAAGGAACGGAAAAAAAGAACATATTAAAGTGCACAAGAGAGAAAAAGGTCAGATGAAGGGGAAGGGATGAAGATCCAATGCTTGGGATTTAAAAAAAAATAAAGAAAGGTAAAGGAAGAGGGAACAGGCAAAAGGCACACTCAAGGGGCCTTTTGCCAAACGGGACTTACCTGGACTGCAGCTACCATGCCTTGGCTGTTAAACAAAAGGAGGAGCAAAGGGACGTGGCTGCTGACTTTTTGCTTCTCCTCGCCCTAAGGACAGCAGGAAGCAAGCAGTCAAAACATGATGCTGGTGGCAGATGGAAGGGTACGGAGGGAGGGGTCGGCCGAGCAACAAGGGCACAGGGAGGGGATCTAATCAGCAGCAACTGTGATCGCAAAGTTCCCAAGACTCTATTTCAGAGCCTGCCCCAGAAATCTAAGAAGCAATGACACCAGTGGCAGTGCCCCTGTGCATGTACAAAGTGCATTTCCCTTACAACACTGGAAAATTAGGAGGAAGGGCTCCCAGGCCAAAGGATGCAAATGCCAGATAGGGTTGACTCCTCAGCAAACCTCTGTTTAGGAATTAGATGTTTAACCACTTTGATCTCTCAGCGATCACTCAGTGAAGGAGAGCTAGGTGTTTCTGAGAACTGTGGGATAAGGGAAGGCAGCCCCAAGCAGGAGAAGGCAGATGCACAGGCAGAAATGAAAATGCTTGGACGTAGGGCTGCCAAGCCCACTGGTCAGGGTGGGAGATACCTGCCATGAATTCCCTTTTCCCCCACCCCCAAAAATATTAAATTAATTTTTAAAATTCACCAGCATTGTCATTTTTACCATAGAGTTTCCAGTGGTTCCTAGAGCTACCAATGTCACTTCTGGGTATTCCTCAGAAGTTACATCATTGATTGTGCTCACAAAGAAGTGCAGAAAAGTACTTGGGAATTACAACACATGAACCAGTGCCACACTGAATCCCCACATGAACCAGTGCCACACCCTAGAAGCTTGAAGAGTCAGAGTCGCCCTGTTGCAGAGCACTATTGGATCAATGACCAATGGAAAAGGATGAGAAGTTGAATCACTTAGCAACCGCTTCTGGAGAAGGATAGATGGCCACTGCTTCCCTGTTTCCTAGCAACTACCAATCAGGAAGCAGAGAGGCCAGCAGCAACGTGAGGTAGAACTACCCATTTTGGCTTTATTTGACTTTACACTTGTGCATTGCCTTAAATTTTTCTCCAAAATCATTAATACATAGACTATCAAGTAATCTGTCTATTTTCCACCCTATAAGGGATCTTTGAATGTCACTTGGTGTCAGAGAGATACAAGGAACACTGCTGAGCTTTGTAATTCTAATGGAGGGTCACCATTTTTGTCTTGTTTAGGTTTTTTTCCCTTGCTCAGAGGAACTAGGATGCAACCTGACATCAAAGGCACTGGTGTATATCTTCTTGCCCACTGGCATTCAGCAGAGAAACTAGAGAGAATCACGGTGTGAAACATCTCTCCACATCTTTTTTTTAAAAATTGTAAAATCCAGCCTGAGGAAGAGTTCTGTTGAACTCAAAAGCTTGAATACGGTTTATTGTCACTATAGCTGGTCCTAAGAAAAGGTATTAAGAGGACTATTGCTTGTTTTTTATTTTGATTTTGGAACATCTTCCACCTACCATTGCTATACAGATAACGGCCATAACTTCTGTGTCTTATTTACATGTCAGGTTTCAAAGAAACCAGTGGCCCAGTGGAAGGGATTGGAAGATTGGTTGTAGCACTTGGCTCCTTTCTGTCCTGGTCACCAGTAGGGCTGCATCCACACAGCAAAGGTTCTCCATTCTGCATTCATTGCCACTGCAGAAGCATTCACAATGACAATGGAGTGTCCCCACAAGAGTTTTTGGCACTTTCCTTCAGCTGTCATTTCCCCTACATTTTTCCCTTGCCACACAAACAGAGGGCTTTTTGAGGGCATCCATTTGTTTGTTTCCTCAGCAGGGCTTTTTTTCAGCTGGAACCTCTTGAAAATGGTCACATGGCTGGTGGCCCCGCCCCCCTGATCTCCAGACAGAGGGGAGCTGAGATTGCCCTCTGCACCAGCGACATGGAGGGCAATCTAAACTCCCCTCTGTCTGGAGATCAGGGGGCGGGGCCACTGGCCATGTGACCATTTTCACCAAGGAGGGGAGTTTAAAAAACTCCCCCCTTGTTCCAGCTGACCCAAAGTGACGTCATTCTGCGGTCCTGAGTTCCACCACTGAGTCCCACTACCTCTTTTCCCAGAAAAAAGCCCTGTTCATCAGTAATGGCTACAGTACAATATCATTCTAATGCTATAGCAATTACTGATTGTTTTTAAGCTCTCAAAAAAAGTACGGAATATGGAATATGGGAATGATGGAAGGAAACTGGCACTGATGTGGGCGGAACCTTTAAAAAATATGCACCTTCCAATCCAAATGGCTTGGACTGCGATCTTTCAGAAAAGATTGTAATAAACCGGGTCCAAAAAAGAGTGTGCCGAGGATGGCAAAAACCTAGAAAGGGGACAGCAAGAGGATGATCTTGTGTGGATGCTCCCCTAAACAGTGCTCCAGAATGGAAGCCAAGGCAGAGAAAAATGTCCTCATGGAAGCAATCGTGGTGGAGGGGGAAGTAAAGAAGCAGGGGACTGGGGAGCAGGAAAGCTCATGAGGGAGCAGCGAGCGGCACCAGCAAGCACAGCCATACTGAGAACACCGAATGGGGACAGAAGGGGAGGGAAATTGGTGAGGCCCTCCTCAGCAGAGAACAGGCTGGGCAGGTTCCTTGAACCCAGCTTCCTACCAATCCCTACTGCTGAGTCTCTGGCAACTGACTGCCGCTTAGTACACCCAAATGGTGCCCTTCATGACAAGAAGTGCTGCTGGAGATGGGAGAAGGCTAGAGAATGTAGGGAAGGCTGGGAGTCTGGGAGGATAGGGTGTGTGTGTGTTTGTGTGTGTCTTTAAGAGTGTATAAAAGGCAGAGATGCAAACCAGGAGGCCAGAAAAGAAGAGAGCGGAAGAGATCAGTAAAGCCTGGTTTGGCAGGGTTTGATTCTCATAACTACGCAGGTTGGAAGTGGGACCACTCCACTGAGCCACGTAACACCAAATGTTCGTGCAATTCCCCTTCCCTCCCTTACCTATAGGAGACAGCATTGCACCAGAAGAATTTTCTGCTACAAGAACTTCCTCTCCAATCCCTGCCCCCAGCCACCCCACTCCCCACACAACCAGTTACTGAGAAAGAGGGAGAAAGCAGGACTGATGTAGGATGCTGGGGAGGAACAGGCCATTACCTCATTCACAGCCACGTTGCTGTTTTCTGCATTTGCTGTCAAGCTCTTGAGGCTTTTCATGTCCGACATACTCCTTCCTGCGAGACTAGAGTGGCTATCGTCCATTTTCTGGGGGAGGACAAGGTCACCATCAACTCAGGACCAACTTTCTCATAACTATTTTGATCTTTTATGACATTTTGGCCTCTCCTTCCACCCCATAATCAACCACAATCTCTCCCTCAAGGCTTCGTCCCAGAATGTACAAACGACAGAAGTCTTCCTTCAGTTTGGTGAGCTAGTTTGAGAGCCAGTTTGGTGTAGTGGTTAAGAGCGCGGGACTGTAATCTGGAGAGCCGGGTTTGATTCCCCCCTCCTCCACTTGCAGCCAGCTGGGTGACCTTGGGTCAGTCACAGCTTCTAGGAGCTCTCTCAGCCCCACCCACCCCACAAGGTGTTTGTTGTTGTGAGGATAATAATGACATACTTTGTAAACCACTCTGAGTGGGTGTTAAGTCATCCTGAAGGGCAGTATATAAATCGAATGTTATTACTACTACTATTATTATTCACCTTCTTACTATTCTGCATTGTAATAAAGGTCAGGTCATCCATCGTGAGAATCATCTTGTTTGGTCCCTTCATTAGCTGGGCATGTAAAATGTAGCGCCTGTGGGAATCAACACAAACAGAGCAGAAAATTTGGGGACAAGAAGTGGCTGACCAGAGGGAGAAACTTAAAAGGAGAACCGTACAGAATCCAAATGGCTCCTCACATTTGTAGTCGCCAAGGATGTTTGCCGGGCTCACCTGATATAGAAGGCAAGGCAAATTCCCAACACGATCAAGACACCGACCAAAAGGAACAGGAGAATGATATAACTGGCATCAACCCCTACGCAAAGACGAGAAGAGAGAGTTATTATTACCACGGAGGGATTTCATTTAACCTACGTTATGACCGTGCTGTACAAAAATACAGTACCATTTGCCCTCTCCTCTTCAAAAAGAAAAAAGCCCTACACAGATTTACCTGCGCACTACCTGGTTTTAAAGCTAACACCCCCTTCAGACTCTAGGCGTTTATTACAATCTTTTCTTTCCTCTTTCCACCATCTGACCCCCATAATTAAATTAATTGCTTCCAAGCCAACGGATAGTCTCTCTTCCCCAGCCTCCACACTGTGAGATAAAGCAGAAGGGCTGTCAAAGAACCCTTTAACATTCCTACATTCCCAGTGGGCGTCATGTGGGATAACATCCCCGTTTTTATGGGCATCTGATAAACCGGGCTAATGTTTATGACACAGTGAAAGGTGCAATGATCCAGTTTTTCCAAATGTGTTTGTTGTCGCCTTATTCCATTATCGGAAGATATGGAAGTGTTGGCTCTAACACATTTGCCTTCAGAACAAAATGCTTAAAACAGGAGGATGGCCTGATGGTCATAAAGACAATAAAGGAGAAACAGGAAATGTCTTATTGCAGGATGTCAAAAGGTGGATGGATAGATGGGAGTATATAGGAATGGTGTGGTTAACCGGCAAGATAGATAGATAACATATCAGAGATTGGATGGATAGATGTGGGGGCTTTTTTTCAGCTGGAACGCGGTGGAACGTAGTTCCGGAACCTCTTGAAAATGGTCACATGGCTGGTGGCTCCGCCCCCTGATCTCCAGACAGAGGGGAGTTTAGATTGCCCTCCGCGCAATCTAAACTCCGCTCTGTCTGGAGATCAGGGGGCGGGGCCACCAGCCAAGTGACCATTTTCTCCAAGGGCAGCCCACTGAGTTCCACCACCTCTTTTCCCAGAAAAAAAGCCCTGGATTGATGGAGCTCATGAGGTTGCCTAGTTGGTATATATGATGGAATGTACGGGTGGATTATATGAAGACAAAGGTGTTTACAGAGATAGGTGGATAAAAAGAGCTGGACACATTGCTGGGCCAGTGGCCTGACAAACAGACGGAGGCACAGGGACAAAGAAGGGCCTCTCGCTTGCTACTTCCCCCCGCCAGCACTCACCCCCAGTGCAGATTGCAACAGAATCAAACCAGCAGTTGGCATCTGAGTCTGGAATGTTGCTGTGAGGCCAATGAACAGTATGCCCAAAGTATCGCAGGGTGCCAGCAGCCATATCCACACTGTAGGTGGGCCAAAGGCGAACACCCCGGCCATCTGTGTCCAAGATAATATAGGGGAGCAAAGCATCTCCACGCCCATCGGCCTTCACTGTCTGGCTGAAGCCTTCCAGCTCGAAGTCCTTGGCGTTTTCAGCAACAGTAGAACCCATTACCCACTTTCCAGACTTTTGAGTCTTATCCACTGCTTTGGCCAGGAAGTAGATGGAGTTGAAGATGGTACCAAAGAGGGGATGTACCTGCAAAGAGAAGGCCGGAAGAGTTATGGAGGGATACCTGGATTCTTCAACCTAAATCGATTACACCCATTAAGATCTTCAGCTTTTAGTTTCTTGCTTTGCAAATGTTTTTTTCTGCTTAGCCCCAGAAGAGTTATCCATATAAGGACAGCCTGGAATACAAGCTTGGCCTTACATTCCTACCCTTAAAATACTAGTGCAAACCCCCTCCCAACGGATCACAAATGGAAACAATGATATGGCCCAATGTTTATTCCAAGGATCACTGCCCAAGTCACCAGTCTGCTGTCTATCACACATTGCATAACTCTATACTGTGCAGCTAGTTTTTCATTGATCCAAGAGCCAGAAGGGTGTTTGTTGTTATTAAGTTGCACTGGAAAACATAATCATCCTAAAAGAGCTTACCAACTGTAAAAAATAGACCTCAGTGGCTGCAGTGGATGACACGAGCTCTGCTTTGCCTAGTGCCTTAGTATTCACGTACAGTCATTTACCTAGATAAGTGCTAAAGATACGATGCAATCACACACCTGTTCTGAGATTTATTTTCTAGAGACCCTGGAGAAGAAACTGGAATCTTAAAAACTGACAGTGCTATGAACTTGCACCCACAAAGCTTTGACAAGATAATCGCAGAGGGACAAAGCAGGGACAGTTGCTTACTAGGGGCAGGTGCCCGAAGATCAGAACTTCCTATGGTACAGGACTGGCTGAAGCATATGCCTTGCTGTTTTTGAAATTTCACAATATAACACACCACAAGGAATACAAATCTGATTTTAGTTTTTAAAATACGAAATATGAAATGCTCAGGATGCTGGATCCTATCCATTGCCCACAATGGTGCACAAGATCCAGAGGAGGTAGCCGTGTTAGTCTGTATTTGCAAAAGAGTAAAGAATCCAGTGGCACCTTTAAGACTCACCCACTTTATTGTAGCATCAGCTTTCGAGAACCACAGCTCTCTTCATCAGATGCATTGATGCATCTGATGAAGAGAGCTTTGGTTCTCGAAAGCTGACGATGCCTCTGACGAAGAGAGCTGTGGTTCTCGAAAGCTGACGATGCATCTGACGAAGAGAGCTGTGGTTCTCGAAAGCGTATGCTACAATAAAGTTGGTTAGTCTTAAAGGTGCTACTGGACTCTTTACTACATTAGTGCACAAGACACACAGCCATACTCCCTGTGTAGCCTTATATGTTTTAACCTGGGCACGCCTTCCTCCCACCCCCCACCCCCACATCCCGCCCTCCTTCCCCTTTCCCCAGGGCGGCACCTGATCGGCATTGAGGTGGCTGGGGAGTTCCCTCTTCTGCTGAGCGTCCCTGAAGGCCTGCCGGAAAGACCGTTCCGGGGAGTCGATGGTGACTGTGAGCACCGCATCATAGGCCATGCGTAGTTTCCTGCTTTCTTCCAGGATGCTGTAGGACTCCTTCTGGTAGGGCATGCTGTAAGTCAGGGTGTCATAGGGGATGAAAACGTAAGTCCCGTCTATCATGTCCAACTCTTCGGCCTTCTCCAGCAGGAGCTTCTGCTCCCTGCCACCCAGCAAGGCAGAGTGCATGCACATGATGATCACTGGAGGCGAGAGGGCAAGGGGGAGAAGAAAGGAGTCATGCAGAACAGCAGGCAGGGAGGCCACAAAGGCTCAGAGAGGAGGGCAGGTCCCGTCTGGGCTTGACAGGACTTCCTTTGAATCCCAGAACTTGTGGCAACATACTGTGGAAGAGAGGGCCTCTTTGTAGGTGCAGCCTGGAGGGCCCTTTTTAACCTGAGAAACATCTTGGATTATGCAAAACAGCAGAAAGTGTCTCTTGCTTGAAAGCTTCCAAGCCCCCCCCTCCCATATCTGCATCTTGTACAGGCCTCATTTTTAAAAAGGGAATGTGTTTGACCATGCCAGGAGACAGGCAGTGGCTTAGGGTTGACAGGTCCAGGCTGGGAAATTCCTGGAGATTTGGGGGTGGAGCCTGTAGAGGGCAGGGTTTGGGGAGGGGAAGAGCCTCAGAGGGGTATAATGCTATTGTGTTTACCCTTCAGAGCAGCTATTTTCTCTAGGGGAACTGATCTCTGTTGCCTGGAGACCAGCTGCAATTCCAGGAGATCTCCCCTGGAGGCTGGCAACCCTACAGTGGCTCCATGGTGAGAGTGCATTTTATTACACGCAGAAGGTGCCAGGTTTGATCTCTGGCAATGCCTGCTGAAGGTCCCTGGGCAGGAGGTGAGAGGAGGAAGAGAAAAAGCAACCCAAAGCTTCAGTGCAAAGCTCCCTAGAGCCACAGCGGGCCGTACTTCTGACCAAAAAGCCACAGGATTTGGCTTTATGGGGTTTTCTCCCCAGTTTTCCAATAAGGAACAGCCTTGAAGATATGCGAGGCTACAAAGTGGCTCTAGGACTAGCACTGCCCGCCCTGCTGAAGTGCCTGCATGCCACCTGTGCACCGTTTGGTTCAACAAGTGTGCCAAAACTGGTATAAGTTCCAGTACTGTGTAGTGGTGAGAGATTCTGTCCCTGGAACTCCCCACCACTAGAGGAAGCAGGGAAACACAGACAAAATAATTTTTGTCTTTTAATCCAAATACCCATTAGTTCAGCCATCTGTTTCATCTAGTCTCCCATATGCTTCCACAGATGTCAATCAGGACACCGTTTTCAGCCCTTCCACATCTTACCAAGGTTGAGCTGATTAGAATTATTCCCACTCTAAACATGCTGGTTTTGATTTAACAGTTTCAGCACTGTTCTCTATTCCGCCATCTCAATTAAACCACTATTTAGGAAGCATAATGCAAGCAGCTAACTCCATCACTCTTTTGAAAATCTCTTCAGCCAGTCGAGCAGCATGTTTCCTGTATCACGTGAAAATCACAACTCCCAACCAAACACAAGTAAATCAGATGGAACAGAAAGAGAGCGTTACTAATGTGAGAAATTTTGAGGTCTCACAAAAGATTTGGCAACAGAGTCCTTACAAACACGGCAGAACAAATATAAAATGTAGTTTAATACACTGCACAACCTTCATTTAACAAACTTCTTTCCTATCAGGTAGGCCTACAATTGCAGTTACTAGAAAAAGCCTGATTCAAATATGCTAGAAAATGAGGCAGAAGAGCCTCGAGGAAGAAGAATTGGATGTGCCACTCGAGACCGCCAAGTGGTGGATTCCAGCTATGAATGCTTCTTGCATAAAAAAAACTCCATGCAAATAGAAACATTGTACACTGGGGGAAAGGATCGACCCATTCCCTTTGCTTGCTTTGCTGGTTTTCTACTTGCAGGGAGATTTTCATATCAGAAAGCATCCCAAAGTGTGACTCTGTACCTGACATTCTGAAGTGGTTCACCACAGCCTTCAGCGCATCATGCACATGTGTATATGACCCAGGTTATCTACAGATCTCAGTTATCAGGGCTTTCCATGTTACGTGGAATATTGGGATGTCCTCCCCACAGCCTTGCAACATCTTCCTTCTTTATATTCAAAACCCAGATGTTCTGGATTGTCATCCCTTCTGCTGCTGGTTCCAGTTTTAGCCAACTAGGTTCCCAACCTCCTCCTAGAGAGTATGAAAGGACAACAGCCATAACCATACTGAAAAGGATTCTGGGAGTAAAATTCGCCATAGGCCTAAGTGAGAATGTTATGTATCAGAATATCATCACAGTAAAGAGCCCTGTATTACCTTTAAGACTAACCAACCTTATTGTAGCATAAGTTTTCGAGAACCACCGCTCTCTTCATCAGTTGCATCTGACAATGAATCTGACAATGCAACTGACAAAGAGAGCTGTGGTTCTTGAAAGCTTATGCTACAATAAAGTTGGTTAGTCTTAAAGGTGCCACTGGACACTTTACTATTTTGCAACTACAGACTAGCACAGCTAACATCTCTGGATCAGAATATCAACAACTGCAAAAGTACTTTTCTTAGAGCCAGCAGTTTCAATTGGTAGACTTGCTACTACAGTAAATCTTGCTGTCTTTATCAGTGTGAACAACTATATGAGGGAATGGTCTTGAATTAACAATACCAAGAAAGGACAAAAATAAGTACTTTATGGTATTTTTATCAGTGTGAAGACAGTTTCAGTTTGCACTAACCAATCCCTTTGTCTTCTTTGCGCATGACAAATTTGGCCGAATCCACACTTTCTTTTTGTTTCCGCGCCTTTTTCACAAGCGGTGCTCTGTTCATGCAGATACTCACACGCTTTCCCATTCCGCGTGTTCCCCGCCATCACCGCGCCACAATTGCGCCTTCCTTCCAAACCACGTGATAGTGGCGGAAATCCGTTTTCTCCCCGCCTTTTTTTTTTTTTGCACAGTGCAGAAAGGTCGGTATACCGGTAAACCAACTGTAGTGAGCAGTGGTTTGCGCGGGAAAAGAAATGGTCACCGGAGCATGCATATGTCACACAGGGACCGTTTCCCTACTGTGTCCCGCCATTTTTAAGAGCGCGAGGAGCCAAGCCGAGCAATCCGGTATTTCTCACAACGATCGTCTCCAGTAAATGGCAGGTGCGGAAAACAAATATATTCCTGAAAGCTTAGGACGCAGGTGGGAGATTCTACCATGTGCGAAAGACAGAATGCATCATCTCGTGGTGTCGCGTGGCTGTGCTGCGAAGCATGCCAACCACAATCTGAGCCATCATCACAAATACCACACTCTAAGCATCCATGTTGTTAACTACTAAAAGCAGAAAACCACTCTGAGCAGCAGAATTTCCGGACAATGCCTTTAATGTGACCATCTAATTTCAAATTTGCCCACCATAACAACCAGCCAATTGTTAGAAAGTGGTCTGTGACGAGCAAAAAATGATCCAATCAAAGATGAGGGGGAGGGTACATTGCCATTTCTTAAAAGTCGGAATATCGTTATACCGGAAAATTTGACCTTTTTTTAAAAAAAAAGGGAAGTGACGTGCGCCGTCAATTCTGACAGTGGAGGATGGAACCGCCCACTGTAATGCTTTACTCAGTGGCGTGTGGAGAAATGATTGCATCATGAAGACACACTGGAAGGGTGAATGTGATGATGCACAGCATGTTAGCGGAATGAACCCGATTGCCACGACTGCACAAGATAAGCGGATGGTGAGTGAGTGTGGATTCGGCCAAAAAGGATGTTTGGTACTGACTATAAAGACTTAGTTCTGATTTGGCATGGGAGTTCTCCTCCTTGAGGTCTCCTGCTGCAGCAGTCTGATTTTAAAACTTACAGTCTTAATTTCCCAAAGTATCTTGCTGGATTTTTCCCTTAACAATAACACAGCTTAATAAATCCAGAGGAGTTAGCTGTGTTAGTCTGTAGTCGCAGAACAGTAAAGAGTCCAGTAGCACCTTTAAGACTAACTAACTTTATTGTAACATAAGCTTTTGAAAACCATGGCTCTCTTCATCAGATACACCGTCAGAGAACCAACTTCATTGTAGCATACGCTTTCGAGAACCACAGCTCTCCTTGTCAGATGCAGCGATGCATCTGACAGAGAGAGCTGTGGTTCTCGAAAGCTTATGCTACAATAAAGTTGGTTAGTCTTAAAGGTGCTACTGGATTCTTTACAGCTTAATAAAACTTCAGCACTTTAATTGCTATTATATTCTCCTGGTGGCTTGAATCATGGCCGGGCAATAGGGTTGCTAGGCCCCCTGGGGCCCAAACTGGGGGACAGAGGGATGGAAGGTGGGCACGCATGGGGGAAACTCTGGAATCTTAATTCTCTCACCGGGTGCTCCCGTTCCCATTCCATTCACCATTTCCCCCCCTCCAGCCCGGTAAAAGGTGGGAGGGGCTGGGAGGAGGGGATCCCCACCCTAACCGGGGGACTTGGGATCCCTACTGGACCACATACCAAGCGTAGGTAATGACTAAAAAACTTATTGTGTGAGCAGTTATGATGAGACACAATATGCTTCTTGTCATATCAGACTATTTAAGCTCAGTAGAACCTAGGGTTGCTGTTCCCTCCCGCTGCCCCCACCACCACTCACCTGGCCAGCAGGGGGAAAGACAGGAAAACAGGCCTCCGAGGCAAGCTCCCAGGATGGCACAACGACATCACTCCCGGGAGTGACATCGTTGCACCACCCCAGGAGTTCTCCTGCGCCTTGCATGGGGCCCAAATCAGCCTGGTGCAGTGTGTGCACGTGCTCCCAGACCTGCGCGATGACATCACACCTGGGAGTGATGCCATTGCGCAGGCCCAGGAGCATACGCACACAGAGAAAAAACAAAAAGCTGAGTGCTGGGTCCCCCCCCCTTCCTGTTTGGAAACCCTAGCAAGTGTCAAAGTCAAAAGCTCTTGGGTGTTATAGGATGGTTTCCACTTACACTGAATATGTGATCTCGAATGTGACTATTCAGAGGTGAAAATATATGAACTCTTGAACCCATCTTTAGCCATGTTTAATATGGACTCTGCTCCCCCTCGTGCCAATAAAACGTAGTTCTATTAACATCCAAATATGAGACCCTCTTCCTTTGACAGGCACATACATACATACAGCCTCGCCCTGCCATACCTCGTATATTGTGGGCCCTCTGAATCTTGCAGAGGGTGTCCTGTGCTCCGTCAGGGTCACTGTCCATAGTGGTCACCACACCAACGGGGAGGCCCAAGTTTCGCAAAGAGTGGGCCAGGCCCTGGCCTACCTCCACCCAAGTGTCCTGGTCAGAGGTTACCACGGCAACATGAGCCCACCGAAAGTACTTGAGCACAGTGTAGATGACAGCTGACGTCTGTGGCAACGACCGGGCAAAGGTGCCGAAACGCTCCACGGCTGCATCGTCAGTCAAGCAAGCCCAGGAGAAAATGGGCTTGTTCCAGGCTCTGCCCAACCAGCCAGCTGCCTCACAGATTGCAGGGTTGACAGGGCCGATAAAGCCGGAGGCATAGCGTTCCATGTTCACGAAGCCCACCAGGGCCTGAGATGTCTGACACTCTTCACTGAGGAGGACGTAATCGAACCAGTAAGCCTGGTTCACAGTTGGGTCTTTGTTGATGCGGGCAACAGCCAACTTGGCTGCCACCTCCGGGTATGCCTGGGCATAGACGGAGTCACAGTTCCAGGGACCCATCACACCCACCTTGAAGGTAACCAGGTGGACACAGCTGGGCAAGCAAAGTAACAAGAGCCAAAAGAAAAGGACTCGCCGGCGAGGACCTCTGTAACAGCTCCACCTAGGATGGTTAGAAAGTTGGAGTAGGAAGCTCTGGAAGCCAAACCAGGCAGGGATCATGTTGTCTTGGAGCCAGGAGATGATATGGTGAGGAGAGAGACAGGGAAAGGTGAAAGGGGAGAAGGCACAGCTCCCGGAGCCTCTAGTTCCTCAGTGGACAGGCCCCCATAAGTCTTTTGTTGGGCTAGGTCCGTTGGCTTCCATCAGCTTGGTTAAGGTTCTCCACACACAACCAACAAAAGAGAGGGAAGAATGACACTGAAAGAGAGAGAGAGAAGAAAAATGTCAGACGAGGATGGGAGTGAGACACTTAGGCCCCTTGCCATGCTGAGAGACAATAACAAGCAAAAGAGCACAAACGTTTCCAGTTAAGTGCTGTATTTTAACCTAATTTTGCCCATTTGAAACCCTGTTTGGGAGAACTGTGCTGCCCACAGAAGGCTAGCGAGAAGGAATATGGCCAATGCCTTCCCTTCTTTCCCTACCGTCTTGTTACTGGTGGCAGCCATCTTGTTTCTCTCAGCAATCTTCACAGTTGTCGGTCATTTTACCTCCAGGGGCAGGCAATGAGACCTTGATGCCAGGATTTGTAGGCGCTCTAAAACCTACAAATACACTCCTATTTCTTTATGAGAGGTGAGACAAGGCTCTCTCCATGACCCTAATTAACACCACCCCTTCGGTTTGCCTGGTCCAGGTTAGGAAATTCCTGGAGATTTTGGGGGTGGAGCCTGGAGAGGGTGGGATTTGGTGAGGGGAGGGCCCTCAGAATGGTATAATGCCATAGAGTCCACCCTCCAAAGCAGCCATTTTCTCCAGGGGAACGGATCTCTGGTACCTGGAGATCAGTTATAATTCCAGGAGATCTCCAGCCACCACCTGGCGGCTGGCAACCCTACCTGTCAGTTCTAGGGATGGCAGTCCAAGGCAGATAGACCCCCAAACTCCTCACAGCAAGCACTCCAATGCATTGGTTGAAAGGTCTTTATTTAGGGATCCATTAAGTTCATGGGTACATCCTAGGGTTACCAGCCTCCAGGTAGTAGCTGGAGATCCCCTGGAATTACAGCTGGTCTCCAGGCCACAGAGATCAGTTCACCTGGAGAAAATGGCTACTTTGGGGGGGTGGACTTTATGGAATTATGCCATGCCAAGGTCCTTTCCCTCCCCAAACCCCTCTTTCTCCAGGTTTCACCCCTTAGATCTCCAGGAATTCCCCAACTTGGAGCTGGCAACCCTAGTACATCCATAGATGGTAAAGTTGGCAGGAATGATTATACAGGCAAAGGCACGATTGATATAGGGAGTACTATTCCCCCCTCCCTTGGAGCAGTCTGCATTTAGGCGTGAAAACCTAAGAAATTGCATGAGAACACATTAGCTTAGTCTGGATAGGAACGGCAGAAGGTTACAAAGAAATCAAAGTCTCTCTCTCTCCCCTGGGAAACGGTAACATTTCTGGTTCCAGCTGCAAGGCCAGCGCCACATATTTTCAGAGATAACAGGCTGGTTACTTTCTCTGTGAAATCAGCATTAGTACCTTCGTTTTCAGGCAGACCACGAATGACCTGACTATGTGGCTACATTACAAAGCATAACTATATGGTCATGGCATGAGATCAATATATTAGAATAGAGAGATCAATACATTAGATCAGAGAATACACAAATGGCATGGGTGTGTGCACGCATGACACTACCATCCCTCTCACAATGCCATATACAGCGCATCTAAAGGCAACAACAAGAAGGAACGTTGTCGCCCTTCCCCCTTCAAACACATCCGTGGGTCATGGCAGGCTTTGGCCTAAAGTCCACCCTATCCCATCAGCCTTGGCTGGAATTAGTCAAACCACTGTTCTGCTCAGCTCGGACAAGCTCCTCAAATCCTAATCTCACCACTGAAGTAAAACAGGACTGACCTTTCGGCCCCAGCTGCCGGATCATATTAGAGGCAAATCAGCAGGACGGCTTTCATGCTTCCACAGGTGCCGACCGGGTCACCTCTGCCTTTTGAGGAATAACAGGGGCTGCTGACTTTACTACAGCAATGCCATACATCTCGGCCCCCGCCCTATTAAATTTATCAATTCATAATGCTGTGAGGACCTAGAGGAAAATTGGACGGGTGGTGGTGGGGGACACACTTCAACTTTTCTTAATTTCACCTGCACACAGAAGTTTGGCAAGAAAAGCTGAAAATTGTGGGACGTTTTAAGCATATGTTTTGTGTTCTTGTTGGTTTAATTGCCTTTAAAAAGGATTAGACGGATGCACGGAAGAGAGGTCCAGCAATGTCTATTACCCTCACAGACAGCAATCCCCTAAATACCAGTGTTAAGAGGAACAACAGCAGGGGAGATATTGGCCCCATGCCTTGTTTGTAGGTCTCCGGGGCACCTGCTTATGAAATAGGATGCCGGACCATTGATTAGATCAGACCCGGCTGTCCCAACATTCTACTTTGTATTTACTCAATAACACTAGGCAGCAGCATTTTTTAATATATTGAAATAATATATTATTTGAATCTGAAAATTATAACAAATGGTCAAGAACAGTGTTTCAGGTGGGTTAGATGTGTTGGTCTGTAGTACAAGAGCAAGATTCTCAAAAGCTTATTATGCCCTGAAATTTTGTTGGTCTTAAAATGCGACTGAACTCGAATCTTGCTGTCAAAAAGAGGCAGCAGGTATGATTTTTAAAATCAGCTTTGCTACAAAAATTTGGCTTTCCCCCGTTTTTAACTCTCCTAATGAATTTTTCCACTTTAGCATACTACACTCTTCCAAGGGTAGAACGGAATTTTAATTTGTGACGGTACAACAGAAGAAGAGGGAACCATCTGAGCTTCTTAGTGGAAGCATGAGAAAAAAATGCAGTCAATGTTATGCAACACAAAAGAAGAATACTTATGCAATAGAAAAAAAGCAATGAATTGTAATGGACTCTGTGGCTTAGCTAGATGCTATGGTGACATATAATACAACATGGGAAAGGCAAATGGTTGGTTATGTTTTACAAAGGCAGGGATGTTGTATGGCATCCTGAGCTTCTTAGAACAAGGTGGAATAAACAGCAAATCAACAAATAAAATACCCTTATTTACTTCATTTATACCCCACCTTTCTTCCCTGGGGGAGGGAGCCAAAGCAGCTTATACATCGTTCCCCTCCATTTTATCCTCACAACAACCCATGAGGTAGCTTAGGCTGAGAGTGCGTGAGTTGCCCAAGGTATCCCAGCAAGCTCCTGGGGCAGAGTACAGATTCAAACCTGGGTCATCCTAGTCCAACGTTCTAACCACTACACCATACTGGCTGACTACCTGTGGTGCACCCCAATTGCGACCACATCATTAAACAGCATTTCTCACCCCTGCCATGGACTTCCCACTTTTCCCTTCTAGCATCACCTACAGATAATGGGTTGGGTTCCATGGACAGTGGTACAAGTTCCCCTCTCTTGATGTCAGAGTCTCCTCTTGCCTGAAGGAAAGCGGTCTTACACCACCGGAAAACAGCATCCTCAGCAGAGTGAGTCAATGGGACCCACAGGTTTCAGGCACCACAATGCCCGTCATCCCTCCTCACTTCTTCCAGAGGAGCCCCAATCCTCCAACAACAATCAGGCTAGTGAAAAACAATGGTAGTGTATTGAAATCAGTTGAAAAGTTGCTCTTTGGTACATCAAACACAAAAATGTCTTTTTTTGTATATGGCAACAGCAGTGAGAATGTTATATACTCAAAAATGGAAAAATATTACTTACAATAGAAAAATGGTTGGATAAGATGGAGTATGATGGCTTAATTAACATCTCTGACTAGGGAAAAGTCACTGGGTAAATATTCTATTACCTGGAAGCCCCTTACTGATTTTTTGAGGGAAACAGAGAGAAATGAACTGATGGTTTGTGTGTTTGAAGACTAGGAGATGTAGTCACTTAGGGTTAATTTGGAGTTAAGCTGTATTATTGACGGAAAAAGTAAGTTTGGAGTTACCATCACCTAGATGAATAAAAATCGAAAAAGGTGTAGAACAAGGGTGTGTTCTAGCTCCACACTTATTTAATTTATGCATAAACAACTTCTTCCCAAATTTGCAAAATAATACCCATATACCATTTTTTAAAAACCAACCACTGTCAATGCTTCTCTATGCTGACGACTTAGTTCTCCTTAGCTGAACTCCCATTGGCCTGAAGAAACTTGTGAGCGATTTCTGTATCTTTTGTTCCCAAGAGTGGCTGACAATAAATTTTACCAAAACACAGATCTTGAGATTTTCTAAGTCAAGATATTTGAAGGTACACCCCTGGCAAATTTATGGAGAAACCATCGAAAAAGTTAGACAGTTCAAATATCTTGGTGTGATGTTTAATTACGATTTGTCCTGGAACTCCCATATAAAATCTGTCATAGAAAAGACCCAAACAACATTAACTATTCTTTTATACCAAAGGTAGTCACAACTCATCCCTCTTCTGTTAATGTTATATAAAGCCATCATTCTTCCCAAATTGCCATCATTCTTCCCAAATTGCTTCCCAATCTGGATCAATGGATTGCGGGACCCTCTTGATAAACTCCAGCAAACTTTCTTTCATAAGAATCTCTCTTTTTCCCAGTGTACCTTCAGCTGGGCTCCCTCAAATTTCAACATTAGCATGGTATCATGCCATTAAGTTCAGATCATCACTCTGTGAATCTAACGCTTTACCATCTCTACCTCAACTAGTAAAAGATGATTCTTGGTTCAAAACTTGGCTTATCCCAATCGATTCAAAACTTGCCATACTAAACCCAAGCTTGATTCATAGGGTTTCACTGAAAAAAATCTTTGCAAGATGTACAAAACCGATTATTTAAAAAAGACGGGGCTATATTAAAATTCAAAGCTGATCAGAAATGCTCCCCAATTTATTTTCATCTATCCTATCAGAAAATGTTTGAACCGGCTAAATATCGCTTCTACTGAACAGTTCCAAAATATCGACGCTCTTTCATATTACTCAGACGCAACATGTTACCTTTGCTGAGATGAAGGATCAGTTTGGTAGAATTCCCCCTGAGAAGCGCTATTGTATTCATTATACGAATGATTCAATTGCCCATATCCTTTTTAGCTGTCCCTGTTACAATTTACTTCACAATCAATATATTATTTTCTGGACTGAATGTCTACAGAATATTTCTGAACAACAGAAACTAAAGATCTTGCTGTCAGGCAAGAAAAAAAATGTACATGTGATCTAGCCATATCTATCCATGGAGTTATAAATTACTTATAAAATACTTGATGTATGGCTTGTAGGGTAAGTTACAGGGAAAGGAAGCTTAATATGTAATATTTATATATCTGTTCACAGAAAAAATTGATACTTATCCTTAATTTCTACTGCTTTTTCTTTCGGGGGCTTCCCCCCTCCTTTTCTCTTCCTTTTCTCTTTGCTGTTTTTATTAATCTGGAAAAACTTCTTAATAAAAAACGGGTTTTAAAAACTTGTTTTTTTCCTTCTTGGTTGTGACAACTCATGTGGTGATTTCAACAGCTGTGAAGAAAGGGCATGTGGAAAATCAGTTGTGTATAAGTATTTTAAAAGAGACCACTGTTTCTTTATGAGATCAGTAAACATGACACCATCTGGAAAAAAATATTAGTGTCCACGGTGAAACAAAGGAGAAAACGCCCAAGGAAACATCAAGAAATAACGACTGTGGCTTAGTTCCCACATCTACTTCCTTAGCTTAAAAACATGTGTGTAAAAGTGTTTTTCTTTTGCCAAGACATTAGCAACAAGTAGCCCCTACACATTTAGGACTGGTGACTCAGCTTCCAAGGCTAAACTTGCAATTCCGTTTCATTTCCTGTCACATTTCTATCCTGCTTTGTCTCCATTAGACTACAGGATTCGCTCCTTCTCCATTTTTATCCTCACAACCACCTTGTCAGGTAGGCTCGTTCAAATAGAGAGCAATTGGCCAAAGGTCACTCATGTAATGATCTTCCTGGCTACGTGAGAATTTGAATGTGGCCAATATTGTGTAATTGCTGCCCCACACAGCTTCTCAGTTTCTAGGCTGAGGTGAGCCACACCAAACTCTCATCTTAGAAATAAATAATGGGTTCAAGTTTTATGGATGCGCATATACGTTTCAGTCCAGCTCTGCTATAGAAAAATGTTCTCCAGTGGTGGCAGAGCTTAATTTGAATAACCCTCACAAGGGTCACTTCTAGGGTTGCCAGGTCCAAGTTGGGAAATTCCTGGAGATTTGGGGGATGGTGCCTGGAGAGGGTGGAGTTTGGGAGGGAAGGGGCCTCAGAATGATATAATGCCATAGAGTCCACCCTCCAAAGCAGCCATTTTCTCCAGGTGAACTGATCTCTGTCATCTGGAGATCAGTTGTAATTCCAGGATATCTCCAGCCACCACCTGGAGGCTGGCAACCTTAATCACTTTGGCCCAGGCCTCATTTTCAGCTTCAGAGCTCAGATGTAAAAAAAATGTGACAAGAAAAAGACACATGTGCCTCTGCCCATGAGCAGAGTGCCCCACTGATGAAAAACAACCAACTCCTATTCATCAAGGAATTTAAGGGCAATGACTGCTTCTGCTAGGCTGGACTGAACTGTGTGTGGGCTTTGTTACTTGAGGGAAAAAATGCAACCAGGACAGGTTGGAACTAGGGGAGGACAGGCCCCGCTCTCTCAAAATCTACAGGCATGAAGTCTCACAGTCCCAGGGGCTGTCCCAGAGGACCCCCCCCCCAGCTTTATAGAGTTCATCCATGGCCTAACCAACACAGTCAATCACCCTTTTCATTTCAACCCCATAGAAAACGGGCCATTTGATGCCCAGAAAAGACGCTTCCAATTTAATTTCTCTGAGGAACATTAATGCAGCAGCTGCTCCTAAGTTTGCATTCCAGAGCCTGTTTGGGAGCGGGAAGGGATATTCTCTCCGGAGAAATGGGCCAATAAACCTGAGCTGGTGGCTCCCCCCCCACACCCATCCTCCCTTTCCCTGAATTACTGCTGTGAAACTATTTGCTTTGGAAGCACTTTCTGGGAGCTGTGCGTGTTCACACTTCTCTGTGTATGGTAAACAGTGTACCCCCCTCGGGGAATGACAAGCCAGAGAAAGCCAAGTTCTGATACTGACGTTCCTGCAAGGCAGACCCTCCCAGGCCCACCCTCCATGTTCTGAAGAGAATTCTGAGGAGAACGGGATTTGGCCGCTTTCATGCTGCCAGAGTCACAGATTTCCTCACATGGGCCATGGCCTGTTTAAGATCAAGAGGCCTTGCTCTGCTGTTTGAGATTTGTTTTCTCCTCACGCCGTAAAGGGGGCTAGAGAGAGCCACTGGACAATCATTAAATAAATCGTTAAATTAAAAAAAACGTTAAATAAATAAAGGTTCCCAAGCCCCAGTTGCTATCCTGTTGCTGGAAGCCAAGTCATTTGTGGTTGAATCAAAAGAAAGGATCACCAAAAAACCCGGCATATTTTGTACACTAGGGGTCCATTTTCTAACTCTCATTAGTCAGCAAAATAATAAAAGCGATGAGTGTCACACTGAGGTCACCGTAAATCCTCTGATCCATCAATAAATTGGAAAGTTCTTAGTCTGTCAAAAAGCTGGTGACCTTAACAGGGATACAAGCTACAGTTTCAGCTGACTGAGAAGGAAAATAATGTTTCAGCTGAACGCTTTTGTATTTGTGGGAAGAGAGAAATCGAAGATATAGCACACATTCTTTTTTATTATACCCTACATAATGTTCCATAACCAGACCCTTAGTCACTGTTGAGGATCACAGGTAAGATTTGTTTTTTGCCCCATGATCTGGTTTAAAAAAGTCATATAAGGGGCGCCTTGGCATGCTTTGGGAATTTGTCAGATTCACTACAAATGTGTTCTAGCCGTGTTTGCTGCAATGGAGACAAATTTTATATGATTATTACTCTTATGGAATATCTTTATTCTGATATTGGACCCACTGGTGCTCTACATTTTAGCATACATGATTCTGGTCTATTTTCATATTACTGGATATGTAGCTCTGCGTGTGTGTACCACAATTAGTTTCAAACGTATAGCTGATAAGAAGAACATAACAGCCTGCTAGATTAGACCAGTGGTCCAGGTACTGCAGCATCCTGTTTCACATAGTTGCCAACCAGTTATCCTGGAGGGCCAAACTAGCAGGACAGAGAGGCCAAGGCCCACCCCTGCTGCTGCCTCCTGGCACTGGAATTCAGAGGTTAGCTGCCTCTGGACGCAGCCATTCCCTTTGGTCACCTTGGCTAGTCACCGTTGAGGGACCTCCTCCTCCAATATAACAGGAGATCTCCTGGAGGCAAGCACTGACCCCCACCGCCCCCCAACTGAGCTTCTCCTGACCCCTAGAGTGGTATGAGATCACTTCTGGGTTTCCCCAGACTGACATTGTACCCTCAATGTCATGGCACCCGGTCCAAGTTGGGAAATTCCTGGAGATTTGGGGGGTGGAGCCTGGAAAAAGTGGAGTTTGGGGAGGGGACTCAATGGGGTATAATACCATAGAGTCTACTTGCCAAAGCAGCCATTTTCTCCAGGGGAACTGAACTGATCCTGGTGGTCTGAAGATCAGTGGTAATTCTGGGAGATCTCCAACCACCACCTGGAGGCTGGCAACCCCCCTTTGTCCCCATCCCCTAGTCTTCCACTAACGACTACCTTCACTGGCAGTGAATTCCATGATTTAATTACTTCTTGAGTAAAGACTTATTTCAGTGGATACCACCAAGTTTCACTATTATCGGAAAGGGTGGGGGGAGTTCCTTCTATCCACTTTCTTCATTCCATGCCTAATTTTATAAACCTGTTTTGGATGTCGGGGGTAATTTTCTGTTGACACAAATGCTAAACTTAATAGCATTGAAGTTGCTTACCCCTATAGGTGCAACATTTACTAAGGGCCAAACTACAAGTGACGAATGACACAGGTTGGACACTTGTCAGCTGCCCTCAAGTTTTGATGGGAAATGTAGGCAGCTTGGAGGAATGTTGGACAAGGGACAGTTGAAAAGTCCATTGGACAGCAGTCGGAGAGCCAAGCTGCGAGACTAGGACGCCTACATTTCCCATCAAAACTTGAGGGAAGCTGACAAGTGTCCAACCTGTGTCAGGCGTCACTTGTAGCTTGGCTCTTAGTGTGACATAATGCAGCATTGCCAGGGTTGGGAAATTCCTGGAGATTTGAGAGGGTAGAGCCTGGAGACAGTGGGGTTTGGAGAGGGAAGGGTCTTCAGCAGGGTATACTGCTGTACAATCCACCCTCCAAAGTTGCCATTTTCTCCAGGGGAAATGAGCTCTGTCACCTGGAGATGGATTGTAATTCCAGGAGTCCTCCAGCCACTATCTGGAGGCCTAGTAACATATGAGAAAAGGCCAGAGGAATTGGGCCATTTAACAACTGCATATACCAAGCACCGTGTCCAATTCAGACACCACTGTTTTATCACCATGGCAGGAATTTTTGTCTCGCCTTCTATCAGCTTAAAACTCAGTATGGACAGATGCAACAGATTCTCAAGCTACCCTGCTCTCAGACATGAGCAACGCACGCTTTCATGCGAAGAGAACTTTGACTCTTGAAAGCTCAGACCTTGGAAATCTATTTGGTCTCTAAGGTGCTATTGGACCCAGATCTTGCTCTTTAACTGCAGACCAACATGGTTGCCCACCTGAAACGGTATGCTTTTATGTTTGACTGGGGGTTTATTGCTGGATTATAATTACTAACTTTTAATGTTTTTATTGTGTAAGCCACCTCAGGCTGGTTTCCAGGAGAGATGGCATACAAATTTGCTAAATAAACAAACAGAATCAGGACTGATTCACCCATGGAAACCCTGCCTGTTTTCTACACACAGTTGTGCACACCCTGCCTTGTGGAGAAGATCTTGCATGAACCAAATAGCACGCTAAAACAGCCAGCGGCCATTTCCATTGGCAGGTGTGTATGGTGGATCTTGCTGAAGTGACAGCCCCATATCACTAGTTTACCCCAACATTTCTTCATGTGGTTGTTGTGTAAACACATACACAGTAATGCAGAGGAAATACACACAACACAAGGAAAGAGGGATTTCTGTGAGGAGCCACTTGAGATGGATTAATCTTCCAAATAGCACTGTAGCTGGCCTGAGCAACATATACAGGCTCTTCTGGATTTCATGAGCCTGTGTCTTTAAAATAATTCACTACGCAACACTTCCAAAGCCAAAGGTATCACAAGATGAGAGTTGATTTCATTCTTTGACAAGAGCCCATATAGATGGGAGAGAACCTCTCTTCTCTCTAAGCACTGCTGTTGCAATAGGTTTTGCAGGGACTTTTCACAGAGATCACGCAAGGAGAGCCACGTCCTTCTTAAAGACTACCCCATTTCCTTTTTCAAAAAGAGGACACTGGAGGAAATTGTGCATTTCCTACCCTTGGCACTGGAGAAAACATTTTCCTAGGACTCTTAAAACAAATAAATAAATGTGCTCTCATTCCCCAGCATATAGAATAAAGCCCTTCTGCCCCCATCTGGCAATTCAGAGCCACTGCTGCTAGTTTGGGGTGGGGCGGATATGTCTACAAACTGCTTTTGAGGAGTCATGCAAGACCCAAAGAAACACACATCCAGACATTTGTTGTTCTCTGTGTGTGACATGAAGAGCCTCAGTCCGTACTTTTCTGCATTCCAAAATCTAAATAATAAAATGCAGGCAACAGGAGCCAATGATCTTCTGGCCATAAACCCATCCACTGAGCACAAGTGGGATTAACTACGTAAACATACCAATGCATATTAGTGTTAACAGAACTTCCAAGAATGCTTCTTATGCTCACAGACTGGGCTTTTTTTCAGCTGGAACGCGGTGGAACGGTGTACCGGCACCTCTTGAAAATGGTCACATGGCCGGTGGCCCCGCCCCCTGATCTCCAGACAGAGGGAAGTTTAGATTGCCCTCCACACTGCTCCAGTGGCACGGAGGGCAATCTAAACTCCCCTCTGTCTGGAGATCAGGGGGCGGGGCCACCAGCCATGTGATTATTTTTGCCAAGGGCGATTTAAACTTTAAAAAACTCCCCCCTTGTTCCAGCTGACCCAAAGTGATGTCATTGTGCGGTCCTGGGAGCGTGCATGCACTTTGCGCACATGCATGTGGTACCAGGGGCACCACCTCCTGCCAGGAGTTGCCCCCTGTGCTGGCAACTCACTGAGTTCCACCACCTCTTTTCCCAGAAAAAAGGCCCTGCTCGCAGAAAAGGGAAAACAAAACTCAGGGCCAGATTATATATTCAGAAGCATCAGGTCAAAGGTGTTTTGTTTTGTTTTTGGACAATAAGAATGTAGTTTAAGGTGGGGGTTTGGAAAGCACATATGAATGTCCTCCTTTTTAAAAAATGACAGAACTAGTACAGCAGGATTCAACCTAACCTTTTTTCCTTGCATGTTATTTTTCTGCACTGAGGAGGGGTTTTTATTTTGTTTGGGGGGATCATCTTTCACATTCACAGTCCCCTCCCTCTACCTGAAATGGTATGAACATGAATTCTTTTTTTAGGACGAACATTTAAACTGTTCCAGAGAGTAGTTTCTCTAGAAAACCCTATATGTGCTTAAAACTTCCCTTGTCTTCGTTGTGGGGAACACACACTCAACGTATAAGTTTGGAAAGAATCAGAGCAGAAATAGGATTTTCTCTCTTGAATAACACGTCAGCAGTCACCTTAACAAAGACAGGGTCACAAATAAGGATACCGTGAACGTTGAGAAAAACCGTGAGCATACCATGTTCAACAGCCACAATCACCCAGAAGCCCATGAGCCAAACATCTAGTCTGTTAGAACTGCCCAGAAAGGCAGAACAGAGAAAAGGTGTTTGGGTGTCTTTTCAAGCTGATCAACAGAAAGACAAATCTAATATCTATATCAAAGTCTATGGTTAAATGCAGGGGTTTTTTTCTGGGAAAAGAGGTGGTGGAACTCAGTGGTAGAACTCAAGACCGCACAATGATATCACTTTGGGTCAGCTGGAACGGGGGGGGGGGAGTTTTTTAAAGTTTAAATTGCCCTCGGCGAAACTGGTCACATGGCCAGTGGCCCCACCCCCTGATCTCCAGACAGAGGGGAGTTTAGATTGCCCTCCGTGCTGCTGGAGCGGCACAGAGGGCAATCTAAACTCCCCTCTGTCTGGAGATCAGGGGGCGGGGCCACTGGCCATGTGACTATTTTCAAGAGGTGCCAGAACTCCGTTCCCCCATGTTCCAGCTGAAAAAAAGCCCTGGTTAAATGCATATATAATAATGGCAGACGGGTAAAATTTTTCATCTTTGAAGTACACCAAAACTCCCTTTTGCTATAATAAACAGGGTTATTGTGCCATATTACACTTTTTAAAATATAAAATAGGACTTCTTGTGGAGGGGAGAGCTGTACTATGAAGAAGAGAACTGACCAACAGCTGATTCTGCCCAAATACCTCATTTTGTGCTACCCTTACTAATTTCAAGAACCAGCAGGAATTTTTAGGATTGCACCCTAAGAAGCTGCAATGCAAAGTCAAGGGCCCATCTTTGAAAGATTTCCATATCATGATTTTGAAACGCAAAACGCAACTGAAGGGGTTACCCATCCATATTTGGGAGCTGATAATGTTTGCATTAGCCACAATCAATTACATATTTAATTACATACTGCCAAAATTTTTGATTGTGCTTGGATAAAGAGGGTTCCTTTCAAAGACAGCTATGGGGTTACAGGATTTGAATCCAGCGGCACCTTAGAGATCAACAAGATTTTCAGGGTCTAAGCTTTAGACAACTTTGAAAAGAGCAGAGAAGAGCAGGGGAAAATACTGGGAGGTGCATGAACTTAACTCTGTGGGGAAGCAGGAACCCCCCCCCCCAACAACATCAAACATGGAGCAAATACCCCTTGTGGAAAAGCCCCAAAATTACTTTTCAAGAACAATCTACTTCCCACCATCACATTGCTGAACGTTGAGTACGGCAGATGCAACATTCCACATGAATCCAGTTTCTCAACTGCCAATCAGATAATAGTAGATATCGCTACTATTCGTACCTGAAGAAGGAGCTATTCGTAACTGAAGAAGGGAGCTGTGACTCTCAAAAGCTTACACCCTGAAAATCTTGTTGGTTTCTAATGTGCCACTGGACGCAAATCCTGCTGTAGATATCACAGCTCCTTCCAGATGGAGAGATGCTGCAACTTCTGAATACTTGAAACTTGGCTGTCAATAAGCAGCCAAAAAGGTTAATATAAAGAAAAAATAGCAAAGAGTCCAGTAGCACCTTTAAGACTAACCAACTTTATTGTAGCATAAGCTTTTGAGAATCACAGTTCTCTTCGTCAGCTGTGGCTCTCGAAAGCTTATGCTGCAATAAAGTTGGTTACGGTTAGTCTTAAAGGTGTTACTGGACTCTTTGCTACTTTGCTGCTGCAGACTAACATGGCCAACTCGTCCAGATCATAGAGAAACAATATCACTTTGTACATCAAATGTTATCATTATATGTTCTCCAGTTGTACTTTATTCTCGGGAGGTAGGGAATTTGAACCAAGTGCGGGTGATCCATGTCAAACGGTGCCTATTTCCCTATAAGGATACTGTCTACCATGGGAATTTTCTTTGGAGAGTCCTCCTAAATTTGAAAATCTGTAATGTTTTCATTGCCATACCCACAGAATACAACAGCATCTAAAGGTTACAACTATTTCTCTATGGCCCAGATGTCATCATCAGAACGCATGTTTTGAACGCATCTTGTTGTCTTATATCATTACACAGGATGAATATGGTTTGATTATTATCATTCCATTATTCCCTTACAAGAGTTTTCTTTTGTCGGATAAGGAGGAGGATAGCATTGGGAATAAGAAAACATTAAAGACATGCAAAATAGTAAAGAGTCCAGTAGCACCTTTATTTATTTATTTATTTATTTAATCTTTAAGAATAACCAACTTTATCGTAGCATAAGCTTTCGAGAACCACAGCTCTGATGATGCATCTGACAGAGAGAGCTGTGCTTCTCAAAAGCTTATGCCACATTAAAGTTGGTTCGTCTTAAAGGTGCTACTGGACTCTTTACTATTTTGCAACTACAGACTAACACGGCCGCCTCCTCTGGATCTATCACAGACATGCTGTCGCCTGCAACTGCTTCTTCCAGGAGCTGACACTCTCTTGCTCTGCTGAAACATTTGCAGTAGGGGGGGGGGGGAATGAATACATCTTACAGAAATTGCTTGCCTCTCCTCTCTGCTGAACTGCTCAGCAGGGGAGAAGAAGACACTTTTCTATTATTGCAGGACTCTTCACTGCCCTCCTTTACTCTCAAGAGCTGTGCCTGGACGAGGGATTACAGTGCCTTATTTAGTAAATAAACACGTCACAGAAATAAGAACCTAGGCACCTTGCTGTCTTACCTGTAAGGTAACTTGGCTCATACTCCACTCTCACCCCCTTAAAACCTCAGCAGAAATTCAGCGCTGGCTGGTAAGAGGATAAAAAGGATTCGCAGAAATAACACAGCCGGAATACAGCGAATGCATGTTCCGCGTGGCAGTGAGAGAAACGTCAAGAATATATCTGGCGGCAGCACCCTCCTCTGGACTAGCCTTGGATCAGAACCCTTTAATCAATTACTAGAAACTTGGCCTGAATGCTGATCTAATACAGAAAAGGCAAAATCCAACACAGGAGCAGGGGTCACTGGGGGTGTGGGGAAGGAAGATAGTTGTGAATTGCCTGCATTGTACAGGGGGTTGGACTAGATGACCCTAGAGGTCCCTTCCAACCGTATGATTCTAGGATAGCCAATGGAACGAATGTGCAATAGGATGAGAAAAGCTTGGTAGTGATGACAAGAACTGGCACTTATATCAATCAAGAGGACTGGTTCCTCACAAGATCAGCAGGCATTCAAGGTCCAGAAAAGTACAGGTTGATTTTCCCAACTCCTGGCTACAGTTGAAGGCCTTAGGAGGCTACCATACTTTGCTCACATCATGAGAAGACAAGACTCACTGGAACAGTCAATAATGCTAGGAAAAGTGGAAGGCAGCAGGAAAAGAGAAAGACCTAAAACGAGATGGCTGGACTCAATAAATAAAAGAAGCCAAGTCCTCCAGTTTGCAAGATCTGAGCAAGTCTGTTAATGACAGGAGGCTTTGGAGGTCTTTCATTTATAGGGTCGCCATAGGTGACTTGATGGCACATCACACACACGCACGCACGCACACACACACACACACACACACAAACCACCGGGTCCCAGCAGTCAAGATTACGAGATGCAAAAGCAATAGTTAAAGACAGAGAAAGGAGGCAACTGGCATAGGAACTGCAGGAATCGAATCTTGGTTTAAAAGAGGCTCAGATTGGTTTGCTTCTCTGAGGGGGAAAAACAGATGTAACGTGACAGCAAATAAACAGAAGAAAATGTAAAGATATGAAAAAAGAGCCAGTGTGGTATAGCGGTTAGAGAGTTGTACTAGGATCTGGCTCAGTCCAGATCTACACTCTGCTACGGAAGCTTGCTAGGTGACCATGAGCTGTTCACACCCTCCCCGCCTGTTGAGAGGATAAAACGAATGATGCAAGCTGCTTTCCGTCCTCATTGTAGAAAAAGTTGGGGTATAAATGAAGTAAATTAATAAATCAGAGAAGGATACTGTAAGGTTGCCACATTTAAGGATAGTTGATACAAAGAAGGCAAAATAATGGGTTGCATTCTGCTGTCGGAGAAAGACACCTGACGTGGAGGACAACTATTAAAAGAATAAAGATTCAGGAAAAGATGTAGAGTGTTAATGTTTTTTGACAACCAGAAAGAATCTTTCCCTCACTACATAATGATCATATGTTGGAGAAGACTCCAGGAAGATGAAAAAGAACGGACGATTGCCTACTGAATTTTTATTTTTTTAAAATTTATGTTATTTTTATTCTGCCTTTCTCACTGAGACTCAAGGCAGACATTGAGTTGTATCAAGGGATAGGTGGGGATTTATTAATAACTGGAAAGAATGAAGAAAGAGACTATTAGCATAGAAAACGTAGTGGGGCAGATAAATTGGTGCTTTTCGACAACAGGGAGGAAAAGTCAACCGTGGAAGAGATGTGTAGAAATACCCAACAGAGAGTTGATGACGACACATGGGCAGAAATACAGGCAGCCCCTTTTCAGTCACCCCCTCCACTAATAACGAAACATGGTTAACACTGAAACTAAGGAAAGTTTCTGTGGTGTGACACATTTTAGAGGAACGTCTTTCTGGACAGGGCTTATACATGCATAATGCAGGACTCTGGAATTACAATTATCTTTGTCTTCCAACTTTCCTTTGTAGGAGCCCGCTCGTTGCAGTTGGCAACCCACCCTACTGATCTTTTGTGATGACTCAAGGAAAATCGATTGGCTATATTAGCCTTAATGTTCCAGCTGAGATGTGAATGGGGAAGCAAACTGATCTCCATATCAGAAGGAGCTGTTTGCATCTACTCCGCCCTCCCCTCTCCTCCTCTATATCTGACCAGTTTCTTTTTGCCCTCCATGCATCTGACGAAGAGAACTGTGATTCTTGAAAGCTTATGCTACAATAAAATTGGTTAGTCTTAAAGGTGCTACTGGGCTCTTTTTGATTTTGCTACTACAGACTAGCACGGCTAACTCCTCTGGATCTGATGTGAAGGATAAGCCATGGTGGCCCAGTCCTTTCAACCACTCCCATGGCCAGGGACTCCTGGGCTTAGTTTTCATAGAAGTAAAACAGGGTCAAGTCCATTTCATTCAGACTATAGGCTGGGCTCCCACGATGGATCCAGCAACCCTTTTTTCACTCAATCTCAGCCAATTTCCCTCATTTCAGCCCCTGTTGCACATGGCTTTAGTCCAGGGAAGTGTCATGATTTTTATTTATTCACTCATGTTATTTATAGTCTGCCTTTCTCGCTGAGACTCAAGGCAGATTACATAGGCTAAGCCAATACAATCAACAGGATTGGACATGCACTGAACAATGCCATAGTATTTGGAGAGTAGAAATTTGGAACCAGAATTATGAAAATGGAATTGAAGCAAAGCTTAAGTATTAACATGTCAAATGATGCAAAACTACATAGTGGAATCCTGTTTAACAGCAAAAGACAGTATGAGCTAGGCACAGTAGTATAGACCCATAGTCTATAGACATAAACTTCTACCCAAGTAGTTTTCTAAACCCAACACACCCACTTCAGTGGTCTCACTTTTTCACCAGTGGAAAATCTGATCGTATCCAACCCAAAACATTCCTTGTACGTTAAAAATGCTGCTTTAGAAAGGAGGTTTGAAACCCAACCTTTTGCTTGATGTGGTTATTTTTTATTTGTAGGGAATATTGTTTGTAGGAGCATTCAGCTGTAAGATCCCCACATCTATATGGTACAGCCCTGGCACAGATTTACCATCTTCATGAGAAATTCAGCCGTGGAATCGGCTGCCTAGGGATGTGGGGGGTTCCCCCTCATTGGCAGTCTTCAAGGAGAAGCTCGACAAATCCTTGTTGAGGATGCTTTAGGCTGTTCCTGCATTGGGCAGGGGGTTGGACTAGATGGTCTGTAAGGCCCCTTCCAACTCTTATTATTCTATGAACTTGGATTGGAGGAGGATAAAGCAGAGAGAAAAGAGTTGGAGAAAAGCTTAATTTAGAACCTGTATACTTCTTATGCCTTTAACTGCTCACACACACATTCATGCACATGTACACACACACACACCTCTCTGCCTCTGCTAATTCTCATGCTTCCCCAACAGGAGGCATGGCAAGAAATGGCAGATCAGAACTTCCCAGAACACAAAAGCGTTGTAAATCCCTCTTGCACAACAGCCACTCTACCTGCTCCCAAGAAGGGCCGCTTATATAACACTGACAGGTGTGAAGGTTGACTTCATGCCTTCTCCATTTGACTCTCAGAATCAAGATACACAGGAGGGAGGGAACAGATTACATATATCTGCCCTTCCAATCCTGAGCAGTATTTGGCCACTAGAGAATTTTTTCTTATGCCCTTTCTTTCCCTTAATCCAAAGTACCTGAGCAGCCCTAAAAAGACTGCTAGGTTCTATTCATAACCCCGCTGTCAAATCCCCCCTTCACAACTCTTATCTTCTCTCTGGACCAACAATTCTAGCAGTTACTACTCCACCATCTTCTTCCTCCACCCTCCAGGCCACCCTTTTGAATGTTGTATCTCCAGTTGCTGGCTGTTGAGGTTCCTCTTCCTCCCTCTCAGCATACACCTCTGTCTAGTCACGTTTATCCCACCATTCCCTCAAGAAGTTCAGGACAGTGTAAACTGATCTCCCTCCTATTTTTCCTCACAACCCCGTGAGTTAGGTTCGGCTGAGCAAGCATGACTGGGACCAAGATCACCAAGCAAGTTTCATAGCTAATTGGGGTTCGAACGCTCTTGTCCGAGTCCATCACGAGCCAGATGGGTATCTCACGACACATTTCAAAAGAAATGTTTTTCCTCATGTGTACCCTCCACTTTTCCCAGAGCATTTAAACCGAAGCAGCAGATCCAGGCAGTTATAAAATACAAACCTTGGAAAAGCAAGCAACTTACATGCAAGGAAAGGGAAGAGGAGCCCACTGGTTCAGATCCTCGTCTGCCTCTTGCCCAAGCGCAGGGGAAGCTCCCTCAATCCAACCCTGTCTCCCCTCTCCTCTTTGGAGTTCTTGTTTTCAAGCCAGTAGGTCAGAATTAAGGAGAAAGACCAGGGGAGTTGTGACTTGGTTCCTTTGCAGCCAAGGGCCGGGATTCTCACCAGCAACAGCTATGCTTTCGATGCCACCAAAGGCTGTCCTGTGAACTATTTCCAGGATTTCCAAATGTAATTCCAGTTACTAAATCCAAGGGGCCGGCACAGTTGTTGTAAAACAAGAACAGAAAACCAACAAAAAGAGAAACAAAGGAATGCCAATAAAAGGCAAAAACCCAAAGATCAGCCCCTGTGTCCATGATCCATTTCAAAGAGGCTGGAGAAATAGGGGGGGGGGGGGTTGTCCAGCACCACAGAGCTCCTTCCCCCCCCAGATCTTCTCTGCAGGAAATGTGGGGCACTGGTGGCCACTGGGTACAGGATCCCCCTCAGGTCCAAGAGCAGCACACCAAAGCCATGGACCTGGGCGCTTGTGAGCTGTCAGGGTGGTATGGGAGAGTGTATGTTTTTTTTTAAAACCCATAATCCATGTTCCCTGTCTCTTCCAACTGCTAATCAGATTAGTACTTCATGGAGGGGGAAGGTGGAATGGGCTAGAACGATACGAGAGACACAGAGAGCGAGAGAGGGTCACGTGTCCAAGGTGCCTGGGCTTCAAGGTGCACAGGCTGGACACTTCAGATGTGACAAAGACATGGAAACGAGAGGGCAGACGCCCTCAACCTGAGACACTTAAGAGAATGCGAAGCAATGAGACCCAAGGGTAACAGACAACGAGCGTAAGGTGTGTGAAGTTACATGCATGAATGATGCAGGATGGGGTGAACATGGGGAAGCAGAGAAATGAAGGCTGATAACAAGAGGAGGCAGGAAAAGTTTGATTTGGGAGAGGAGAGGAGCTTCAAGTGCACACCAACATCCAGGAAGTTCAAAGAGCATCCACGAAGTTCCCAGTGTGTGACACTTACACCGTGTTCATCTGCAGCAGTGAGATTTTGGACACATATATCAAATTAGTCAGATGGGAGATCCCAACTTACACAAAAGTTCAGAGCAAAGATTGTAGTGAAGAACGTGTGCACACAATGCACACGTCTCTGCAGTACAGTGAGTGTGTGCATGGGCAAATCTGTCACTCTGAAGTATGTAAGGAGGGCCAGCTGTTGTACGCTTGCACAAATGATATATGGGCTGCTAGAATATAAACACAGCAGCATGTGTGTTACGTGGACTGCTTGGGGGAGGGTCAGAAAGGCAAATTTTACATTCTGTTTTGAGCCCCCTAATTACATCTTTTGGCTGCCAGTTTGAGTCCAGTAGCACCTTAAACACCAACCCAATTTTCCAGGGTATAAGCTATCATAGGTCAAAGCTTAGGTAAAAGGAAAAAGTAGTCCCCTGTGCAAGCACCGAGTCATTACTGACCCATGGGGGGACGCCGCATCATGATGTTTTCTTGGCAGACTTTCGTTAAGGAGTAGTTTGCCATTGCCTTCCCCAGTCATCTACACTTTACCCCCAGGAAACTGGGTACTCATTTTACCAACCTCGGCAGGATGGAAGGCTGAGTCAAGCTTGAACCGGCTATGTGAACCCAGCTTCCACCAGGATCAAACTCAGGTCGCGAGCAGAGCTTGGGCTGCAGTACTGCAGCTTACCATTCTGCACCACGGGGCCTCCTGTCAAAGTTTACTTTATCAGATTTTGACTCATGAAAGCTTACTCTTTTTGTGTTGGTCTTTAAGATGCTACTGGACTCAAATTTCATTCTACTATTACATATTAACATGGCTACCCACCTGAAATGGACACCAACAGAGTATTTAAAAATACAGGAAGTCTAAGCCTCATATTTGGGGGAAGAATCCTTAAGGATTTTGATAGGAATGTGC
Organism: Eublepharis macularius; assembly: GCF_028583425.1. Classification (NCBI taxonomy): domain Eukaryota; kingdom Metazoa; phylum Chordata; class Lepidosauria; order Squamata; family Eublepharidae; genus Eublepharis; species Eublepharis macularius. The sequence goes on from NC_072801.1 coordinate 78,271,806, forward strand.
CCAGAGAAATGTTTCGCTTTTTAAAACCCAGAAGTTTCTTCAACAGATGTTGGGGGGCATGAACACCAAAACGGGCACGGAAAAATGGAGGGGGGAATAGGTTTGATGGCAGAAAGAAGTATAAATGACAAGGGAGAAAAATCAGGTGTAGAAAAAAAATCACCCAACATTAATTTTATTTAGAAAGCAATGATAATGATACAAAAATAATTTAACTGTGCAAAGGACCAACAAACCCAAGTGTGTCTAAACAAAGCACACTCAGAACAAAGCATTCAGATGTAGAGAGGGGGGTCACAACAAAACAAGGAAGCATTTGCCACCTCGTTCTTTGAAAAACAGCCCCCGTCCAAACACATACAACCTGAAATCAAAAAGCAGGTGAACTGCAAGAGAAACCCAGTCTGTCATCTAGAAGTCTTCACTGAACAGAACTGCCACAGATTACTCAAATATTAGACTCCGAGTTGGGGGAAATAGTAGAGAATGGTGCTGGGGCAGCAATTCCCCACAGACATCCAACCAGACCAGGCACTTAAAAATGGGTTAACTGGGGTAAGGAGGGACAGTCTAACAACAGAAAGATCATCTCCACACACTTCCTCCCCTGCTGGTGCGAATATTGGAGGTTGGCACAGCCGCCAGTTTCTTCCCAGTTTTGGGGGCAGCACGAGGCTTCTCCCGACTAAGCCCCATCCGCCGTGTGGATGCCACCTGGGGAGGGGAACAGAAAAGGAGATACTAGCAACCAACAGAAGAGGCACCGTGCCTGGTCTTATGGCCCAGGAACCAAAATCGACCAGAGCCAGGGCCTTTTCGGTCCTGGCACCAACCTGGTGGAACTCTCTGTCTGTTGATGTTCAGCCAGGCATATGGTTGAGGCTGGGTTATGAATGAGCCTTCTGACTGGCCATCTGGAAACGAGGAATATAACCCCTCTCTTCCATCTGTTGGACCATTGCTGTCCCTTACCTCTCACCCACAGAAACGTTTTAGAAATGGGTAATATGGGGCTGCTGAATTGTAAGTTTTTATGGTTTTAAATGGTAATTTTAATGCAGATTCAAACTATGTTGTTATCTGCTCTGAGCCCGCTTGCAGGGAGAGCGTACTATAAGTTAAATAAATAAATAAATAATCTCCCACACTGCCCCACTGACAGATTTGTCCTAGCCACCCAGCCCCAAAGCAGCCATCACACCCACCTCTCTCCTCGCAGCTTCTGCCAACCTGGGATCAAAGCTCCGGCGTGTGAGCACGTTCCCATCACTTTTCATTTCTGAGCTGGAGAAAAGAAAACCCAAAGGAGGAAGACAGGAAGGCTAACCTGAGAAACAGAAACCAGGGGTCCGGATCCCCAAACCCTTCCCCCCCCCACCCCTGCCCTGTATTTTATTCACAAAACGGATACAACTTTCTGCCCAATCAGGGCCAACAAGGTGGCTAACAATTAAAAAAACAAAGTATTATAAAAGGACATCATAAAAACAATAAAAACCAAAACTAAAAGACACGGACACACAGACCCAAAGTCCCATGCTTTGATATTACCTGTGCAAATATCCGTACAACTCTTCCGTAGAAGGTACGGGCTTCCCCTTGGCCTGGTACTGCCTCAGGAGGCGTGAGACTTCAGCCACTTGTTTTGGGGACAGGATCCCCCCTTCATGCACTGTGGGGGTGGGGAGAAAGAGAGATGACATGGAACCCAAGTCCAAGCAACCTTGGCTGCCACTTGCAGGGCAGAGGTAAGCCACATACCAGGATTCTGCTTCTGAGAGCCAGTGGCCTCCAGGCTGGGGTGAGCCATCCCAGCTTTGGACAAGGGAACTTTGGTTTTCTGGACGGCAGCGTTGCTGGAGGGCTGGATTCGAACAGTGCTGACAGGGGCTCGCACAGGATCCCAGAGGGCTGTGGACTGCTCGTGGTAGGACAGAGACGTGCCTAGGAAAGAAGTTGCAAAGCATTAAGCTGTGAAGTGGGCCCTCCAGCCCTCTGGTCTTGAAGACAGGTCAGGTTGCCACTCTTTCTATGCCCCTGACACTCACCCCTGTGGCTGGTCTGTTTGGAGGACACCTACAGTCCCCCAAGTCCCTCCCCCAAGCCTATGCAATTCCAACATACCCCAGAACACCAGCACACGCAGAGCTGTGCTTAGAAGGAAGACCCCGTGCCCAGCAAACCGCACGGGCTGGGGGCTGCCAGCAAAGAGAAGAGGGCCAGGGCTCTTACCCAGCTGTGACTGGTCCATGGGGCGTGGTGGGTTTTCACCTGAAAACACTTCCTGCTTCTGAGCACAGTTTTCATTTGCAGACTGCTCCAGCAGCTGGAAGTCACAGGCAGGTAGGAGTTAGATACACGGGAACGTGGCTGCCAATGAGTACCTGCTTTGCATGCAGAAACGTCCCAGGTCCAGTCCATCATCTCCAGTTTAATCGCAAATGGCAGAATGGGAATAGGAAAGGCCCTCCCCTGCTGGTGCCCCTGCGCAGCAGCTCTCGGTCAGAGAAGACAGGACTGCCCTAGAGGGGCCACTGTCGCCATTCCCACGCCCCCACTTTGGCAGAAGCAGTCCTCCAGCTCCTTATAGGCATCAACAGGGGAGGGGACACAGCAAAACTGCTGAAGCTGTTTCCCCAAAATTGCAATTATTTCTATAGCACCTCCAACTACTAAGGTCTAGGAGTAAACCAAAAATGATTTCTAACGCCCCCCACCCACCCCCCATCATGTTTTAATCTTTTTTAAAAATCTGCCAGTGTCACTTGGCCTGGGTCCAGACTAAATCTTCTGGCAAAAGAGGGTGATGGTGAGGGGCTGCCCATTGATCTCCTCCTCCCCCCACGACACTCCTCCCAGATCTCCTTCCGTGCTCCTCCTGAAGGTCTCCTGGCCCTCCCGGAGCAATGTTTTGGGGAGATGCAAGGAGCTGGGGAGAAGCAGGAAAAGTTCTGCCAGTGGAACATTTCTTCAGGATCCAACCTGAACGTAACACATTCAAGTCTACTGCTGGGCCGTTTCCACCCTACTCACCTTCACCCGGAATGCTGCGGAACGTCGTGCGAGAAGACGCTATCTTCCGTGGTTTATTTTGCGACGTTCCGCAGCATTCTGGATGAAGGTAAGTAGTGTGGAAATGGCCCTGTAGTACCTCTGGAAACCAAATCATAACTGTTTCCCAAACTGAAGACTGGCTTTCTATGTGTAAAAACAGCAGAGGGAGGGTAACATCCAACTTCTGAAGTTAATCATTGTAAGTCAAATACTGTGTTTGATTACTATGAGTTCCTTACTGGACTGAGAGCCAAGCTACAAGTGACGCCTGACACAGGTTGGACACTTGTCAGCTTCCCTCAAGTTTTGATGGGAAATGTAGGCATCCTGGTCTTGCAGCTGTAATGGAGAGCCAAGCTGTAAAACCAGGATGCCTACATTTCCCATCAAAACTTGAGGGAAGCTGACAAGTGTCCAACCTGTGTCAGGCGTCACTTGTAGCTTGGCTCTCAGAGACTAAAAAGTCATCTTGGGCAGTAGGAGATGCCACCCTGTGTCACATCAGGATTACCCATAGTGTCCACATGAGTTATCTTGTAATGCTAATATAGTAATAACATTCGATTTACATACCACCCTTCACGACAACTTAACACCCACTCAGGGTGGTTTACAAAGAGTGTCATTATTATCCCCACAACAAACACCCTGTGAGGTGGGTGGGGCTGAGAGAGCTCCAAGAAGCTGTGACTGACCCAAGGTCACCCAGCCAAGCAGAGGAGAGGGGAAACAAACCTGGCTCTCCAGATTAGAGTCCTGCCGCTCTTAATCACTACACCAAATCTTGCACCCTCCAAATTCTTGAACCTCATAGCATGTTGCATTCTCAGACTATATGTGACTCTATATACAGGTTGATTCAAATATTTACTTATTTTAAAAATTTGCCTAATTGAGCAGCCCTGGCTTGTGGAAGCTTTGGGCCACGTACAGCTTAATACTATAAATGCTTGCTCAGAATCAAGCCACATTTTTTCCCCCACAGTGGGACTTATTTCTGAAGAAGCACGTACTTGCTTACAGTGCAATCCTAAGCAAAGAGACTCCATCTAAACCCACTGGAATCAATGGGCTTAGACGGGGGTAACTCTGCTTAGGAGTGCACTGTTAAGTGTCCTTACGTGTGGAAGTGCAAGGAAAGAGAAAGATTTGTGGGGGGAGGGGCAGGGGAGTTTCCAGGCATGCAGATTCCTGCAGGGCATCTGGCTTACATTAGCCAACACTGGGGATTTTGCTCTAAGGTGTTATAAAGGCCAATACGCAAGCCAGTCAGTTTCTAGCAAGCAGGAAGGCACTCAATGCAGCCTGCAAAGGCTGAGATTAAGGCACACTCTTTGGAACGGGAGGGGACAGAAGTTTTACGGCACATACCAGGCGCACATAGTGTTGCAAGTCCGGCTGGAGGGGCCGGCCTCCACTCTCCAAACTGCTGTGCTGGGGGGTCTCGCCATCACTGCCCACCACCTCGGTGAGGGTCTCATCCGTGTCATCAGTGAATGGGTGTTCTGCCAAGTTCTCAGGGTGGAAAGTCAGGCCTAGAATTGGAGGCCAGAAGGAGACAGAAAGCCGGGAGACCTGCTTTGAAGCACCAGCTCAACCACATAGTCGGCCTTGAACAAAACTGTGGCTGCTCAAGGCCTCTTCAGGGGGAACTGGCTTTGGAACCCATGCCAAGACAGCTCCCATGGGCACAGTGGCATTTAGGAAGAGTGCACGCATGCATGCCATTCTATTTACTTGTTTGTTAAAACACTGGTTTCCTGGTTTACTCCCAACCGACAGGGCTGAAACCTCCTTCCCCCACAGGTCTAACCCATAGCTTGCATTCAAAACTATTGTTCTCAGCAACTGGAATAAGCGTGCGCCTTGCCCACCTGCAACAGTGCCCGTGTTGTCCATCTGTGGCTCCAGCTGCTGGAAGCCTTGCTGGCTGAGGATGCTGCAGTTGAGGATGTGGCTGAATTCTGAAGAGAAGCGCCCCATGTCAGGAAGCAGGGGCAGAAAGGGCCGGTAGGGACCCAGCATGGACTTCTCGGCTGCTTCCAAAGGCCCTTGCTGGCCGCTGTGCTGAGCTACAGGCTGTAGGGGCACAGCCTGGGCCCATCCCACCCCCTTGCAGTCCCCTGTGCCATGGCTGCTTCCAACGGATTCCACCTTCTGGTCCTTCTTAAAAGATTCCAAGAGTTGAAGGCACTCTCGTTCTGAATCAGGGCCTGGCTCAGAGGGCACATCCTATGAGCACACAGCAAAAGATCAAAGAAACAAAAAATCCCGTTCCGGTCAACAGGCAACGCCCCCCTGCCACCCTCAGCCCCAGGAGGCCGAGATAAGGCACAGAGCAGTAGAGTTTCACTCATTCAACAATTAACATAGAAATGCACTATTTTCTTCTCTCTAGCCTGCATTACACAATGGAGGCACTCAAAAGGCAAGGTATAGCAACTCAAAATATAGCATGTGAAATATTGTGTACCCAGGCAGATCGTGAGAGGGAGGGCAGGAAGGGGCTGCATCCGTGCTTAGTTCTCGTGGCCCCCTTCTTACATGCCCAGGGTAAGGCTGATCATCAAGTTGCAATTTTCCCCAGGCCACTTCGGCTAGGGATCCTGACGGTGTTTTGCCATCTTCTGGGCATGGAGCAGGGGTCATTGTGGAGGGGTAGGGGCAGTAGTTGTAAATTTCCTGCATTGTGCAGGGGGGCGGACTAGATGACTCCGGAGGCCCCTTCCAACCCTATGATTCTATTGCGCTTCTGAATGTTCACAACCACTACCTCGTGCCATCCCTTACATCGACAATCCTGTAGGGAGACCAGCGTTGTTATTATGCCCACGTCAAAGACAGAGGGCTGAAAAAGAGTGCCACGCCAAAGGCCACCTAGCAAGGGCATGGCAGGGGCAAGATTTAAACTTAGAGTGGGGAGTGAGGACCGTCCCTCTGCTGACTTCAGAACAGGTGTGGAGGGCAAGACCTGCAAACCTTCACTTGCCGCTGATCCTTGGTGCACGACTGTGGAGAGACGCAAGCAAAGAGGCGCAGGGCTTCGTTCCAGTGTGCCTGCATCATGGCCTGGAACTGGCTTGCCATTTCCACTCGCTGCGTTTCCAGCCGCCGACACTTGGCCTGCAGCTCCCGCATCTCTTCCTGCTGCTTGGATAGCCTGAATGGGGGTTAAGAAAGCCACCAAAGTTATGGGACTGGGGCAAGAAACTAATTTGCCCAGTGCAAGAAACACCTGCAGAGTTATTTCACTTATTTCTACTCCACTTTCTGATCCGAAAGGATCTCTAGGGCAACCCACAAGAAGTTCAGCTGCAATGTTTAAGCCATTAAAAATACCGACGTATTTCCTCCTCCTCGTACTTTTTAAAAAAGAAAACCTTTCCTTTTCAAGGCATTCAAACAGTAACCTCCCCAACCACTACTTCAGCTCTTTCTCTCCCACTACACACACACACACACACATTGAAGAGCTGATGTTTAAAGCTCATAAAGAGGCTGGCACTAGGAAGACGTCAGGAGGACTGCCCCTTCCCAGCCCAGACTCTCCGATCACCACACCCAGGGCCTCGGCATGTGACCTTCCCCCTCTTGAACTGCTCCAGGCTGGGACACAAGAAAGGCCCCTTTCTGGCTGCTGCAGCACCACTGCTGCAGAACGCCCCTCTTCGCTGCCAGCCTTTCAGCAAGCAGGGCACACAGGGGGCTATTTTAGAAGGCTGAGGGCCAATATTGGTCCACTGTTGCCTTCTCCCCCAACGCCTCCGTTTTGCGGCACTGGCTGGGACTGCCATCCAGATTTAGTTTAAAATATTGCTAGTACAACTGGAGAGCTTTTTCCCCGTGGAGAAACAAGAGTGTAAACGTGGAATAGCTGCACGTTAGCCACCCCCTGCGTCGCCCGTGAAGAACCGGCAGAGGCACCTGGCCCAGCAACGTACCTGGACTCATAGTCCTCAATGAGTCGCTGCTGCCGCTCCTCCCTCTCTGCCAGGTCAGATTTGAACTGGGCAAGCTGGCTGGCTAGCTCTTTCTCGTGATGGCTGCCTAGCTCCAGAAGCTGCTTCCTGTCAGGAACAGAGACCACGAGGAGACATGAGACCCCACGTGTGCCGGAAGGCAATCTCAGGAGGGGAAGCCTCAGGCCAGCAGAGCGCCTTGCCCCAGTGAAAAGGCATGAGCAGGTCGTTCCTGCTTCGGAAAACAGGGAAGGGACGGGGAAGACACTGGACTCAAAGGCAGGAAACAGATGCAGTGATTGCTGTGCGTGTTCATCTTTCTCTGCAGTATTTGTTCATATTTATTTTACTTACAATCCTTTTTTCTCACGGTCAATCCTCAAGGCAAATTACAACTCAAAAAACAAACTCTGTAGGGACAACAGTGGAAACTTGGCTTTTAGAGTAAGAAATAAGCAAGTTCCTAGTCCTCATTGCTGCAGAGATGCCCTTGAAAATGTGACAGAAACCCTGGTAAAAAACAGGTGGGGTAAGAGTGGGGGCAAAGGCTTAACAGAGATGCAAAGAATATCCAAGGCAGTAAAAGGAGCAGGTGGAGCCAATGTCCAAAACATCTGGAGGGCGACCAAGAGCCAGATGTGCAGAGATCCCTGTGCTGTGGAGGCATTTGCAGATGGGGGGCTGTCCTAGACCCAGAGGCAGACAAGAAGCCCCCCCCCACCTGTGCTGCTCCCGCATGGCGCTCATCTGACGCAAGCTCTCCTCGTGAACCTCGGCCAGCCGCTCTGCCACCTGCTGTTCCAACACCACCTTCATCTCCGACTCCAGCTTCACCTTCTGCGCCTCGTAACGTGCCTGGCAGGAGGAAGAAAAGTCCACTTAGCTCATGTTTCAAGCACTTGAGTGGAGTCCTCAAGAAGTTCACTGCAAGGCTCAAACAGATGCTGAAAACCTTTGCATGCCGGAGACAAACAGGCTGCCTCTGGGCACAGGATCCCTTTGTTAACAGTGCTTTGGTTTTTTGACTATTTGTAACCTGAAGGTGTGTTGGGGGAGAAAATGCAGCATTCAAAATTCTCCCTTCCGTGCAACTCTTGGTGTGAAGACCCCAGCTTGCCCTCCCTGCCGCCACTGCCTGTGCTCACCTTGATCAAACTCATCTCCATTTTCAGACTGTCCCGGTCTCGGCGCATGGCCTCCAGTTCACTCTCCAGGCCTTGCACTTCTGTCTGGACTGAAGCCAGCACACGCTGGGCATCGGACGACTTCTGAGCTTCTCGCTGGGCAGCTGCCTAGATAGGCATGTGGAGGGGCATGAGAAGCAGCCAGGCACCTACGTTTACACATTCCATACATGGGGGGGAAAAGATGGCCACCTTCAGCCACAGCGGCCCGCACAGCTGATAGGGGCTGGCTTCTGTCACTGAGCATGTCCAAGCACACTCCTAGTTCACAATTCCTGTGCTAAAGCAGGGGACAAGAACATGCTAATTATCAGAAGAAATGAAGGGTAGCCCAAGAGGAAAACATTCCAAAAGCAACAAGGGAGCCGATACCGGCACTAGGACCAGCTATAGACTTGGTTGTCAGGTGGATTCCATCCCTCGCTCTACATCCTGCCAACACCCCAGCAAATAACGTCATAATATAAAACTCATACTATACAAAGAGAAATACTATCAGAACAAATGTCCAACTCAACTCTCATACAGTGGCGTGTTTGCCTGGCCAGATCATGAGAGTAATCTCACAAAGTGCCACAACAACAAGAAAAGATGTACACAACCGATTTTTCCTTTCTGTTCATCTCTTAAAGAAGCCACTGCACCCCCAGAGTCTGTCGAAGCTCCAGACTGAGAAAAGGAGAAGATGATAACTGGGTAAAAAAGCAACAAGACGTATGGGGTAACTGACAGGAGCCGAAAACAGGCAGCTCTCCCCGGTTTTCCTCCCAGAGATGGACTGCTTCTAAACTTGCAGTCCACAGACAGCCATGCCCAAATTTCCCCCTTGACTCATCACCTCCAGGGAATTCAGTCTGGTGTGGGACGGCGTTAAGTGGATCCTCTCGCTTCAGGACATTCACGCAGCAGTTTTACCCGGCGGCACAATGCTAAAGCCTTTGGGGATCAGGCTGCCCACCTCCTTTCCTAACAGAGGCTCCAATGCTTTGCAAAATCCAAAAGCAGCAGCTCTGAATGAGGTGCTGCGCTTGGATTCTTCTACCTCGGCCACACTTAAAGGCACAGGAGCCTCGGGAAACAAGGCAGCTCCACCACTGGCCACATTAAGCTCTGCCAGAACTGTTCCAAGAGACTTCTGGGAAGCCTCAACAATTCTGAACCCAGATTTTAAATAAAATGGGATAAGAATCATCCACATTTCCCATGACCAGCCCTGCTTCCATTCAAAACACTCACTTGACAATCAGCCAAGTTACAGCATAAAAAAAAGCGAGGGAAACTGGATCCCTCTATTGTTCCCCTTTGAGATCAAGGGGGGGGGAGCCAAAGCAAAAGGCCCTGCTGTCTGTGCCCCCTTGGGAACGGCCACCAAAAGGGAGTATCACGTTAAAGAGCAAGCTGTTCAAAGGGGAGAGGAGATGCAGATAACACAGCCAAGGCAGAGCAAGGTCAAGCCAGCCTCTGAGCTTCAGCAACTTCTTCCCAAAAACACTGGGTTCTTGCAATACTCAAAGGTTCCGGAGCGCCCTTTGCAGCGCAGGAGACTAAAAGTGTGCAAGTGTTTAAAGACTCCTGTCTGGCTTTGCTGCCACTGCCTCGCTTCTGCAAGTTTCAGCCGGACCAATCCGCAAGAGCCTGAATCCAGACTGACAAGGCAGCATGGATTCACGAAAGCCAGCAGCAGGAGAGAGAAAAAGAACAAGCAAGAGACTTGAATGAAAGCTCTCCACTCTCCGGCTAGGCTGTCTGCCTTGATTAGTAGCTTAATTTATAACCCGCCTTTCTCACTGGGAATCAAGGAGGATTTAGAAGGTGAAAAGCAATTCAATCAGAGAGCAAACACTTCTAAATAAACAACGCAGTTTAAGGCAACAAAGACTCTTGGAGACATGGCATAACACAATTGAGAAAGAGTAACAAAGGTTAAAGATCCAGAGGAGTTAGCCGTGTTAGTCTGTAGTAGCAAAATCAAAAAGAGTCCAGTAGCACCTTTAAGACTAACCAATTTTATTTTATTGTAGCATAAGCTTTCGAGAATCAAGTTCTCTTCATCAGATGCCTGATCCAAACTGGTCAAATACAGAAGAGGAGGGGAGGGGAAAGAAGGGGACATATATCACAAGATGACAGGATGCAATTAGTGTGAAGGCAATCAAAACATTCCTTTGCTTGTAAATGTAAACATCTCCTTTTGGTGTGGAGTCAGTTTGCGGTGTTAGTTTGCCGCAGTGAAGGTATACAATTCCTATGTAGTATAAGCCCTCGATAACCACAGCTCTCCCTGCCAGCTGCATCTGACAAAGAGAACTGTGGTCCCCGAAAGCCCACACGTACTCAGGCTGAGATAATTGAAAACAAAGCCCACACCAGGCGTCTCTGGGCTCCCCCAGATTAAAGATTAAAGGTTAAAGATGCTGCAGTAAAAAAGGGAGGTGATGTATACAGTAATTATGGCAACGGACTACACTACTATCCCTTACAGAAGGGATCTCCTTAGCCGTTCCATTATACTACAGCTCTAACCCTTTATGAAAACGAAAAGTGAAGCTTTGCTTCGGGTGGAGTCATTGACCAGACGGGCTTCAGCTGTTGAATTGCTGCCACTTGCTGAGGGAAAGCAGGTGACAATCTTAAATGGACAGAAAGAAACAGATCACTACACCCTCTTTGAAAAGAAGCCAGAAGCAGTTCTTCAGTGACACCCCCACCTCATCTGCAACAAGACACACTTTTGCACGACATTCGCACACGTAACTCAGATCACAAGACACAGTTCGGCAGTTAAAGCACTCTGGTCTCTTTTAAGCACTTTCGGGAAAACTTCCAGGAAGCAGCTGGAAACAATGTGGGAGAGAGAGAGAGAAGCTGTTGAACCGGACAGCGTAAGCCACAATGGACAGGCAAGGACACCTCTGCCGAGTCCTGAAATCTACTCGCCTCCATCACCACCACCATTTCCAAGACGATCTGGCACAGCTCAATTAAGTTTGAAGCTATTACTTGTATCTCTACTGATTATAAACCTTAAAATGAAAACTGAAGGGTTACCTACAACAGGAAAAAGAGGGAGCAAACTAGGTGCATTTCCCCAAGGTGCTGCATGGTTAATTCAGACTTGGATCCACAAAGAACGTCCCATGCAAATGTTTCCAAACTCTATCACACATAGACTTTCAAGAAGCAGCCGTTCCTCTCTCTCTTCCCCCAGAACTCTAAGCACTGGGATGAGACAACTCACCCATCTGGGCTGCTGCTCCCTTTTCTCCACACATGTGCTGTCAATCAACTGCAGCTCTTCCCAGACCCTAGAAGCCATGGCAAAGAAGGCCCACCCAGCCCTCCTGCAGGGGGGTAAGAGGCTACAGCTTCAGGGCGGGGCCAGCATCAGCCCTGCCCAGAACAGGCCACACCTCTGCAAGGCATGTGGCTGGCTGGAGGGATTGGGGGCTTTTACTGGTCTTTGAACGGGGATGCTCAGGCTAAAGCACAGGGCAGGGATGGGTAGGAGAGGGGGGGTTCTGGTATAACATCCACGCTGCTTCTGCTGATTCCAATGGCCACCGAACAGTACCGTCTCCCTGAGCTGGGAGGAGGGGCTGGGTTATTCCTGGAAGGGAAGCAGCTGCCAGGCTGTTCTGAAAAAGGCCCAAAGGAGCTAGGACCAGCCTGGATAGGGATCTGGGCAGCTGGCAGGGGCTGTGATCTGCCTCCTTCCTGGCTGGTTCATTCATCAAACTGGCCTCTCCACACTGCCTCCCATCTTGGTACCCTCCCCTGATGGCTTCTATTTACCCCAAACAGAGTTTGCTGGGTTTTCCTCCCACCCCTCCTCCAAAGAAGGGGGGCAGCCTCTTCATGTCAGTTTCATCCTCACAACAACCCTTCGAAGGGGAGTTAGGCTGAGAGAGGAGGACTGGTCCAAGGGCCCCCAGCAAGCAGGCGTTTGAACTTGGGTCTCCCTACTGGGCCCACCGCACTGGTCAGAGCGTGGTCTTTAGAGCCCCAAGCCTCAAAGTAGTTTCACAGCGGGGTTTACTTCCAGTGAGTAGGCAAGGAACGCAGACCGACCCTCTCCCATGCTTTCTCCAAGTTCAGTGGGGGCTTACTCTACAGTAAGTGTGAAGAAGCTTGCTGAGACAAGGCACCCCAAGCTCCTCCGCAAGGCTGTTGAATGCAGAGGGATTCCTCGGGTGGCGGGACGCAGACCTGCAGGGCCAGGAAGGACCCAGGCTCACCTTCTCCTTGTCCAGTTGGGCACGGTTGTCCTCCTGCAGGGCCTGGCACTGCTGCTCCAGCTGCCTCTCGCGGTGGGCCCAGCTCCTCTGCTGCTCCTCCAGGGTGGCCCGCAGTGCCTCATGCTGCCGCCGTTCCAGATCCCAGTCGGCCTCCAGGTTGCGCACCCGCTGACCCTCCGCCTCCAGGCTGTGGGACAGAGAGGCCTTCTCCTCCTCCTGCCCAGGGAAGGGGGACGGGACAAGCGGATCAGTCGCAGCCTGACAACCACCAACCTGGGCCAAACCAAGGAGCGGCCCAGCCCACCCCACCCACCCCCAGCACCCAGGAAGCTCATAAGCAACGCTGAGGGCGAGCGCCCATGGCTAGTGCTTGCTCTCTGGGTTGGGAACGTCTAAGGCACATCGCCCTAGAAAACCGAGGGCCCCTTTGCAGTCCAGAAGCCTCTCCTCCTTAAAGTGCTCCTTTCCCTGCCCCAAATTGATTCTCAGGGGAGCTTGTGGGAGCACGGACATACAACAAAAAAGAGACCATTAAAATAAGAAAAAACATAAAGCTAGTAAAACAGTAAAGATTCCAGTAGCACCTTTAAGACTAACCGACTTTATTGTAGCATTAGCTTTTGAGAACCACAGCTCTCTTTGTCAGATGCATCGTCAGACGAAGAGAGCTGTGGTTCTCAAAAGCTTATGCTACAATAAAGTCGGTTCATCTTAAAGGTGCTACTGGACTCTTTACTGTTTTGCAACTGCAGACTAACACGGCCGACTCCTCTGGATCATAAAGCAAGTGGCACTGAAGGCAGCAAAAACATCCACAAAGTACAATTTTTCATTAAGTAGGAGCATACAACCAACAAAGCCACAGTGTATGATGGTGGGGCCTAAAAGAAAAACCACCAGCTACATGCTCAGGGGAACAAGAACGCTTTTGCCCAGCTCTGAACCCTCCAGAGACTGGCTGGGGCAACCACAAAGGCTGTGCTTCACCTCTGAGGAAAAAGGGGGGGCAGAGAATGGCAGAGTCGGAAGAGGATCCTCCAGGGACACCTAGTCCAACCCCCTGCACAATGCAGGAAATTCACAAGTATCTCCTCTCCACACCCTCAGCGCCCCCTGCTCCATGCCCAGAAGATGGCAAAAAAAAAACACCCTCCAATATCCCTGGCCAAACTAGCCTGGAGAAAATTGCTTCCTGACCCCCACGTCGCGATCGACATTACCCTGGGCGTGTAAGAAGGGGCCACGAGAACTAGCTCTGATGTAACCCTTCCTGCCCTCCCTCTCAAGACCTGCCTCGGTTCACAGGGCCTCCAAGAAAGATCTCAACTGACAGGCAGGTACGTGCTCTCCAGCTGCCATGCCCACTCATGGTGGGGCTTTCCAAGAGCAGGAGGGGGTTGGTTCTTACCAGCATCTCCTTCTCCCTGCGATACAGGCTGGTCGTTTGCTGCTCCCGGCTGATGGAGGACAAGGCTTGCTCGAGCTGCTGCTCCGTCTCCAACATTTTCTAAAGGAGGAGAAAAACCGACTCAAGGCAGTGCCTGCGTTCCCTGCTCCGGGGTTTGACTCAGTAGAGCTGCCTCCTGGTTTGGAGCAGAAGAGAGACACCAGGCTAAATGGCTTCTGATCCACCCCCCCCCCCCCGCCCCTGCCGCACCTACCCCATCACAGGCTGATAGGACAGGGCAGCCCCCAGCCCCACTCGGAACCAGTGCCCCAGCCTGACCTCTTTGTGCCTCCCCAGCGCCTGAACTGCGGCCTCCTTCTCAGTCCGCAGCCTATGGAGGGTCTCTGTCTGCTCAGCCTCGTGCCGATTCCAGCCCTCCACCACCTTGGCCAGGGTCTGTAGAATAAAGGAAGCCATCTCAGCCAGGTGACCATTAGAGGGACCAACAAAAAAAGGCAACATGGGATCTGAGGCAGGCCTTCCCCACCCCTCCGTTCAAGGAGACCCCTCGCTTGCGATGGGAGACAGAAAGGCCTGTGTTGACTGAGATAGGGTCCGTTTCCCTCCTTTACAAGCCACGCACTTTGCCGGCTCTATAAGACTGTGGAGGGTGTAATGATTAGAGTGTTGGCCTACGACTGGGGGGAGCTTGGTTCAAAACCCTGGTTGCCATGAAAACACACCAGGTGACTTTGGGACAGTCGTCCTCTCTCAGCCCAACCTACCTCACAGGGTTGTTGTGAGGATAAAAGGATGAGAACAGAACCTTGGACTCTGCCCTGAACCCCTCAGAGGAAAGGAAGGATCAAAACGTGACAGAGACATGAGATACGCTCAGGGCAACGAGCAGCTCTTGCTAATCCAGGCTCCAGCCCTGCTCTCATTCCTCCAGGATTTTTTTTTCTCCCGGTGGCCTGCAGGAGAGGCGTTGTGGTTGACTGGGAAGCCCTGAAGATCCAGCTTCAGATGGGGGCACCACAGGCATTCCTGAAAGATGTTGTGTGGGAGGGACACAAGTGCCAGAACCTCCTTCAAAACAGCTCCAGGCAGCCCCACCGGGGCTCTGCTGGACAGGCCGCTACTCTCAAGGGGAGGGAAGATGGAACAACCAGAGGGTGAACTGGGGCCTGACTCCCTCCAGATCCTCCATCCCTTCCCGTCTCCTGCTATTCCAGACCCTGCCTGTTCCTCTCTACCCACCCCCTCCGCCCCCCCCCCCAGGCTCACTTTGTCCAGCTGCTCGATCATACTGTCTTTCTTCTTGTCGGCTGAGATGGCCACGGCCAGCTGCTGCTGCAACTCCAGGAGGCGGTTCTGCAAGGCCTGGATGTGCCGCTCACAGTGCTGGGGAGGCAGGTGAGGAGGCAAAAGGTCAGAAGCGGGAGAGGAATGGAAGGCACAAGGAAGGCACAAGGAAACACCCACGGGGGATGCTGGGTTTCATGCCAGACACTGGCGCGTACACCGTTCGGGATTATCTTGGAGGACATGCCTCGTTTCTGCCCTCTTCGCTTGTTCTTGAAGCGCAGGAACGCTCCCTGAACAAGGAGGATCAGGGCCAGTGACACTGGAGTTCCCTGATTCCTAGAGACCAGGATGTTGTCTTTTCCATTCAAGGAAGAGGCTCTCCTTTGGTACAGACAGACAGGCTGTTTGACAGGGGATGAGCAGGCACCTGAAGGCCAGCTGCTGCGACTTGTCTTTTTGAGGATGAAAAGTTGCCTCAAGGTGAGTTTTCCCACACCCACAGCCTGCCCCCACAATTCACATTCTAAAATAATCTTACGAAAACTCAGCCACACGTTATCATCCCCTATTCTAACCTCCCCCCCTCCGCAAAGAAGTTCCTCCTCCCTCCCAGGACTTGCTTTCTTGCAATTTTATCTCAAGGACAATTGACCTTGCAAAGGCCAGTGTACAGGGCTCCCCCGGGGGTGAATTTTCCACAAAACTGCACCTCGGTGCAGCCGTGCCGAGTAAACGCTGTGTGTTCAAGAATGCTAGGAATGGCTTGTAGGCTCCCGAATCTGTTTTCAATACCACAGCATTAGTCCAGGGCTTAAGAACAAGATGTCACTTGAGCGTATCAAGAGTGATTTCCTTCATTACTCAGAATCTGCGAACAGCCCGTCAAATCTGTGACTGGGTGAGCAGAAAGGCTCCTTTGGTCAGAAAAAAACATCCAGGCAGGACTACACTCTGGGTTTTCTTAATCTAAAATCATGCTTTGCACAAAGATTGCTTTGGAAGGTGGCCGAGGAAGTGGCACCCAACTCTCAGCTCTCCCTACAGAACAGATGTTTGCGTTTCCAGTTCCCCAGGTATTTGCACCTGAAGAGAAGGGACCGCAAGGCCTAGAAAGCCTACTTTGGGTCCCCAGCACCTCATGGAATGGGAAAGGCAGGCTGTCTTTTAATAGGCTTACAGAGCTAAACTGAGCTTTGGGAAGGAGCTGGCCAGCCCTCCACCCTCCCCGGCAATCGGCTTAAAGCCACGCAAGGGGCTTGGCAACTACTCCCGCAAGGTCAGGCCTGTGGCTGCAACACTTGGGCTGCGCCTGCAGCCCACTGGCGCCTCCCTGGAGGAAGTCACTCCTAGTCGGTGCAACAAGACCTCTCAGCTACCCTCTGGGAGATGGCTGTGACAGATCAGAGGATAAACTGGGTCAGCCAGCCCCCGGGAGGCAAGGATCCTGTCTGCAGACTGGAAACCAGCCTGCAGGCTGAGGAACTTCAGTCCAGGAGGTCAGGGGCACAGCTGAGGTCCCATAACGGGAATCTGTTACCTGAGCCCATACTCTTGAGTCAAATCAGAGATTCGTTTCAAACAGATGAGGTGCAAGGAACTACAAGCCCTCGAGAAGGGAGACCGCGATCTCAGCCTCAAGGACCCCCTTCTCCCACGTGAAACTTTCTTAACTAAGCTCTTCCTTGCAGGATTGGCTCAAGGTCCCCAATGACAGCAGTCACTGGGACAGAGACATTTTGACGCTGGCAAGGAGATCATCGGGCTCCCTTCTAAGGAAGTTGGCTCTGCCCAATCTCTGCTCCCCCTCTGGCACCCAGGGCTCTTTTCCAGAAGGGTCTGGGGTCTTTTGGACTGTTGTGACATTTTGAATTTGGACCTGCTTTGGAGCCTCTGCTGGTCAATTTGCTTTTTTCATGTTGTTTGATGCATGATTATTTTACCTAGGCTCTAACTTGTTTTTGTTATCCTTTGTGTAGATCTACTAGATCAAAAAGCAGGATACACATTTTTAAAAGCAAACAAAACACAAAGGTCGCCAGAAGTGCTGCTCAGTTCTTCTTTGGCTTGAAATCGCTGCCGTTTTATTCTCTCTGCAGCCTTAAGAGGCTGGAAACTTGCTTTAAAAGAAGTTTTAGACTCCAGTGCGAAACTCCTGCATTAAAATTCACTTGCAGATCTGAAGAACTGTCAGCCCGGGTTTCAACAGAGACAGAGACCTGAAAGCTCACTGCAGAAAACAGTTGTCCCTCTGTGACAGATTGGCTGGTTGTGGGTCCAGACCGATTGAAATAGCTTTCTCTTGTTTGCATCTGTGCTCTACTTAGGAATCTAAGAAATCTGTCTCTCACAACAGCCCTCTCCCACTCCTCCACTTGCTACCTATGTATACATGCCAAGAGAGGATAATACTTCATGAAGCTGACAAAGGCTTATGCCCACAATGCATCTGTTAATCATTAAGATGCCACCAGACGCTTCCAGCCTGCATCTGGGGCATAGAGAGAAAGTGGGCACTGAAACCCAGGCAATGTAGAATTTCGTCCTCTCCTCTGAGCAGTTCAGTGGATTACTTTGAAGACAGGACTCCCTGGGTTCCTTCGGTAATCTTGGACAGAGCGTGCCGAATGTCAACTATCACTGCTGGTAGCCCTGAATCTTGACCCGTAAGCCTTTGCAAAGTCCCCGCTGTGTCCGGCACTTAAGGAAAAAGTGAGGCTGTGGGGAATAAGACCAGGCAAACGCTGCTTGCAGCCAGCTTGGCTAACTAGGAAACCCTTTTTCTTCCCCTTGGCAGAGGTGGGACTCTGCTCATGGTGAGGAAAAGGGGGGGGGGGTCATGGCAGGGCGGATGAAAAGCTCCTTACAGGCCATGATATCGGCTAAGCCAAGTAGCTTTGCTTAAAGTCATAGATCACATGACATATACCCTCTCCTCCCCCTCCCATTAGCTGTATTGGTCTGTCCTTCAAGAAGCTTTGGCTGCCTAATTCGGAGCAGTAATCCTGGCAACCAGGAAGAGCTCAGGGGGACGAGCTGTGGGCAAGAGCGAGGGAGGGGCGGCACTGCAGGGCTGGTTCGTCAGGGTCCGTTTTGAGTAGACACCACACCTTCAGCAGCCGAGCCTGTTGAGCTGAGGAAAACCAGACTAAGAGCAGCTCCAAACGGTCTCCAAGGCAGCAATGGGAGAGGAAGCATCAGTGAAGTCCCAGCCCAGCAGCTGCCCACTCCCCTATGCTCCCACAACCCTCCGCAACCCTTCCAGGGTGGTCATGCAGCTTCCTAGTGCCTCTCACCTTCCTCCGGGCCTGTTCCTTGTCCAAGGTGTCCTTCAGAAGATGGGTATCAGTGTAGGATGACGGCTCACGGACCTGGCCCAGGCGAAGGCTTGTGTAGCGCGGAAACAACTCCTCAAAGCCTGCCATGGATCCGGGTGGAGAGACGTCTTGCAGGGGCCGGGCACTGTGGCAAACAAGAGGATGAACAGAGCACAGGGGCCACCTTCGAAACCCTTGCAATTCTGCTGCCCTCCTGCCACCTCACTGTTCTGTTCCGATCTCATAAATGCAGGATGGAGACCCAGGCCCACCCCTACTTCCCCCTCTAGGGTAGCATTAAATGGCAAGGTTGGCTAAACAAGCGCCACATCTGGCCGAGGATTCACCTAGCTGTTTGTTCTGGCCATCTCCTTGTATTGTGATATGCCTGGTCTCTGTATTCCTTAGAGAACTGTGAATTCCACCCATCAGGCCAACCTTTCTCGGGCAACAGAGAGGCACGTCAGACTTCCCTTCACTCTTCCCCATGACCACAACAAGTCCGAGAACTGGCTTCAGGGTGGTTATCTCATTGCAGCAACAAACCAGATCCGACTAAACCTCTTGCTAGTTCCTGAAATTCACCCTGCAGGGATCCCATATCTGGCCCTGCAGATGCGCCTGGTGCCTCAGCCAGGAGCCCCTCCCGGAAGGCCAGCTCAGGCCTCTGCAGAGCTCTTACTTGAGGAGGGCAGCCGTGCTGTCACTCTCAAACGAATCGTCATCTTTCCGCTCGAAGGTTCTCGCAGCCAGGCTGTCCCCTGCTGGCAGAGAGGAGGAATGGTCATCTGTGGCGTGGACACAGCTTTGAGGGCCACAAGGACATGGGACCAGTTCTCTTCCCCTGTTGCTGGGACATGTCAGACTACCTGCCCCAGAAGCCATGCAGCACCTTGGATGGCTTTAGAGGAGGTACCAGAGCAGAATCAAGATCCCAGACACACCATCAGGCCAGAACTGCTCTCCCCTCCCTTCAGCACCCAGCAGATCTGTCTGCTTAGAACACGCCAAGCTGTGCAGGGCCACAAAACTGTTCTGCTATAAGCCTAGCATTTTATCCCAAGGGGCCTAGAATCCAGTGGGCTTGAATGCCCGGGGGAGGCCGGGGCTTAGCACTGGGAAGAGGAAGAGAGAGCCCGAGCAGAAGGGAGGATTATTCCCACAGCACAGCCAGCCACGGAAGCCAGAGTTTCTTAAGCCTGCGGCAAGTACAGCTGCCGCCGCTGTAGCATTACCAGCGGGCCAAACAGCACCAGCACACAATCACAAACAAAAAAGGAGTCTCGTGGCTCTTTAAAGGCAGATGTATTTATTGTAGCATCAGCCCACAAAAGCTTTTACAGGTGCTACAGGCAGTGACGTGTGGTGGAAAAGCATCCAGCAAATTCCCCGGTGCTATATCTTTCTGTGGAAAATTTTCCGCTCCTCATACGTGAATATAGTCTGTTTGTCTATAAACGTCAGGGTTGCTGGGCTGCAAATCAATTGTGTTATGTGGGCTATACGTGGGATATGAAGCGTGGGCTAACAAGGACCTCTGAGGGCCGCTCTGTTCAAATGCTGCTGCTGCCGCTGCGGCAAGCCATACTGTGCACATAGCAAGCACCAGGAGACTCTGCTGTTAAATTCAGATGTTTTTGTCAAGCCTTGTAATTTGCATACTAACTGAGTAGATTTCTAATCTGTCTTGAATCGCAGTGAGAAAGGTGGTCCGTACATGAAGCGAATCATAATAATTAATCATAACGGGCAAACGGCAGCATTTGCTATTTGACTTCTTTTACTAACGTTATTTAAATTTTCCCAGAAAATCCACATCACTGGCCACTAGAGTCTCCTTGCAACGGACAAACGTGGCTATTCCACCGGAGCTTTTTTTTCATAGTGATGTTGGTTATGCACGAAAAAAGAGAACAGCATCCTGCCCACCCAGGAGTGAATATGGCCATGTGGACAAAAAGCAGATCCTGTGAAGTAACCAACACGTCAAGTCGGAGGTTTTTAAGCCAGTAGTCCCTGGAGCAGTCTTAAGACGCTCCTAAGACCACAAAGAAAACAAATGTTGAAAGGATGGCGACCACTGCCGACACCACTACCCGCTTTCTCAGCAATGGGCATACTTTCAATTCAGAAGGATCCCACGTGGTTGTCCTCAAAACAGCAAGCAAGCTAAAGACTAGTATGTCTCAGGATAACCCAGTTTAAGGACAATTTCTGTGGCCAAAGGAGGAGGAGAGGAGAGCAGAGGGGAGAGGGAGGGAGGGAGCCACTTCGAATACCAGGCTTGTCCCATCCTCCTTCAGGAAGCTGGGAAGGGTCAGTTCACCCGAGATTCAGGGAAGAAAGCAAGGCATTGAACAGTGATGGAAGAGTTTCACAAGATGATGCAAGGTAAGCTGGCAAAGGGGCCTGGCAAACAGGAGAGTTTGTGACAGAAAGACTGGCTTCCTCTCCTCAATTGCCAGGAATCTTCTAATTCCTCCTTGCAAAAGAGAATCCTCCCCCCCCCACCAACCCACCACTCACCATGCACAGCATCCCTGGAGCTACGGAGCATACTCTGTAAGTGGCAACGCACGTTCTCCATCTCTGAGATGTGGTGAGGCTCCCTACCACTGCCCTGCAGCAGGGAAGGAGAGCAGGTTCTATCAGGTGCTGAAGCATCCTGGCCCTTCCCAGCCCCTGGACCTCCCTTCCCTCACCTTCCTGTAAGAACTGGCCTCCACGCTGGTTGAAAGCCTGTGGCTCAGTTCCTCTGCCAGGGTCTCCAAGTCTACTTCAGGGGCCTCCGTTTCCCTGGCCAGGCTCAAGCCATGCTGGGTGTCGAGGTGGGAGCGTGCCTGAGCCTCAGCCTGGCGGCTCTGGTGCAGGGAGGTATACAGCTGCGTAGTTACTTTGGAAGCAAAGGGGGTGGCTGCCTGGGCATGGGGCACCTGCTGTGCTGGGGTTGTGGGCGCTGAGGCTGGCAGGAGCTCCATGTCGCTCAACAGATCCTCGCTGCGGATAGAGGAGTTCAAAGCCCGGCATGTGCTCTTCTCCGCCATTACGGGCAGGGCAAGGAAGGAAGAGGGAATCCAGTGCTTTCCTCTGCTCAGCAAAGCAGGGAGAATGCTGCATTCAGAAGCCTGGTGTCCTTGTCGTAATGGAGCATCCCTTGATGATGGGTTCCCAGGAGAACCGACGCTGATTCAGACATGTCCAGGGTGCTGAGAAGAAGAGGCTAGAAGCAGATGCACTGGGAAGGGCAATGAGTCCCCACCAGCACTACAAAACAAGAGAAAGGAGCACAAAGAGGAGCACAAAGGAAGCTGAGGGAGCCCAGTCTCACCCCCATCTTGTTCTCTGTCCCATCTCGGAGGGGAATATTCCCAAAATCCCAGTTCTGCATGGGTATGTGGTAGGGTTGCCAGCTCCAGGTTGGGAAATTCCTGGAGATTTTGGAGGTGGAGCCTGGAGGGGGTAGGGTTTGGGGAGGGGGGAGACCTGGGCAGAGTATAATGCCATAGAGTCCACCATCCAAAGCAGACATTTTCTACAGGGCAATTCATCTCTGTGGCCTGGAGGTCATGAGTTGTAATTCCAGATCTCCAGGCACCACCTGGAGGTTGGCACCTGTGTGAGTGAGCCTTCATCCTTACAGCCTAAGCCCCACCCAGACCTTCAGCTTCCTACCTCTTCCAACCTGCTGAAAGTCCTAGCTCCACCCATCACCCCAAGCTCCACCCACACACCCCACACACTTCTCAATAAGCTCCACTTCCTCCCACCCAGCGCCTCATTTCAGCCCAGCTAGGTCAGAGCTGAAAAATGCTCAAAGATCAACGCGAAATTACAGTATCTGATCAGGACAAAATAAAGGAAAGATGGAAACAATATACTGAAAAGCTATACAGAAGAGATGGAAGGATGACAGATATCTTTGAAGAAGAGTCCTTTGATGAAGAACCAGAAATTTTAGAAAGTGAAGTAAAAGCTGCACTCAAAGCAGCTGGAGTAGAAACAAAGCACCTGGAGTAGATGGAATACCAATAGAATTATTTCAAGCTACAGAAACTGAGTATATCAAAATCTTAACAAGAATCTGTCAACAAATATGGAAAACAAAACAACGGCCCACGGACTGGAAACGCTCAGTCTACATTCCAAATCCAAAAAAGGGGATGCCAAAGAGTGCAGCACCTATCAGATCATCGCATTAATTTCCCATGCAAGCAAAGTGAGGCTCAAAATTCTACGGCAAAGACTCTTGCCATATATGGAACAAGAAATGCCAGATGTTCAAGCTGGATTCAGAAGAGAAGAGACACTAGAGATCACATTACAAATTTACAATGGCTAATGGAACATAGTAGGGAATTTCAGAAGAAAATCGGCCTGTGTTTCATAGATTAAAGCAAAGCTTTTGACTGTGTGGATCATGAAAAGCTATGGATAGTGTTAAAAGAAATGGGAGTGCCTCAACATCTGATTGTTTTGATGCACAACCTGTACTCTGGACAAGAGGCTACTGTTAGGACAGAATATGGGGAAATGGAATGGTTTACAATTGGCAAGGGTGTCAGACAAGGATGCATATTATCTCCCTACCTGTTCAACCTCTTTGCAGAGCATATCGTAAGGAAAGCTGAATTAGATCTAGAAGAAGCTGGAGTAAAAATTGAGGGAAGGAACTTTAACAATTTAAGATAGGCAGATAACACCATGTTACTGGCAGAAAATAGTGAAGACTTGAAACAACTACTGAGGAAGGTTAAAGGAGAAAGCGCCAATGCAGCATTACAGCTGAGCATCAAGAAGACAAAAGTACTGAGGAGTTAGACAATTTTAAAGTCGACAATGAGGAAACTGTAATTGTCCAAGATTTTCTATTCCTTGGCCCAATCATCAACCAAAAGGAAGAATGCAATGAAGAAATCAGAAGAAGATTGAGACTAGGAAGAGCAACGGTGAGGAACTAGAAAAGATCCTGAAAGATAAACAGGTCTCTCTGGGAACCAAGATCAAGATACTCCAAACCTCCTTACAACAGTGAAGAAAGCTGATAGGAAGAAAATAGATGCATTTGCAATGTGGTGCTGGAGGAGAGTTTTGCGGATACCACGGACAGCCAAAAAGACAAATAAGTGGGTTCTAGATCAAACGAAGCCTGAATTCTCCCTAGAAGCTAAAATGACTAAACTGAGGCTATCGTACTTTGGTCACATCATGAGAAGATTCCCTGGAAAAGTCAATACCGCTAGGAAAAGTGGAAGGCGGCAGGAAAAGAGGAAGACCTAAAATGAGATGGCTTGACTCAATAAAAGAAGCCACATCCTCTAGTTTGCAGGATCTGAGCAAGTCTGTTAAAGATAGGACGTTTTGGAGGTCTTTTATTCATAAATAGAGAAGTTCGCTGTGTTAGTGTGTAGTTGCAAAATACTAAAAAGTCCAGTAGCACCTTTAAGATTAATCAACTTTACTGTAGCATAAGCTTTTGAGAACCACAGCTCTCTTCGTCTGACGAGGCATCTGACGAAGAGTGCTGTGGTTCTTGAAAGCTGACGATGCATCTGACGAAGAGAGCTGTGGTTCTCGAAAGCTTATGCCACAATAAAGCTGGTTCGTCTTAAAGGTGCTACTGGCCTTTTATTCCTAGGGTAGCCATAGGTCGGAGGCGACTTGACAGCACATCACACACAGACACAGGCCAGAGCCCCGCCCACTTCTCTTGTAGGCACCGCCCCTTCTCCTCACCTGTGGTAAATCCCAGGCCCCTTCCTTTTCTGCTCTCCCACCTGCGGGCGCCTTCCCTCGCCCGCCTGGGCCTCCTCGCCGCCCTCCGCCGCCGCCAGGGCCTCACGCCATCCCCCCCTCAGCGCGAGGCGACTCCTGGCATCCCCCTAGAGCGGGAACGCAACGACGCCGTCGGCGCCATGTTGCTTGAGGGGAGGGGGGAAGCGCGCACGCGCCTTGAGCCGCCGCCAGAAGGAGCGCGCGCGCGGAGAGGACTGAGGGCGGGGGAGGGAAGAGGCCCAATGCGCATGCGCAAGAGCCCTCGCCGACAAACCGAGCAATCGGTGCTCTTGATGTCAGGATACACCCGCCTTCTTTCCTCCGCCCGGAAGTAGGGAGAGTTTGGAGGCGCCCGGGCCTGCGTGGTTGCCATAGAGACGGAAAGAAGGTGAGGCGGGTTTTTACCCCTCGGGTGGGCAAGGCCCGAGCAGGAGAGGCCGCTAAAGAGCTCCGGGTGGCGGCAAGTTCTGGGCCACGAGCCTCCTGGGTCCGCTGCTCCTGTCGATAGGAGTCCAGGAGCAGGTGGGCACCTTGGGGGGGGGGGCAGTTGAAAATGGTAGTCCGGTGATGTGTAGTGGTTAGAGCGCCGGACTGGGAGCTGCCAAGTGCGAATCCCCCCTCTGCCACGGAAGACTGCGTGGCGGCCTTCGGCTGGGGATGCTCTCTCCACCTGCCCTACCTGGCAGAGATGTTGTAAGGATAATCTAGGAAGGGGGGATCTTGTATCCTGCCCCGAGCTCCTTGGACTCGTAGTGTTGCCAGCCTCCAGGTGGTGTCTGGAGATCTCCCGGAATTACAACTGATCTCTAGGACGCAGAGATCAGTTCCCCTGGAGAAAAGGGCTGCTTTGGAGGGTGGACTCTAGAATTATACCATGCTGAGGTCCTTTTCCTCCCCAAACTGCCTTCTCCAGGCTTCATTCCCCCACCCATCCCCATTTCCAGGAATTTCCCAGCTTGGAACTGGCAGCCCTACATTGGAGAGTTGACAGGGTAGAAATGCACTAGGTGGGTAAGTAATAACACTAGATAGGTTGGGGCCAGAGGTGGGAGCAGACTGCCTCCCTTATGTATTGGTAGGTATTTTTGTTTATTTACTTATTTCATTTATACCCTGCTTTCTTCCCCAATGGTGACACAAAGCAGCGTACGTTATTCTCCTTGCCTCTGTTCCATCATTACAACAACCCTGTGATGTAGGCTAGGCTGAGAGTATATGTCTGGTGTATGGTCACCCAGCGAGCTTGCATGGCAGAGTGGGGGGTTCAAGCCTGGATCTCCTGGATCTTAGCCTGACACTCTAAACACTACACACTGGTTCTACACTACCCTAATCGTGTTGTTTGTATTGTCTTTTTCTCTTGGGGCTGTTTGCTAAGGCTACGAGCGAATGCAATAAAGTTTATGATAATAACACTACACCACAGCTGCTTGCTGTGAGAGACCCAGTTTGGTGTAGTGGTTAAGAGAGCGGGACTCTAATCTGGAGAGCCAGGTTTGAGTCCCCATTCCTCCACTTGAAACCAGCTGGGTGACCTTGGGTCAGTCACAGCTCTCTCGGAGCTCTCTCAGCCCTATCCACCTCACAGGGTTATTGTCATGAGGATGATAACAATACGCTTTGTAAACTTCTCTGAGTGTGGCATTAAGTTATTATTATTATTATTATTGAGGTCCCTTCTGTTTCTAGATGACAGTGCATAACCTATACCTCTTTGACCGCAATGGTATTTGCCTACACTATAGTGAGTGGAATCGGAAGAAGCAAGCTGGCATTTCCAAAGAAGAGGTGAGGCTGTGGCTGGGGAGGCATGGGGCGGCAAGAAGCCCCAGCTGCCAGTCCCCAGTGATTGCTGGCCTTTATTCTGTGTCTTCCCATAGCTGTGTTGCTTCCCATACTCTCAGGCTAAGCCTTGGCACCCCAAAAAGCTTCTAGAGCAGAGCATTGGGAGCTTCACTGCCTGATGTTCCAGGGCTGTGAAAGCTTCATATGTGACTCTATTAGTTGTGGGTGATTCTGCAAATAATTCAGTTTCATCTGTGTTAATTGTGTTTGATACAAAGTTCTCAAAAGGCTGGTGTAAGTAAACATGTTCAAGCAAATAGGCTCAGGGTAGATTTCAGACACTAAATACGAGATATGTCAATAAGGGGTTATTAAATCAGAGGTCTAAAAGTGTTTCATCAAATGCGCCAGCACCCTGAGTAATGGCAGACTCAACAGAGCCTCCATGGCTAAGGGCAATATGCCAGTGAAGATCAATCATGGGAGGAAGGAGGCTATTACTGTATTGTCCACTTTCTGGGCTACCCCAGAGGCACCAGGTGGGTCACCTTAGGAAATTCCAGACAAGATGGTCTTTTGGTCTGATTTGACATGGCTGCTCTGAGGTTTACATAAGCATGTAATTAGCTGTTTCTTTTTGAAAGTTGTAGACTAAGCAGCAGCAAGTTTGATATTTTGGTGCAATGGTGGACAAAGGAAGGCGTGTGGGGATATGCATCCCCACTAAATGTCAAAGAGCTGCTAGGCATTTCCAAAAACCTAAAGATTCTCTGTCTTCTTGGAAACAGGGTTGTGCCACAATACCACAGTGCCCTAGAAAATGCCACACCTGCCCTAGAAAAAAAGATGCAAAGCAAAATATCTTGAGTAAATGTCAGGCTTCCATTTGGGGGGGGGCGGGGTTATATAGTGGATTTCCCGAAGTAAAATTCACCGCCTTTCTAACTGGGATGTCGCATTGTAACTGCCACACGGTGGCGTTGGAGAGTAACAAATGAGTCCTGCCCTGGGTGCGAATTGCTTCTCCCTGGGCCCATCTTTCTTGTGTGCTTTTGCCTGCAGGAGTTTAAGCTGATGTATGGCATGCTCTTCTCCATCCGCTCGTTTGTAAGCAAAATGAGCCCGCTTGATATGTATCCTTTCTGCCTCAAAGACAGCAGAGGTAATGTAACGCACGGTCTCATAATTGGAGGCAGGGGAGGGGGTAGAGTTCTGCTTTCTGACACAAGCTGTTGCAAGAATTACTGTCAAGACTGAAAGCTTTTAGGAAACTGCGGCAGGGAGGTGGGAATCACTCACTGCTTTTGCTCTCCTTAACTGCTACACCCCAGGAAGGAAGGCTTTCTCTCCTTCCAGACCAGCAAATACAAGCTCCACTATTACGAGACGCCCACTGGGCTCAAGGTGGTAATGAATACAGACTTGGGCGTGGGCAACATCCGAGATGTGCTGCACCAGATCTACAGCTATGTGAGTGGGGTCTCTGGGCAAGGTCGGTCCCCTCCCCTGTTGTGGGCCCTGGAGTTGACCTCCCACGTTGAGGCACATGTCAGATGAGTCGGGTGGGACAGGGTCAGCCAGTCAGAGATTGTCATTTGGCTGCCTGTTCTTTAACGGTGAAATATTCCCTGCAGTCAAGACTGTCGCTATGCAAACAGCAACTTTCCCCTTTAAAAAAAAAAATCAGTCTGGTGTCATTTGCTTGCAAGGACAGAAGTGAAGGCTGTTTCCTTGACCTGCCACAGGCCGTGCAAGCCTAGCAGCAAAACAGAGCTGCTTTTCCTGACCACCATTTGTAACCCCAAGCATCTCCCGAAAAGGAGTACCAGCACCAGCCAGGCTTGGCATCAAAGTCAAGGCTTTGAAAATAGCTGACTAGTATTTGATGGTTCAGTTGCCCAAGTCCTTTTGACTGCACAAAACCGCCTTGTGCTGCACCACGAGGGGGGAGAGATTCAGAAACCGCTGCTGCTCTGCCCTCCCTGAGTGATCTTGAGTATTTTTTTTTAAATCTGCATTCGCATGAACAAAGGCGATATGTAGCTAGTGTGGGCTCTCTGAAGACGGATATTCTGGAAGGTGTGCTTGTTACACACTTTGTGTACAGGAGTACATTTCTTCTTTCACAAGGAGGATGACGTCCTACTTAAGTTTCCTTCTGCTCTCTGGAAGGGAGAACACCTTTCTCTCTGTGATAAATAGAGATGCCTTGGAAAGCTGTGAAGTGGGCCCTCCTCTGATAGAGGAGGAGCTGGGTATCCTTTGCATGCCTTCTTTTCTGTAGGTTTGGGAAAGGATCAGAGTGAAGCCTACACGTGAACACACAGTTCATGGAGTGGGTGCAGGCTAAAAAGGAATCAAAAACTGGCGTCTGCTTGCGGTACTTCCAGGGTACCTGTGCTCCCCGGAGGGAACAGCTGTGGATCCTTTCCTTTCCATAGCAACGCGGACAAGACGTGTGCTTTCTGATCCTTTTGGATAGCTGCAAAGATCCCCCTAGCAAGGACCGAACAGGCACAGAATTTGGAATGGTCAGAATGGAAATACTTCTTTGGGGCAGCAGCAGAGTTCTCTTCCCAGCTTTCCAGGACAATTTAGAGTGGCCAGTGGGTCATCCTGCCTTGTGAATCTCATGGTTCGTTCTTCCGTCTGCTCTCCAGATTTACGTGGAGTACGTGGTCAAGAATCCACTGTGCAGCTTGAACGAGACGATCCAGAGCGAACTCTTCCGCAGCAAGCTGGACACCTTCGTCCGGAGCCTGCCGTTCTTCTCCGCTCGAGCTGGCTAGTTAATTTTTCCTTTGTATTCCAAGGACTGCATTTCCCATGATGCATGTAGACTGATGTCAGATGGTAAGCATGGCAGTTTCTCTACAAGACAAAGCCACGCTTGCCACAATGCACTTCCTTGCCTGGGCCAAGAAGCTACGCTTGGATAATATTCAGTGGATTCGTTTCTGTGGTTCTCCCACCCTCCCAAAATGGATTTTTGGCTCAGTATCTGTTTTCTTTGTGTATTTCCCTTGGTCTTTGTGACCAGGACAGCCGCTCTTCATTGGTGGGGTTGTTTCTTTCTCTCTTATACACAATATTTTGCCGGCTCGAATTTGTTTCTTTCCACTTCTAGATGTTTTCTTTTTTTGCTGCATTTCCTACACCTCCCCCCTCCCCAAACCCCTCTATTTATAGACAGCCCCTTCTCCTTTTCCAGTTGAGTGCTCTCCCAGCCTGGACAGGATGTCTCATGCCCATGGGGCTGATTGGTCACAAAAGGATGCAGCAGCTGCGTGTCTCTTCCCCCCCCCCCCATGTGTCTCACCAAAAGCTGAGTGAGCAGCAGCAATTCCGATTTCCACCGCTGGGAAGGGCCAGTGAGCACAAGGAGTTTGGAAATGGCCCGCGCTTTTTTTACGGAAACTGACTTGCATGAATTAAGTGGCAGTGATGCACCTGGAATGAGCTTTGATTGGCCTTACATAATTTTGGTCTCCTGCAGGTATTGGGGAGAGGGTGCCACTGTAGGTTTTTTGAGTTTTGCTGAACCCCGTTGCCATCTTCCCTTGGCCTCTTCCGGCTTGCAAGGTGTGGAAGCGCCCTGGTTATCCCGTCCCACTTTCCTGTGTGGTGTCAAGAGAGACATGGTAGATCAAAGCTGTGCCTGTACCATTAAAGGCGAAAACCCGAAGCTAGTATTGCAGTGACTTTTTTTTCTCTCTGCATAAATGTAAAATGCTGATCATAAGCTTTTAAACCGCATGAAATGCTTCCCTGGGCTGAAAAGCTAAGAGAATAAAAGGAGGAAATGATCACGCAGCCACTCGCCCCGCAGGCCGCCGCTTAAGTGCCCGTGTTAACTGACTTCTTGCTGCTTTTTCTGGAAAGGCCTCGGCTGTGGCTAGCTGAGCCTTTTGTCTCAGTAATTTTTCTTCCCAGCATCTTAACCTGCGGGAAAGAGTTTTGTGCAGCTCAGCAAGCTGCCTCCCAGCAAGACGCCAGGTAGACTGGGAGCAAGGGCTCTCTCTCTCTTGTTCTGTGTGTGCTGTGGAAAGTTTGGCATCCCTGGGAAGCCAGCAGCCTCCTCGCGGCCCTTAGCCTAGAAGGGCATTCATCTAGATTTCCCTTGCGACCGCTTCAGCAGAGAGATATGCTTGGGGGCCTGGCGGGCTATGTATAAAATACGACTGCTGATTCGAGGTGCTTCAGTATGAGCCAGCAGTTAAGTAGACATCATCTCCACACTGCAGTAACTGTCCTTGTTGTCCAGGGTTCCTGGTGGCCATCTCTGGAGGGTGGGAGAGCCAGTAGGGCAGAAGAAACCACCAGGTGATAGCCGCAAAATACTAAAGAGTCCAGTAGCACCTTTTAAGACTAACCAACTTTATTGTAGCATAAGCTTTCGAGAGCCAAGGCATCTGATGAAGAGAGCTGTGGTTCTCAAAAGCTTATGCTACAATAAAGTTGGTTAGTCTTAAAGGTGCCACTGGACTCTTTACTATTTTTCGACTACAGACTAAGACAGCTAACTCCTCTGGATCTATGACCAGGTGATAGCTGGTAGTTGATTCTGGAAGTGCCTTCTGTGAGAGGGAGGTTTCCTCCTCGCTACTCTTTGGAGTTGCTTTGAAAACTTGGATGGCTGGAAAGGAAGGGTGCAAACGAGGTCCTCTATAATCACCTCCAGCCAGACAGTTGCGCACTTGGCTTGTGGGATGTCACGGACTGGATTCCCACGGGAAAGAATAGCCGGTCTTGCCTCATAGCAGCAAATTGAGTTGAACGGTCCCAGTTACTATTTTGTGGTCAGCTCCATGTTGCAGGAGGGTAGAAAGCAATTCACGAAGCTGATGTCCCTTTGCTTTCTTCCTGTTCAGCAGCTAAGCAGCAGCTGAAGCCATGGTTGCGGGGGGGGGGGGAGATGCTTTATGTTCAGAAGGTCTCAGGTTCAGTTGCCACTCACAGGAGGGCTGCTTGAGATCTCAAAGCTTTGCCTGTCAGAATGGGCCATACTAAGCTAGGTGGGCCAACGGTCTGACCTGGTACAAGCTGGCTTTGCATTCTCGAATAGAAGTTTGTCCTTGTTGCCACTTAAACCCAGGCGCCACCTCTGGTAGTGCTGAGCTGCTCAGGACAGAAGCAGCAGGCAGATTGCCCCACCAGACTGTCTCCCTGAGCTTCATCCGTCCGTTCTGTCCCCAAGAGGAGGCCTCCCTCCTGCAAGCATCTGCACACCAGAGAGGAGGGCAACGGGCTCGTGTTCAAGCCGGCTGCCAGGTGGCTCCCACTAAAAGGCAGAGCGTCTGTCCTCCATGCTGGGTTTTAATGTCTGATGGGGATTATCTTTGTTTAATCCTACAGGACAGTAGGGACAAGCAGGTAGCCAGGGGAGGGCAGGGGGAGAAAGATGAAGCGTGTGTTGAGAATGCCAGAGCCTTTTGTAGCTCTGATGTCATGCCTCATACGCTCCAGGGAAGGGGTCAAGCCATAGCCTCCCAATCTCCCCCTTCCCCCCCCCTTTTACTTTACTGTAACTGGCTAAAATCAAGTAAAGCTGTATCTGAAGCCCTGGCTGTGTCAGTAAACCCCAAACCTGCTTCCTTGCAGAGCGCAGAAAATCCTTCCTACCTTGGCGATCCCCTCTTGCTCTTGCTGTGGAGTTTGGCTTCTGGCTCCAACAGATCAGGGGGAATCCACCCAAATGCCTACAAATGTTGGGGGGGGGGGTTCCTAATTTGATTCCCTGCCTGTTTCCTTTGCAGCATCCTACGCTTTCTCCACCTGCCTCTGTGTTTTCCAGCAGTGATCTTGATTGGCAGCTCAGACACCGTAGACATCTCACTGAGCCAGTTGTGCTGTTAGCCAACCCCCCTCCCCAGTTCTCCAGCTCTCCTTTTGATTCACGCGTAATCAAGTGCCATATTCCAGACTTTCCTAGTGCCCCAATGCCTCAGCTTTGCTAAAACCCTCTGTAGAATAGACTCCTGGACTGTGTTGCACCCTTTAATTTTTCATTGGGGGCCCCCAAAGCTTGACCCCCCCCAAATCCCCGCTCTTCCATAAATGATTCCTTGTCCAATATGCCAATGTGGCTGCCTCATAGTTTAATGGGGAGGAAATGGTGGTGGTGTGGCATTTGGGAGGAGCTGGGGGAGGAAGTTGGAGGTAGGATTCTTTGATCCTGCAGCCTGTGCACGTTTTGCTGCTCTTGTTCTCTGAGATGGAGGTGTTTCCCTTCCAACCATGCTGTGTTGCACAGTCATCCACACGCTTCTCTTCCCTGCCTCCCTCCACCCATTAAGCACAGTGGCCATCTCCCCCCCCCACCCCCGCGCTCCCCTCCTGCTAATTCCATCAAGCTGACCAGGTGGCATTAGGCCGGTTGTTCGGATGCTTTGGGTGCGTTGAGAAGCTTTAATTTTTGCACAGTTCCTAAGCTTTAATTCCCATAATGCCCTAAATGGGAAAGAATAAGCTGGTCTGCCAAGGGTGGGAGCCAGCTAAGTTTTAACCATTCAGCATTTATGCAGTGGTAGTTTCTAACGATTGCACTCTGCTGCTCAGCATTCTGTGACAGGGTGAAGTCTCCCATGATGAAAAGTTCTTACAGACTGAGAAACCTCTTTTCTGGCAGGAAGGTAGCGGTCCCTGTTCTTTCACGGTCCCTTGTGAGCTTCCCCTCCCCCAGCAAAGGCTTGGATCAGTTTTCCCATAAACCACTTTGCAGTGTGAATGTATGCTTGAATTGTATAGCAACTGTATAGATCTGTGATATTCCTCCTGCGTGCAGTTCTGGCCACCACATCTCAAAAAGGACATTGCAGAGCTGGAAAAACCTACAGAAGAGGGCAACCAAGATGATGAGGGGGGTCAGAGCACTTTTTCCTATGAGGAAAGGTTGGGGAGTCTGGGACTTCCAGTTTAGAAAGGAGATGACTGAGGGCAGAAGTGGCCGAGGTTTATAACATTTCACCTGGGCTAGAGAAAGTGGGTAGAGGGAGGTTTTTCTCCTTGTAATATCAGAACTTGAACACACCTGGAGACATTGATGGGCAATTGATTCACGACAGACGAGAGAGAGCACTTCTTTACTCAGGAAGCAATTGAACTGTGGAAGGCACTGCCCCGTGGAAGTAGCGATGGCCACTAGCGTACATGGCTTCGAAGCAGTTAGACAGATTTGTGGTGGAGAAATCCTGAATGGCATTGAGTCGTGGTGAATAAAAAGACCCCACCCACCCACCCACCCTCGTACTCGGAGGCAACAAACCTCTGAAGCCCAGTGCTAGGAGACAGCATCAGGGAAAGGCGGTGGTCCTCCAGAGGAACCGGTTGGCCGTTGCGTGAAGCAGTACACTGGACTATGCAAACGGCGGGTCTGATCCATCGGGGCTCTTCTCGTGCTACGTTTTTATGAACATGTGAGGCTGCTTTCATGCTGAATCAGACCCTTGGTCTGCACAGGTCCGTCTTGTCTGCTCAGATGGGCAACAGCTTTCCAGTTTCCCAGAAATCTTTCCTATCACCTGTTTAGCTGGAGATGTGCCAGATTGAACGGGGGACCTTCTGCATGCAAACCTAATTCTGTGCCTTGAGCCACAAGCTGCTCTTTGACATAAAAATGCCATTAATGGGGTGTTCCCCTATTCATGGGGTGTTCCGCTTGATACACAGAGCCATAAGGGGTCCTTCTGGTCTTTGTCACCTGGGGGTGTATTTCCACTTCTCTGACTTCAGTCCTAGTCAACTTCGCAAGCCTTTTGGGGAGGCCTCAGCTTTGGCCTTCCCCTACCCAGACCCTGAGGAAATTGAAATGGCTCAACGTTTTCTATTCTTTGGCTCAATCATCAACCAAAAGGGAGACTGCAATGAAGAAATCAGAAGAAGATCGAGACTTGGAAGAACAGCAGTGAGGGAGCTAGAGAAGATCCTTAAAGGTGTCTCTCTGGGAACCAAGATCAAGATAATCCAAACTATGGTATTCCCCATTGCTATGTATAGATGTGAAAGCTGGACAGTGAAGAAAGCTGACAAGAAGAAAATTGATTCATTTGAAATGTACTGGAGCGGAGTTTTGTGGGTACCATGGACAGCCCCAAAGATAGCCCCAAAGTGGGCTCTAGATCACATCAAACCTGAATTCTCCCTAGAAGCTAAAATGACAAAACTGAGGCTATTGTACTTTGGTCACATCATGAGACAAAAAGACTGTCTTTGGAAAAGTCAATAATACTAAGAAAACTGGAAGGCAGTAGGAAAAGAAGACCTAAAACAAGATGGCTTGATTCAATAAAAGAAGCCACGTTCTCCAGTGTGCGGGATCTGAGCGAGTCTGTTCATGATAGGATGTTTTGCCATAGATCGGAGGCTACTTGACAGCACATAACACACACACACACACACACAAACCAGATGTTAAAAAGAACTAGGCTTCTCAAGAGGCTGGCAAAAACTCTGCCCTCTTTGGTGTCTCTGGAAAATATTCATGCCCAGTCTGAAAGAGTGACCAGGAGGCCCTTCTAGAGAACTGGTTGCCAGCCTGAGCAGAAGGAAATATCTGTGGAGAAGGCTGGCACCATTGGCCATGGGGGCAGGATCTGGTGACTGAAGGGACATGCGGCAAGGAAGAGGGTCGAGGGAAGGCTGGCCTGGAGGCCGCGCTTCGCCAGCTGCCAGCCTCGTAAATCCCCCACATGTTCTCTCTCCAGCAGGGGGGGGGGGGTTGAGAAGGGAATCTCCAGGCATTAAAAGCAACGACTCCAGCTAAGCTGCTGTCCTTGGCTCTGGTGTAGCAGGGGCTACAGGCATCTCCACTGGGCCCGCGGCAAACCCCTGGCAGACATCATGTTTGCTAGCTCCTCACGGGGCGGCCCTGCCCCTGCAGGCCGAGGGGGTGCCGGAGGGCCAGCCGCCAAGTACAGTGTGGATGAACTCTACGGACTGCCCAAGAACAAAAAACTAGTGCGAGGGGAGAGTGTCCGTCGGCGGAGCCAAGTGTCACAGGGGGGCCAGGCAGGACGAGAAGGGCAGGCGCTGACTCCTGCACAGGTGCTGGAGGCAGCCAGGCGGCTGCTGGAAAGGCGGCGTCTGGAGAGCTACCTTCTGGAGGCCGGGATTGCTGCAGAGGAGCTGGAGAGCAGCCGTACGGGCATGGTGTACAGGTACCTGGCGCTGCAGGATTGTCGGCTGGCCGGGAGGGTGGCAGGGAGTGCCTGAGAACAGACGTCCTTCATGGAAGTCTGGTGCGCCTGCTGGGGAATATCGGTTTCAATTTTTAGCCCTGATAGTGGTTGAGGACCTTTGAAAGTGCGGGGCAGAGACCGCTGAAACCACAGGTGGGGTGAGGTTTCTGGGGGGCAAGAGGAAGCAGCTTTTGCCCTGGTTGCCCTCAGTCTTTTCTCCAGGGCTTTCTTTTCCATCGCCCTTCCCAAGCATAGTCGCCTTCTGAAAAATTCGCTAAGGTACGCAAGGATTGCTAGCTGGTTGCTGTGGAAATGTCCACCAACTGTTCCTTCTGCTCCCAAACTGGGATTTTGGCTTACGCCTAGGCATCGTGTTGCATGAATAGGAATGGACCTGGTGCCCAGTAGTACCAGGTGGGTGGAGGGCACAGGATGGGGTTTCGAGATGTTGAGAGGAGCTGTAGCAAACAGCCTAGGGCACAGAATAGATCTTCTGAGGCAGGCGATGAATTCCCCGATGATCCCAAGAGGTAGGCAGTGCATTGCGGGTCTGGGGGAGCAGGCATTCAGGCCTCTCCTGCTTGCTGAGTCCCTGGGCCCTTCACTGAGGGTAAGCCTCCAAGTGAAATAAATGCCAAATGCCAGTAATCTCCTAAGATTATTCTTGTGCAAATGGGTTATCAGGTGATGATGACTCTGTCTCTTCAGTCTGGGGAGAGGCAGGAAGGAAAGCCCCCAACAGTCTGGGGCAGGAAGGCCTCCGTGTGAACCTGCCTGAGAGTTGAGTCCATCCTTGGAGGCCCCTCTGCAGGTGCTTTGCTTGCTGAGGTTAGGCAGCTGACTACCAGCAAGAGGACCTTTTTAGTGGTGACTCCCTGCCTCGGAAACTCCCTCCCAGGTAAATCCGCCTGGTGCTGGCACTGCGGTTCAGGTGCCTTTCCGTTGTCCCTGAGCTTTTAATTGGCAGTTAGCCTGACTTTTGCTGCTGGGATTGGATTTGTTTGCTAGCTTTTGATTTTTCTGTTGGGCGTGTCCTGTGGGCATGTTGTGGTCTTAATACCTGTAAGCCGTCTTGGCCCTGGCCTGGATACTCGGTCCTATCGCAGGTTTGATGGCTGCTGGTTCCTGCTTGTAGAATGAATGCATCTCAGGTGAAGGCCAGAAAAGGCTTCTGCCCGTGGTGGTTTTCCCAAGCAACAGTTGCAGGAGTGGGCTCAAGCTCCCTCCTAACAGCAGCCAGGGCCCGTGCAAGAACGAGGGGGACTGGCTCTTCAGAACAGGCTGGGGTCTCTCTGAGAATGAGAGATGGGAGGTTTAAGGCCTTCGTTCTGTTATGCATCTTCTAAAGAAGGCCCAGAGGGCGGCCTGGCGACGGTGTATCCCTTCAGGAGCTGGTGCAGAGGAGCCCTTTAATCAGGAAGCGGAAAGATCGACACGGATTGGGGCGTGGGGGGTGGTAAAGCTGTTTCAGCTTCCCTGGGGGCCCGTTTATAGTTTGCTTCGCCTTATGCCTTTATTAGTGAATGGGACACCAGCCAAGGAGCCAGACTTCAGGGTGACCCCCATATTGGCGGACTCCGGCCCAGGGGGAGGCAAGGCGGTTCCCAGTTTGCCCTCTCTCAAAGCTCCTCTTCCTTTGTGGTGTTGAGTTTTAGAGTCGCTCAGCGTTTGCAGAATCTCTTGGGCCGCAAGCTGCTCTTCTACCCTGGCGGGTTGTGGTGCAGTGGTCTGGCCTTTGGAAGGCTCTGCGGCATGTCAAGATTCCACCTTCTCATGGCTTGGTTTGTGTTTGCTGGGCAGCAGCGGGGCCTGTACTAGGGTTGCCAGCCTCAAGGTGGTGGCTGGAGATCTCCCGGAATGACAACTGATCCCCAGGCAATAGAGATCAGTTCCCCTGGAGAAAATGGCTGCTTTGGAGGGTGGACTCCATGGCACTATACCGTGCTGAGGCCCCTCCCCAAACCCCACCCTCTCCAGGCTCCACTCCCAAAATCTCCAGGAATTTCCCCACCTGGACCTGGCAACCTTAGCCTGTACTACTATATTGCTCTTTAATAAAGGTGTATATAATGTCGAGAGGAAAGAGACCTAAAAAGAGCTCAGCTTGTTTCTTCCTTTATTAACACTTTTGTCTCACCCAGCTGTGAGCAGCTGGTCATGCACTGAAAATAAACGAAGTTTTGCTTAGCAAACTTAAGCGTGACCTTTCATACACAAACCCCTTAAGCTATTACAAAAATAGAAAATAATGCAGGGTAATACATACAACAAAATATTGCTTACCATGCAGAACAGGCCTAACAGCTGTTCCTTTTATAAAAATATCTTCCTGAACCACTCTGTTAATATATAGCCCTATCGATAGAAGTGAAGGACTGTTTATGCTGTCCTCTAGTCTCAGGTTGCAGGTGAGGGGGGGACGGAATGGGACTATATAGAGCTAGAGAGACAGGTCAGGACCTTTCCATCCTTTCTCTTTCTGGTCTGGAGCTATCCCTCTGAAACGCAGATTGGTGTTCCCGGGGACTGACTTCCTCCCTTCCATCTTCACCTTCCTTTCCATGCTCCCTTCTCCGTCTTGCAGCTGTGAGGGCAGGACATGCTTCCTGCTTTTCTTGGGATCCTGAAAATCTTGGTCTCTAAGGTGCTGCTGGACTCCAATCCCTCGGGATCCTAGTCCAGATAGATGGAATAAAATGATATTTTTGCTTCATTCCTATCCTGAGTGGAGTTCCTTAAATAAAGGACTCATACAGATAAATACAGGCCCTTTGTGGTTGTTTGTTTCTCAGCACATGCTATGCTGTACCTACTAGGCTACTCTGTTACACCTATTCCCTTTATGAAAATGCCTCCCCCCCACACGAAAGACTGATTTCCCTTTGCTATGGATGATTTATCTGGTCAAGCCTTCTTAGTGTGTTTCTACTTCTACCTCTAATGTGGTTGAGAAAAACATAAAAAGGTACCTTTCTGGCTTTAATTGGGTCCAGACTCAGAGTAGGCCAATTGACTCAAAAGCAAGCAATTAAAGACGATGGTTGGAAATGTGAGCCAGAGCTAAGGCAAGGCATGGGGGGAGCACTGGAGAGGACAATCCAAAACCATGTTCCTTATGTATGCGCAATCCTCTGTGAAAGCCTCAGGGGGGTGAATGGGAGTGCCCAAGAATATAATAGTCATGGACTGGAGCCAGGCCTGCCTCTCTCCATCCCTGGCACCTACACTCTAATGCCCAAAGCTGCCATGTCACGTTCCTTCATGACACTTCCGTCTGTCACACTTCTGTCCTGCCCTTTCCTGGGATGGTGCACGTGATCCTCCCCTCCCCCAGTTTATTCTCACAACAGCCCCGTGTGGCTGTTCAGGCTTGGAAAGCCTGACGTCTAAAGCAACCCGTGAACTTCATGGCCGGGTAGGGATTTGAGCTGGGGTCTCCCTGTCCCGTGCCTGTACTCTTAAGCACCGCACACCCATATATTCATATATTCCCAGGGTTGAGAAAGCCTTTTTCCACCGGAGGCCCTGGAGAGAGAGAAATATTGAGCTCGGGGGCCCAAGGATTTGGCTTGGCATAAGGCAGACGCACCCATTCAGAGCGCTGTTCTCCTAGACCTTTCAAGAGCCTGGGCAAGTCAAACTTGCCTCGAGCCAGGCAGGGAAGAAGGTTTCGATGTTGTTGTTATTCCATCAAATGCTCTTGTGGTGCAAACAGCTAGCAGAGGTCAGCTGGGCCAGTAAAGATACGCGAGCGCTACAGTGGCAGCTGTGCTTATTCGGCCTGTTTTATAAATATAGCTGTATAGAAACCTCACGTTCCCCACCATTTCCTGTACGCAACCAAGGTTGCCTTTGGGAGGCGATGCTGTGAGCGATGGCCGGTTTCCCAGGCCTCTTCCGAGTTCTCTTGATGGGGACGTCCTGGGGACACGAGGACCAGAAAAGCCACTCCATTTGCCAGACTCCCCTAGGAGAGCCCTCAGAATCGCACGTGTCACTGTAGGAAGCAGCCCCTGCCGCAGGGGGCTTTCATCCATGCAGGCTTCTGCCTCAGTAAATTCGGTCACAGTCTCCGGGCTGTGCGGTGTCTGCTCGGACCCCAGATCTCTCACCCAAAGAGCAGTCACTGTCAGACTGTGGCTAAATAAGGTACTCTCTGCAAGATTCCCTTTAGAAGCAAGAATAAGTCCAATGTCTGGCAAAGGAAGCTTTATTGCAGAAAAGGTCCATTATAGTCCACTGTCCTGAATAGGAGACTCAGGATGGTACATGATCATTGTTACCAATGAAGAGCAAGCATAGGATACAGAGTAACAATACCCATCTGGAACAGCCTCCCCCCACAGTTCTCAAAACAACATCTTGCAGTCCTGGGAAGCTGCTCTCCTTCAAGGCCAATGCCTGGTGGAACGGTGTTAGACAAAACAGTCCTCTGGTGGGAATGCTGCCTGGGAACTGGTGCACCTGAGGAGAAAACACTTAAACACTAAAAGCATTAGAAAATGGAGTCAGTATAGTTAAGATATATACTGGACCTGACATTTCTGCCCCCCTTAAAATAGATCCCCCCCTGGTTTATATGGGTAGCGAGTATGAAAAGCGTTGGTCAATCTAGGAGCATGAACATGTGCAGAGTTCACCCATTCATCGTAACCAGAATCAAAGTCCTTCCACCTAATGAGGTAAAAAAGCTGATTTCTCTTGATTTTAGAGTCCAAAATTTGTTGTACCTCATAGTGTATTTGGTCGTCAATTAAAGTTGGAATGGGTGGAGCTTTAATATGCCATTTGTTGTCGGTGGGAGCTCTCTTCAAAAGGCTGACATGGAACGTATCATGCACATGGCGAAGGTTCTTGGGCAATGTTACAGCGACAGTCACTTTATTTATTACCTTGCGCACAGGAAAAGGTCCTAAGAATTTCAAAGCGAGTTTGCGGCTTGTCTGAGCTAGCTTTAGGTTCTTTGTGGAAATATACACATGATCTCCTGGTTGTAATTCCCATGCGGCCACACGATGGCGATCTGCGTACTTTTTGTAATCCAGTTTGGCTTTTTCAAGGTGTCTCTTAATGATAGTCCATTGCTGCACCGCCTCCCCCCACCATGAGGATACATCTGGCAATTTAGAGGAATGGAGAGGGGGTGCGTCCAAAGGGAAGGGATTGAAGTGAGTCCCATATACAATTTTGAAGGGGGCTTCTCCCGTTGAAGCGTGTACACTGTTGTTATAGGAGAATTCAGCTAGAGGGAGAAGGTCCACCCAGTTATCTTGTTGAAAATTGATGTAGCAACGAAGGAACTGTTCTAATATCTGATTTGTTTTTTCGGATTGCCCGTCGGTTTGTGGGTGGTGGCTTGAACTGATACCTTGTTCAATATTCAACATTTTCAAAAGCTCCCGCCAGAAGTTGGCAACGAACTGTCCGCCGCGATCCGAAATCACCTTGGACGGAAAAGAATGTAATTTTACGATGTGTTTTAGAAACAGATCCGCTAGTTTTCGAGCGGAGGGTATAGTAGTACAGGGGATAAAATGGGCTTGTTTGGAGAACAGATCTACCACAACTAAAATACAATTATGTCCTTTTGAAAGAGGCAGATCAGTGATAAAGTCCATGGAGATTACTTCCCAGGGCCTGTTCGGTGTTTCCAATGGTTGCAGGAGACCCGGAGGTTTCCCTTTTCTGGTTTTAGCGCTGAGGCAAACAGGGCAGGAACTAACGTATTGGGAAATGTCTTTGCGCATGCCCGGCCACCAGAATTGTCTTTGAACTAGGTGTAAAGTTTTCAGATACCCATAATGTCCAGCAGTGGGAGCATCATGACAGCGCTGCAAGATTTCCAACTTAAGGCTGTCCGGGACATAAAACTTGCTCCCAGCTAGCCAATCCCCCTGTGGGGATTGGGTTAGTTTGTTTCGCGGAGCTTTATTCCCCTCCTTCTCCACTTCAGTTTTAAGTTTCGATTTCCATTCTTGGTCGGCCGGGAGGGGCAGCTTAGCGCGGCTGCGAGTAGTCACCACGCCCCCAAGTTGCTTAGGCGAGAAGACCGTGTCGACAGTCTCCGCCCGCTTGCTCTTATGTTGGGGCATGCGCGATAGGGCGTCCGCCAAAAAGTTAGTTTTGCCCGGGAGATAATTGAGGGTGAAGTTGAATTTGGAAAAGAATTCTGCCCACCGCAATTGCTTGGCATTCAGTCTGCGGGGGCTTCGGAGGGCCTCCAAATTTTTATGATCTGTCCAGACCTCGAAAGGGTATCTCGCTCCCTCCAGCCAATGCCTCCAGTTAGTGAGAGCTGCTTTCACTGCAAAGGCCTCCTTCTCCCACACATTCCAATTCCTTTCTGCCTCTGAGAACTTTCTAGACAGGAATGCACAAGGCCGCAATTTCCCATCCTCCCCCTTCTGTAGCAAAACCCCCCCTATCGCCGTATCGCTGGCGTCGACCTGTACTATGAAGGGGGACTGTTCGTTGGGGTGGGAGAGGATGGGTTCCGTTACAAATTGCTTTTTTAGGCATTCGAAGGCCGTTTGGCAATCGGGGGTCCATTGTAGTTTAGCGGAGGGTTTTTTGGCTTGGTCCCCTTTCTCTTTGGTTTTCAGCAACTCTGTTAAGGGGAGTGTGATTTGGGCAAAATTTGCTATGAAGTCTCTATAGAAGTTGGCAAAACCCAGGAAGGATTGCAGTTCTTTGCGGGTGGTGGGTGTTTGCCAAGTCTGGATCGCCTGTATTTTGGCTGGATCCATTTTCAACCCCTCTTGTGAGATGCAATACCCAAGGTAAGTGAGTTCGGTTTTATGGAATTCACATTTGGACAATTTGATGGGCAGTTTATTCTTCATCAAGGTGGCCAGGACCTTTTGTACCATTTGAACATGTTCTTCCTCGGTGTCGGAATAAATTAAAACATCATCAAGGTACACTACCACCCCTTTGTATAGAAATTCATGTAGAACTTCGTTTATCATGGACATGAATACAGACGGGGCTCCCGTCAATCCAAAAGGCATAACTAAGTATTCATATTGTCCGAGGGGCGTATTAAACGCGGTTTTCCACTCATCCCCTGCCTTGATACGAACGTGGAAGTAAGCATCTTTTAAATCTAATTTCGTAAAGATCTTACCTTGGGCCACGACGTTGAGAAGGTCTCGGATGAGCGGTATAGGATAGGCGTTGTTGGTGGACACTGCATTTAGTCCTCGGAAGTCCGTGCACAGTCTGAGCCCCCCATCCTTCTTTTTCACGAAGAGAACTGGAGCGGCGTGGGAGCTAGAGGCTGGGCGGATGAACCCTCGTTGGAGGTTGGTGTCGATGAATTTCCGGAGCTCCTCACGTTCATGGAGACTCATGGGATAGAGTCGTCCTTTAGGCAAGGAGGCTCCGGGTAAAATTTCCACCGCACAGTCCGTTCTTCGGTGCGGGGGTAGAGTATCAGCTTCCTCCTCCGAGAAAGCATTCAGAAAAGGCCAGTACGGTTCAGGTATTTGGTTGACTTCTTCTTGGGTGAGGAGGGCCTTTTCTTTATAAGTTGGGTCTTCGCCCCAGTTTTGATTCCAACGGTGATTTTTACAGTTGGCATGATTGAAGGTAATACATCCTTGAGCCCAGTCTATGTAGGGATTGTGATCACATAGCCATTTGCTGCCTAGAATTAACGGGTACTTGGCAGTAGAGCTGATGACAAAGGACCTCTTTTCCCAATGTTGTCCCATGCCTGTGATCACTGGGATGGTTTCAGTCGTGACCGGATTCATGTTGGTACCATCCATTTGTTCAAAAATTACTGGATTTTGTAAATCCCGAGTTGGTAAAACCAGTCCATTGACTAGAGCTGGGGCTATGATGTCTCTTGAGCAACCCGAGTCAATAAGAGCTTGCACCCGAATGTGCATTTTTCTCTCTGGGTTGATTAAAGTCACTGGCATGAATAAAATGGACCCAGGTGGCCGGTTCCGTGCAGGGACGGGCTTGGGGCGGATCTGTCGTTTGGGCCCTTTTACGACAGATCCATCTCGTTTCCCGACTGGGGACTTTCTGGATTGACTTCTGCAGATGGGGAAGCGGGATCGTATTCCATAACTTCTTCCGCTTCCAGCCCTCTTTCTGAGGCTGGCCTTTGGGAAGCGCCGCGGCCTCTGTTTGCTCGTGGAGCTGGAGTCGGGCGTTGGAGCGCAGGGAACGGAGCAAGGGTTGGACGCCGTAATTGGAGCGGAGGTCTTTGCACAGGCCGGTAGGGGCATTGTGCTGCAAAGTGACCAGCCTGTCCGCATTGCAAACACAGCCCTTGTTGCCATCTAGCATCTCTCGCTCCACGGGTGGCGTAACCAGCTCCCCGAGCTCCCTTTTGTAAGGTCAATGGTTTTCTTTGTCCCGTTTGTTGTTGTTGCTCAACCAAACGGACTTCCAAAATGCGATTTTCCACTTCGCAAACAAGTTGAATCCAACCTAACAGCGTAGGGGGATTGTCTTGCATGAGGGCTCTGTCCAAAAGTCTCGGATTAAGTCCTTGTTTGAACAGAATAATTTTTGTGGACTCCTCACACCTGGGGCACTTGGCAGCCAATTGTCGGAATTTCGTGATATAGTCTCTCGCTGCCATGTTGCCCTGCTTAATGGCCTGCAATTCTGTTCGGGCCCTGGTTTCCTCTAAGGGATCTTCATATTGTGCTCTAATAGCATCCACCAACCCCTGGAGAGTATCGAGTTCTGGGGCCCCGATATTATATAGTCCTACGTACCAGTCCGCTGCTTTCCCTTGTAAACGGGAGCCGAGGTGTTCAATTT
This sequence comes from Eublepharis macularius, assembly GCF_028583425.1. Lineage (NCBI taxonomy): Eukaryota > Metazoa > Chordata > Lepidosauria > Squamata > Eublepharidae > Eublepharis > Eublepharis macularius. Next base: position 78,315,767 of record NC_072801.1, read on the forward strand.
GGCTGGCCTCGCTGCCGAAGAGGTGTCCCCACCGGTTGAAGAATTGCACGACTTGCACTAGAAAAAAGCCCAGTTTGGAGGGATCCCCATCAAAAGTGGCGTCTAGTTTCACCCAACCCATTGGGAGGTCTTGCCTCGGAGCCGGGGCTGGGTAGAAGTCCGCCGGAAGCCTCAATGGCACTTGAGGTATGAGGGGACCCGGTTGTGCTGGCGGTGGCCTCACCGGTTGAGCCGGGGGTGCCGGTCTCGGCTGGGCTGGTGGCGGTGCTCTCGGCAGGGCTGGTGGCAAGGCCGGAGGTGCTGGCCGTAGCGGTTGAGGTGCTGGCGGTTGAGGTTGATGTGGCGAAGTAGTAATCGGCCGCTGAGGGGTGGGTTGGTGGGGTCGCAGTGGTGTAGGTCCCATCGGTTGGGTCGGAGGCGGTCTTACGGGTTGTTCCAGTGGCAAACGTATCGGCTGCAGCGGCGGGGTTAGTTGTGGTCGAAGCGGAAGGGGCCGCAGCGGCGAAGGCCGAATGGGTGGAAGGCCGCGCGGGCTTGCCCCTCCGGGCGTTGTTGTTCTGGGAAGCGTCGGCTGGCCTTTTGGCGCTGGTAGACCATCTCCCGGAGGTTGCCCGACGGGAACAGTTTCGCGCGGTTGACCAGGGGCTCCCTCCCCTGATGGAGCCACGGGTGCTCCCGCTTGGTCCGGCCGGACCGTTTTCGGGGAAGTATGGGGGGGGTATCACCGGTGTATCACTTGGCTTTTCCTCCCCTTCCGTAGGCCTCTCAACGGGGGTCTCGTCTGGCGGCACATCCCCTCCCGTGATAGGAGGTTCGATGGGAGTCTCACCGGATGGCACAACCGGGTGGTCCCTTCTCGGTGGAGTTTCCCGCTGAGGGGGAAGTTCCTTGGGTTGTTCTCCCGATTCGCCAGGATAGGTGCCCCCCCCGCCGGTAGGCGACGACCGCTGCTGGACTTCCTCCATCGGATAGGAGATGACACTTTGAAGGGTAGCTATCTGTATCGCCATCTCTTCAGGAGACAGTCTTTCCCCTGCCCCCATTGAGGAAATTAAATGAATGGCGTGAGCCAAGCTTTCTTCCATATCCATCAGCTTAGCTTCTAATTGTTGTATACGACTTGGCCCTGGTTGTTCGCTCAGGGAACCTTCATTCGCTGTACTCACCGGGGAGAAAGGGCCCCACGGAGGAGGGTCCCCTTGAACTATTCGCGACCTCGCGGCTAGAATTCCCTTGGCCATACCCGTCACGGCCGAGATGCTGGTATCTACCGCATAGGTGCGACCTCGTATCTGCTCCCAACTTGGTTCAGGGACTTCCGTTGGCTCCTTCCACGGGGCAAGTTCGGAATAATCCCAACTCAGGGCGCCTCGGCGAGACGTGTCCCCCTCCATCTGCTCAAACGTCCTGTTCCAATATCGCCATGGTTGGCTGCTATCTAGTTCCGGGACGGTTTCTAGGCTTCGGCGCCCGTCCATCGAGACTCGTGGATGGAGTCCACCTGCCCGGCGCTCTCTGGTTTCTCGGGGTCTGGCTCCCCACTCCGACGGGGTGGGCACCGAGATCAAGGGGAGAGCGGTTGCTTTCGGCCTTGCCCCGAGATTGCTTTCGGTCTCGTTTCGAGTACTGAAGTCGATGAGAGGCAGGGTAGAAGTGGAAGCTCCGGTTCCGTTCCCGGTTGCTCCCAGCTCCTGGGAGTCTTGGGTTTGCACCGGTTGATTGTCGGGAGACGCATACGGATCAAACAAAGGATCCCTGTCCGGGACAACCTTGGATTCCGCTGGGCCCGACGCAGACATGATTGGTAACAAAATGTCAGACTGTGGCTAAATAAGGTACTCTCTGCAAGATTCCCTTTAGAAGCAAGAATAAGTCCAATGTCTGGCAAAGGAAGCTTTATTGCAGAAAAGGTCCATTATAGTCCACTGTCCTGAATAGGAGACTCAGGATGGTACATGATCATTGTTACCAATGAAGAGCAAGCATAGGATACAGAGTAACAATACCCATCTGGAACAGCCTCCCCCCACAGTTCTCAAAACAACATCTTGCAGTCCTGGGAAGCTGCTCTCCTTCAAGGCCAATGCCTGGTGGAACGGTGTTAGACAAAACAGTCCTCTGGTGGGAATGCTGCCTGGGAACTGGTGCACCTGAGGAGAAAACACTTAAACACTAAAAGCATTAGAAAATGGAGTCAGTATAGTTAAGATATATACTGGACCTGACAGTCACAACGTGCCGATCTTCAGAGGCCCCAGAAGAGCATGGAAGGCCCAGGCGCAGACCTCCCGCAAGAGCCAGAAATAACTTGCCAGCACCACGGCCTGCCCCCTCCCAGCCTGGCTACATCCCCCTTGGCCTACTCCGCCGACACCTTGCGTCTCAGCAAATGAGAAGTGACTGAGGCACAGAGGATTTCTTACACACACGCGCACATGCACACATTTTTTCCCCTCTGCTTCCCTGGATGGATTGGAAGGCGGCTGTCACATATTTGTCCTTTTAGGGGGGAGGTGTTACTCTGCCCCCCGCCCCGTGACTGCTTTCCCTCCACTACCGCCATGCTCGCCCCATCCAGCTCTTCTGCCTCAATCCTGCGCTTGTGAACGTGCACCGGCCATGTTCCCCTACAAGCTTCACGGCACTGATGCTTTTGGGACCCCCTTGCGGCGCTCCCCTCTGCAAACTGGAAGGGGAAGCCTGAAGAGGAAGAGGCCAGACCCTCCGTGCCCCCAGAGAGACAGCCCCCAAAGTGGACTGGATGAGTTCCTGACCAGCCATGGGATCAGCGTCCTCCCCAACCCTTTTCTGAGATGCAGGTAACAAAATCAAAATCGTAAGGCGGACCTGGGCGTAACGAGGGACCCCCTACTCCCTTGGGTTCTCTCCCTGGTTCTGGGGAAGGGCTGTTTATCTGTTGGGTTAAGGCAGGAAGGGGCTGTGGGGCAGGGGGGACTCCTGCCTTCTTCTTTCATTCCAAGTCAGCGACAGCCTGCAGCTTTTCATCGCTTAATTGGAGCTGTTCTTAAGCCGAATTGACCCTCCTGGGCGCTTCTGCCCTCATGCCTGTCTCGGAGCTTTGTCCCCAAAGCCAAGTTGCCCCACCTCCTCCTGCCATCTCCTCCGGCCCATCTCCTTTCTGACTTGCTTGCTTGCTGTGCCTTGTCTTTTGGGAACGCCCTTAGTCTCAAAATGAACTTGCTGGGAGGGAAGTGGAGGCAGCTGTTCCCCTGGCAGCTTGGGAGACGTAATAGCCAGGTTTTGTGGGGGTCTTTTACGCTAAAGAAACTTTTTAGAAATTGGAGGGGAGTGGGCCAGGGGCTCTCTAGAGCAGTGCAAGGCCTGAGCAGTATAGACACTGTCTAGTTGCTTAGAGGGGGCCCAGCCAGCTCTGTCTTACAGCTAACTAAGTTTGTGTGAGTAAGGTGCTGTAGAGTCACAGCCAACTTAAGGCAACCCCATAAGGATTTCAAGGCAAGGGACGTTCAGAGCTAGTTTGCCGTTGCCTGCCTCTGCACAGTAGCCCTGGCCTTCCTTGACGTTCTTCCACTTAAGGACTAACTAGAGCCACCAGGGCCACCACCGTTAGCTTTGGAGAGCTGACAAGATCAGCCTAGCCTGAGAAATCCAGGTCAGAGTAAACCTTAGAGCCAAGCTACAAGTGACGCCTGACACAGGGCAGACACTTGTCGGCTTCCCTCAAGTTTTGATGGGAAATGTAGGCGTCCTGGTCTTACAGCTTGGCTCTCCATTTAATTGAAGTTTACAGAAATCAACCCCCCCCACACACACCCAGCAGAGGGGAAGAGGGGAGTCTGGTAAGAGCCTGACACCTGCACTCCCCTCCTGACCGCATGTTCTCCCTCCCATAGACTGCTGCTCTGTAAACTTCAATTAAACGGAGAGCCAAGCTGCAAAACCAGGACGCCTACATTTCCCATCAAACTTGAGCGAAGCTGACAAGTGTCCAACCTGTGTCAGGCGTCCCTTGTAGCTTGGCTATGAGTGGATCCATCTAGATGTTTCCAGGATATTCCTGTATGGGGGCAGCCTTGAGTCTCAGTGAGAAAAGTGGACAATAAACATCGTTGCTGTTGTTATTACCAGGCCTTTCCATGGAACCCTCTGTCTAAGGAAAGAAGGTGCCTTTCCTTTTGTTGGGGATGTTACCCTAGATGAAGCGTTCCTTGGAAAGGACCTGGTAATGGCTGCCACCACTCAGGGGTCTCTTGAGAACATCTAGAATGTTGCTGTAATAGACCAATAAAGAAATAGCAGGGTGCTTTAGGGGGTTGCTTTAGGAAGCCTGAAAGAAAAGAGCTGGCTGCTTCCATTGGAATGGGGGAGAGGCATGGGCCATCCAGGGACAGCTAGAAAGGAGGAAGGCGCTGCGAAGGGCGTGGCCAGCTCTGGCATGTTTGGCCCTTGCGAGGTGGCATAGCACAGAGGGAAAGAGATCGTAGAAAAGAGACCCCTTTGCTGTTGCTGGTTCAGATCTCACCATCAGGCACGAAGTTGTTTGGTGGATTTAGGAAGGCGTTCCTCGCCCTGCTTCCACGTAATAAAATCACATCTTAAAAACAATTAAAACCAACACAAACACACCATTCAAACAATTAAAACCAGAGCTAAAATATGCCTACAACAATATAAAAACAACAATGACAAATTGGGCAGGAAGGAGGGGATCGCTGAGGGAATGCCAAAACAAAGCAGAAAAAGTCTTCAACTGCTGATGAAAGATAGCAACAAAAGGGGACGGACAAGTCTCCAATGGGAGAGAGTGCCATGGTTTTCATGCCATGACTAAGACCGCCCTCTCCTGGGCTGTCACCTGCCTGGTCTCAGAAAGTGGGGGCACCCAAAGCAGGGCCTGGGAAGATGAGTGCAGTTCCCTCCTTTCCTACCAGCATGAAATAGAAGATACCCCACAGGCTGCTGCCCTGTGATGGGAGAGGATAGCCCAAGGGAGTCTGCTGGCAACTGTTCCAGTCCAGCAGCTGGCAGGCTACCCAGCAGTGGGCCCTCTACCAGCCGCCCTGCTGTGCTAACCACACACGAGGCCACCCATGTGCCTCAGGGTGAGCAAGCAGGGGGAAAGCAATGCATCCTCCAGGCGAAACCAATGGAAATGTTTATGGCAAGGTATTCCAAACCGTATCCCACGAAGACGTCATTGGGTGCCTTAGTCCGTTATTCCTGTGCTGATTTGTTGGATAGCTTATTTTCCTCCTCTGGGCAGAGAGGCGAGGAGCTTTTTGGTGCACTCAAGTCCATCGTTCAAATTCACCAACTTCTGATCTCTCGCTTCTCCGACTTCCAGGAGACAGTGTGGTGTAGTGGTTAGAATGTCAGGCTACATGTTACTGACTGGGTGAATTGGGGCTCTGAGCCTCACCTGCTTTGTGGTGGTATTGTGCAGATACAATTAGAAAGGAGGCCAGCGATAGATAGATAGATAGATAGATAGATAGATAGATAGATAGATAGATAGATAGATAGATAGATAGATAGATAGATAGATAGATAGATAGATAGATAGATAGATGGATGGATGGATGGATGGATGGATGGATGGATGGATGGATGGATGGATGGATGGATGGATGGATGGATGGATGGATGGATGGATAATTGCATTATAGGTGGAAATTCAACAGGTGCACCTGGAGCTAGTGAACTTGTCACATAAGTATCTAATTTGGAGCATTGTGTTGATAAGTGTGAATGGCACACACCCACACACGCGTGATGCCATTTTTTCCAGCCTGAGCTTGGAGGATGACAGGCAGGGAGCAGGAGCTGGGGTGTGGCCGGGATAGTATGGCACTGAGCACGAAGAAGCGTACTAATCTCAGGTTTGGTCCCTTGTGCTTTTAAGTATGAGGGGAATGCCATATTTCAGAATCCCAAGTGCTTCTCTGGAGGGAAGAAACTGGAGATTCCTCGTGGAGCAGCTGTGTATGTCTTGCTCTGTAAATAGTTCCAGGTGGCCAGCCGTGTTGGTCTGCGGTAGAAGAGTAAGATTCCAGTTACACCTTGCAGACCAGTTAGCGGACATCCAGTTGGTCTGTAAGGTGCAGCTGGACTTGAATCTTGCTCTGCAATGTGGTTTTCCGGCTTTTTAGCCAGTCCTGTTTTCATTCAGATGAGGAAATCCCGGCGCCCTCCTCAGCTGCAACCAGCAGGGAAGCACCATGGGACCTGCCAGCTGCCCCACAGAAGAAAAAGAGCAGGAGTCCAGTAGCACCTGTAAGACTAACAAAAATTGTGGTAGGGCGTGAGTTTTTGTGAGTCACAGCTCACTTCTTCAGACGCAGCTCGAATGTGATTCCATCTGTCCTAGCTGGTAGATCCAAAGGAGTTAGCCGTGTTAGTCTGTAGTTGCAAAACATTAAAGAGTCTTGTAGCACCTTTACCCAACTTTATCGTAGCATAAGCTTTTGAGAACCACAGTTCTCTTCCTCAGATGCATCTGACGAAGAGAGCTGTGGTTTTCAAAAGCTTATGCTACAATCAAGTTGGCTAGTCTTAAAGGTGCTACTGGACTCTTTACTTTCTGTCTTAGCTGTATCTGAAGAAGTAAGCTGTGACTCCCGAAAGCTCACACCCTACCACCAATTTTGTTAGTCTTCTAGGTGCTACTGGACTCTTTACTTTCTGTCTTAGCTGTATCTGAAGAAGTAAGCTGTGACTCCCGAAAGCTCACACCCTACCATCTATTTTGTTAGTCTTCTAGGTGCTACTGGACTCTTTACTTTCTGACTTAGCTGTATCTGAAGAAGTAAGCTGTGACTCCCGAAAGCTCACACCCTACCACCTATTTTGTTAGTCTTCTAGGTGCTACTGGACTCTTTACTTTCTGTCTTAGCTGTATCTGAAGAAGTAAGCTGTGACTCCCGAAAGCTCACACCCTACCAGCAATTTTGTTAGTCTTCTAGGCGCTACTGGACTCTTGCTCTTTCCTACCGCAAGAGACAAACAGGGCTTGCCCATCCTGATCCTGCGCGGCAGAGGGGGGGGGGACCCCTGGGCGTTGCATGTAGCATTCCTGCCTCCCCCCTCCGCCCTCCTAGCTGCTGCTCTCCCACCCCGCGCCCCCCTGGGCTGATGTCCGCTGAGCTAAACCTCCCCCCCCCCCGCCACCCTTCCCCCTCCTTTGGGAGGCTCAGCTTCGCATCGTGCCTGCTCGGGAGGATTATGAGCGGCCAGGCGAGCCGCGGCCGGGGAGGGGGGCACGTATGGCCGGGCGGCGCTGCCCGCCTCTCTCTGGGCCACCCACGAGCCGCCGCCGCCGCCGCCCCCCCCCCCCCGCCCCGCGCATCCCTGTCGTCAGAGCTCGGGCGGCGGAGGCGGTGCGGGGCGGCTGCCTCCCGGCCCGCATCCCCCTGCCCAGCGGTGCCCTCGCCGTGCCCGCCGGCCGGGGGAGGCGCCTGCATGCAAATGCGGGCCAGCTGAGCCGGGCAGGGGCGACCAGGCGCAGGAGCGCGGCTGGCTGCCCGGGGCTGCTCGGCTCCTCCGCCGCCTCCGAGGGCGCCGCCGCCGCCGCCTGCCAAGGGAGAGGAGCCGGGCGGGGGGCGCTTCGGGCCGGGCCCCCGGCGAGCCCCGTAAGCCATGCAGGTCTCCATCGCTTGCACCGAGCAGAACCTGCGGAGCCGCAGCAGCGATGACCGGCTGTGCGGCGGGGGGGGACGGGGCCAGGGCCCGGGGGGGCAAGGCAACGGGGGCTACCCGCCCCCCGGCAAGGCCAGCCGGCTGGCCATCGGGCCCCGCGCGCCCGGGCAGAACCTGCCGCACATCGCCTTCGTGCTGCGGGAGTCCACGGGCCGAGCCACCGGCATGAACTACAGGTAGGGGGGAGGGCTGCGCGGGGGCGGAGTAGGGGTGCACGGCAGGAAGGGGGCAGAGAGGCAAGTGGGGTGGGGCAGGGGGCAGAGCCAAGCGCCCTGGGGGGCTTCTTGGGGGGCCCAGGGCCCTGAGCCATAGCAAGGGTTGGTGGGGGCTGTGGAACTGGGGGGGCTCCCCTTGGTGTGGAGGGCAGGCTCTGGCTTGGGGGGTGCTGCAGACAAGCCAAGAGAAGAGTTTGGGGCGCTGCAAAAGGGGCCAGCCCACTGCAGGGCTGCATAAAAGAGAACTGAGCAAAGGATGGGGGGGGGGTCGGGGATGAGGGAGCCAATGGCGCCTGAATGGGCTGGGGGGGGATTTGGGGTGCAGCGTGAGCAGGAGGGATGCTGGTTCAAAACGTGCACCCAAGAGTCAGCACTCCCGGGTCCCTTCTCATCTGTCTAGGCAGAGATTAGTGGGGGGAGGAAAAAAGATGGGGGGGGGCTTCTTGGGAAGAGAGGCTCTTGCTGCCTCCCAAGAGCTGGAATGGACAGGAACACAAACTCTGATTGTGTGAATGAAGTGGGGGGCCATGCTGGGAGACAGCCCCGGGTCTGCAAAGTGCAAGGGGAGGTGTTGGCTTAGAATTTATTTTTTTACAGGCTGTGTGTGTGTCACACCAGCAGGCCCCAAATGGTTCACGCAGCCAAAGATTTCGCCACACAAATGACTCCCTCATCGCCTCCCCCAGCCTTGGAGGCCGATTAATCCTCCAGCTTCATGTTTGGCATTTTAATTAAAGGCAGGTCAGATTTTCGCTGACCCCCAAATGAATCCGTTTGATAACAAGCAAGGGGGGGGGGAGATGAGGACACCAGTGGGGTGTCTTGGGAGTGTGAGGTCTCCTAGAGTGCAGCAAAAAGGGGGACACGTATCAGGACGGCCCCTGGATTCCTGGCAGGGAGGGGGCACCAAAGAATCGAAGAAGAGCCCTCTCCGCGTTTCTAGGCAGCATTCTGTTTCCTAGAGGGACCAGGCAGATGCCCCAGGAAGTCCACCGTCCTGCTGTTTGCCTCCCCGCCACTAGTATTCAGAGATACACTGCCTTGGGGCACGGAGGCTCCACTGACTTCTTCACAGACCCCTTCTCCTCCACCAAGAACTTGTCAAATCCCCTCTCAAAACATCCTGTGGCAAACGGGAAAGACGCATTGCGTGCAGGAGTTTCTTTTGCTTGTCCAGAGGAAGGGCCAGAACTTCTCAAAGAGAAACTTGGTGGGTCCTCGTGGGGAGAAGATTGTCTGCTGCGTCAAAGCAACACAGGGAAGAGTGCCAGAGCAGAGGCCGTGTGTGTCTAGGGGAGGGCTGGGGGTTAAGGGTGAGCCGGTGAAAAATTCCACCCGGCTTTGCGAGATGCGCACCTTGTCGGTGTTGGTCACATTGCGGAAAAGAAAGCAAAGCGCATTCTCAAACTGAGTGCTGGGTTTCATGTCCATGTTGCAGAATGATTTGGGCTTCCAGTGCAGAAATGTCCTATGTGTTTAGTCACGGGGAGGGGAAGTTGGGTCCGGTGGGCTATTGGAGGGGGGAGCTTCTGCAGTCCAGCACAGCCAGAACTCCTGAGCCCTCTGGGAGCTGGGGAGGGGTCTTGAAGTGTCAGGACAAGGAGAGATCGGTTGCCCAGACTCCTGGAGAGAGGATGAAGGGACAAGAAGCCAGGGCTCCCGAGGTCTCAGGCCCAGGCCACAGGCTGAGGGGAGTTGAGCGAGGCCACCAGGATGCTGGGATGGTAGCCAGGACTCTGGGGTCCGATTCCCCGGAGCACGCGAGTCGGATTGCTGTTAGGGCTGGCCACCCTCCAAAGCGCCTCGCAGATCCCATAATTGCTGCCTCTCGGCTCAGGTTCCCCTGGGCTGGAGCCAGCGATGCTGCCTGAACAACAGATTAAAAGCAGATACATTAAACCTGCTATCGGGAGGGGTCAAGCTGGACTCTTGGGACTGTGGTGAGGGCAGGGAGCAGCCTGGGGCATGGGGGCAAATGACGTGGGTGAAGCTGGAGGAATCCCCCACTCCCCAAAAAAGAATTTCTAGTGGAATACAGTTCTGTTTGGGGAGGCATTTCTGATCACCTTTCACTTAATGATGCAAAGGTTACTTACAGGTTATATGACTTTATTTCCAGTATTTATGCCTTTTGATCCATACAGGTTGCCTCAGGGAGGGTTCGAGGCATTTTGCCATCCCAAGCAAGGCGTACCTGACCCCTCCTGAGCCATGCCACTGGCAGCCGGGTCCCAGCCTTGACAGAGTGGGACCACAGTGCCCTCTTGGTGGCTCACCTTGCCCTCTTCAAGCAGTTGCTTGGAGGTGGCTTAGCTGGAGGACTGGCCCTGGTTTGCCTGGAGCCGCTAGCAATACCCAAGAACAAGCCATAATTCAGAGACTTAGGCGAGGTGTACTGGTTCCACTGGCTGCTGCTCCTCCATCCTCAAGTCAGAGAAAACAAAGTCACAAATGCGTTGCCATGCCGGTTAAGTGTGGTAGGGATTACCACGATTACAGTGGGCGTTGCTTAGTGCCAGGAACGAGCCGCAGAACCTGCTTTCTGTCAGGGTTCTCTGAGCACGTGCAGAGTGCCTTTTCAATACTACCGAACCTTCAAAAACTAGGTGAAGGATTTGCCCTGCCTACGAATTTTAAAATAAAATACCCTTTCTTTGTCTCAGGATAACTTCCGTTTGAAGAATCAGACCTCATCTGTTGAATAGGAAAGTTAATTTAAAAAATAAACAATGGTAGCAAGTGCCCCCCTAAGCCATAGAATCTCACCTGGCTCACTTCTTCCTACCCAATTTTGCTCCTGATGAAGGTGGATTTTGGCTTGAATTCTGAAGCCTGACTTAGAAACTTCTATAGAAACTTCTATACTCAAACACCTCTGTTGATTAGAAAGAAAACACTGATTCATTCTCCCCAATTCTTTCTGGAAATCTAGCAACCCTCCTCATGAGGAAGGCTGGGGAGTGGGAGAGGGTACCTACTGGTCTGATGGAATCAGAACCCTGTTGGGGTTTGCCGGTCCTCATCTGCATATAGCTTGGCTGACTTCCTTGAGCCAACTCGGAGATGCCCGTGGCAAGAAATCCTCAAGACTGATCTGGGAAGACCGATCTTGCCCTGTCCTTCCCTTCCCAAAAGCCTCTTCTGTTCCCATGATCTTGGGACAGGATCCCAGCAAGAAGTGGTTTGGGAAGGTTCCCTGCTTTACAATGGGGAACCTGGAGGAGAGAGAGAGAGAGAGAGAGAGGGCGTGGAGTTGTTCTCTTTCTTTATGGTTCTAATTTGTGTGGAGAGAGAGAAATCCTTCTTCCGTGAAGTCCAATGGAGTCCCTGGGCAAAATTGTTCTGACCCACTGGAGCAAGTGGGAGGGGCGGATTGTATTTCTGCCCCTCCCCACAGTCTGTTTTCCACAGATCCCTTATGGTTTAATTATGAGCCCAAGTTGAGATCTATATCAACAACACCTGGCATTTGGGAGACTGTGATATTATCCCTATTTGGGATGGAATGGGGGTGGCAGAGGGATGCTGTTGACACAGCTGCCTCTCCCGCAGACTCAGAACCTTTCAAACATGCATGTGAACACCAAGGTAAGGACTACCGACTTTATTTGCTGACCCTGGTCTTATGTTTTTAACTAGCACAGATCCAGCGGAGTTAGCCATATTAGTCTGTATTTGCAAGATAGTAAAGAGTCCAGTGGCACCTTTAAGACTAACCAACTTTACTGTAGCGTAAATGTTCAAGAGCCGCAGCTCTCTTCATCAGATGCATCGTCAGCTTTCGAGAACCACAGCTCCCTTCGCCAAATGAATCAGCTTTCGAGAACCACAGCTCTCTTCGCCAGATGCATCTGACAAAGAGAGCTGTGATTCTCGAAATCTTACAATAAAGTTGGTTAGCCTTAAAGGTGCTACTGGAGTCTTTACTATTGAACTAGCGCAGAGGAAGAGTGACCTGGAAAACGGCGGCTGCTTCATTTCCACATGTCAGGCAGCTGATGAGGGTGCAGGAGCAGGGCCAGTTGGAAGCAAAAGTTGGCACCCCTAGAATCAACGCTCATCTCAAAGTCTAGACATCTGGCCCTGGGGGGATCTTCAGGGCAAGGAAGAAGCAGGCATCAGGACAGCCAAGTCCCACCCTGGATTTTCGAGAGCTTAGTGAACACATCTGGATTTAGTTTTTAAAACGAGAGATGGGGTGGGGGCTCACAACTAGCTGTAATCTGTGCCTGGAGAGCCTTCCCTTATGTTCTGCAGTGTGTGGCTGTGGAACTTGGTGATGCCAAAGTGCACTCCACACATGCTCAGTGGTACATTTCATACACACTTCTGAGTTTAGTATGGGCACACTTTCCAAAGTACTTTGTCTGGCAGGAGTCCGTCCCCCCCACATGACCAATTTTCTACCACTATTTATGCAAGGCGCGGGTAGGGAGCACACTGCACCTGTCCATCCGTCACAGCTTCTCCTCTTGTACACAAACGGGAGGCAGGAGGGGAGAGGAATTGGACTCAGCCAGGTCCCTGCAACTCTGCTTCATTCTCCACCCCATTTTCTCAGTTGCAGAAGCTTCCAGCCATCAGTAGCGTTGACCCTGTTTCGAAACCCCCAGCTCAGCCTGCCGATACAGGTCTATTTTTATCACACTATGGCTGTCAGCGCTGGTTCCACTAACTAATGAAGCTGCGAGAGGCACAGCACAACTCTAATGAACATGGGGGGGGGGAGGTAAACCACAAAGAGGAAGCCCAACACCTCCCTCGGAATGCTAGGAAGGGGGGAGCCGTACTGGAGAGGGGACCCAGGAGTCCTGGCTCCTGATTCTTCTTGGCTCCATTAGCGGAGGGGCGCAGAGTACGTTCAACCCATGAAGATAGATTAACTACTTCCAAACACATTTAACATTGTATACTCAGAGCAGTTGATGGAAACCTGTTGCCCTTTCATGCTCGGTTGTGGAGGTGAAAGGGTAGCTTTACACACCCAGAGACATAAAGGTGCTTTTTCAAGGCATGTTGATGTGACATGAGCAGGCTCGATCAAAAAGAGAGGGTCCAGGTTGTCCGAAAATGCATGGTCGGCAAAGCGGTGCATTTCACACCAGCTTCGGCAAGGCATGTCCTTTGACCGCAAGGAAGAGTGCCGCTGTCCAGGCTGCCAGCATTGCAAGACTGTTGGAGGGTCCTTTTCTCAGGAGCCAAGCTACAAATGACGCCTGACACAGGTTGGATACTTGTCAGCTTCCCTCAAGTTTTGGTGGGAAATGTAGGCGTCCTGGTTTTACAGCTTGGCTCTCCATTACAGCTGCAAGACCAGGATGCCTACATTTCCCATCAAAACTTGAGGGAGGCTGACAAGTGTCCAACCTGTGTCAGGCATCACTTGTAGCTTGGCTCTCAGACCCTACTTTGGCTGTATCGCAGTGTTGATCGCAAGACCATTGAGGCTGAGACCGAATCCCCCCCCCCCTCTTTTGTGCTGTTCTGGACCCAGCATGCAGATCAGTGAGCTGTGAAATGGAATGGCGTTTGTAGGTGTGATCACAGGCTGCCAAGGGACTCTCAAGCCACCCCAAATGTTGACTGTTAACCCCTCTGCTTTCTCCCCTCTGCAGGAACCTGGGCAAATCAGGGCTCCGCGTTTCTTGCCTTGGACTTGGTAAGTCCCATTGAGAAAGAGGGGCTTGGGGCTGGGAGTGTGAGAGTAAGTGGCCCTTGAGTGCCATGTGAGATGTGTGTTTTGCACATGTTCAGAGGCGCTCTTCATCAGCCAGCCTATAAGTGCTCAAAACTACAGTACCAGCATGCCAGCGGCCCAAGGGGCTTGGCATCTGCAGGCCCCTTGGCTCTGTGGGGACCCCTGCGTCAGGGGCAGGGGCCCTCGCCATGGCACTGGGACAGCACAAGGAGTGCAGCCTGTTCGGGAACATCATGTGGTGTCGTCTCATGCTCTTGATGTCCTCCCCCGCAGGTACGTGGGTGACTTTCGGATCCCAGATCTCCGATGAGGTGAGTGGGGCTTCGAGGCAACGTCGACCCTGCCATCACTATATGTTCTGCACTGTATAATTCTCTGCGTTTTGGGTCTCTCTTCAGGCACGCTTACTTCACCGTCCTAGGAATTCTGGAAACAATTACCTTTGTAGGTAATTGTTTATTAGCGATCTCTCAATCTCTTCCCAGAGAACTACGATTCCCAGAATTCTGTGAGAGTATGATACAGCAGTTGAATGAGTTTAAACTGGCAGTGTGGGATAGAAGCAGGGCTTTTTTCCATCTGGAACGCAGTGGAACGGAGTTCCAGCACCTCTTAAAAATGGTCACATGGCTGGTGGCTCCGCCCCCTGATCTCCAGACAGTTTAGATTGCCCTCCATGCCATGTGGCACGGAGGGCAATCTAAACTCCGTCTGGAGATCAGGGGGCGGGGCCACCGGCCATGTGACCATTTTTGCCAAGAGCAAAAATTTCTGCATCTCAGGCAAAGAAGCTGGTCTAGCTTAAAAAGGCAACAGCCGTACTGGACATCATGTTCCCAGCATCCATACTGTTTGACTCTCTCTCTCTCTCTCTCTCCTTCTCCCTCGTAGATGGCAGAGAATGTGCTCACCATTGCGTACGAGAACGGGGTCAACCTCTTTGACACAGCCGAGGTGTACGCTTCTGGCAAGTATGTCCAGCCATTACAGCCTCAACGCCCTTCTGAGAAATAGGCACAGACCCTGAGGGCAGCTGTAGGGTAGCCACTGCTTTCCAGGCAGGTCTTCTGTGCCTTTAAAAGTTCCATAGCAAGGAAAAATTCAACAGGTGATGCTGTACCATTTGAATTTCTGCCTGTCTTGGACAAGCAGGTACAGAGGGCAGGTCAAAAAAGAGCCCTAGATAGTCGCCACCTTTATTCTAGACTGATGGCCTGAAGTACACCAGTCTCAGCTCCTAGGTCTTCTCCGTGTCTCACCTGGCTGAGCTCTGTTGTCAGGAACCGACTGCTAAAAGGAGAGATTCTGGAGCTTTAGTCTGTAGTTGTGAATGTCCTGCATTGTGCGAAGGGTTGGACTAGATGACTCTGGAGGTCCCTTCTGACTCTATAATTGTGTGATTCTGTAAGCCTAAGCTCCAATGTCTGTGGGAGCTGTCAAGAATTGCTTATCGAAAAAAGAAAGGCACTCTGCATATGCTTGGGGCACCCTCATCTTAGCTAGCAGCCTTTATTCTGAGTCTGAGCCCTCTGGGGTCTAACCCTTGGCTCAGATTGAGCCCTGCCCACTGACCAAAAAGCAAACCCCTCCCCACCCCGGGGGTTGCTCTTCTTGGTTCCTCATGCTTCTCCCCCGCCCCCCGGCCCGTCTTCTTTCAGTTCTAAACATTCCTTCACCCACCCCACGTTATTTCTGCCTGCCAGACACTTTCTAGGCAAAGAGCTGTCTCAGGACTTTCCAGACTCATAATTAAAACTCGGTGACATGATTCTGTCAGGCCGGATTTGGGAATAGCTGGCTGTGAAGGACGGAGGAAGTAGGATGCCTTCAGTCACAGGCAATGGAAGGTGATGGAAGGGAGCTTGGAAGGAGGAGGACAGGGGGGAAGCTGAGCTGCGAGGAGGGAACGCAGGCGTTCACAGGCTGGCTTGAATGCCTGGGCAAAATGTGGAGTTCCTATAGCAGAGGAATGCCGGGCAGCTTTGGTTCTGCAACCGGGGTCTCACGATACCTGCGATCAAAGGAGCTTAGCAGAATACCGTTGATGGGAATGGGGGAACCCTTTTCAAGCAAATCTAGGAACATGGAAAATAAGAATGAAATGACCACAAAAGCAAACAAGTTCAAAGCCCATCAGTTTTGTGGAAGAACTAGGCTGACCATTTGGCACTGGCTGCAGCTGAACGTCGCCGTTGGTTTCTGGCGTTGTTTTTCCATCCCGCTTGGCAGAAGGAGCTGCCTAGTCTGCGCAGCCACAGGGTGACCCTCTCTCGGAAATCCAGGCTCTTTTTGTGTCCTTGTTAGTCCCACTAATTGACTGGGATGGAGGGGGAATTGCAGCTTCCGTTTGAGCAACTGGATAAATCGATCGGAGCTCCCCTCTTGGCATTATCCTTACCTTTCCTGCCGTGTTTCATCTTCTTTCCAGAGCTGAAAAAACCTTGGGGAACATCCTGAAGAGCAAAGGATGGAGGTAATGCCCCCACCCCAAAAAGACACCCCCCCAGGCTTGCCCCTGCATCCTCTCCCCCCATATTAACCTTCTCTCTCTCTCTCTCTCTCTCTCTCTCTCTCTCTCCTGTCTCAGGCGTTCAAGCTATGTTGTAACCACAAAGATATACTGGGGAGGCCAGTAAGTAGAAAGAGTATCTGGGGAGCTGAATGGGAGGGGGGGCGCTATGGAGGGTCTTCTGGGGAAGAGGAGGTACATCAAACATGCATGTTGTCAAGGGGGGGGGCAGCAGGGATCTAAGTCCAGGGGGCTGGCTGCAAGGTGAAGCAGAGGGAGGAGCTGGCCTGGGTGGGGGAGGCAATTTGAGTCGGGGGCTCAATACTTGGCTATGAAGGCTGGAATGAGTCTCTGCAGGAGGGGGCACTGGCGGCGGAGGGGGGGGGCGCTCAGGCTTTGAATACCCTCCTCCCATCTCTTTTCTTTCTCTTCCCCTCAAAGGGCTGAGACAGAGAGGGGCTTATCCCGGAAACACATCATTGAGGGTAAGGTGGGGCGAAGGGGCTTGAGATTACTGGGGGGGAGCAGAATATTAAAGAGTGGGTGGAGTGGCAAGGGTGGGGGTAGATCAGGGCTGGGAGGGGGTCAAGGGGTGTGAGGCAGGGGCTTACGGTGGGATTGTTGCTTGTCTGGGGAAGGGAAGCAAAATCTCGAGGAAATGGTTGGTGGGTTTGAAGCCTGAGAAGCAGAGGGTTGGGGGCTCCTGGGGTGGAAGATGAGGGCAGCTTGTCTCTAAGGACTTTGCGGTGGGGGGGGCTCTCAGGCCAGCTCAGGCCACTGTTTCCCTCTCCCTGGCCTTTTAGGACTCAAGGGTTCCTTGCAAAGACTTCAGTTGGAATACGTGGACATCGTGTTTGCTAACCGGACGGATGCCAACAGCCCCATGGAAGGTAAGAAGACCCCCCCCCCCTCAATTTCAAGGGGCTCTGCATTGCTAGTCCGACCTTCCTCTCACAACTGGGGGATGGAAATCAAGCATGCCCCCCCTCTTTTTTAGCAGCCCCTCCCAGCACCTTTAGACACCTGCCCTGCTAGACGAAAGGCCTCCCAATGCCCCTTGCCATAGCTGAGGGGTTCCCCCACCCCTGAAAACTTCACCTCTCTTTGTAGCAGGGAGTCTTACCGAATCCCTCTGCCCTCACCTTTGTCTGCTCTGCATATTCCACTTTGATTTGTACAAAGGATTTAACCTTTGCACTTGCAAGAGCGATCCTCTGTGGAAGGCCACAGTTAATCTCCTTTCCCAGACACGGGGGCGGGCAGTGCCTAGGAGACAGCGGGATTCACCCAAGGACAAAGAAGCAACCAGTGGCAGAGAACCAGAGTCGGAAGTCTGGCTCTTCTGATGCTGGGCTGGCTCCTGAACTCCAACCCTCTCACCAGTTCTCTCCTTCCCCCTGCAGAATGTGACCCGAACTTCCGATTGCTCTTACTGGAAGGTACTGCAGACCTCCCCACACGAAACAAACCCACAAGCCCTCCTATTTGCTGCCCCCCCCATTCCTATGCCTGAGAGTCCTCCTGATCCCCATACCTCTCAAGGCCTTCATTGAAGGACCAAACATGATTAGTACCCTTGAAATGAAGTAGCTTCTGGGGAAGAATCAGGAGTTTGGAGAATAGTAAAGAGTCCAGTAGCACCTTTAAGACTAACCAACTTTATTGTAGCGTTAGCTTTCGAGAGCCACAGCTCTCTTCGTCAGATGCAACTTTATTATAGCATAAGTTTTCGAGCACCACAGCTGTCTTCATCAGATGCATCTGACAATGCATCTGACGAAGAGACCTGTGGTGCTCGAAAGCTTATGCTACAATAAAGTTGTTTAGTCTTAAAGGTGCTACTATTTTGCAACTACAGACTAACACGGCTAACTCCTCTGGATCTATGAGCTTGGAGAAGGCAGAGTGCTGGTTCTGTTCTTGATGGAGGGTTTACAGAGGCACAGTCTACAGAGGAGCCACGCTAGGAAGAGAGAGGCTAGGCCAGGGCCAGACCACTAATGCAGCTGCGTGGGGAGGGACAGGAAGGAAGGGTCAGCTGCTCCACAGGGGCTTGGCTTACTGCCAGCCATCAGCAGCAAGGGAGGCAACTGGCATCTGCTCCTGGGCCTGCACCACCATTGGCCGTGTCCAAGGCGTGGCGGCCCTCCAGAGGTGACAGGTCGACTTGGCAAAGGATGACAAAATACCTGGAACCTGTCCCTGGAGTCCTCCCCATATTTTTGTGCAGAATCTTTGAGAAGCCACTCCAGAAGCAAAATGTCGTCACAGGCTGCAGCAAAGTGACAGCAGTTTTGCCTGTCTCCTCCCGACCTAGACAGTCCAGGCAAGCCTGATCTTATCAGATCCCAGAAGCTAAGCAGGGTCGGCCTTGGTTAGTAATTGGATGGGAGACCTCCAACGAAAACCAGGGTTGCAGAGGCAGGCGATAGCAAACCACTTCTGTTAGTCTCTTGCCATGAAGACCCCGCAAGGGCTCCCCATAAGTCAGCTGTGACTTGATAGCACTGTCCAGCGGCACCACCTTTCACAGGCAGCTCTTAGTGCTACCAGGTTAGCGTTGCTAATCCTTCCAGGTTGGCCAGGAGTTCTGCTGGAATTGTCTCTCGGTGGTTATTGCGGTATGCAGATGTTTGGGCTTTGGGGTAGAAAAGAAAGATACACACGCACTGTTTTACATATAGCTCAAGTGGTGTAGCACCATACATTTGCAAACGATGCTGTGCTACTTACAGGCAGGAGGGGAACATTTAGAAGTGTGCATGTAAGTAAGGCTGGTGGATGACACAGCAGCTATAAAACAACAAGTTCTTAGTTGTGCAAGGTTAGTGGAAGAAGAGTTTTCAAAAATTGCATCCCAGTTAGCCACTTGAGAGGTATGTGAGCCCCCTACCTAGAACCCGGTGCTGTCTTTGAACTCTCAATTATCCTCCCCATTAAATGGCCCCGTGCACCAGATCCTTGTAAATCCTAACCCATCCCATAATGCCCCCCTCCTGCATTGCTGGCGTAACCCCTAAGTGAGAGGAAAGCCCCCCGATCTGTGTCTAACCCAAGTTCTGTCCTCTGGTGGGGAGTGGGTGCAAAAACATTTGTGGTGTTTTTGTAACTTAGTATATAGAAACTGTGTGTGTTTTGTGTGTGTGTGTGTCAGGGTTGCATACTGACCTGGAAAAATCAGTCTGATCTGCTCCTGCATCTTTAACAGTGGCGGGTTGCAGATCTTGCTGGGGAAGCTTTTCATGGCGTGCTCAGAGGCTCCCAGGGCAGAGGGTGGTGGGAAGCTTGTGTATGTGCATGCTTGCTGTCAGGGCTTTTTTTCTGGGGAAAGAGGTGGTGGAACTCAGTGGGTGGCCCTCAGAGAAAATGGTCACATGGCTGGTGGCCCCGCCCCCTGATCTCCAGGCAGAGGGGAGTCGAGATTGCCCTCCGCGCGGAGGTCAATCTAAACTCCCCTCTGCCTGGAGATCAGGGGGTGGGGCCACCAGCCATGTGACCGTTTTCAAGAGGTTCCGGAACTCCGTTCCCCCGCATTCCCACTGAAAAAAAGCCCTGCTTGCTGTTAATGGGAGAGCTCATATTTGCAAGCAGAAGTGCAGCTGTGTCTTGTTTTTAGTGTTGTGTAGTGTTAAATATATTCTACAATTTGCAGACGGGGAGAGGAGGCAAAACGATCTTCATGTTAACATTTTAAGTTTGGAAAAGTCTTGGACACCAATTGATTGATTTGATTTGATTTGATTTGATTTGATTTGATTTGATTTGATTTGATTTGATTTGATTTGATTTGATTTGATTTGATTTGATTTGATTTGATTTGATTTGATTTGATTTATACCCCGCCCTCCCCACAGATGGTCTCAGGGCGGCTAACAACATTAAAAAAATACATTAAAAGTCACAAAAACATAAAATCAATAATAATTTTTTAAAAGTCATTAAAATAGTCCAGGAGCAGGCTATGTATTATATATTATATATTAATATATATTATATAATAATAACAACAACAACATTCGACTTATATACCACCCTTCAGGATGACTTAACACTCACTCAGAGCAGTTTACAAAATATGTTGTTATCCCCACAACAAAACACCCTGTG
The DNA here is from genome assembly GCF_028583425.1 of Eublepharis macularius. NCBI lineage: Eukaryota > Metazoa > Chordata > Lepidosauria > Squamata > Eublepharidae > Eublepharis > Eublepharis macularius. The sequence continues at coordinate 78,335,970 of NC_072801.1, forward strand.
AGGTGGGTGGGGCTAAGAGAGCTAGAAGCTGTGACTGACCCAAGGTCACCCAGCTGGCTTCAAGTGGAGGAGTGAGGAATCAAACCCAGTTCTCCAGATTAGAGTCCTGCGCTCTTAACCACTACACCAAACTGACTCTTAACTGAAAGGTCTGAAAGCGGGAATGAACAATATATCCAAATCAGTAGTTTATTATTCTGTTAGGAAAAATTGGCGCGAGAGCCTCCACTGTATTAGCATGGTGTGCAGTGCAAATGTAATTGAAAGTTTGGTCTTGAAGATGGGTCACAAATTTAGGCATGTTGGTTGATTGCAACCACCCACCAGCTATTTCATCTACGGGGGTTCTGTTCCCAGGAGAGTGTTAGGGGAATTTTTAGGCCCCATTTCATAAAATCTTATTCTGGGCATACATTTAAGCTACTAGCACACAGAAATATGTAAACAAGTAAAGCTAGGCCTTGCTCCTAGTGTTAAGATCCTGTCTCTGGGTGAGATAGGTCACTAAGCAAAGTGTAAACATTTTGTTTTCATTATTCTAATTAGATAAGTAAGATTTCAACCTTGAATTAATTCCTTTCCCAAGAGAATGTCAAATACATGGCTCCAACCTCTCAAATGTTTGTTATAATTCGTCACTTAATCTTGTCATATGTCATTTTCTCTGGGAAAATGTGTCATTCTGCATCATTTTGACAAGGTGTATGCATCATTTTTACAAAGCTTTATCCTAACCTTTAATCTTTTATTCTGTAAACAAATAGCAATTATTCTGTAAACAATCAGTACTGAAGGGTATATAAGGCCCTCCAATGCTACTGGTCTTTACAGGTCTCCTCCTAATGGAGAATGTGTCTGGGGTTATTCCATAATAAACCCATTTTTTCCTGTAATCACTGAGTTTGGTGTCTTGAAATATATATGGGTTAGTGGTAGTAGGGGACTTGCAAATTCGAAGCAGAGTACTATTACAAAAACCTCCCCTAACAGAGAGTTAGCAGGCACAGCAATTGGGACTAGGTTAGCCTGCCTCCCCTGTTGTGACGGCTCTGTAAGGAGAGGAAGCTGCTGACCTTTAAACAAGAGAGGAGGGTCCAGTGGTGGCAGCGGGAGTTCCGGCCAACCCTCTGCCTCACGTCTCCTTTCTTCCCTGCAGAGATCGTCCGGGCAATGACATACGTGATCAACCAGGGGATGGCCATGTACTGGGGCACGTCTCGTTGGAGCGCCATGGAGATTATGGTAAATCCTGGATTTGTTGGGGCGCCTGGCACTCTGTCTTAGGCATGCTTACTGTGGACTGCGGACTGGTCCATGTGTACAGAGCGGGTGGTGGCAGAATGGCTTGCTCTGCTTTAGATTATAAAGGGGTCCGTTCCAGTTGCAAATATGCCTTTGCATTTTTTTTTAAAAGCCTGCAAATAAAAAGAGCACGGGGTGGGGGGAGGAGAGCGGAAGGGGCTGCCTGCCTCCCTCTTTGCTTCTGGGCTGGTCTTCCATTGACAGCAGGGGCCCCAACATGGTGCCCATGGATGCCATGGTGCCCACTGACTCCGTTTTTGGCACCTGGCTAGTGTTTTTGCAAAGTAGGTATGGCCAGGTGGGCCTTTTGCCCAGCAGGACTTCTGACTGGCCATTGGAGATAGGGTTTCCAGATGGGGGCAAGGGGGAACCTGGCACTTATCTGAGTGATCTCACACATGCCAAAGCACACCTGGGAGGTTTTTTGCCTTTTTTATCTCCTCCTGGGGTGTTCTTCAAGGCCATGCGGCCCACTCCTGCATGCCGCAGCAGCCCAATTCAGCTTGAATCGCTGTGGAGAGCAGGAGCACTACAAGGCCCTTCGCCCCGCCCAGCAGCGCTCCCGCACTCTGCAGCAGCCCGATTTGGGCCTGATTCAGCCCGAATCAGGCTTGATTAGGCCCCCTGCAGAGCGTGGGAGTGCTCCCAGGGGCAGCACATGGCTTGCGCGATGCGGTCACTTCCCTGAAGTTACTCAAGTAAGTGCCAGGTCTCCAGCCTCCCACCGAGAGGGTAAGGGGACCTGGCAATCCTATCTCCACCAGTCAGGTGACTGGCAGCAACGACCAGAGGCTGGGAGTGGGGGATCTCCTGCCCTCCTCAGGGGGGACTGGCAGCCCTCATTGGAGATTAAATTGGTTGTGCAGATTTTTAGAAGCATTGCTTTGGTAGCAGCTGCCACCACAACACAAGGATCTTGGCTGTGTGGTTGCAGGTAAGCTGGAGCAGCCATTTTGTGGCTGGCTGCCCCTCCCATGCTAGTTGTTTGCAGCCATTTTATGGCTGCGCTCACCACATGGTGTCAGAATTCCAGAGCTTTCCACAGGCTCAATAAGGTTGGGGACCCCTGGTCTACAGGGAGGTTTTAACATAGGGGAGCATCCCAAAAAGTGGCTCTGTATGATCCTATGTCAGTCCTGCCCCATGGCCATCCCGCCACCTCGTATCTCTGCCACTTCCCTCCTCTGCAAGCGCAAAGCAGGTCTAAGGCCCTCTGTGCCGCTCCCCTTGCGGTATTCTTCATTTCCGTTCAGCTCCTTTCCCTCTCCCCTGAACCAGGAGGCATATTCAGTGGCCCGACAATTCAACCTCATCCCCCCCGTATGCGAGCAAGCTGAATATCATATGTTCCAGCGGGACAAGGTGGAGACTCAGCTGCCCGAGCTGTACCACAAAATTGGTAAGAAGAAAGACAGGGGCAGGGGCTAGGAAGGTGTTTTACTGAAGGGAGTTTCTTTCTTTCTTTCTTTGTTTATTCATATTATGTGTAATCCGCCTTTCTCAGTGAGACTCCGAGTTTTCAAATCCACAAATTTGCATTTGTCTACCCAGTTGCATCGCTTATTGAATGCCCCTGCTGTTTTGTCTTGATTTACACTACGTAAGAAAGGTGGACTATAAGTGACATAACTAAATGAATAAAATGCAGTTGGTGGGACAGAACATCCAGTATCGATGCAAGAGGGTTTGGATTGCAGAAATCTGAAACAGAGAAAGCCCAAACGGTGCAGCCAGAGCCGGGGACAGCCGTAGACTACCAGAGGGATATATAGGTTGAAACTATGATGTGATCAAAGGAGAAGGGAGAATTTTTATAGGGACAAAGGAAGGGTTCTGTTTGGGGTGTACCGGAACTCACAGAGAGCAATTTATGGGCGTGCAAAAGACTAGCCAGAGCTTGTCAGAGCTCAGAAGCTAAGCAGGATCAGTCTTGGCACGTAGGTGGATGGGGGACCCCCAAGGAAAACCAGGGTTTTGCTAGGCAGAGGCAGGCAAGGGCAAACCACCTCTGCTCATCTCTTGCCTTGAAAACCCAGGCGGAGTCGCCATGAGTCAGTTGCAACTCGAGGACACTTAACTATAGTAAAATGGGGGGGGGGGGGACACAAGCCACACCAGGAAGAGCCACGGACAAGGACGGTCTGTGGCTGATTATTTCATTGACTCTTGGAGGAGGAGGGGGGAGTCCATTTTTTCTTCCTCTTCACCTTCTGCTTTGCCTGCTTGCTCTGTTAGGGGTGGGGGCCATAACGTGGTCCCCTTTGGCATGTGGACTTATCACGGGGAAATACGAAGAGCGGGTTCCTGAGAATTGCCGGGCTGCCATGAAGGTACGGTCCCCTTGCGTGCCTCTCGTCTGAAACTCTGTTCTCCCGAAAGTTCCCTTGAACCTTCGAACTAATAATCCCCATGGTTGCCCTCTCAAGCAAAAGGTGCCCGTCCTGCCTAGAAGATGCACCATCTGCCCTGCCGGCTTCTAACCTAACAGCCATACAAATAAGATCCCTTCTTGCACTTACTCACATGCCTGATCGCTGTTGCTCCTTTGGATGCGCCAGGCTGGGACTTGGAATTAAAGATGAGTTCTGTGGCTCAAAAGAAACCAAAGTCTCCCTTCTCCATTCCAGCCAAATGCCTCTCGCTTGCTGGTGCCTCAAAAGCTTGCTCTCTTTTGTCCCCTATATGCACCCCTCCCCCGTGCTGATCTGAGGGTCTCCTTAAATACATACAAGTCCGGCAGCAGTGGGAGGGCAGGTATATTTTACCAGGGTCCTGGAGCTCTGGCAGGCCCACTGCCGCAATGCGGTCTGTTATGGCATTTCAGATGTTAGAAATGGTAAAGTAAGAGGGGAGAGGAGGGGAAGGGCTGCTTCGGGCCTGGCCTTGGGTCCAGCTCCTGACACCTGTTGCTTTTTTCCTTCCCAGGGGTACCAATGGCTGAAGGAGAAGCTGCAAAGCGAAGATGGGAAGAAGCAGCAGGCCAAAGTGAAAGAGCTTCACCCCATTGCCGAGCGCCTGGGCTGCACAGTGGCACAGCTGGCCATCGGTGAGGGGGAAGCAGGAGGTGGCACGAGGCCAAGAGCAGGGAGGGAGGCCCCCCGAAGCAGTTGCCCTTCCGGGTGGGATTGTGTTAGGCCTATAAATAAAGTACAAAGTACGTGGCTGTAAGGTACAAATACCGTACTATTAACAACAATTTAATATATAAATAAACTACCTGTGAAATAACAAACAATGCATTTCAAACCATTGAAATACACAGGTTCCCCTTCTCAAGAATAACATATCAAGTGTAGAAATTCCCCATATTTCTTCTATTGTCAGTAACAAATCCAGTTCACAACTCTTCTTTCAATAATAACAATTCCATGTCAGACAGGCAGGGCTGGCGCGCCTATTAAGGCTAGGTAGGCGGTGGCCGCAGGCGTGGGGTGCCGGAGGGAGCGCCGGAGGAGGTGCGGTGGGCAGGAGCGTGCGCCACAAAGCACCAGCCTCCTATCCCTCCCACCCCACGCCGCTGCCGCCGCCAGCACAAACCCCCGGCCAGGCGCAGCCACCGCGGGCAGGCATCTGCGGCGGCGCAGGCAACCAAGCGGGAGAGCTCGGAGGCCGCCCGCCGCAGCAATCGGTGCACGCGTGACGTCACGCAGGCCGGTGCACGCGCACGTGCTTGTGCACAAGCGGGGGCGCCCGGCCGGCCGCGAGCGCGGCAGACCCTTGCGCCGCCCCTGCAGACGGGTTGCTAGCTCCATTCCCGTTTCGATCTTCATCAAGATTCCTCTTATTTTACAATTCCAACTGCATCAATACATTTTCACATTTCAAAAAGGCAATAATCTGGATTTGTGACTGCCTTAAGGTTCTCTTTCAATAGAAGAAATATATAGAATGTCTACGCTTGATATGTTATTTTTGAGGAGGGAAACCTATGTATTTTGATGGTTTGAAATACATGCATATCATTGTTCTTTATTTCACAACTAGTTATTTCTATGGATTACTAAATTATTGTTAATAGAGTGGTATTTGTACCCTACAGCCACGTACTTTGTACTTTATTGTGGCCGGGCTACTGTTCTTATCATTGTGTTAGACATACCACGTCTCTTGCTACAGTGGAAGACCTCCCACCCTCCACCCATTCTGCCCGCAGGGCAGCGGGGGTAAATTGGGCGGGAAAGATTGTATAAAAATTAAAGCAGGGGCTGTGGCTCAGCAGAAGAGCCTCTGCTTGGCACGCAGAAAGCTCCAGGTTCAATCCCCAGCGTCTCCTGTTAAAAGGACCAAGCAGCAGGTGATGTGAAAAGACTTCTGCCTGAGACTCTGGAGACTGGCAGCGGCTGCCAGTCTGAGCAGACAATACTGGTCTTGATCAGGGCTTTTTTTCAGCTGGAACGCGGTGGAACGGAGTTCCAGCACCTCTTGAAAATGGTCACATGGCCGGTGGCCCCGCCCCCTGATCTCCAGACAGAGGGGAGTTGAGATTGCTCTCCAACGCGGAGGGCAATCTAAACTCCCTCTGTTTGGAGATCAGGGGGCGGGGCCACCGGCCATGTGACCATTTTTGCCGAGAGCAATTTAAACTTTAAAAAAACTCCCCCCCTTGTTCTAGCTGACCCAAAGTGATGTCATTGTGCGGTCCTGAGTTCCCCCACTGAGCTCCACCCCCTCTTTCCCCAGAAAAAAAGCCCTGGTCTTGAACTGATTGTCTGATTCAGTTATAAGGCAGCTTCACGTGTTGACGTATCCAATTCCTATCTCAGCAGGAAGAAAGGAAGGCAAACTCTTCTGTGGGTTCAAAAGGGACAGGGATGAACACGGCTTAGAAATGGGAAGACGGTTTCTGACTGCTTTCTAGGGTTCTCTCCTTCACAGACCTGGGAGGACAATGGACTGCTCTGGGTGTGATAGGTTTGGATACATCGACAAGAAATTCTGTGCAGTTGCCGTTCTGATTCTTTGATTGTGCCCTCACTTGGCCTGCAAAAGGTCCTCCGCCTTAACCTGGTGGAATGGATGGGGAAGTGAGCAGTGCCCTTATCTATGAACTGGATAGCAAGAAAATTCTGCCTAGCCAAGTCCATTTCCACGTGGGTTGTTTGTCCCAGGTTCAGCGCTGTTGGGAAGTGTTTTTTCCCCCCACTCCTTCCTTACAACATCATGCCATATTCCTGCAACTCCTGAGATTTCCCCATCTTTTCTCTGATCTTTCTCAATCCTGCTTTGCTCTAAAGTTTTCAGAAAGATCTCAGTAAAGCCAGGATGGCTGCTGTGCGGATGAGAAAGTTCAGGTTTTCCCAGGGCTTTTTTTCTGGGGAACGAGGTGGTGGAACTCAGTGGGTTGCCCTCGGAAAAAATGGTCACATGGTCGGTGGCCCCACCCCTTGATCTCCAGACAGAGGGGAGTTGAGATTGCCCTCCGCGCCGCTTGGTGGCGCGGAGGGCAATCTCAACTCCCCTCTGTCTGGAGATCAGGGGGTGGGACCACCGACCATGTGACCATTTTTAAGAGGTGCCGGAACTCTGTTCCACCATGTTCCTGCTGAAAAAAAGCCCTGGGTTTTCCCACCCATGTGGCAGCCATTTCGGTGTTTTAAATTAGCAATTGAATATCGATATAACATTATACAAATATCTGTAATGGGTTCTTTGGATGCCCAGCTTTCATTTTTAAGAAGTCTCTTTCGCCTTCCATTGTGGTGATATAAGGGGAAAGGCATATCTCCCCATCGTAAGAGACTACAGATATATATATATTTTTAAATGAAAGTTAGGAGTTAGGAGAATCTGTTGCACAGATAGTTATAACATTATACTGATATAATTATATTCAATTGCTGAGTTTTTTAAAAACTGAAAAAATCCAAGTGGCCTGGGGGCACGGAGCTGGCTGCTGCTGAGGGATCTGAGGCAGGGAAACTGGGGAGACGTGCCATGCAGAAGGCCCATTTCTGCCATGCTGTATTGGCACCTGTACCAGCAACGCAGAGTCCACACGAGCCTGTCCCCATGTGGAAGCCACTCCAGCCTCTCCTCGATCTGTTTTGGTGGCTGCGCCTGGCTGTGGCTCTTGGAGGTTAACAGGGAGCAAAAGCTGGGCTTGGGACAAGATGTTTCCCCTAAAATCACCCTGGTGGGTTGCATGTCTGTCTGTGGCCCTGCTAGGTCGTGTGAGTCACCTTGAGCCATTTGTACTAGTACAGATTTCGGGCTTGTGATGGAAGACAGGAGAGCAGCTATGGCATTGGTCACGTTTTGGCCCAGGGAGCCTTTACCGCTTCTCAACTGCAAGATTCTACACATTTGTTCAGATTCCCTTGTGCCAAGCAAGGCGCCAGGGGTTGGGCGAGAGATTCTTTACTGGCATGGTGTTGATAAGATATATTATGTTCAGGATTATAAATGTCTTTCTTAAAACCTTCAAGAAGTCTCTAGAGGCCTGCAATCTCTCACACCTCTCGCTTTTCTCCCCCCACTCCCCACCCCCACTTCCGTCTCCTAAAAGCTTGGTGCCTGCGCTCGGAAGGTGTCAGCTCCGTCCTTCTTGGCGTCTCCAGCACTGAACAGCTCATTGAGAATTTGGGATCCATTCAGGTATGGAAGGAAGCCGAGTTCAGCCACGCCTTTGAACTGATTGATTGGCTGCTGCCAGTCCTTGAGTTTACAGTGATGATGATTTTACATTTTAAAAGGGGGGAGCAAATGCTAAGGAATCGATTTTACTTCTGATAAAAATCACATGCAACATTTTTTACAATCGTACCACAGGACAGTGACAAACCTGCTTTTTTGTGGTGTGATGGAGAAAGCGGAAGGGACATGAGGAGAAGCTGAGCAGTCGGCAGATTTCTGACCATTTGGGGCACAAATCAGGCACTCTTTGCATCCCATTTGACAGCCAGCCCACAAATCAAAGGCTGATTTAGTAATCTCTCTTGCCTGACCTCTTTATGAGTCTTGCAAGCTGACCATCTTTTTATTTTAAAAAGCAACACATCCCCTTTCAATCGCACATATTTTATTTCATAACATTAAAAAAGTGAGAATCAGTAAGTTGGTGACGTGACAGTGTCCAGCCAGTCAGTCCAGCACACAGCATACTTCTGCTGCTGGAGACCCTGAGCTCAGCCTAAGGGGGGAGATAGTATTTTTTTTATTTTTCTCTACAAAATGTATACCCTGTGTTTCTGCCCTCATAAGGGCCTCCAGGGTGACTACAAATTAAATACATACATAATAAAATCTTATCTTAAAAACCATTATGTACGGCTAAACCCATTGTGCTCTGACCTGGACAGCCCAAGTTAGCCTAATCTTGTCAGAAATTGGAAGCTAAGCAGGGTTGGCCCTGGTTAGTGATTGGATGGGAGACCTCCAAGGAAGACCAAGGTTGCAGAGGCAGGCAATGGCAAACCACCTCTGCCTCTTCCCATGGAAACCCCACCAGGGGTTGCCATAAGTCAGCTATGACTTGAGGGCATTCGCCACCACCAATCATGAGAGTGTCTTGCGGCAGAAACAAACAGGAACAATACAACACCTTCACCAGTTTTATTTTTCTGTTCCAGAATGTACACCTGAATGTGCCAGGTGTCTCATTCAGACTAGACTTGTGACATACTTACCCCAAAAGTCGGCTATCAGAGGGCTAGTTGAATTGTAGCAGAATTACTGATTTTCTGTCCTTTTAAGCAGCAGCAGCCCCACCTCAGTGATTCCTGGGAACCCTATTAATTCTCCCTGGCCTTCTCAGATGCTGTCAACACAAGCCTAACACGACAGGCATAAGGACTAGAAACATTTTTTAAAAGTTGAGAGGGGTTTTTTCTATGATGCAGAATTATGTGCCCCAAAACTGCTTTCTGCACTTATAATTCTGCTACATGCTGTGCTACATATGGCTCAAACAGATCAGACTGAAGTACCTCTAAAATGCAAATTGCAGGCTTGTGCAGCCTCAGTTTGTCTTGGAGTCATTGGGGGAGAAAGAAAAGATTTAACCCCATCTACCTCCATTCAGTTTCACTGTTGGAAACTAGCTCCACCATTGTTATTAGAATGTTAAAAGAAGTTGAAGAGTTAAGCTTCCTCTTCTTTCCCCACATGGCTCCAAGGCAAATTGAGGCTGCAGATTTCATTGTAAGAACAAGGCGGGTGACTGTTTGAATCTTAAGAGAAAGGGATTCTGGGTACGATACAAACTTCTGTGTTTTCTCCTAATGGATGCCACCTCTCTTTACAGGTTTTAACCCAGTTGACGCCCCAGGTTGTCCAGGAAATTGATGCACTTCTGGGGAACAAACCCAACACAAAAAAAGAGTCCCGGGCGTAGGGACACATTGGCGCCCGGGACTGTGCACGCTGTTGTCCCAACAGACTTTATATTCTTTAGCTCCTCTGCGGGGCTCCTGTCCCCATCTACCTGCTCCTCCCCACATGCTCTTCCACCAGCTGTTGCCTCTTACTTTTGTGGGGAGGGCAAGGAGGAGCCGCTTTGCGCATGAACCAAATATCCGTATACTTCCATGTCGGATAAAATGGGAGGGGCAGGATTGGGTGCTGCCCTGCCCCGTGGCAGCTGCTTAGATTACAATACAACTATATGGTATGGCATGAGCAACTCAGCTATGGGGCTGGCGGGTGAGAGGCCCCGCCTCCTGCTAAGGCTGGAACTACCAGCCGCTTTGCCTCTCTTTCCATATCAATACGCCTGATTTTTAAAGGAGCAGGCACACTTTAACAAGGAAAAGAGGGAGGTAGTTTGAAAATAAGCACACAATTGGTTTATATGGCAACAATTCATCTTCCTTGATTCATCGTTAGCATTGTGGTTCCATATATGCATTGTGTTACTTACTTACTACACATACTTCTTTTTTTCGTTCTTTCTCCTGATCATGTTTTATTTCTCCATTTGTTGGGTTCATGATGGACTTAAGAACTTGTAGGGGGCAAGGAGTGAGCAAGAAGTAGGTGGAAGATGTAATACTGAGAGTAATACTGGAAGTAAGGGAGACAGCGTCATGGACTACTGAGACAGAAGCTCCCCTGCCTCTACAACAGATGGAGGCCACTAAGATATCGGGTGCCATAAGGACTAGCCAAGTGGGAGATGGACAGATCTGACACATTGTGGATACCAGTGGATGAGAAGTTCTCCTGCACAAGCCCCACAGAAATGGCATTCATTTCAATGGGACTGGTGCAAGAGACCTTCTGTTCAGTGGGGCCTTGTGTTAATTGGTATGGATGCCATTTTGAATTTTCTGCCCAAACACTTTGGACAGGCCCAGTACAAAGGTCTTAGTGCAAAACTGGGAAAGCTGCGATAACTGGTTTGACTCTGCCCCACCCACCTCAACTGCAATTCCCAGCACTTCTTAGGAAGAAGGAATGACTTTTAGACAGGAGGGTCTGCAATACAGGTATTCTCTACAGAAAAGACAGAGGGAGAAAAAGGAAAACAGAGACATGGGGACTGCCAGGTTAAGAAATGATAACTGTGTCCCCTGTTGCCAGTTGGGTCTGAAGCCTGCAGAGGAGGTTGTCTAATATTTGATTTATGGCAAAACTTTGCCTCATGGATTCCCCCTGCTGGTTTTGATGGGAATCTGGATCTGCTTCTTCTCCTCGGCAGACGGTTTTGCTTTTCTCCCTGCTACTGATTTTCCTCGGTTGGCTTCCGCCATCCGTTTCCTACCTGGAGGCCAACATTCCCCTCCTCTCCCCACCTCAGTGGGGGAGATGGGTCTGTTTTGTCCGCCATCTTGATTCTTACTTGCCTTCTTTCTTCATACATGTTGATAACATCTCCATCCGCCTCTAGGGAAAGAGCCATTCTCTTCTTAAAGCAATAATTCTAATAGACGCGCCCTCAGGGTCAAGGGTCACCTTGGGGCAATGGGGAGAGAGGAAGGCTACCACCCAGTCCCCAGTCCCCGCTCCTGGGTGCCCGGTGTCCCCTTTCTTTGCACAGCTCATGGCTTCGGACCTGCTGCGCTTCCAGGGCAGGCGGTGGTTGTGCATGCCCTTTGCACTGGCCGCAAAATGTACGATGCTATGTTTTCTCCGTTGAGAATGATTCTGCTTCAAGGTTTACTCTAGAGTAGCACTTCCGTTGCTTTTTGGGGTCTCTGCAGGAGGTGACGTACCTTTGAGGAGTGGGGAAAGAGGTGTGCGGGCTGGAACTGAGGGTCCCAAATCAGGGCTACGGGCAGGTGGGGACTTCTGAGGCTGACACACACATGCCCATTTAAATGAAAGCAGATAAGCTCCGGTACATAAATGACATACTAACCGCTAGAAGTCACAGCTTCCCCAAATCACCCTACAATCCTCAGCCATTTTGAACAGTCTGGCTGCAATGGGAGTTGCATCATTAAACACCCCCAAGCTGAACCGGTTTCGTCATTCTGCCATCACACAGAGCTTGCATTCCCTATAATTTCCTGCTCAGCACAGAGTGGGGATTAGCAGCTTTGTGACTTGGGTGTAAGATATGCCAAAGTATATCGGAGGAAGGAAAGAAGCAATGGCTCAGCACAAGGCAAGCTGGCTGGCTGGAGAGGGAGTCTCAAAGCAAAGCCTTTGAATTGGGTGGAGAACACTCTGAGGCTATGTCTTGAGCCCAAAACAGATTTAGGGTTGCTGACTGGCCTGGAGAAAAATGCTCTGCCACTTTAATAAAGGCTCCATGTGTGGAAATGGACAGCTAAAGCTTTTCATGGCATGTGGTTGGGGTGGTGGGAAATAACATCCCATTAAGCAGGGCTTTTTTTCAGTGGGAACGTGGTGGAACGGAGTTCTGGCACCTCTTTAAAATGGTCACATGGCCGGTGGCTCCGCCCCCTGATTTCCAGCCATATGGTGTGGAGGGCAATCTAAACTCCCCTCTGTCTGGAGATCAGGGGGCGGGGCCACCGGCCATGTGACCATTTCCTGCAGGGTTCCCCAGCATGAATATATGATGCTGACAGCTGTTCCTGTTGAATTTCTACCTGCCAGGCAGCTCTTTAAAGGTACAGAGCCCCAGCCCAGAAACAAATGTGACATCCCACATTTATTTAATTAATGTAATTAATCTGTCTAAATTGTGAAAATTTCCTGCAAGCTTCAGCTTGGTCCCTTGCTTAGAATCAAGGCTGACGATATGAAGGGCAGGAGGAGAGATTAAATTAGGTTAGAAGAAATTGTTCTCTTCCTCAAAACAATAAAGAACTTCTCAGAAGTTCTTAAGAAAGGCCTCTTGTCTCCTCGATGGAGAGATTTGGCCTGGAGACTTGTCTCCTGGCTTCTGTCCCCTGCCTCAGAGTCTAAAAATTTTTCCCCCACATCTGTTAATATTTAGTTGTCTGCTTATGGTCTTCAGCATCAGCAACGGGAAAGAGGTTTTTAAAAATAGCCCAATTTCTGCTACATGGGCTGGCTGTCAAGATGTTTCCTAAGAGCAAAGCTCCTTTCAAGGGAGTACAGTTCCTTCTTAGGTTGCATGGGGGCATTGAAGACCTGTGCTTCAGAAGCCCCCACCCCACAAGACCCAAACAACCCCTCTTGTTAAACGTCACCCCTGCAGAGACCACCTTTCGGGGGGAGGGATATGCTTGATACATGTAGAATTGGCATTTGGCTTTTAATTTTGTTTTTCTTTTGGAGGGGGGGGATATGTTTGAAATGTTGAAATAAATAATACATGAAGCGACCGAGCATATTTGGCCTCTCCATGAGTTACTCTTCTTTCCCCGGGCAGTGCTGGAGCCAACTGATGACTAGTCTCACCAAGGTGACCGCCAAGAGCTCACGGTCCTCATAAGCTGAATTATGTAAATGTTTTAAATAAAAATTAATAAGATGAACCAACCAACCAGCCACCCAGCACAGCTCCAGCCTCAGAACCAGGGATTAGCCATCTTTTTGCTATTAAACCCAGACGCTCCCCCCCCCCCCAGAGGTTTGTAGGTATCACTGAATTACTTTCATCTGGGCTGTACAATTATCACATCCAGATGGTCGTCTTCGGCAAGCAGCTTGGCTGACTGGCAGTGCACCCAGAACATCCCTGTCATGTTCCTTCTTCAGTATCCCTGGCTGAAGTAATCCAGATAGCAGGTCTCTGCTTGGTCCACCAAAGAAATACTCAAAAATACCTATATCCAGAGGAGTCGGCCGTGTTAGTCTGCGGATGCAAAATAGTAAAGAGTCCAGTAGCACCTTTCAGACTAACCAACTTTATTGGTCAGATGCAGCAATGCATCTGATGAAGAGAGCCGTGGTTCTTGAAAACTGACAATACATCTAACAAAGAGAGCTGTGGTTCTCGAAAGCTGACGATGCATCTGACAAAGAGAGCTGTGGTTCTTGAAAGCTTATGCTACAATAAAGTTGGTAAAGGTGCTACTGGACTCTTTACTATTCAAAAATACTGTGCTTCTTAGAGCAATGGCTGAGTAGTACAGAACCCCTTCCTGTATGTAGCAGGTCCCGGGTTCAATCACCAATCGCAATGTGGTGGGAAGGGTCCTTTTCTGCCTGAGACACTACTGTAATATTTGAGCCTTTGTGTAACTATTGAGATGCCTGCTGCTTTTTAAGTCAAATACCCCAGAACTTAGAATTGGGACAATGCATATGAGGGGATTGTGTAGCTGAGAAGTTGTATTGAGGTTAGGGAGAAGATGAGCACTTCCAAAGGAAATGGCCAAAGGCTTTTGCCAGTTCTCGGCTCTGGTGCTCTGCAGTGGTCCCTTAGCAACACGCTAGTTTGATTCAGTCGAGTAGGGTTGGGGATGTGAGTGCCTGTGTAGAGCAGAGGTCCCACGATCTTCTTGGTCCTTTCATACTAAGAGAGGTGCTGCATATTTAGAATCGAACATGTGGGAGGGGAGGCTCCAATTAGGGTTGCCAGCTCTGGGTTGGGAAATTCCTGGAGATTTAGGAGGGGGTGGAGCCTGGAGATGGTGGTGTCTGGGGAGGGGAGGGTCCTCAGTGGGGTATAATGCTCCACCTCCCAAAGCAACCATTTTCTCCAGGGTGGAGATGAGTTGTAATTCTGGGAGATCTCCAGCCACGACCGGGAGGCTGGCAATCCTATGCCCAACTGGATTGCATCGGACTGTTGTTGAACAAACCCTGAAAGCAACTGCCTCGTTTTGGATATCCCACTGCAACATGGAGGACATCCCAAGCCGCCTTGTTGACGTGGTCTCTTGGCAAAGATTGTGCCTCAGAATTAACTGCTGGTCTTTCGGGCTTACGGGCCTCGATAAGCAGCGGGGGGAGCTGCTTGCTTGCTGCCCATAAGAGGGAGACCGTAGTGGGTGACAAATGCCAGCAATCTGGCCAGGTGTGCTATGGAGGAGAGGCCAAGAAAAGGAGTCCTGACTTTTGGATTGGGCTTCATAAGGGTTGTTAGGCAGAACACAATGCGGCCAAAGCCCACCATGTGATGAGCGATGGATCACAACTCTCATCTCTGTTTGTTTTTTTTAGGCTACTTCTCAAGAGGGTTACGGACTTGTGTGTGTAAGACCAAGCATGGGGTCTTTTAAGGGCACCGTCTGTCCATAAGCCAGGAGAATACCACATTACTGCACAGGATAAATTATTAAGCATATTGGTACATTTTAGGGGAAACGGCTAGGCCAGAGAGAGACTCCAGACTGAAGTCCAGCCCGAGGTAGCAAACCCTGGCAGACTCGCACTGGTTCCTGGTCAGAGAGTGCCTGAGCTGAGCCCTTGCAAACAGAGAGTCTAGCCTGAGCTGAGCCCTTGCAAACAGACCATGCAGGCATTTACGGGATTGCTATTCCACTGCTTAGGCCAAGCAAAGTAGCTGCAGGAAATCCCAATTAACTCGCTTGAGCAGCCAGCTAAGTAGCAGCTGCCTAGATTATAACTTACAAATAGCTAAATCACGTCCAAAATAATTCCACATAATTTGTAGGCATACAGGATTTCCTCCAAAAGCACCCCCAGCGGTTTCAAATGAAACATCCCTCCGAAGTTTCTATTCTGAACTTCTCTCTGTGCATGACTTCGCACATCACAGGAGCACCAACTCATCCCCCACCTTATATACAGCCTGGCCATTGCAGCAGATGTATTCATAAGACCTATGGGGATGGCAAACAGGATTGTAGCACCCGCCTGTTTTTATATGTACACACCAAACAGCTTACTTGTACATGCTGAACCTGTCAAGTGTGAAGTTCTCTCTGTCCCCCCCTTTAGTTTCTTGCTTTTGGGGTGTGGCTTTGCCCTGGGACGACATGTGCATCCAAAGACCGGCCAAGCAGGGCTGACACACACAGACTTAGACACACGTGCCACCGTGCCCTGAGGGAAGCAGCACTTCCTCTCAGCTGCACAATAATATTATTCAAGCGGAAATAGCTTATCAATTGCCTTCTTTCTCTGTTATGAATCAAGAGAGTCGGCAGACAGAGCCCTGGGCTCCTCTGCCACTAGAAGTTTCACTGTGCTTACAAAATGTCATGTTGCAGATAGTTGCACAACTCTCACAGCTAGGGTTGCCAGCTCCAGGTTGGGAAATACTTGGAGATTTAGGGTGTGGCGCCTGGGGAGGGGAGACACCAGAGCTCAGCAGGTTCTAATGCCACAGAGCCCACCCTCCAAAGTTGGCACTTTCTCCAGGGGAACTGATCTCTGTTGTCTGGAGAGCCATTGGGATTCCAGAGGATCTCCAGTTCCCACCTGGAGATTGGCAACCCTAGCCCAGTGTAGACAACTACTTCCAAACACACAAACCAAAGAGGGTTGTCTCACCATGCTTAGATCTATGGGAATCTCCATTAAAAGCATCCAACATCCTTCCTGTCTGGGCCCATTTCATCACAAATCAATCAAATGTGGCTGGCCAGACCTGCCCAGAAGCCTTGCGTGGCATCCGAAAAATGAGTTGTCAAGCTGGTTTGGCTGTTGGAAGAAGCAGGGAGCACCCACGCTGATTGGGGTTAGGACAAAAATAGGCAGAAGCCAGAACCTGCCCAAACCAATTATGAGATACAACATGGATAAGGGTGACATTTATTGCAACAACTTCATTAGGTTCTAGGAGCAAGCAGCATACACACGACTTCTTTGTCCCTTTGTCTTCTTGAAGACCTTTGTATAACATGAAAGCTTCAGTTCTGTTACACTGAGGCTATAATCCTAAACACCTTTACTCAGGAGTAAGTAGGGCTTTTTTCCTGGGAAAAGAGGTGGTGGAACTCAGGACCCCACAATGACATTACTTTGGGTCAGCTGGAACAAGGTGGGGGGGGAGTTTTTAAAAGTTTAAATCGCCCTTGGTGAAAATGGTCACATGGCCGGTGGCCCCGCCCCCTGATCTCCAGACAGAGAGGAGTTGAGATTGCCATGTGGCGCGGAAGACAATCTCAACTCCCCTCTGTCTGGAGATCAGGGGGCGGGGCCATCGACCATGTGACCATTTTCAAGAGGTGCCGGAACTCCGTTCCACCACGTTCCAGCTTTAAAAAAGCCCTGGGAGTAAGCCTCATTGAATTTGGTGAGAGTTCTCGGTAAGCACACAGGCCATTCGCCTGTAACTGGACTTGGCCCAACAGAGGCTATTGCCTGGCCTGTCGCAGCAACAATCAAGCTGCGACTATCAGCCTCAGCTTGCAGTGTATACAGATGCATGCTTCTTATTTAGACTGCTGTTCGGCCCACTGCCCGCCCGCCCCCAGCACGCAGGATGGGGTACAGCATGAAAACACATCTCGGGTTCTTGATCTAGCTTGACTGCTGGAGAAACAAGTGGGTGCAGCTGCACAAAAGACGTTCTGCCAACATAACTCACCCACACCACTGAGCTTAGCTCCTACTTTGACTCTGTTGACCTGGCCATGTGGAGCCACGCCTTGATTAACTCGAGGCTGGACTGCTGTAAGGCAGTGTACACGGGTCTGCCTTTAAACACAACTCCCTGTGGGTACAGAATGCTGCGGCCCAGGTACTGTTGGCCTCTGAAGCGCATCTTTTTTGCAGTTGCATTCCACTATGGGAAATGTAGACAAGCGTGATCTAAAGTCCCAGGTTCAAATCTTGCTCCAGCCACAGCGTTTCCTAGGTTGCCTTAGGCGAGCTGCGATGGCCTCCATATTCCTCCTTTAATATGGGGATGAGACGCATACTGACCTACCTTATAGGCTTGTTGAGATAATGGCTGGGAACACCTTTCATTTATTTATGTGCTGTATAAATGCCAAGGCTGCCTTTCGTGCCCTTGGGAGTGGCTTGCATTGATTTTGGAAGCCACTCTCACTGTTTCAAAAGCGGTTGGCTCTCGAAATCGCCACAGCCCTCCCCGCCTGCTTCAGGTCAGCCACCCTGCTTGCATTCTCCAATTCGTGCCTTCAGCCTCTTCTGGATAAGCAGAATGAGCCAGTGAAAGGGGCAAGGGTGGGCTGGGGCCTTAAAGTAGCCCAGCAAGTAGGCTAATTTGAGTGGCTCCAAGGACTCTGGCAGCTCTGCTGGGACAAGAAGACTCAGCCAAGTGGCCCCCGGGGTGCTGCCAAATCCATCTGGGACTCCACTTGGTTCGATCCTGGCCTGCCAGAGCAGCAGGTCCTCCAAAAACTGTCCTGATAAGTGAAATAGATCCAGAGGAGTTAGCCGTGTTAGTCTGTAGTTGCAAAACAGTAAAGAGTCCAGTAGCACCTTCAAGATAAATCAACTTTATTGTAGCATAAGCTTTTGAGAACTACAGCTCTCTTTTGTCAGATGCATCTGATGAAGAGAGCTATGGTTCTTGAAAGCTTATGCTACAACAAAGTTGGTTAGTATTAAAGGTGCTACTGGATTCTTTACTGATAAGAGAGCCAGTTTGGTGGTGGTTAAGAGCGTGGGACTCTAATCTGGACAGCCGGGTTTGATTCCCCACTCCTCCACTTGAAGCCAGCTGGGTGACCTTGGACTAGTCACAGCTCTCTGGAGCTCTCTCAGCCCCACCCACCTCACAGGGTGTTTTGTTGTGGGGATAATAATGACATACTTTGTAAACCGCTCTGAATGGGCATTAAGTTGTCCTGAAGGGCGGTATAGAAATCAAATGTTGTTATTATTATGTGAAAGGGCCCATCCATCCCTCACAGGGGGCAATGGGTAAAAATCCTGCTCAAAAGTAGTCCTTTGTGCAAAGGAGGTAAGACGACTGCACGGAGAGTGCATTGGACGGCATCTGTGACATTTTCATTCTCAGAAAGTGTTAGAAGACATCAGTCAGCCTCATAATACACTTTAGGGTCAGAGAAACCAGACCCTTCCTCCCTCCCACCAAAATATTCTTTATCTGAAGGGAGTCCTGAAGTCAGAAGCGTTTCTGAGACATTCTCTGACAAAATCAGACCGCGGGAATCCTGGAAACCCCCTCTTTTAGGCCACCTGGTAATTTAGACTAGAAGAACCCCCATTGCGCACCTCCTTTCTGTTCTAAATTGCCTCTTTCAACACACCAGGGTAACATCCAGGCCCGGAACATAAATCTCCTTGCCACGAGTGTTTCATGCTGAGGCAATCTCACCGGACTCACCTGCTGCCTCCCATTGCAAATCTTTGCATGATAGTCAGGCGTGCTATTCCCTTGTCAGGCATCATTCCAGCTGCTGAGGATGGAATTTGCATGAGTGCCTGTCCCTGGCCAGTCTGACTGCTTCCCATTTACTTGACAGAAGCACCTTCTGTTCCCCCCCCCAAAAAAACCCACCCTCTGTGCAGAGTCAGTTTGGTGTAGCGATTTGGGAGGCCCCGGCTCAAATCCAGTCTCTGTCCTGAAGCTTGCTGGCTGACCTTGGGTCGGAACTCACTTGTGGTCTCACCTGTCTCAAAGGGCAGCGGAGAGGCTAAAAGGGAAGAGAGACAGCAGGCACTAGACATCAAATTAGATATCCAGATGACCTTGACATGCTAGCCTTCCAAGAGGATCTGGCAAAGAGCTAAAGAATTGCACTGTTCCATAGTAAAGAATCCAGTAGCACCTTTAAGACTGACCAAGGCTGTTTCCACACGGCTAACCTTGTTCCGGAAAAAGCGAAATCTCGTATGAAATCGCGCGAGAAGACGCTGTCATCGCGTCTTCTCACATGATAACAGCGTCTTCTCACGCGATTTCGTGCGAGATATTGCGGTAAGCCGTGTGGAAACAGCCCAACTTTATCGTGGCATAAGCTTTCAAGAGCCACAGCTCCTCTGGAACTGTTCCACAGGGCACCTAGTATAGTGTCGACGTCAAACAAGGGTTTGAGGCCGATTCCTGCCTTTACATTCTTTGCCTTCACCCTCGTTCCTCTGGACGTTGTTCCCCATCTCTCTCTCGCCTCTTAGGAATCACGTCCCATAATGCAGCTGCCTGACCCAAGGGTGTGGCAGCCTACATGTCTTGTTGCTTCACGGTTCATGAGAAAAGCCACCGGAGGAAGAAAGGAAGGCTGTGAATGAATCCTTCTTCCTTGCATATCACCACCTAACTCCCATCAGGTTCTCCCAAAAAAAGCACCTGCCTTCAGGTGAGGTGGAGTGAATGTGCAGGGGGCAAAACTTTCTTACAACACATACACATCAATCAGGAGAATAAACGTTCTCCTAGGCATATCGCATTTGGGAGAAACTCAAGTGGAATGAATTGTAGTTTGCAACAGAAGTCAGAATTATCAGAGATGAACCGGGCAGGGAAGCGAGAAGGGCAGATGTAAGGATCCAGAAAAGCAGACACATTTTTTCTTGAGCCTCAGCTTCCTGACATATGAAATAAGGGCTTTCTGTGGATGAAGATCCCCACCACTTTATTTACAGTTCACCTTTCTCACTGAGACTCGAGGTAGATTACATTGGCCAATAAAGAACACAATAGGATTTGGAATTCCAGACAAATCTGAAAAACAAGCACAAAATACCCCCCCCCACCCGATACAGAGCTAAAATCATGCTGAAACAAAGCACATGACACATTAAGTGATGCCGAAATTAGCTAGTAGGAGCACACTTACAGCAACAGACAGTACCCAGTAGGATAGTCTACAGCTCCTGGCCCTTTTCCAAAGCATCTTTATCACTCTGGGATGTGGGTTCCAAATGCTACTTTCAACACACTAGAAAACATGGCCTGTGTAAGGAGGGCACAGCCAGAAATAAACTCACAGGCTGGGATCAAGGTAAGTGGGACATGTGCTGAGAGCACTGTGCACACAAGGGGAGCTGAGCACATGTGGAAGGAACCAATGTCTCCAGCGTCAGAACAGCCCTTCTGCAGTTATCATGCAAGCCTCTACGAGCCTGTATTGAAGGCGGCTCAGTTATGTCATTCTGCCCCGCTCTTCATATCACTCTAGGATTCTCTGTGGTTACATTAATTCATTTCGTAAAATGAGATGTATGCCGTTGGCAGAGAGGTAGGCCTTTGCCATCTACAATGTCACAGAGCACCCCTGCTCCACACCATGTAGGTCCATAATGCTTTGTCAGTCCATGTGCATCACAATTATTCATTTATTTACAGTCTACCTTTCTTACTGAGACTCAAGGCAGATCACACAGTGTAAGTCAATATGATCGACAACTGGGACATCAAATAAACAATGCCATCGGGTCTGGATTGCAGAAATTTGGAAAAAAAAAAAGGAGAAATCTGAAAAATGACAACGTTGGATCATGTGGAAACTCCCTAGTAAAAACATGCTTACAATGACAGTACAGAGTAGTATAGTCTACAGCTCCTATCCCTTACCAGCACATCTTTTTGAAACATTTCCTTAAAATGCAGCCCTCTTACCTGTATAGAAAAGCCCTTCTGAATAATAATCATACTGCGAGTCCAACAAATCACCAGAACTTTTAAAATATGGGAGGAAAATAAGGAAAACCCTGCAATACAAGACGATGGCAGTAGGGCCATTCATATTTTTGGCAATAACCAAGTCAGCAAAGTATGTCAATGGCTGCTCAGCCTCATCTATCATACTAAGGAATAACGAAATTATTGAAAAGCCTGTTCCAATTTCCTTTTCTTTATTCACTGGTAGGGGATACCTGTCCCTGACCTGGATAGCTCAGCAAACCGTGACAGCTAAGCAGTTAGTAATTGGATGGGGGACCTCCAACGACGACCAAGGATGAAGAGGCAGGCAACGGCAAGCCACCTCTGTTAGTCTCTTGCCATGAAAACCCCACAGGGGTTGCCATAAGACAGCTATGACTTGACAGCACTCTCCACTACCACTAGGGGATAGCTGAGGTTGCAGGTTCATCTGGCCGGTCATGACATCATCTGAAAGAGGTCTCAGGCCAGGCTCTAGGCAGGTACACACAGAATGAATCATATGTGGGGCACACTATGCACATTTTCTTTCTTTTTCTTAACTGGGTCACTCACAGTGCAATCCTAAACAGAGTCCAGTCTAAGCCCGCTGAAATCAGATTTTCGGTACATTCTGCCCTGCAGTTTACCCAGTGAGAAGAATGTAAATTTTAACCACTTCTAGTCTACTTTCCCAGAGCAAGAAATAGGACCCAGGCATCTAGGGCCCTGAGATATCCTCACAACAAGCATCCAAGCAGTTTAATCCTTGTTGCCTTTCTCAGCTATCTTGTTTGTGCAAGGCATATACTGGAAAACAGGGAAGAAAATTTGTGGAACCTGCCTCAACAGAAGTTTCCTGCTAGCTCAGAGGATTTCCCCCCAAAACTCCCCACCATGCCTCCACCAGCCAGGCACAGGAAACAAGCCACTCAAGAAACAGGCCCCCATGCCATCTGCTTGGAGGCACACAACTGCTCTTGCCCCTCTTACATAAGCTTCTGGGATCAGACCCAGGTCCATCTAGTCCAGTATGTTGTTTCCTGCAGGGGTCAGCCGTGCTGGATCCTGAAGACTAAAATTTCCCCCAGCTCCTGCCTCCCAGCAACGAGGCTGTCAGAGGTATACTGCAGATCTTGCTCTTCAGACGACTCTTATGAATTTGTCTAATCCCTTTTAAAAGCTGTCTAAATTAGTGGCCTTCCCCATTCGACATAGCAGAACAAAATCTGAGTCCAGGGTATAAGTTTCATGTCTGATGAAGAGAGCTTTGATTCACAACGTCTACAGAAAGTTTTGTTGGTCTCTTAAGGTGGTACTGCTAATACAGGCCAACACAGCTATCCACCTGAAACTAACCCCATAGCAAAGAGTCCCACAATTTAATAATAGAAGTATTTATTTTTCGCCCATTCTAAATCTATTGCCCATCAATTTCATTAGATGACGTTCTAGTAGTGAGTACTAGTATTATGGAAGAGGGAGAGGAAGTTCTCTCCATTCACTCTCTCCACCCCAAGCATAATCTTATAAAGCTCTATCTTTTCCTCGAAAGAACAGGGCTTGAACCGCCTGGGCAGCTTCCATCCGTTTTCCAGATCTGCAAGTACCTGCTTCCAAAGGAGGCCATGCCATAGGGGTCCACAGGGCAGTTCAACCCGACCACTTCCAGGCAAACTCCTCTCTCCCTGGAGTTGCCAACTCTCGGTCGGGAAATTCTTGGATGTGGGTGGCGCCCGGGGGTGGGGGCAGGGTTTGGAGCTTAGAAAGGCGTAATGCCACAGGGGCAGCCCTTTTCTCCAGGGGGCCTTGGCCTCTTTCGTATGGGGATCAACCGGAATTCTTGGAGAGTTCCAGGCGCCACCGGAAGGTTGGGTTGCCGCCTTCTCTCCACTGGTTCTGCTCCTCTGCTCTCCACAGCAACTCGACCTAAACGAGCTATGCCGTTGAGGCTCCCCCGTCCCGCCAGGTCAGCAAGACCTTCTTTCCCCTCTAGTTGGTAAAAAGACCCAGGAGCACAGCCTGAGGAGAGAAGTTGGCAACTGTGCGCCTGACGTCACCACGCCCGTCCTTTTCAGCGGCGGCGAAGGGAAAGGGGGCGCGTCCCTTCCTTCACGAGCCACGCCTCCTCCGGCCGTTGGCTGAAACTCGGGGGGGCGTGGCCGCGCGCGCGTCTATATAAGGAGGGAGCCGGCGCGACTCGCTTTCCAAGGCGGGCTTGTCGCAGCCCGGGCGAGCTACGGGTGGCGGGATGGGTCACGCGGCGGACGAGCTGGGCGGGGCCGAGGAGCTGGAGTGCGGCATCTGCTGCATGCCTTACGACTGCTGCGGGCGGGCGCCGCGCAGGCTCGGGGGCGCGCGCGGTTCCTGGAAGCCCTCGCGCTGCCGTCACGTGCTCTGCAGCGCCTGCGTCTGCCAGCTGGCGCGCGAGGGCGGCTGGGAGGAGGTCACGTGCCCCTACTGCCGCGCCGTCACGCCCCTCCGCGAGCGCGGCAACTTCCTGGTGGCCGGCGTGAGGCGCAGCAGCGGCTACGGCCGGCGCCGCCTCGTCTTGCCCCCCATCGACCCCGAGCTCTGGCAGCGCGTCGTCCTCGCCGAGAGGAAGCGCCAGGAGGCCAGCCGCCCGGACGACGACGCTGCCGGCGAGGAGCGGGACGGCGAGGCGCAGGACGAGGCCGGCCAGTGGCGGCTCTGGAGGGCCCTGAGGAGGCTCCTCAAGGGGGGCGCCGGGCACAGCGCGCATGCGCCCAGGAGGAGCCGCAGCGCACCTCCCCGGCGTAGGCAGCCAATGAACCGTGAGTATCGCGCTCCAGTCTGGGCGCGCCGAGTAATCGATCGATAGGCTCGAGTAGTCGATTGCCGGGGGAGCAGGTCCCTAACTAGCTAGAGAGTGCGTGTGTGTGCGCGTGTTCCCTTTTGTGCTAAATGTGTATTGCCATACGGAGCGCTAGCGTAGACGTCATTGCCTTGGCTTGTGTGTCGCCTTTTCGTCTCATGGGGACATTCACAGTGGTTATGAGAAAGATGGGCGGCCGTGTTAGTCTCCCTGTAGCAGCAGAAAAGAGCCAGACCTGTAGGAGCCTTTGTGCGTCATAGATCATTGGCCCCAAATCTTGCTCTTCTAAAGCAGGCCAACGCAGCTGCCCACCTGAAACTAGTGGTTAAGGATCCAAACACCGTAACAACATTGAATCTGCGTGCGCGTATTTTAAGTTCCATTCTGGCACATAGAGGGAGGACGCGAGAGAAATAGCCCCGAGTCCTCAGGGGTCACCATCAGAGATGATGCATCTCATGGAAACTTTAGCTTGAACAAATTCGTTTGGATCTATATTTCATATATATGTAGAAAGAGAGCCATAAAATACCCATATAAATTGTATATTTTCTTACTCGTTCATTAGCTGATGTGTTTCTGAAAAGGATAGTCAGGATATTTTTGCATATATTGTATCTGTTTAATTTTATGCTTGAATGCAGGTGTTTATAAAAACCACAAAGGCAAGACTCTTCACAGTTCATTTGTCAATATTTCCCATAGAGCCAATCAGGAGTTAGTTTAACAGCCTATGCACGGTGCTTTAGTTTCTTCTTCTGCCTCTAAAAACAAAGTCTTACTTTTTAAATTTTAGGGGAGGAGCAGCTTGTTGGAATATGGTCTAATTTGGGGTGGAATAGTTGTTAGTGTGATAGCACTGCCTTGCCTGTTCTAACGTCAGTTTGTTCCATTGGGAATTTTTGTGTAGATTCTCCTGAGAGAGGAAATACTCCCCATTGGATTGGTATAAATGTGGAGTAAACAGAATTCTTATCTTCATTTCTGCTACAAGAGGGCAAACAGTTTTATAGGGTTAGACCAGGGAAGTGTTGAGAGGCATAATTCTCGGTGACAAGCCCACATCCCTTTTGGCTTGGGCTGGGGTTGAGCATCTTAGAGGTGAGCCTCTAATTCCACTGGATCTGCCAGCCACTGGGTTGGCCTTTGGCTTTCTTTGGCGCCATGACAAGGGGCAGGAGCACAGTTGTATTTAATACTTTAATGCATGGCTACGAGGAGTGTGAGAATCATAAGAGTGGAGCTTGTGCTGAAATAAGGTTTGGAAAAGGGTATTTTAAAAATTTGAGGGCTCATTGACCTCACTGCCACTCTCCTGTTTCTCTCACAGCCTATGCACCTGAAATAAAGGACTTGTCACTCATGACCAGCTGTGTCATCTGAGGGCTGTAGTGATCCCAGTGTACTTCCTGACCTGCTGCAGCTGAAGAACAAAACTGGCTGATACATGTGAGCTCTGCTACAGCCAGCCTTTTGTGGTCTTTCCAGCACTCTGGTCAGCACTCGGCTGAGGTTTTGCCATTAGCCAGTGGACTCATGTGATCCAAGAAGAAAGAAGACCCCTCTTTCACGCTGTGGACTGCTTCTTGTGCTCCGTGGAATGCCCCAGGAGAAAAAGGTGGTGGAAAGATGGCAGGAGGCAGACTTGATAGTACATGTTGGAGACGAGAAGCAAGGTGGCATCCCTTCTGGACTACACTGGAAGAATCGCAGTTGTTCTCACAGCCCAATTTCTGTCACATGTGCTGCTTGACACAGTTCTGAACCAGCAAATCCCCTCCCCAATGTACTCAGCATCTCCAAAGAGCCCTGCCATGCAGGCTGAGGCCATTGAGGCCATATGGTTTAAAAAGTGTTGTTTGGAGCAGCAATTCAGAGGGCATCTTTCTACCTGTGAACTCACCATTTTATGAAACACGAGTGTTTGGAGAAGCTGGAAACGAGTCTTCTTAACTGCAGTGTCCAGTATTTGGTTTCTGCCTTTCAAGTGCAGAATGTGTTTTATGTTTTGCATTCGTTTTGCATCTGTGGGTGAAGGCTTTAAAAAAAAGTCTTCATTAAAGTCTTCATTATTGTATCACCAGCAAGGACATTTTACACAGCACAAGAAGACAGGCCTCTGCTCCAGCGAGCTCATGAATTAAAATTTGCCCACAGGGAGATGAAAAAAAGTGGGAAGGAGAAGAGCATACATGCATGTATTTACCAGCTAGGATTCCTGGGAAGACAGGCAAGACAAAAATATGACATGATCTCAGAGGGAAGAGGGGCTAGTAGTTGTGCCAAATGGAAAATGGGTGTGTAGAGAGGCTGGGAAGCAGCAAGGCATGATTGGGTAGTTCTAGGCATGAGAGAGCGGCGCACCATCTCATGGCTGAAGGTTACCCCTGTCAGACATGTATTTAAAGAAGAGTACACAAGTAGGGAGGGGTCAGAGCCCTGAAGGGTTTGGGTGAGGAGTTTGTGTTGGATCTGGGCATGTGAGGGTTTAAGGAGAGCAGTGAGGGTGTGAATGAATGTGATGACTCTGCTGGGAAGAAGCAAGGGGAGAGGAAGGGCAGCCAGAGACCAGTCAAGGCCAGAGTTTTTGTGGAGGGGGTGAAGAGGAAGGGCTGGGGGATTTTTGCATTGCTGTAAGGAAAGCAGCATGACTTGGCAGGAGACTGGAAATGGAGGAGGCAAAGCAGTGAGAATAATTGGAGAGAAGACCTGGTGGAAGGGGAGGTTGGTGGGCAGGGAAAAGATACGGAGGGGAAGAATGGTGAGAAGTTCAGGCTTGGACATCCTTCATTCAAGACACTCCACAGAAAACCCCCAACAAAGCAACTGGAAATGTGGAGGAGGAGGCAATTTAGGGGCAGAAAGGTTCAGCTCGTCAGTGGCCTTGAAAAACCTTTTTCAGCTAAACACTTTTGTTCCCAGTGAATCAGGCCATTTTGGTCAGGGCACCCTTATGGGGTGGGATGGAAGGTTAAGCCAGCTACAGGGCAGATTCTGTAACTCATCTGACATATATGTAGCAAGATGCCGTTTCCTAGACGCAGTTTCCTTGCAGGGAAAGTTACGTTATAAATGTCGTATTTTTTAAAAGCATTTCTGTGAAATGTGTTCTTAATTTCGTATTTATTGTTTCAAGTTTTTCCATTTAATATTTTGGCAGTTGTAATTTATTTAATTAAAGAGTGTTGAATTTGGCAGTCATCTGTTTATTAAAGGAAAAAAGGGCTTTGTTTCCAAACATATGAGTTAAAGGGACCCACCAGTGGGATCTTGTGTGTGTGTTGAGGCTTTACATCTCAATTCCAAGCCACCGTGGCCAATCCAAATTCTCTTGCCTAGGCAGGCCGAGCCTCACATAGCCAAAGTTTGCTGCCTACCAGAAGTTCCATGACGAAGTGCTTGAGGATTTGATCTTCTCATATTGACAGTGGTGAGTGTCTGAGATACTGCCTCAGTGCCACACTAGAAACACACTGTCTGAGCCTTTTTCTGTTCATCCAGATTATAACTGGCTTCACGGGTTGTTCCAGAAAGTCTGAGAACTATTGGAAATGGCTGTCAACCTCTTGGACAGTTTGAACGGGAGAAGAGTCTGGATCTGCCTGAGGACAAACTGACTGGTCCTTTAAGTAGGGGCTAATCCTAGAAGGGCAAAACAGAACCGGTGTGGCTGTTAGTGCCAGACTAGGAAACCCAATTCCTGCTCTGCTGTGGAAGCTTTCTGGGTGACCTTGGGCCAGTTGCACGCTCTCAGCCCAACACAGCTCACAGGATGGTTGTTAGGATAAAATGGAGATCTCTATACGCTGCTTTGGGTCCATACTGTAGAGAAAGATGGGTGTATGCTAGTAAAAGGAGTCAATAAAATCTTCCTCACTCTGCATTTGAGATGATCTCCTGGGTCTTGATCTCCTGGCATCCAGTTTAGCAGACCTTTCCCAACCACTGAGTGGCTAAGAGCTTCCCATGTATAATGCAGGCATAATATAACCATCTTGTTTTTCCTTCCTCTGGTTTCTCCATCTGGCTGACTCACCCTGAATTCATCTCTTTGGCTTGGGGTCCCTCAGATCCTGGTTTCTCCATAGGATGGATTGCAGCATTCCTCAATCATATCCTGTTTAATCACCTGTCCGTGCCTGTGGCTGGCATGTCCCTCATGACTCCGGACGAGGGATTTTAATGGGGCCTTTGTGGGTTGCAGGCTGTGTGACTCACAAGGGTTGATCCACCTTAGCTTAGGGCTAGCAGCACAGCCAAGAGAGCCAGCCAGCTACCTGAAAGCAGAACGGTGGCAGAGGGATGTGACTAAGGGTTTTGGTGGCTAATGAGTCTTGCTTTAAAATTAAGCTGGTAATCATTTAAATGCACAACCTTGTGTGATCAGGATGGCAACCTGTTATCAAGCCAGGAGGAGGGGAAATACTTAAGTGTAGAAATTTCATAGCAATTAAGCAATGAAATTCCAGAAAATTTCAAGGACCCTCTTTTGGGCCTTTTAGTCAGCTAATTTAGCAGGCAGCAAAATAAGCAGCCCCCCAATTCCAGCCCCTAGTATCCTGACAATCTGCAAGATACAGAAGACGGGGGGGGGGGGAATCTTACTTTTATACCACACTTTTCTTCCCAGTAAGAGCCCAAAGCAGCTTACATTGAGGAAGATAAGGCTGAATGTGTATTTGAGCTTCTGCCAAGAATATTTCTACTGATGGCAGGTGCCTCGCTTTGTTCTTTCTCCTGGTTTTGGAAAATTCAAGAACAATGACTTCCAAAATACATAAACACAGATGGTGTAAGGCAATCCCTGCCTTGGCTGTTGCGGTAATTAGGTCTCAGTTCCCAACATGAGACTGGTTTAATTTCAGAAACGAGTCCCCAAAGACAGGAGCCACATAAATGTGGACAGCGCTGGGACAGTAATTCTGCAAATTCCCTGACAGGGTTTGTAACTTGGCAAAGCACAGAGCCAACATGAGTCAGCTTGTGCCAACGTAATTGTTCCCATGAGAGTGGCTAATAGGGTTCTCCTGAGACCAGGAAGAATTGTAGGGATTTTAAGCTCTGGGCTGCATGGGGAAAACAATTGGAAGGTCAAATGAATACCATCACCCCTGTTTTTATGGGAACAAAGATTGAATAAATTTTGGAGTCCTTTTAATGCTGGCAGAAGTGAGCACTGAGGTCACCTGTCTGACCGGGGTGGGGGGGCTCTGAACCTTTAGCTAGCCTTGGTGCAGTGTGTGCAAGTCTGCTGGGATGCACAGGGGCAAAAGGGGTGTTGGCAGGGAAGGGAGATACTGTGAAGAGCAGGGAAATGCGTTCTCAGCTGCTACATACCCACTTTAAGTGTGTATATCAAGTGGTGGGAACCTAGAGAGATCAAGGAGCTGTAAATGCCATCTGCGATGTAGGATGCAGAGGTCTGAAGGAGCATATAATTGGATTGCTTGCTAAACAAGGAGAGAGCGAATAAAAGAAGCAGTTGAGCTACAGGTAGGAAGCTCAACAAAGTCTCTGTGGGCATTAAGCAATCAGTTGTGCTTGGAATCCTGACTGACAGCCGATGCTGCTGACCTAGTATTGGGACTGCCAGTCTGTAATAGCTCCAGTCTTGTTTGCTCTTGCGTGGCGGGAGGGGAGCGGGACGGACGGACTCGCCCAGCACCTGCTGTCTGAGACCCCTGAGCTGGAACTGCCAGGAAGTGAACCAGGAACCTTCCACGTTCTGCTTCTCAGGCACGATGCCCCCAAGATCTGCCATTTGTGAAGTCCTGTTCTGCACCACCTGCAATATCTGAACGGCCTTCAAGGGTAAGCAGCTACCAGGTGCTGGCGTTGTAGGTCACTACTTACAAAGACTGATTTTATTCATGCAACGGCCCCACCCCAGTCCTACTGAGGATCACATTTTGGGTTGGTTGCAGACTAAACTGGCACAGATCCCCCCCCCCTTCCCCCCACGGTGTTCTTTGGGAGCAACATTCCTTGGAGATCAGCAGGCTGCCGGGGGAGGGCACGAATGTCCCACTCTGGATCCAACCCTCTGTCCAGAGCTGCTGTATACAGAAATACATTTTGTACAGAGGTGTCAACGTTAAATCCACAGAGCATTTCATGAAATGGTCCTGCCAAGCGCAAATGTGTTTAACTGCACATACCAAGGCAGTGTGCCTGGCCATAGTGTAGCGCACGCACAGTAGCACAAGATCATCGTGCTCAACTGCCTACTCCCAGGCTTCATGTCCATTCCCACATACGTCTTTTCTGGAGGTGATCTGTAATGTGTGAGGCAGTCTTAAACTAAATTAAATTACACAAAACAAAAAAGGGGACTTGCATTCCTTTTCAAAGCCCACATTCCCAATCCAAGCAAAGACAACACAACGCAGCTGGGGTATGTAGCGAAGGAAACTGTGTGCCTTTATTCTGCAAGGTTTAAACAAGAAGTGACTTGAGAATCGGCAACCAATTCAGGAGTGCGTCCTGGCCCTCCTGTGGCCTCTCCCCCCTCCCCAGACAAAATTCTTCCAAAGACGAGAGGCAGGAAGGGGCAGGGGGGAAAGACAGCCCCTTCCCCCAACCAGGAGCCACCCCTGGACGAGGCACAGATCCAGCACCTGACTCCCGCATAGCCCCTCATATGGGAGGGAAGCTGTCGGCTCCCCCTCAATGTGGTCTCAGACCATGACTAGGGAGTGTGGTCCCCCTCCCCCAGTCAGTCCCATTATTGCCCCACGGGGGGTTCAAGCACAGGTGGGAAGGGGTTTAAACATACAGGATGAGAGTGTATACAGTATATATATATTCATATTTATAGAGTTGCGTTTGGAGTGTGGCTTGAAGAGCCACCACTGCCAGGGGCAGATGCCATGGGGCAGACAGCCCCCTCCCCCCTCACAGACAGGACACCCAAAAGATGCAAGTTCCTCTCCTGCTCCTCCACACCACTTGAGCCCCAGCCAGGAACAGAACCCAGGAGTCCTGGCTCCCAACCCCCTCTTGGTTGTTCTCTGCCAGTCAGCTTGGAAATCCACCTCCCACTCCCCCAAGAAGTGGAAAGAGGGGGGCACGGGGACAGCAACAAAATCAAATGCAGAGGAGCCAAGGTGTGGGCAGTTCACCCTGCTCGCAACCACCAAGGCAAAGCCGTCAGTGTGATCAGAAAATAAAAGGGGAGGAGAGGCCTGAGGGGAGCACATCCCTTCTGCCCAGAGGCGGCACCTGTCCAGTCGTGACCAGGTGGGCGAGCCAGGAGTGCCCCTCAGTCGTCTATGCAAATCACCTCCCCACTTTTCGCCTCCTTCTTCTCTAGGCTCTCGCCTTCCTTCTCCTTCTTCACAATCACAGGAGGACCGTTGGCTGCAGGACAAGAGACAAGAGCAGGCTAAACTGGGAAGAGGTCTTGGAACCTGCGGCTGCTTCTACCCCACCACCTTGCACCAGGGGTCCAACTCGCCATCCCTCCAGTTGTGTTACTCACAAATCTCAGGCCCACCAGACTCCATGAGATCATACCTCTGGACACAGGGGCTGCAGTTTGGGATAGAAGCCGCCAAGGCATCTCTTCCTCATGCATATATCTAATGTCTTTTCTAAAAGCGGGGCACAAAGGGGGCTCCGGGTTCCCGACTGCTCTAAGCCCAGCATTCTCAAAACACAAGGCAGCTGCTGCCTTCCAAGACAACAAGTGAAGTCTTCTTCGACTCCTCCCTCCACCGGGAGCCAGGGAGAGAACCTACCTGTGTGGGGTCCCAGCCCACTGCCTTGTCTCCTACTGCCCCACATAGGACTCCTTGCCCACCCTCGATTCCTTCCAACCCCAGTGAGGAGCACGCTGGGGTAAAGGCAGAAGTCTCTCCCCCCACCCCATTCCAAGCACTACCCCTGCAGCCACAAAACTTGGAACAGTAGGCCCCACAGCCAGCGATTGTCCCCTACCATGATTTCATCTCTGTCCCCCAACAACCAACCTGTGATGAAGGAGCCGGTCGGCATTTGGCTGTAGTTGGCGCCCATGGTGGGCAGCACCCCTCCAGGACTGGCCCCAAAAGAGCCCCCAAAGGTTGGAGGGGTGGCATAGGGCCCGGGGGGGAACGCCTGTGAGAAAAGAGAGCGAGAAGTCCTGACTGCACTGACAGTTCAAGAGGCAAGATGGGGCATATCGTTTTGCATCCTTAATCTTTTAGACGCACTTCTGCTTCAAACTGTATTTGCATGAATAGGCATGACGTACAACCTAGACTACCTCACAAGGTTGTTGTGAGGATAAAATGGAAATAAGGAGACTGCTGTAAGCCACTTCCAGTCCCCATTGGGGAGAAAAGTGTAATATAAATGAAGGAAACCATAAAGCAGCATCATGAAGCCCATGCTGATAGTCTCATCACAATCTTGTGGGCTGGAGATGGGGGAG
Organism: Eublepharis macularius; assembly: GCF_028583425.1. Taxonomy (NCBI): domain Eukaryota; kingdom Metazoa; phylum Chordata; class Lepidosauria; order Squamata; family Eublepharidae; genus Eublepharis; species Eublepharis macularius. The sequence goes on from NC_072801.1 coordinate 78,368,331, forward strand.
ATAGTTACCGGGGTGGTCTGTGTCTCATTTCCTTTGCTGGCCAAGCGGCTGAGGATGCTGCGTTCAGACATCTGAAGGCGGGCAGCAATCGGGGGGATGCGGGAAAGCGTGGCAGGCAGGCGCGTCACATCTGCTTTCATGTCACTGAGAAGCTCCTCTAGTTGGTTCAGCACTGGTGTGGCAGCAGGAGAGCAAAAGAAAGAGGAGAGAGACCAAGACCTGTCAGGGTGGCAGAGCCCAGGGCACAGCGGACTCCTCCAGGCACCTGCTACCCACTTGCCCAACGTTCTATAAAAGATGGTTATCTTGCAAAACAAGCAGGGTATGTGGCTCCAATACCCTCCTGGGGCCTATAATGCTGAGCTAAACTTACTCCAGAGATTCTCTTAAAAGAGTTAAAATAAAACCTTTATTTTTTCCAATCATGGAAAAGGGCCTTTACCCATCTGATAATCCAGATTGTCCATCACTGGACACACCCACAGAGAGAGAGAACACTGTCCTACTCATAGGACATTAGAGATTCCCAGATTATGCAGCATGAATTGCAGAGGAGAAGGGAATGAATACACTGAGGGTACTTATGGGAAACTAAACACAAGAGATACTCACATGATACTTGTGAGGGGAGAGGGATACAGCAGAGAAACTCACAAGGAAACAAATAGAGATACTTGAAAAAAGCACCAGAGAGATGAAGGAAGTGAAATTCTTAACAGGTATTCACTTAATATTTGATAGGGACAAGTGTCAACCAGTACTACTCAAATGATGCTAGGTGGAGGCGGGGGGGGGGGGGAGAAATGTGATACTAAAGGGGCACTCAGCCAGATATGCCAGAATCACTCACTCAAGAGAATATTCTGGAAATTAATATATATATACACACCAAAAGTACTGAAGATGATTGTGTTAAGAGAAATTCATGGAATACTTCCTCTATTATGCCAAAGGATACTCTGTGGAATATTCAGTAGACATGCTTGGCAAGAAAAAGTGTTCAAAAGATAAGAGATGTGCTTGAAGAATGCTCACAAAAGATTGTTGGCAGATACTCAGAAGATACTCATGGGAAACTCCATGGATAGACCAAAGCAGATACACCAAAGATACACAGAGCAGGATCAAGGAGACAACCGAACACAGCGGCTTTTCTGATCATTACCGCACTTTAATGGATTTAGAGTATGGTACAGAAGGACGCACAGAGGCGTGGGGGGAGGGGGGTTTACATGGACTGTCCTCTCCGGGCCCGCCTCCTCGCCCGCCTCTTACCCTTGTGCAGGACGGCGTTGGCAGGCTTGTTGCCAGCCAGAGATTCCTTGGATAAGTGCTGGTGGCTCTCGGCCAGACACTCCACCTCAGCAAAGCGAGTATTGAGGGCCATGGCCGGGTGGCTGGGGTCCTGAGTCATGTTCAGGTAGGCGGCTCTGCGTAGCTGTTCCTCAATCACCAGTGCCTGCTCCAGGAGCTGCGGGGAAGAGTGAAGCAACGAGAAAATGGAGCCACTGAAACAGGAGCGTGGCCCAAGGAAACCTGCAAGGGGACTGGGCAGAACCCACGGCAAGGAGGCCTGGCTCTGCACTGCCGATTCAATAGAGAACTCCCAGGTGAATCTGCATCTTGATTCAGCCTAATGTAAGATTCTATGGGAAGGCGCTCTACAGAAGAGCGGCGGCACTGGAAGACTCCCACCCACCCTGTATCCCCCCCTGCTAGCTCCCTGGCACATTCAAACTTTTTTTTCCACAGCTATATGAGTGAGAAATTTGTTCTTCAAAGAAGAGGTTCTCAAGAGTGCTGCACTCAGTGTCTGCACAGTGCAGTTGTGAGAACATGCGGTGTCTACTGTGTGCTGCTTGCATGATCAGGTCTACTGGAGTTAACTCAAGTTGTTATGCTGACACTGTCAATTTATGCTCAAGTTGGAGTTTTTAAATGCTGAAAGCAAGCTTTCTGGTTACACACAGTTTCAGGTAGGTAGCCATGCTGGTGTGCAGTAGAACAGCAGGATTTGAGTCCAGTGGCACTTTAGACACCAGCAGGATCTTTCAGGGTATATGCTTTCGAGGGTCAAAGCTTTGACTCTCAAAAGCGTATACCCTGAAAAATCCTGCTGGTCTCTAAGGTGCCACTGGACTCAGATCCTGAAGTTACACTCAGAAACTGTGCCTGAAAAAAAAAGACTTCTGAGAATACAGCCCGGCCCCTCAGTCTTCATCTGATCCCATCTGTACTGCGCACCTTGAACCTCCTGGCAAGGAATTTGTTCTTCATCTCCAAGAAGTTGCCCTTGTTGGCTTCGGTCTTGAAGGGCTCGTTGATAATAGCAAACTGGTTGTCATTCTGGATATCCTGCCAGCGAGCGTAGCCATGGCTGAACAGCAACAGCAGGCATTAAGGAACCTCCAAGGCTGAATGGAAGAGCTGCCTGCCACTCCCCAGCAAGACACACAGGAATCTCCTTATATGGAATCACACCAATGCCGCCTCTACCACAACAGCAAGGGGCGATCTAGGGTGCCCAACAGTGTTTTCCCACCTTTAGGATTTACACACTCCCCCCCTCCCCCGACACACACACTGGTAGACACTAATTCCACATTCCTGGTTCAGACAGGAGGAGAGATGAGTCATTTGTGTGAAGCAAAATTTGCTCTCCCCACTTGTCCACAGACAGACACACACACACACACACACACACACACACACACACACACACTCTTAAAGGAATTAACGAGTCAAAAAGGATACAGGACGATACCAGCCAGTAGCCAGTAGTCATGCCGGCGGTGCCAGATCTCATTAAGCTTACTGGAGGTGATGGCTGCTCTCTCCTCGTTCTGCCACAGGGTATGAAGTTCTAAAGTGAAAGACAAGACAGAAGAACCATCCAAGTTAAATGCCTCACTTCAGAACGAGTGGGTGGGCATATATTGTTTCAAGCAGCTGAAGCAACACCCACATGTCAGCTGCACACACAACGCATCCGCTCAACCAGGCCCCCCCCAACACACACACACACGCTGCCAGCGTCCTTCTCTTGATGGCCAAAGCAGGCCGCTGTGACATGAGCAGATGTAACCCTCCCACCACCCCAGTGCTGTGCAAGTGCTGCCCTAGCTTATCTCCACTGCAGGCAGACGCCTCACGCCATGATGCCTTACCTGTGAAGCCGCCATCGGCAATGTTGAACATGAAGCGGGGTTTGTCTGCCTTGTCTTCTTTCTTGCCGTTGTTCCGGCTGTCCTCCTTGACATTTCCAGATCTGGGCTCTTTTCCTGACTCCCTCTCGGGCTTTACCTCTTCTTTTAAAAGGGTTAGGGTTAAAATGGGGAGGTGGATAAGAAGAGCCAACCCCAGGCTCCCCCTCCCCTCCCCGCCAGTTCTTCAGTAGGAACCGCTCCCACGCCTCTAACGACACGCATGGCTAGATGGCATCTGCCTGCAAACATCTACCAGACGGGGGAGAAACGGACTCTCCCGCAGCTCTTTCCAAATGGCCTCTGCGCTCGCCTCTGCTGTCATCAGATCATTCCCAGAAGCAAAGCCAAAGCCAACAGACTTCTAATGTCTACGGGAGTTAGAAGACTGCCCAGCCCAAGTCCTGCACATGCTCGTTTGCCTCCAATGAGAAGCTCCGGAAAGCCCCGAGCCCCGGTTCCAGTCATGCTGCCAGGCTGACTTCCAGTAGCCACAGACATCCCCCTTTGCCTGTCAAGGCTCAGGTTACCTTTCTTCACTTCTTGCATCTCCCCATCAGCCTTTTCCTTGCTCTCCTCGCTCTCGGCAGGCTTCTCGTCTGCCACAAGTTTCTCCGGATCAGCTTCTGGAGCTTTGGAAAATACAGGGATGGGATAGTGTGAGGGGGTCAGACCTAGCCAAGAACTTCTAAGAACCTGTACTAAAGACTCGAGTGGGTGAGAAGGTTGAGAAGGAATCCCAGTTGCATGGGATTTCTGCAGCAATCCTGACAGCATTTCCCTTTTATCTTCCTTTTAAAGGAACAACCAAAGGACTAAGCCCTCCTGAGAAACCAAAACAGAAGTCTGGCTGGAGCTTTCATCGATACAAGTCCTTCTCCCGGTCCAGATTCATTTTCTCCAAGTCAACAAGAAGCAGGTGTTATTTCCTTCAGTGCATTAAGGAACAGCCAAGAACAGAAGGCCAAGACATTTGGGCCACGGTTCCGTTATTGCTCATGGCACATCACACTGACTGTGCCAATCCAAACTGCAAACTCAACCAACCTAGCACTTCTCCAACACAAGGCCCATTAACGAGAGCAAAATGTATCTTTTGTTCATTGCAAAAGGTGGATAAATCTTTACCAGCTGGACACCCCCCCCCCCCCAACATAGGCTCATTAAAAAGTCTCTCTCTTATATATCTTTACCTGATTTCTCTCTCTCTTCCTTGATTGCAAGATCGGCTTCTGGCTCCTTCTCTCCCAGAGCCATCAATCCCTCTTCATCAGGTTTCTTGGATGGCTCAAGCTCTGTTTTCTCCCCAGGGAAGGTGTCAGCAATGGGCTGCTCAGGAACTGAAGGCTGGAAAATGCAAAGCCAGGGGATGCAAGCAGATGGCCCTCAGAAAGGGATGCTTTGGGGACAGGATCAAAACTACCGTGGTTTTCTGTTGCCCCAGGTCGGACCAGGGATCCTGGAGGTGTTTTGCCATCTTCTGAGCATGGAGCAGGGGTCACTGGGGCAGTCGGGGGAGGGGGTAGTTGTGAATTTCCTGCATTATGCAGGGGGTTGGACTAGATGACCCTAGAAGTCCCTTCCAACCCTATGATTCTATCATGGCTCAAGAATAAATTGTCCTTTAGGAGACATTTGGCACACGCACAGGTCCCAGTCTGTGAGACTGTACCATGCTGCTAAACTTTCTTCAGCTAAGCAACCCTTTGAGCCAACAGTCCCATCACCACTACCTGGCTTGAGAATGCTTGACAGTTCGCACAACAGCACTCAAGGGCATTTAAGTGCCTTCTGTAGCGATATCTTCACTGACAGCAGGTGGCGCTATTGCTTTACTTACCTGGAACTATCGGGTTTTAAAATAAATAACAGCTGAGGAGGCCCTTTGGAAGAGAGGCAGGGCCCCTGTTGTACCCATGTCCACCAGGTGCTACCAACAATTTCCCTAAGAGTTTTGAAAACGGTCATTCCAGCTTCCACAGTCCCACTGCAAGACAGCCCCTTACTCAGCTTTGAAACTGTATGCAAGAGATTCCCCTGTAGAAGTACAAACCTCTGTTTCCATCTTCTCGCCGCTCTTGGCTTCCTTCTCTGGTTTCTCGTCTTTGGCCTCTGGCTCTTCCTTTTCTGCCAGGATCCCCCCGTCCCCTTTGTCACTCGGAGCTGGGGTAGCTGGTGAGATGGATAACCAGTTCTGGAATACTTGTCTCTCTTTCCTTCTCCAAATACGTATCTCCTTACACTCTTAGATACCTTCAGGGCCATTTCGTAACTGGACTGGACTGAAGCCACTCCCAATTAATAATACATTTCACATTCTGACAAATGAATGTTGATCTGTTTCACACTAGTACTAATAGAGCATGGCTGTCACTTTATTAAGCACAGGTGGCCCAAATTCAGGGTTCATGTACACAGATACATACAAACCGAAGGTTACTCGAACTATATGGCATAATTCAGATCTCCTGATGACTGGAACTAATCTGGAAGGATTTACTCTCTGTACCCAATTTCAGTTCTCACCGAGAAGGCAAATTACACATACAAATAAGTAAACAAAATCTTCCGCAACAACTTCCCTGAAACCAGCTGGCTTGATCTAAACTCCCAGAGGTGGGTTCTGGTCTGTGATGAAAAGTGATCTGGGAAAGAGAATGCCCGCCCCAGGATCCTTTGCCCAGGGGGCATACCTGGCTTGGAAGTGCAGGGCGTGTTGGTGCAGCTGGGGTCCGGGGTGGTGGTGGAGGTTTTAATCGTGGGAGATGATGCTCGCGAGGACTTTTTTGAGTCGGCACTGGGGTCGGGCATCAATTCTGGCATGCTCCAGCGCCCGTTAATATGCTCAAACTCTTGCACCTGCCCATGCAAAAGAGACACACTCTCCTGTGAACAACACCTTTTAGCTGCCATAACAAGGAGGGTGACCAAACCCAGCCAATGCCAAGTGGGGGAAAGCCCACCCCATTGCCCCCGTCAGACTTTCCTCAGAGGAATCTTACAGCCATGATGAGCCACACAAAAACACAGAATTCCAAAATGCAACTTCTCTAGCACTCCCAGGGCTCAAGCATTAATACTAAAACCTCTAAGAAGGCAACAGCTGCACATTCTCAGGCTTTTCTCCACCACCTCGAGGACTAGAACGTTATTTCTGATCACTGGAATTCCAAGATATTCAAGACTGTCTCTTGTTGAAAAGGATCTGAATGTCTACTAAAGACAATTAACCTTATGCAAAGTCACTTTAAAAGGCATTGGATGGTTTCACGAATGCCACCTGCTTGCTTTCTGGCTCAGGTGTTGGATTCCCTACCTTTTTCTTCACCAGTGACATGACGCCTATCCGTGTGAGGACTTGCTGCCTGGAAAGACCTTCCCTGGGCACCCCATCGGCAAAAGTCTCTGAGCCATCAGCCCCGGGCTCACAGAGGTGTCTCATGAAGAGGGAGACGTAGGCCCTGAGGAGGTATAAAACCAACAGCTGGATGCGGACCTAAGCCAAGTGCGGGGAGAAGGGGATGATCACCAACGCACCGCACCACCGACTGCTGCCTTCTGCATCTGGCAAGCTGCCACAGTTTGCATTATGCGGGTTAACAGTGGGGAAGAAAAAGGGGAGGGGCTCTGCCCTGGATGACCTACAATTTTGTCACCGGCCAAACTTTCAGCTGCAGATCTCTAGTGGTTGAGATCCCCAAAGCAACACCAAAAACCAATGGAGGAAACCCATGGAAAGAGGAGAGCATCCTGTATGGCTCCTAGGCACACACTACAAAGGCCTTGCAGGGCAGCTTGGCTGCTCCCCTCCCCTTCTTGGTTTTGCCATCAGACTTTCTCGTTCATCGTCACCCAGCAAGCCCCTGGCTCTGTCGCTGTGGGCCAGCCTGCAGAAGCCATCCCTTGGGCTCCCCAGTGCCCTGGGCCACAGCTCCCCTTCTCTATGTCTGCTTGAGGGAGGGGAGGGTCACCTCTTCGCCTCACTCTCCAGGAAACACAGACAGAAAAACGTTCACATGGGGAAGTCAGATGAGTAAGAACCATCATCACTTGGCAAAGAGGGGGCTGAGATTTGACTTGCCTGCCCTGTCGGAGAGGCTCAGGGTAGATAGAAGGCTAATACACAGCCTTCCTGTAAAATTCAGTACGGCTGAATGTTGGCCCCCCCCCCGCAGTGAATTCTGCAACTCTCTTCCCTCCATTTTCCTTTGGGATCAGAAGGCTCCGGTCCAGCCTGCCTCTGACATCTGAGCAGGCAGGGCCCATCCTTTTTCCAAGCTCATCTTTTAGCAAGAATGGCTGAAAGCGACTTTTCCAAAAAGAATTCTTGGGGCGGCCAAGCTTGCCTAACGGGATTTTGGGATGCCTGTAACTTTGCAGAAGGAGCCTCACAGTGTGTGACTCGGCTTCGCGGGGCCTCTGCTGCACCTGCAGCAGCCTTCTTCTGAGCCAGACTCAGGTCAGGTGAGGCCAGCATCACCCACTCTGACGAACGGTGGCTTTTTGCTGGAGATGCTGCCAGGGATTGAACCTGGAACCTTCTGTATGCCAAGCAGATGCTCCAGGACTGAGGCCCAGCCCCTCCCTACTTTTGGCCAGGGCACAGAACAGCATGCTCCAATTCCCCCACCCCCACCCCCACGTACTTAAATTCTTTCTCCGTCTTGCCCCGCAAGTCCCGGACCAGCCACTGGGAGGTGAAGGCATCTTGAGGAGGCATGCCCCAGCGCATGACAGCGTTCAGGAAGGCCTTGCGCTGGCGCGTGTTGAAGCCCAGCACCTGAGAGAAAGGAAGCACTACGATTAGCAGCGCAACCAGAAGATCCCAGATGTCTGGAGCACCTTGTACATCCAGACCCACTGCTGGGGAGAGCAGCCATCCTTTCAGGCACCTTTCCCACCACTCAAGTACGCACACAGCAGAAATCCATTGGGTGACACTCTTTTGTATCACTGCTCTTAACTCTAGTGCCTGCCAAATATCTCCCCTTCCTATCAGTTTGCCCCCCTTCCCAACACTCTTATGCTTTGTGCATAGACAGGAACCTCTCAACTGTGTGTCTTTGGTAAAGCCCGCTTGTTCATTCCACAGAGCCAAAGGCTGTCAGGGAAGGGGACCCAACCCAACCCACCTGATTACTTGCAAGCTATCCTAAGGGGCTGCTCTCTCACCTCAATGTTTCCACCAACCCGGGCCAGGAGTGGAGGGAGAGGCTTGTCCTTCTCATTCCGGAGCTGCCGTCTGGACTGTCGGCGACCTTGGCAACCACAGCGAAAGACAGGGTCTTAGGCTCCAATCCCTCCAGCACTGTAGCATTGCTAAAGGCATGGCCAGGTGCCCAGAAAGCCTCCCCCTGGCTTGGCAGTAGAAAGCTTGTTGAACCAAAGTCCCCCATGCTAGCCTGCCTGAGGCCAGACACTTGTTTGGCCCAGGGAAGACAGGAAGAGAGCCCAGTCCCCTGGCAGGCCTACACTGAGGGCTGGCAGGAATCCCAGAAAGGCAAGTGCAGCCCGCCAACATGACAGAAAGCAGCCTCTCGTCCTGCACTGCCAGGCCACCCGGAAGGAGGAGGTCCTATCAGAGACGGCGGGTGTGATGGAAGACGGGGGCAGACTGGGGTTCAGGAATGAGCGCACGCACAGCCCTGACACCGTTCTGCCGGAGAAGGGCCTCTCCCCAGGTCAGAACGGCAAGCCCCCCCCCCCCACAGCACTTCGTTCATCCACCACTCTCTGTTTCACAGAAGCTCGTGCCAGGTGACAGGTGGGGTGGCAACCTGAGGCAAGCAAGGGAGTACGAAAACGCGAGTCCTCACCTTCTGGCCTCTCGTCAAAATCTTCGTCCTCTTCTTCAGAGCCCACTGAGTACTCGGACTGATTGTCTGCAATATCACCCCGCCAGCCAGTGAGCGATCAGTCCTCAACTATCACAGTTTAAACGTGTCTTCCTTCCCTACCCCAATAAATCAGCTTGTTGGAGCTGTACTAAGACCACAGGATTTCACCTCTTCTGTGCAAAGTGCTGGAGGAGGAACTCATCAACCTCCTCCTCCCTTTCCCCCTGAAACGCCGCCTGTCATATGCGGCCAAGCTGCCAGGATATTTCCAGGGGGTCACACATTAGGAATCTATGCTGGGCCACGGTATCCCCAGGGCTCAGTCTTGTGCCTTGCCCACTAACCGGCCTCTGGCGGCTGGGCCCTAAAGATGCCTCAGAGCACAGAGCAGATCTGGTTCCAGCCCCTCCCCTTCTGCCCAACTCAACCCCTGAGGAAGAAGCCACTCAGCTTGCACAAATGTGAGACTGCCAACACAAAGACTGTTTTCCTTCCTTCTTTTACAAGTTTCCAGATTCAAGAGGCTGGGGTGTCAAGCTGCTAGAGTCTGACACCATTTTGTCATGAGGGTGAGGAACTTTGCACCCCAAGAGAGCACACCTAGGCCATTCTGAGGGGGGGCACCCGAGTGCTGACCTTGGTCTTCTTGAGCCGCGTCATTGTAGTTGACCTGCTTGCGCACACGCTTCCCCTTGCCCAGGTTGCGGGCCAAGTCCTCCTGCTGCTGCTCGTAATGGTGCCGCAGCAGCTTCTCCCAGTAGTCAGGATCCACGTTCTCCTCCTGCTTGATGATCTCCCGCTCTATCTCCTCGATCTGCAGGAGAAAGAGGCCATCAGGGACATGCGTACTGCACGGCATAAGCTCAAGAATCCGCTGGCCATGCTTCCGTTGTGTTGGGATTTTAGCAAGTGGTCTGCGCTCAGTCATGAAAGGGTTAAACTGTTATTATGATACTTAGTTAGTGAACTAGTTTGCATACGACCATTTAGCTGTCAAGTTAAGTTTCTTGCCATAGAAAGGGGAGTCTTTATGCTTAATGAAGAAGATCTGGGATTCACTATTGGGCAACCAGTTTATTAGGGGGGGGGCGATTACCTAGAAATATATACTAAGGTTTTATTGCTGTTTGTTTAGTCTGTGTGCCAGAGTGTCTGTCTAAGACTGCAGTCTAGGTCACTCTAGTCTCATCATCAAGATGTAGCCAGTTAGATAGCTATTCTTTGTGTTATCACCAATGTAACCTTTTTACCCTGATATGTAGTAAAATATTTTTCTAGAGCTAAACACACAGGAGTTTGTTCTTATTATGTTCTAATGCACAATACACTGCTTATCAAATTCTTACAAGTTGCTGTCACCTGGCTACTGGTCCCCTCTCCCTCTCACCTTGTCCTCCTCCCGAACCACGTACTGTGCCACCTTGAAGGAGCTGAGGTACTCATTCATGTTCTGAACATCCGCATCATCTGTGGCATCCTGGTTACGGTCCAGCAGGCGTGCAATGGCTTCATTGTCATAGTGGATGACACTGCTGTCCTCCTCTTTGTTCTCCCCTGTGACAAGATGGGGAGCCAGAAGGGAGAAGAGAAGGCAGTGGATCAAGGCTGGGACTTGGAAAATTGCTGCTAAGTTCCCGCAAAGCATACTAGCACTTGTGGTCAAACAGCAATAGATTTCACTCCCTAGTATGTTACAATTTACCTGCCATGGTTGTTCTCTCAAGGCCTCAAGGGTCAACTCCCAGAGTTCCTTGATTCATCACTGTGCCTGGGAGACCCAGTTCCTGTGGAGCCCAGGCACAGTGTTCCCAAATCCACGCTTTCCGCTGAGATGCTGAACATGCAGCAATTGCTCCTGTCTCTGCAACCATGAGGCAAGGCTACTGCAATGTGTCCTACTTGGGGCTGCCCTTGTCCACCTCCTGAAACAACCCTGGCAGCTGCAACGCCCTCACCTTCGTTTTCATCCTTGAAGAGCTCCTCAGTGCCGAACTTGAGGATGTCGTCCAGCTCCTGCTTAGACATGCTGCCCGACTTGGAGCCCAGACCTGGCCGCACCACGAGGTGAGTCAGCATCATCTTGCGCTTGGCCACCTGCGTAATCCGCTCCTCTACCGAGGCCCGTGTGACAAACCGGTAAATCATCACTTTGTTGGCCTGGCCAATGCGATGAGCTCTGCTGAAAGCCTGAGGAATTGGTGGGGTAGGGGAGATGGGAAGAATCAGAGAAGGGTGATATGGGACTGGGTCATGACACGAAGAGAGATGGCAGCAGGGTGTGTGTGTGTGTGTGTGTCCAGATTTGGTCCGCAGAACAGGCATGGTTGCAGGCTCTGAACTGGGGAAGGGGGTCTGATTTGGACTTTCTTTGTCTATGGGTCAGGGGGGTGGGGAATAGAAGAAGAATTTGTCATTCAGAAATTTTTTTTTGTTCCTACAGCTAGCTGATGTCCCCCTCACCCCATCCCTCTTTTGGCATTCTACAGCTTTGAAAGGAGAGAGAAAACACCAAACCTAGTCAGCGACAGCGACAGCACGTCCACTTCCCTAAACAGACTTAATCCGGGGTGGCCAATCTAGCCACACACACCCTCATTCATCCATTCCAAATCTGCGATAATGGGACCGGTCCCATCCAACCACCCCAGGCTCATTGATCGAGTCTGACATACTCAATTTAATACCAGTATTTGCCTTTTAATGCAGAGAAAAAACGTTCTTCATCTCCCCCTCCCACCCTTTCTGTAGTGACCCATCCATCCAAAACAGAGAGCAGAGACAATTGGTTGTGGCCACACACAACAAGGTAACTAGAGCAGGGGCTGTCTATGAATCCAGAGACACATGCAGCACTCCACCACAGGCCGTAGGATTCCAAGGCGCAAAACTTTAGGGTCTGATTTTCTGCAAGCAGACATCCCTGAGAGGAGAGCATTCAGGAGTCAAGCAGAGAAGAACAGAGGACCCACCTGGATATCATTGTGAGGGTTCCAATCCGAATCAAATATGATCACGGTATCTGCTGTGGCCAAGTTGATGCCCAAACCCCCTGCCCGGGTGGAGAGCAGGAAGCAAAACTGCTGAGCTCCCGGAGCTGAAAAGGAAAAAGGGACTCAGCAAGCAAACAAAAATGGAGGGCAAACGGACCGGGGAGCTGGAAGAGGCGGTGCTCAGAAACAGACTCACGCAGACTCAGGATTACTTCACGGAAGAGCTTTGCCACTTGGGAGCAGAACCCCCACAGAAGAAACATGTGCATATCGCTGCCATTAAGATCGCAAAACTTGGCTTTCCCCCTTAAACTGCACAAGAAGAGCAACCAGGAAAGGACCAGGCACCTCCTCCTCAAGGTATACACACTTCTAGATCTCATCTATTCAGAATCTTATGGGATGGGATTGGTTTTATGCCCATAAATTAATCTGTAGAATGCACAGTTATTATCTGGCTATCACAACTTTCTGCTCCAACTGTTTGTACTTTTGCGAAGTGATGCTGAAGTGCCTAGAAACTTTTAAAAGGCCAGGATTGAAGGTTTTCATCTCCAAAATGTCTAGTCTTCCCTCCCCCCGTTGCTGTGCTCACACTAGATGCTGGAGGTTTTCTCTTCTGCCCTGCATTGGCCCTGCTGGTGTTCTGGCTTGAGGCAGGACTGCGTACCCACCACTCAGGACCTTTTGGCGCTTCCCTCTGGCTGTCCTGATTCATTTGACCAGCTTCCCTCATCTGCAGTTTTGGATGCCAACTCCTGCTCATCTTTCTCAAGCAAGACCAGTATCTTTCCCTTGCAACTGACACTTAGATGGACAAGGCTGATGCAGGTTCCCACAGCCTACACACTTACCATTAAACCTGTCAATGGCCTCTTGCCGCAGGGCACCGGTAATGCCTCCATCAATGCGCTCATACTTGTACCCTTCGTAGTCAAGGAAATCCTCAAGAAGGTCCAGCATTTTTGTCATCTGGGGTTCGAAAAGATACCCATGACTGAGATGAGACTCATGGTGCCCTCGCACTTCCTGCTAAAACTCCTGCTGCTCATTACATGACGAACATGCCTCCTACTCCCCCTGGGTCTTAAGGGCCATGCCATGAAATGGCCACCAAAACTAGATGCCTCAGAGCAAGCTCTTCTCCATACCTTTTAGGAATGCTCTCCCCATGACTGGACACCATGCTGTCTCCCTGCTCCACACAATTGGCTGCTAACTACTGCGTGAAAGCAAACTCTCCACCTGATAAGGCACATTCCCCACCCACTCCCCCCTCCAACAAACACAATTAGCACTCAGAGGGTGACAGCTCAGGTTCCACCCCGGCCTCACCTGGGAGAAAATAAGCACCCGATGGCCCTGCTCTTTCAGCTTCCTCAACATCTTCTGCAACAGCATCAGCTTCCCAGAGGACTTGATGAGCGCACCTCCTTCGTAGGCTCCACTTGGCAGCTTGGGGGATTCCTGCCAAGGCAAACACGACAGCCTTCATCAATGCAGAAGTTCACTATTCGGGAGGGTTTTCCTTTCATTGGACACTACATACATTCCATGACACAGGCCACCCTCCGTCCCAGCCAAGTGTACTGCTCCAGCCCTGCCCACTCAACTGGCAGTGCAGGACATACCATTGCAGCAACAGGGAAGAGGTAGGGGTGGTTACAGCATTTCTTCAGGTCCATCATGATGTTCAGCAAGGAAACCTGATTTCCACCTCCACGTGAATTCAAAGCTTCAAAGTTGCGGGTCAAGATGTATTTGTAGTATTTCCTGATTGGGGGGGTGCAGGAAGAAGATGGGAACAAACATGCCAGCAGCAGAAAGATGCCATGGCTGGCCCACCCACCCTTCACACAAAGAAAGATTGACAGGACCCTCATTAAAAAACCCCCACAAATGAACAAACACAGTAGCTGCATCATGGCATGAAAAACAGCATCTAAATGAGATGGAGCTTGATTTATCATTCAACGGTGGCCTTTTAGCGTAGTAAAGAATGTAGAGAAAACAGAAACCATTGTTAACTGCTATTTTATTTTTAAAACTTCATAGGCTGAACAAAACAAAGAGCTGCCTCTACCACTTCCTGTCAATCAGGAGAAAGGAGTTCTGATTTCCAGGATATTTGGCCTTACCCCCCCCCCCTCCCAAGATTTAAGCTATCCTTCCAGAGCTTAGGGGTTATACTAGGTCCAGCACTGCTGCTAGTGTAGCCAGTAGACGCAGCTGCATAGAAGGCCTTCTCCCAACTCTGACTGGCATGGAAGATGGCCCTCTACCTTGTCCTGGCTGATCTGGCCACCTGGATTCACACCCAGGTAACGTCAAGACGAGACTACTGTAATGCATTCTACATAGGCCTCCCCTCAAAGTGTGCGTATCACTCCCATTCTGCAGTCATTCCACTGGCTGCCCGTCAGTTACCAAGCTCAATTCAAGGTCACAACTATCTCATTCAAAGTCCTTCATGGCCTTGGCCCCTTGTATCTGTGCAACCACCTCTCCCTCTATGTTCTGCCATGGCAGCTTTGTTAATCTGAACTGGGCCTTCTGCAGATACCGCCTACACAGCTGGGTAAAATCAACAACTGCCTGCATATGTGCTTTCTCTGTGATGACCCCCCACCTTATGGAATTGTTTGCCTGAGGAGGTCAGGAAAGCTCCCATTTACCTGGCTTTCTGCAAACTATGCAGAGCTGAATTATTCAGGAGGGCTTTCTACCCGGATTATAGGGGTGTGTTGTAAGAAGTAGGTCAGAGAGATGCATTGGTAGGGACAGGAACGATATGCTACTCTGCTGGATTCTGTCTGCTGATGTAGACATGTGCCTACTAGGGAGTTTCTACATAGCTAAACATGCCATGTAAATTAGTTATGCCTGGTTTAGAAAGATTCCTATCTCTGTGCTTTGGCTTTATGTTTTTTTCCAAATTTTCTGCTACCATACTCTATTGTATCTGTTTCCCTGAATGTCCTTCCTGTTGCTCATTATTGTACTTTGTTCAGTGAGTGTTCTAGCTGTTGATTATATTGTATTTTCACTTGTACTGTGTAATCTGCCTTGGATCTCAGTGAGAAAAGAGAATGATGAATGAATGAATGAATGAATGAATGAATGAATGAATGAATGACAATAGCAACTCAGGATCCTGGTCTTTTCCCCCTGAAATGGCCAACCCCTCTACCTCTGCAAACTGTAACCCACCCTCACCCAGCCTCCTTTCCAAACCCAGGAATCCTCGCTTCCACTGGTAAATTCTCGCCAGTGACAGTGCTCACACCCCCATAAGTTACTTTTCCCCTGCCCCTTCCCCCAGTCTCATACTTCTGCATGGGGCTGAGCTCTACCCGGACGATGAGCTCGGTCTTGGCAGGCATGTTCTTGAAGACATCAGCCTTGAGGCGGCGCAGCATGTGGGGCCCCAGGAGGTCGTGGAGCTTTTTGATTTGGTCCTCCTTGGAGATGTCTGCAAATTCCTCCAGGAAGCCTTCCAAGTTGCTACAGGCGAGGAGACAAAGCAGTAATTACGGTAAACCCTCAGGGACCATTTCATGCGTGCCAGCAGAAAGGCGGGGGGAGGGGGGAACCCCCATATCTGGATGCAGAAGTGCATCACAAGGGACCCAGCGTAATGCTGCTGGCCAAACACCCTGCCATTGTTCACTCTGGGGACTGTAGCTGAGCGCAGTGGCTGGATCTCCATTTTATCATTTTCAATTGCTTCCGTATTTTCTCATTTATAAATCTGCCAAAATAAAACTTGAAAACAGGGAGGAAACCACACAGAGAAAGGAAGGCACCGCAGGCCAATGCAGAAGCAATTTTGCTCATGGGTGCTTCAAATCACAGGAATTTATAAGAAAATTTATAAGGAATTTATAAGAAAACAGAATCTGAAGAGCTACTCGGACATGAATGTTTACAAACGTCAGAAACCCCCGCCAACCACTCTTGTGACTTTGGGGGAGGCAAGTCATAAACAGCCCTGCTCAGATTCTGTAGGAAGTCCCTACGTTTGTCAACAGCGAGGCACAACTTCCAAGACCAGGTTGCATGACATTTGCTAAATCTGTAAACCGGATGATCCTGCCGTGACATAGGCGTGGGCGGGAGAGGCAAGTGGCAGAGCGAGAAGCGTCAGGGACAGGAGATGTGAATGTGGAGAGGGAATGCCAAAGCTCAGCTCTGGATTTCGCCTGCTGGCTTGTGTCAGTGTAAGAGGCCCCCACACCAAACCACACAATCAACTCTAGTTAAAATAGAGATGGGCGAGGGGGCTTTCAATCAGTTAGTTCTACTTTCTGAGCTCAAGACTAAGATATATTTGAGCAGCTTCCTCAGTAGAGGCTGGACCAAAGCCTTGTCTCTTGCCCACTCTTCCCACTTTGGTGAAGCCTGAAGCCTCTAGAAGTCATATGTCCACTACAGCCACCCATCACTTGATGTTCTCCTCTGTCTGAAAGAGAAGCCCAAATTCTGCTGGGACTGCTACAAGCAACATAAAACGCCACTGGCCACTTCTCCCTTGGGAATGAACAAGAAGCCAGGCCAGTGTGGTAGAGATGTGCAAGTCTGGCCAGCAGAGGGAGACATCCTTTCAGGAATTCAAATGCTGAAAAAACATCTCAGTAAAGTTTTCCTCACGGGTCTCTTGGTGTTAACAGACAATGAGTCAAACTGCCCCAATGCATGCCTTCACTCTTTGGGACAAGACCTTAGAGACTGAGTCCTATAGCCATCCCACCCTATTACTTCCAGGCTAACTACTTTGCCACTATCTCAAGGCCAAGCACACCAGCTCTATGGCTGACTACAGCGGGGAAAGGAAGAGCAGATTGGTCATACTTGAATCTCTCGGGTGTGAGGAAATTCAGCAGGTGGAACAGCTCCTCCAGGTTGTTCTGCAGCGGAGTCCCTGTCAGCAGTAGCTTGTGGTCTATCTTGTAACCATTTAATACCCTGAAGAACTAGAGCCAAGGGAGAGTGCTGCTGTTAGGGAGACCAGCCTCACCCCCCTCCCCTTGCCCAGAGCAGTGCCCCCCCCCCCAGCCCCCAGACTCTGCTTTGTCCCACCCACCCACAACTTCACAACTCACTTTGGACTGGTTGTTTTTCAGCCGGTGAGCTTCATCCACGACAAGGCAGGCCCACCGGATGGATGCCAGGGCAGCCTGGTCAATGGTGACGAGCTCATAGGAGGTGAGGAGGACATGAAACTTCACCTGAGCTTCTCTCTGTAGAAGAACGGGGATTTAAGCACAGCTGTGCTCCACACTTACCACGACAGAGGCCTCCCCAAGAGAGATTAGCCCTCCTCTGCACAAGAGGAGCAGATCCAGAACTAGGCCCACATTCAGGCTAACAGATCACTAGTTTTGCATGCATGTAATGCAGCTGAAAACCCAGCAGTTGAAAATCCTGCCCTGTCCTCCTCATTGAGGAAACACCACAAAGCTCCAACCCAGAACCGTATGTTCACCTGGGATGCCAGAGTAGGGCCTAGTCCAACCATGCTCAAGCTGCCTCTGCCCATCAGAAACAGTCTCTTCTCTATGGAATTAACTTGATACCACTGAACTCAATCCTTTTCGGTCAGGAAAAAAGTCCAGAGATCCTGCAGTGTACTGCTTACAGGGCTGGGCGGGAAACACTCAGTTTCAAACCCCTACTCAGTCAGGCTCACTGGGGGACTGAGGGTCAGCTTAACCTACCTCACAGGGCTGTTGTGAGGACAAAATGGAGGCAGGGGTACCATGTAAGCCATCTCAAGCTTCTTGGACAAAAGGCAGAATGAAAATATGGGCAGCCAGATAGAGAGCATTGTGTGGCACATGGATAAAGGCAGCAAGCAAACATTTGGCAGGGAAGGGGTTAACCTTTCACCCTAGAAGTCAGGCTGCTGCTGCCCTCTTTTTGCACTGGACCCAGGGCAAGGTCCAAAGGAGAGGCCTACTGCAGCTGGAGTCGGCAGGATCCCATTCCCACTTGCCTTCATTTTGAAGGCCTTCTTCCCGCCTTTCATGGCATTGTCCTCGAAGGAAAACTCATTCTCCCGGATGATGGAACGGCTGTCCTTGTCCCCCGTGTACGTCACCACGTAGAAGTTGGGCGCCCACATCTGGAACTCCCGCTCCCAGTTGATGATGGTGGATAGCGGAGCGCTGACCAGGAAAGGCCCTTTGGTGTGGCCCTGGAGAGGAGACCGAGCGTCAGAAAGCCACTTCAGGCTTGGAAGAAGCTTCCCCTGGGGAGCCAAGCAGGCGCCAGCAGCTCCCAGCCCTGACTCAGCCTGATGCAGCAACCCTCAAGCGTTCCACTTTTGGCTCCCAGGGGCTAAGCCAGGCAAAGAGAAACCCATTCATAAAACGCCGCCTGCCAGAACGAGCAAGGTTCTCCCCACGGCTCTGCTGGGATCGCTGACACACAGCCAGCCACAGCAGCTGTTCACACAGGAACAACAGCTGCTCGCAGAAGGGCCCTTTGCCGAGGCCTGGTGCGCTCTTCCTACCAAAAGCATTCACTAAGCACCGGTGCTACACTAGATGCTGTACACAACACGGACATTACACACACACACACACACAGAGCTGCTGCCCCAAGGACTGACCATCTGCCTCCAACAGAGGCAGCTTTCGTAGCACTGCCCCAAACGCCAGTGTTATATGCAATGTGCAGACATCACAGAGAAGCATACGCAAATCTGGGACACGTTGGGTTGGGAGCTCATTTCCCTGGGTGCTATCCTGCTCCTCTGGCTAGTGGTGAAGGGGGGTAGGGATGGCCACAGTTTTGGAAGTGGGGGCAACACAGCCACGTCGGGTGGAATTAGCAGCTGGAGAGGCCAGAAGCAACCAGCTGCTCTGTTACAGCCAGGCCCTGTTTCCCCCTTGGAGAGAAGCTGGCCGCTCCAGCAGAGCAGCAAGGCATGCTGTCAAAGGGAGCCCTCGTTTGGGAAGCTGCCATTAGGACGTCAGTGCTGCAGCCGGCTGGGATGGGCAAGCAAAGCGGGGAGTGAAGAAGAAGGCCACAGGCATCTCCAGGTCTCAGCCATGCGTACAGGCAGGATCCTCCAGGAGGAATCCAGCAGCAGAGAATCCTGCACTGTGGAAGCCCACAGATGACAGACCCAAGAGCAGCGGAGACCAGGCTTGGAATAAGACATCCTTCCTCCTTCAGGAATCTTGACTGAAACCCTGTGAGAGTTTGGATGGGCTTTTTGTGCTAACCTCTCCCTCACACACACACACAAACCGAAAAGAAAACGTCTTTCGCTTTGGAAGGTTCCTAATGATGCTCCGAGCAGGTACCAAACCTCAGAATTTTGCCTGCACAGAGACCACAAAGGAGAAGTGAAGGTCAGGGAAAGAGACGGTGTTGCCTCTGAGTCAAGAAGTACTGAACAGGCTCCAGCTCTCAGGAAGTGCCAAGAAAACCAGTTTATCCCATCCCAAGCGAACTGGAGAACAAAGAGAAGCAGGCTCCTCTCTCAGGGAGGGAGGAGGGAGAATGGGGACTAGCGCAAGTGGGGAAATGGCCCCGGGCAGCAAAAAAGCTCTGGGGAAGCAGCCTGGAGGGAAAATGGAGTGACAAGGGGGGGATCAGCACAGTTTTGGCCGCTGCATGAAAAAAGTGAGGTTGGGGATCTTGATGAACAGCCTTTTTCCATATGAGGATTCCATCCTCCTTTTGCTGTCTGCCCCATTCCTCCCTGGCTCGCCTTCCTCCATGCCTTTGAGACAGGAAACGAGTTTTCTTCCTAATGCTGGGGAAGGATGTTAATGTGCGGGAGGGCAGGGGAGGCATGATCACACTGCAAAAGAACCTACTGGGAGGTCCAGAAGAAAAGATACACACGGGTCAGGCATCGGGGGTGGATCTTGGGGACTGTTAGCCGAAGGAGAAGGAAAGGAGCAGAGTCTGAACACACGCAGTCTCTGCAAAGTGGGCAGAACTAGAACTGGGGAGTCCCTCCTCCTCCTGGAAAGGACAGGCTCTCCCAACACTTCCTGGCCCTATCCTTGCAGCGAGTGAGAGGAGTGACCCATGCAGGGCTGACCTTCTCCACTGCTCTACAGCACAGATCACACCTTACCTCCCTGTACAGCGAGTACAAAAAGACGATGGTTTGGATGGTCTTGCCAAGACCCATCTCATCCGCCAGGATGGTGTCTGTGCTCTGGGCCCAGGAGAACCGCAACCAGTTAAGGCCTTCTAGCTGATACATGTGCAGCGTACCTCCCGTGGAGGTGATGAAGCGTGGCTGGCTGTCATATTTCACTGTGGGCTGCAGAAGGAAAGGAGAGCGACAGACTTAACACAAGGCCACTGCAAGCCTTGCTCTTTGCCACACCACATTAACAGCCATTGCCCCAGAGCTCACATCATTGGTGGGAGAGTTTGGAGGGTCCTCTGACGTCAGTTCCTTCTTCTTCTTCTTGTACTTCCGGGGCTGAGCAGGGTCTTCACCCATAATAAGCTCCCTAGAGAAGGACACCAGTTAGTCAGGCTTTTCCCTGTCACACATCCCACATCCACTAGAACAACCTAAGGAGTCACTGTCCTGCTCTGCCCCTCGTTACTGTTCCCGCTTCCAATCCCGGGGCCATGAGGCTGGGGGGGCACGGCTCCTCCTCACCTGTGCTGCCAATAGGCCTGCTTGTGGTACTCATACTCAGGAATGGACATCTCATCCTCCTCCCACGTGGACTGATCGTAGGAAAGGTCGCGCCATTTCACCAGGTAGTGGTAATTTCCCTTTTTATCAATACTGCATGCAGAAAACAAGTAAAGCAAGAGGAAGAGAGAAAACCAGAAAGAAAGAAAAAACACAAACTGGGCTACATTGCAGAAGCAAGCTGGCAGGATCCACTTAATATGGCTAAACCTAGACATCAGGTATCATGCCCTTAAGAAAATAAAGGTTGCACCTCCAAGAATAACTAAGAGTTTCTTCCAGCAAAAATATTCTCTTGGAGAAGGCACATGAGAAGTGTTGTACATTTGAATCATTACGAACTCTTTTCTGCAGTCTTGAGGGCCAGAAGCTTGGTTGTCTTTAAAAGAAAGGATTCACAGGAACCTGGGAGATGCCTTGAGCGATGCCACGGACATCTGTGCCCCAATCTACGCTCTTTTGGTGGCCCCACTAGCACAGACAGACAGCTCTTAATATACCCAAGGTCTAAAGGCTGGGCCAGAGTCTCTCTCCAAAGGCTGCTTGAGTCTCACCAAGCCTAAGAGCCCTCTGGCCACTGAGACAGAAGCCAAAGGACGAGGAGTGCAGTCTTAGTTTTTGTGCCTTTCTCCTCCTCACTCACTCACTCACTCACTCACTCACTCACTCACTCACTCACTCACTCACTCTGCCCCGGCTGACCTGTGGTTTATAACACGATGTATGGTCATCCAGTCAGGCTTGATGCCATAGCGGTAGAACTTTTCCTCCATCTCAGCATAAAGAGGGTCTTTGTTCTTCCTCTTTTCACTCTTGCCGTCATCATCGCCAGAGCCGTAGTCAAGTGGTGGGGGCTCATCCATGTCATTCTTCCGCTGGTAATTCCTGTACATTACCAGGTGGAAGATCTCGAGCTAGTGGAGGAGGGACAGGACAGGAGTGAAATGGAGATGCAAACATAAGAATAGCCACGATGAGTCCGGAGACATAGAGCAGACCTGGCTCAGCAACGACCGGATGCATGCCTTAAGGAGGGTCAGAAGAATACCCATGCCCAGCATCTGGTTGGCAGAGGCAGACTAGAAACCAGTGCTGGGCTACGGGCTCTCACTGGCTAGGATGACCAAAGACAGACCCAGACCCCATGCACGTGCCACCGTCCGGTCTGAACAGCTGGGACTGAGATACCAAAAGCCTCTACAAAATGAAGTGTGTGGGAGAGGCGACTGCTGCTGGGACAGACTGTCCGAATGACGAGATCTAACCCATAGCCGTGGTCACACTGTTTTAATGCTAATTATGCCTCAGGAGAAAGAGATGGTCTTCCCAAAAAGGGATGTCTCTGAGCTGAGAAAGGGGCAGAAAAGGGCTGCCAAAACAATCAAGGGCTTGGAGCACCTCCCCTGTGAGGAATGGCTAGAGCAGCTGGGGCTTTTGAGCTTTAAAAACACAAATAACAAAGGGGGGATTAGGAGACACAATAGCAATTATATGTGGTGTGGAGAAGATGGATAGTGAGAATTTTCTTTCCAAATGAGAAATACTAGAAAACGGGAATCATAGGGTTGGAAGGGACATTTAGGGTCATCTAGTCCAACCCCCTGCACAATGCAGGAAATTCACAACTACCCCCTCCCCCGACTGCCCCAGTGACCCCCCTGCTCCATGCCTAGAAAATGTCAAAACACCTTCAGGATCCCTGGCCAAACTGGCCTGTGGAAAATTGCTACCTGACCCTAAGGTGGTGAACGGCATTACCCAGGGCATGTAAGAAGGGGCCAGGAGAACTAAGCACTGATTCCGCCCTCAGTAAGGACCTTCGCTTTTGAAGGCAGCACAATCTGAATGCCAGTTCAGCCTCTGTGCCTCTGCTCTGGGCTCTCCCAGGGCATTTTTTTAAACTACATTTTGAGCCCAGCCCTTCTCTAAGGAGTTCGGGGTACACGGTTCTCGCCTCCTCCGCCACTTTATCCGCAAGTGAGGTTTAGCAAGAGAATAACCGGCCAAACGTCTCTCAGAGGATTTCATGGTGAGCAGCGATTCGAATGTGGGTCTCCCTTGTGTTAAGCCAAGCCCCTACACTGCAGTTCCTCTCTACTCAGCCACTGTGATGCTGGACCTTTGGCGTGAGCCAGCAGGGCTCCTCTTATGTACATTATCTGAAGGTCCTCAGCAGCCCAGCCCAACAGGCCAGTTCTCCAACCCAGCCACCCAAACAACTACTTGGGGCAGCACAGGGAGAGGGGTGCTGATGTAGCCAGAGAACTGTCTTGTTCCCAGCCATCAGCAGCACTGGAAGGGATGGGCGTCACCTGGGCCTGTGCAGCTACCAGCTGGGTCTAAGCCAAGCTCCTGTGGTGGCAGTGGCGGCGGCGGCGGCAGCACCACTGCTGACTGCTACTTTATTCGGGGGTGACTGACTGTCTTGAACTGGCCCTGCCCACCCCAGACTGTATGCTGGAGGCAAAGAGATTTCTCCACAACATTCAAATTGCATGACCAGATCCTGGGTCCTGCAAGCGACCACTTAATGTGGCCAGGCCACAGTGGAGCTTGGAACAGTACAGCCTCACTTTCTCTTGGGCCTTTTGTCCCAGTTTTAGACAAAGAACGTACCTGCAATTCCTTTATCCAGGAGCAGTGCCAATAGGAGAGGCCGACCCATTTGACAAAGAATTCACGTTCCGATCGCCCTTGCAGTGTCTTGGGCGGTGGGTCTTCTGGCTTGGTGTCGGACAGCAGGGGAACAGCAACTGGGGTTGGAGGCTCCCCCCATCGCCAGTGGAGGATTTTCTGTACACGGCCCTTCAGCATGGGACACTAGGAATGGGAAAGACAAGTATCAGAGACACCAGGAACCCGGCAGTCATTCCACTAGCCTTGCTGGGCAGGCAGTCCTTCCTGAAGCCTGGGAGCCTCACTGCCTGGAAAACATACTTAAGAGTGGAGTATTTATTTATTTATTTATTTATTTATTTATTTATTTATTTATTGTCCACCTTTCTCACTGATACTCAAGGCGGATTACACAGTATGCGATTAGTACAATCTGTATCAAGTGTCAGGTCTGACATAAGTTCCTTGTGTGTTCTAACCAGAGAGACTCCATTTTAATCCTGTCAGTGTTTTAAGCTCTTCTTTTGCAGGTGACAAGCAGTCCAGTAACAGTTATCTCAAAGAAGAGGAAAGTTTTGACTACAGTCTTTCCAGCCCTGGGAAAGTTTCACTCTCTCAGCTTCAAGCCGTTTGTTTTGAGAACTATGTGGGGAGGATGGGACTTGCTGGGCTTTGCTATTCTGTACCTTAACCTTTACCTCCGTTCGTAACAATACCCGTTTACCAGCCAAGATATTGCATCTTGGCCAGTGGACTATAATGGTTGTTTATATTCAGTAAAATCTTTTGAAACCAATGGACTCATGTCTAATTGCAAGAGATAGTCTGGATTGCAACTTTTAATAAGCCACAGTCTGACATCAAGTGCATTTCCAAAGAGTATCAAGGACATTTCCATAAACAATGCCATAGGGTAAATAGATACAAGTTTAAAAAGACACAGCAGTAGCAAGAATCCAATACAAAGTATAGGATTGACATTAGACAACATAAAGCAAATATAAAGCACAGGTAGTACATCAGAGTACATATCTGAAGCAACAGATAATATGTAAGGCAACACAGTGGTGAAGTCTACGGTCCCTAACTCGTTAGCGAAGCATCTGTCTTTTAGCAGCTGTCTTTTGTGTCACCCTCCCTCGCAGACCAGCCATTCCCACGTTCCACCACCAGGGCTCTTCCCCTTTGCTCTCACCGTGCAGCGGGGACACAACCATTCCCCATTGGGAATCTCCGGAAGCGGTGGGTTGAGGCAGTGAATATGGTAGGAGGAGATGCAAGCATCACAACACAAGAGCTCGCCACCGTCTTTACAGACGCGGCAATACTCCATGTGGTCATCCTCCTCCTCCTTCTCGGCATCGTCCATCTCCCCTTCGTAGTCGTCTTCCTCCTCCTTCGGCTCCCACTGTACCCCTTCTTTCTCCTGCAAGCCAGGAACACAACCCAACCAAAGAGAGAAAGCTGGATCATGACATATGGGCCTTGTGGCTACCGGTGCATCAAGTATTATTTATTATATTTCTATTCCGCCCTCCCCGCAAACAGGCTCGGGGCGCATTACATCAGTTAAGGTTCAAAAGACAGAAGCCAGAGCATCTTGGTAAGAACTCAGATAGATTTTGAACATTTAGGAGCTTGACTTCACATAGCCCGAATTCTCAGCAAAGGAAAGCAAGAAGTGGACAAAGTAATAGCCATGAAAGGGCAGTCATCGGTTAGGAGGCCTAGAGTTGCCCTCAAGAATGACTCTGAGGATTCTACAGAGAAAGGCAGACGCCTGCACCCCAGCAGAACAAACTGCAGCTTCCAGCAAAGCATCAGAATGGAAAGCATCACCATTTCCCACTTTTATTAAGAGCGGACTTTTGATCCTCAGAGTTCTGAAGTAAACAGCACCATATGAAGGTCTGATTGGAAACCACAAGGCAGCTGAGTGGACAGCTTGCAGCCCCTCCGCTAAACCCGAGCCCTCGTCTCCTTGTCTCTATGCACACAGCACCCCCACAGTCACTCTGCACCCCAATCTTTCCCACCATCCCTAACCTAAACATGTCCCGTTTTGCACCCAGAACTCTCTGAATCAGTACATGCAAATTCATAACTTTTGCATGACCCATTTCAGCTACAGAATTTAAATTGATTTAAATTTTGTATCGTTATTTTGTAAGCGCAGAATTCTGGGCCCCTGCTCTGGAACAGCAGCTAAACCTACACTAGGAGCAAGGGCTGCGGCTGGCGAGTTCCTTCCCTGGCAGTGGGGGAGGCAGGGGTGGGAGGTGCCAGTGTGCAGAGAACAAGGAAGAAAGGCGAGTAGCTTACACAGTGGGGGCAGCTCCACTTGCCCTCGGGGGCCTTGTCTAGCTCCGGATCCAGGCACACCAGGTGATAAGCTCTGGGACATGAGTCGCAGAGGATGATCTCCCCGCCCTGCTGACACACCTCACAGTAGTCTTGGTGGTCTGTCTCGTAGCCGTCTGCCTCTTCTTCGCCAGCAACTGCAATGCCAGGAAGTAGGGAGAAAGCAGAATGCATGAGGGAACTTCCCTGGCCAAGTGCAACCTACTTCCATAACTGAAGCGGGTTAGGTTTGGGGGGACTGTGAGCAACCAGCCCATTCTCCAGGAAATTCAGCGGCACCCATCAAATTGCATCTACCAACAGTCCCAAAGAGGGGATATAACAGAAACGCAGTAACTGTGCACCACAATGACAGGGAGAAGAGGCCGCTCAGCAATATCTCCCTTTAAATCACAAAGGATGGTTCAGTGAAAGAGTGGAAAGGATCCCTCGGACAAGTCAAGATCTTGGACCCACCCCTGAATTATCAGCACAGACTCTGGAATGGAGCACACAGCTATCGGGATTGTTTCTTCAGAACCCCAATGCAAAGACCATCCACCACAGCGGGAAAGAAGGCAGCTGCGTTGGTGTGTGCGTGTCCCCTGCTGGTGAATTACATCCCACGCTCACCTTTTTTCTTCTTCCGTCCAGGCCTGCCCCGCTTCAGTTTCTTGACCCTCCCTGAACTGTCTGAACGCACCGAGGAGCTGTGAACACTGGAGTTGTCAAGGTCAGATTCCTCTTCTGGCTCTCCCAGCTCGTCGCTCTGAAACAAATGCTGTACATAACCGGAGCGGCCCTCCATTAGGAAAGGCCCTTGCAGAGGCAGAAAGGAGGGGAATGACGGGAAAGGAAATGATGGCAGGGGGAAGGGAGTCACTGGGCCCCTTAGTTTAGCCTCAAGCCCCAAAAGTAAGCAAGAGGAAAAGAAGGCAGCTTGCCATCCATCTCTGGCATCCCAAACTGAGCGCAGGGGAGAAAAGGGGAGCAGGAGATAAGGCAAAAAGGGTCTCAGGTGGCAGAACTGAGAAAGAAATAATTTTTTAAAGGAAGCTGATAACTTGTTAAAGTGCTGGACGTGAAACCCCGCAGATTTCCCCCGGGGTAAGTCTGAACCATGCACACGACAAAAAGGCAGTGCTGGAGGCAGTGGGCTTCTGAGCCCCAGCTGTGGAATCGGGAGGCCACTGGTGCCCCCAGGCCCCACTAGAGGGCCTCCCACTAGAGCTATCTTGTGGGCCACTGTAAGAAACACGATGCTGGATTAGGTGAACCTTCGGCCTGGTCCAGCCAGACTCTCCTTAGGGTTCTTAACCTTGTTCAGTTATGGTCTGAGGAGGGAGATTTGGTGTCACAGTCCCATGTTATGAGATCCAGGTGGGGATAGGAAGAGATAACATGCAGGTGCGCAGCCACATCATGCAACCCAAAATTAAATCGAGTTCACTACTACTGGTCCCCAAGAAATCCACCAAAGTCGGTGGGCAGTACTTGAGGGTATCTCGGGAACCAGGGGGAGCAAAGAGCACTTCTAGTGGCCAGGGCTTCAATGGCTTAGCTGGTTCTTCTTCCTCCTCCCCACAGAATGTCTAGCAGAAGCACACCGAAGCATGGAAATATGCAAATATACTTAATTTGCATGCTACTAAACAGGTCACAGAAATTAGTTATTTTGGTACAAAAGACTCCCCCCCCACCCCCACCCCCCAAATCATAAGAGGCCCGCCTGTTTGTTCTGCAGGGGCCCACCGGCTTCCCTCCTCCCTGCACCGAAAGTGATATTCTCGCATCCCCGTCACAAAGTGAGCCTTACTGAGCTGCTCTTTTTGCGCTTGCCCCCGATCATGCCCAGCTTGATCTTCAGAGGCGCCATCCGCTTCCCCTTGCCCTTCCTCTTCATCTCCGGGATGCGAGGGCTCTTGCTCCGTTTTTTGTGGCCTGGACCTGAAGTTTATGAAGAAAGACAACTCTCACTTGAAAGGGGACAGAGCAGAAGAAGTTTGGCTGAAGAGATGGGCTTCACTTGGCAAGACCCCTCCCAAAGAACTGGTCCTCAGCTGCTACCCAAGTCCTCTTCCAAACTGCTGCATGACGCACCTTTTGGGGGCTGCATTCAGCTATCACGATATACTCTGACGGCTACTTTTACGGTAAATTCTTCCTGTATATGACAACTGCAGCGAGACTGCTATACGCTCAAAAATGAAAAGATACAACATCACCTACAATAGAGGAACGGCTGATGAAGGTGAAGGAACTTGCAGAGGTGGCCAGATTTACTTCCTTGATTAGGGAAAAGACGTTATCTAAATTTATTGCTACCTGGAAACCCCTTACAGACTTTTTGCGGGAAATGGAAATAAATTAACTGATGATATGTGCTTTTGAAGATTAAGAGGCAAAAATGTTTAGAGGGAAAGGAGAAATATTTGTTTATAGTAATTTTAGAGTGAGTGTATAATATGTAGTACCTATATATTTACAGAGAAAATTGGAGATTATTCCCATACTTTTTATATTAGTGTTCTTTTTTTACCTTTTTTTCTCTTCTTTTTTGACTTTTTTTTTAAAAAAATCCTTTTTATCTTTTTAATATCTTGTTTAAAAATCCTTAATAAAAATTCTTATGAGGCACTCTGGTTTGTTTCAAGTTGTGGTTTGCAAAACTAATTCTGGTTAGTCTACCACATGTCAGTTACAAAACCTGAGTTGGTGCTGTAAGAGGTGGTACTAGACAACAAACTGTGGTTTGTGAATGCAGATGTGAATGCAGATGTCACAAACCAAACAGAATGAATATAAATAATAATTTGAAAAATAAATCAGGTACAACCTTGGGGTCAACCACCAACCCCTGGTTGGCTGGGTTGCCTGCATTCAGACGTAACAACTACGTTATGTAAAAACATTGCCTTAATGCAGCCTTGGAGAAAAATGAAGCTAAGGTGGCAAAACACTATCAAAGACCAAAGTCAGTGCTTCTCAGTGGAGTCTCATGTACTGTAGCACCATCGATCAGGAGCCAATAATCCCGGTCCTTCGCAGGTGAGAGATCCCACAGAGAAGTCAGTCACCCTGGACACCAGAGTCCCATGTTTGAATTTAAACTGCTCTTTTTCTCCATTCTGAGAGAAGCCATGAGAACTCATCCCCATCTCAGAGACCCGAGGAGTCCTGGCCCTGGACCAACCTGCACTAACCCCCTCAAAAACACTCCTCTCAAAAGAAACTACAACTTTACCACCCATCCCCCTGGCTCTACCTACCAGCCCCTCCTCACCAGAACTGGATATTCCACAGCCTGGAGCTCCATCTAACCCCACCCCACCCTATACACACACACACATATCCACAATACTCACCTTTGCCTTCTTTGGTTTTGGCTTTGCGGAGGGGAGCAGGCTGAGGCGGCTGCAGTGGTGGTGGTGGGGGAGGCTCAGGTGCAGCAGTGACAGCTGACACCGCAGCAGACACCTGCTCAGCTACGGCAGCAGCTGCTGCAGCAGCAGCCGCTGCCACTGCTGCCGTTGACCCTTTGAAGGGGTTGTTGGCACTAAACTCCCGCCACTTGGCTCCCATGATAGTCATCATTTTGGACATCGGAATCTTGGGATTCTTTTTGGCAATAAGAGGCCTAGAAAATGGGAGGGAACAAAATATTAGGGGCTCAAGCACCTCGTTTCAATGCGTAATCTCCACACAAGCCTTTTTCTATGCCTAGGAAAGACACCCTAAGAATGGCTGTTGTGGGTTTTCCGGGCTGTATTGCCGTGGTCTTGGCATTGTAGTTCCTGACGTTTCGCCAGCAGCTGTGGCTGGCATCTTCAGAGGTGTAGCACCAAAAGACAGAGATCTCTCAGTGTCACAGTGTGGAAAAGATGTAGGTCATTTGTATCTACTCAGGAGGGGTGGGGTTGAGCTGAGTCATCCTGTAAGAGTTTCCCAGGGTGTGGAATGCTAATGGCGGGAGGCTTCACTGTATCCTGAGGAGGTTCTTTTGCATATGGATTGGTACTTGATGTGCTAATCTTCTCTGCAGGGCTATTGTCGGGGATAGAATGTTTTGTTAGCCTCGTGTTTTTCAGAACTGGAAACCATGCTCTGTTCATTCTTAAGGTTTCTTCTTTCCTGTTGAAGTTTTGCTTATGCTTGTGAATTTCAACTGCACAGGGAAGCCATTGAAATTCACAAGCATAAGCAAAACTTCAACAGGAAAGAAGAAACCTTAAGAATGAACAGAGCATGGTTTCCAGTTCTGAAAAACACGAGGCTAACAAAACATTCTATCCCCGACAATAGCCCTGCAGAGAAGATTAGCACATCAAGTACCAATCCATATGCAAAAGAACCTCCTCAGGATACAGTGAAGCCTCCCGCCATTAGCATTCCACACCCTGGGAAACTCTTACAGGATGACTCAGCTCAACCCCACCCCTCCTGAGTAGATACAAATGACCTACATCTTTTCCACACTGTGACACTGAGAGATCTCTGTCTTTTGGTGCTACACCTCTGAAGATGCCAGCCACAGCTGCTGGCGAAACGTCAGGAACTACAATGCCAAGACCACGGCAATACAGCCCGGAAAACCCACAACAGCCATCGTTCTCTGGCCGTGAAAGCCTTCGACAATACAACACCCTAAGAATGTTGCTGGCTCTCAACCCTCTTCCTCACTCTAGCATGCTTGGCTCCTCACATTTTCCTTTAAGAACTATCCAGAAGTCCTGGTTCCATTGTTCCTAGGGAAACCACAAATCCTGGTTCCCCCATCTATCCACCAATCACAGTGTTTCCACCCAAAGTAAGGAACACACAGTGCCCCCCAAGTAGAGCTACACCATTCTAATCCCATTAACTTCAACTGACTTAGAAGGGTGTAACTGCTGAGGGTGGCACTGACAGCGTTTTAGGTTTCACATCTGGTGGAACACTTCAGTACACACACATACACAAGTGTACTGAATTGTTCGACATATGTTTATCATCTCTCTTCCTCTCTCTCTCTCTATATTCTACACGAGAGTTTTATGTACAGGACCAAAAGGAAATGAATCCCTGCCTCTCCAATCCAGAGTATAACCCAGGTTCTTCAAACAGTTAGTGTAAGATTTAGAAGGTGCTTGGCTACCAGAAGAGCACAGTTCTCAAATCATCTCTTAAGCACAATGCAGGAATGGGAGCTGGCCTCATCTCCAGACAGAAGTGGAAGCATCTGAGTCACTATTCAGATTGCCTTTTTACAGAGAAGAATCCTACAAGAGTGGCTCCAAGGAACAATAATAATCATATTACCAAGACAGCACACAAGTGGATTATGATTTCCAAGATTTATTTCCCACCTTTCTACCATTTAGGTCTTCAAGGCAGCTTGCAAATATATTTGCACAAGACTGTTTTCAATCGCAGTGACTGAGGATTTTGCCACGTAGATCCTCCAAGAACAACCTTAAAATGTTTCTTGCCCTATTCCTCCTAGTATCCATGCCAGAAGCTGCATTGATTCAGCAGAAGTGCATCTGTCAAAGGGCAAGCCCTCACCAGACACTCCTACCCCAGGAAGCACAGTAGATAATAGCTATAAACATTTGGGATTTGGGTCTGAATAGGTCCTTTCGGACCTCAAAAGTATGGATATAGCATGTGAGTCACAGGAAGGCAACCCCTTGCTTTGCTGGAAGATCAAGCGGAAGCAGAAGCAGGCCTGCCCAATGCAACAGCAGCCCAAAGCATTATACAGAATCCTTCCATCCCTCTCCTGTGTGTATGGAGGGGGGGCATACAGTGGTAACCTTCTAGCCCAGCAAAGCGAGGATTACAGCTGCTCACTCCTTTCAGATCTTATCGGTCTCAAGGGAAGACAAGAACTGCCAAACCGGAACAAGCCAATGCTCCATTTAATCCAACAGAGGCCAAGGCTGCACTCTCTGGAACAAAGCTTGGTGTTGCAGTACAGGACCAGAGGCCACAGTGCCCTGACCTCCCCTCCTCCCTCCAGCCCCCCAGCCAAGAGCCCCAGAGCACACGACATCCATCATTTGCAATAATCCTAGCTGCAAAAGCTGCGCCTCCTTGATCTTGCTGCCCTCAGCACTCCATCTGCTGTCAACACACAGCACTAAGAACTAGCACGTTGATGTCTGACCTGGCAGGGCTCCACTCTATAAGGACCCCTGGGACTTTGGATAGTAGACATTCCCAGCCTTGGTGTTTGTGCACAAGGAGCAGTACTACGTGTTTTTATTGGTCTGACAGGAAGGCTGTATGTCTGATTCTGTAGTGGTGAATTCCTAGAACACAGCCCAGTGAATGAAGATGCAGTCTCAAGCCCCACCTCAGCCAAGGACTCACTGGTTGAGCCTCTGGTCCCGCATCTGTCAGACAAGAATCCTGGGAGCCTACAATCCCGGGGCTAACCTGGTCTGAACCTGGACTGAAAACCATATTCCAAATCAAATACGCCACAT
Source organism: Eublepharis macularius (assembly GCF_028583425.1). Taxonomy (NCBI): domain Eukaryota; kingdom Metazoa; phylum Chordata; class Lepidosauria; order Squamata; family Eublepharidae; genus Eublepharis; species Eublepharis macularius. The sequence goes on from NC_072801.1 coordinate 78,400,467, forward strand.
AAACAGGTCCATGGCTATGGATTTGTTCAGTTTACTTCACTGAATCTGCTTCTCCTGTTCATGGGGAGGGGGTGAAAGACCTGTGGAGGGCAACAGAACCACAGGCATGGGCATTCATGCTCAGCCCATCCAGTCCTTGGAAGTTTCACAGTTTCAAACTTAGCATCCCACCCCAAAAGACTAGAAAGCACAGGTACACAGGTTCTTGGATGAGCAGATCCTGGCACACCGGGAGTTGCCAGGGCTTCTAGGAATGCCACTTAAGTATACCAGGGAGCCATGAGCGCCTTGGCTGGAATGGAACCACAAGCACCTACTCCGCTCATTCATCTAGCATTATCTGGATCATAGGCAGGAACACACACCTGTCTGTCACCTGCTGTGCTTTCTACCAGCTAACAAATGAATCTCATGGAGAACCAGCACAATTCATGGTTCTCTGTTGAAGATCTCCTACTTGAGGTTCCAGTGCGACCCTTGAGATGGCAGCTATTTCCCTTATCTTTACACTTTGGAAGACTTTGTCATGATGGGTGCCTATCATCATGCCCAGATGTTGGATCCATTGATTGGGGTTGAGGTTGTTTGTCGCAGTTGTCACACATCCATCTGCTTGTTGGTAATCATTCATAGTCTACACATCCCTCTAAGCCTGCTGGTGATTGGATTGGTGATTGGATCAAGAGGTGACCCAGGGAAGAGAAAATTGCGACATACTGCAACAGGATGCAGGCCACTTGCAATTCTGTGAACACGCTGGGTGCGGTTGAAAGCCTGAATAGCAGACCTTGATACTGGAAGTGATCTCCCGCATAGATGAATCCCAGGAATCTCTGATGTGATGGTCTGATGAGTATATGAGATATGCTTTTGACAAGTCAATGGAAGTTGGACAATCCCTTTCTGAACGAGTATTAACAGGAAAATCTCCATGCAGAACTGTTGTCTTCATCCTGTGATCAGCCATTTGAGGTTGAGCATCTCCACCCACCCTTTTTGGTACTGTTAAAAAAATCAAGTAGACACCCAATTGAAGTTGTTCCTCTGGGACAGGCTTAACGGCTCCAATGTCTGGAAGGTGGTGGAATGGCATGTAGGACCCGCTGATGTTTAACTTGTCTGCTATCCTGTGAAGGCGAATCAACTTGTTGCAGAGGACAACTATTGAGCTCCAGGGTGTAACCTTTGGATACTATCTCCAGGAACCATTTGTCAGAAGTGGGCTTCTGCCAGGCCAGGGAGAAGTGCTGAAGACAGCTTCCTCTCTCGGCTAGAATGTGGGGACAATCTGGCACCATGCCTGATGGCTTCCTTTCCTCCTTCAGAGAAAGAAGACACCAATGATGATGATCACACTGGAAATCTGAGAGCTGCCTGAGGACTTAGCGGTCTGCCATCTGGGTCTGAAACCTCTGGAGTAAGATGAGGATCCAGAAATCAGCAAGGCTTGCTTGAAGGGCAGCTCTTTCCAAAGAAAGGACAATGATTTCTTCTTTTTCCATGGTCCCTGTTAAAATAAGTTCCAAAGAGTCCCCCCTTCCTGAACAACAGGAAGTTAGCCAAGCAGGCCTCGAACCCAGGATTCACCTCCCAAAAGCGAAGCCAAGTGTTCCTGCGCACCACTATAGCTCAAGGTACCAGCTGGATGGAGTTAGGGGCTAACTAGCACTAGCCTGGAGATCGATGGCTCTATTGAAGAACCTGCCATGGGTAGAAGCTCTTCTTGTACTTGCTGTGGCTTTTAAGTTCTTCCTTCAGGACATCTCTGTGCCTTTATCACAAAGGTCCCTAGGGAGAACATCTGTATGGAGCAGAGCAGAGGACAGCCCCACCACTGGTGCATCCACCAGGTGCATCTTCAACCTATCGCTTGTCCTGGAAGACAGAGAGTAAAACTTGAGGGCATGTCTGAGGGGAGCCCTGCTGCATGCATACCATTCTGTGTCCAGACTCTTATCAAAGGGCTCTGGAAAAGGTACTGAGCTGGGCCTGAGAGAGAGATGGGAAAAGCCTTCTTGGGAGCAGCTGGAACCACCTTCTTCCTCGACTGGTTCGTGAGACATCTCCAGCACCTTCTTGGAAAGAGGAAAATATATCATGGAAACAAGTACACTTGTTCCACTGGAGAGCTAACTCTCTATAATGGGAATCTGCCTCAAAGAACAGGGCTGAACACAGGTCTTCAAGGTGGCGACACTCCCTCATTTCAGGAGCTGGACACACTGTGAAGGTTGTCCTTCTTCTTGCAACATGGTTCAGGGGACAAGCCCGTAAGTTAGACAAGCCCACCACCAACTCTGCTCACACTTAGGATATCCCTTTCCTTGAAAAGGGATATAAACATGGTCCTCAGAGTATTTTTCCTTATGCTCCTTAGACTTCTTGTGCTGTGGCTTGTGATGATCAGCAGGCATAGGGAACTTCGAAGCTATTGTCTCCTTGCATTTCTTGAGACAATAACAGCCTCCACCTACTGAATAGATTAGGATGTGCCATCTCCACTGACAAATCAGGATCTTCCAGGGTAACCACCTCCCCCCTTTCCTCCCACAGGTTATTCAGAGGCCTGGTAAGTTTCTTGAGAGAATGGACTGGGCAGGAACAGATGCTGCTAGTGCTGGCCATCTCTTGCATATCCAGAGTGGCTCAAGTTTCTCTTGCTACCAATGCAGGCCACATGGCAAGCACAGGGGCCAGCCAGTAGTTTGAGGGTCCTTCTGCCCTCAAACAGGGTCAGCTTGGAAAAATCATAGGAAGCCCCCTCTTCTTGGGGACCAAAGATCATCACGAGACCCAGTCCTGTTACTAAAGGAGACATTTCCCATGAGTAAGGAGTGCTCCACCCAAGCAACCCTGGAGATTTTTGAGAACACTTTTGAGTCATGTTTACCTGAAGGGTTTCATCATGGCTAACAAAAGAAGGGGCTCCCTGTGACACAGACCCATCCTGCCTGACCCTGCTAAGGCATTTGGAGGCATGAACTGTTGCTTGACTGTCTTAATATTTTTCCAAACAGGAAGGTTCTGGCCCTCAAGGGTATGGAGAGAAGCCTAAAAACATGAGGGCTAGAAGCTGGGGGAGGACCATAAGGTTATTATTTGGTCAGTCCTCCTAACTGTGAGCATGCAGACTCCATTTTCCCCAACAGCTCTTCTCTCTGCTTACATATTGACTCCCTCCTTCATTTCCAGGTTGCTGGAACCATAGTTGCCATGACACCCAAACTGAGAAAAACTCCAAGCCAGGATCTGAAGTGGGTTTTGCTACCACGGTCTGGAGGCTGGCTCAGGTGTCTGTTCTGCCTGTTCTGGGCATCATGGTAAGATATGATTGCAGCAACCTGGAAATGGAGGAGGCGACTGGCACAAGAGGGTAGGGTGGGGAGGGGGAAGTTGTAAGTCATGACACGTCCCTGATCTTCTAAACCACGGTTTACAAGACAGGATGAACTGAGCCAATCAGGAGGCTGCTATGCCATCCTGAGCTATGATCTCATTTTGACTATTCAATTTGACTTCTTAATTATTAATGGTCATCTCAGCCCATAATGCACTGCAGACTATTAAGAGACGCCATTAAAGAAATATGAACTCTTGTGTTTAAAGGAGGAGCGGGTAAGCACTTGTACTGAAGGAGGAAAAAAAATCTGCATTTATTTCCTTTCAAAATGCTTTCCAGAAATAGGCGGGGCTGACAGACAAAGACAAGCTTGCATTAAAAAAGCCAGCAGCCGCTCTGCCATGCCTAGCAAGCTGAGAGAGTCTGGGAAAGTGTGTTGGTAGGGAGGTGGAGACGGAGGGACAAAGGGGACAGAGACAAGCAGAACAACAAGATAAAGAAATGGCCGACCAGCATTACTTCATATTTCAGACTGTGGTTCCATATGGGAACAATTCAGCATTCAGTGAAACAGAGAGAGGCAGAATATTAAAAACAGATAACGAGAAGGGGAGAGGGAAAGGATTGGTAGGAGGGGAGGAAAAACAGAAGGTAGGGATGGATGAGTGATACACAACAGAACTGCATACGCCAGTGCTGGGGCTTGGAAAGACCTCCCACCAAATCTCATCTGGCGGAGAAACAGGGTCCTCCAGGCCTAAACACCATCTAGAAGTTTAACCCTAATAACACAGCCAAATTTGAGTCCAGTGGCACCTTAGAGACCAACAAGATTTTCAGGGTGTAAGTTCTGACTCTCGAAAGCTTGCTCCCTGAAAATCTTGTGGGTCTCTAAGGTGCCACTGGACTCAAGTCCTGCTCTTCCACTGCAGACCAACACTGCTACCCACCTAATACTAAGCCCAATAATACGAGTCCAAGTTATACAGCTTTGAGTTCCTCCCCAGTTCAGACCTCTTGAGCTAAACTAATCTGTTTCTTCTTTTGCTCTGATCGCTTTTATTCCTGTCTCTTATACAAGTCTCTCTCTCTCTCTCTCCTTCCTTACTTGAAAAGCTGCCCACCTCTCTTGACCCCTGGCTATATGAGTCGTAAATTGTGCTCCACTCACGAAAGCAGCTAATGAAACCCATGTGGTAAAGAGGGGGCTACCATTCTCTGCCCTCACCATGCTACCCCACCAGCTGTGAGATGATACTGTTGACCAGGGGGTGCAGGAAAAAATGCAGCAGGGCTGGGTGTGGGGCAGTAGAGATTAAACAAACAAAAAATCCCCACTAGAACACCATTCTTGCGCAGCGCTACCATGGATAACAGAAAATGGGATTTCAATGAATACTTCAAGCCTCAATAGCTTTGTTCTAAGCTGTCTTGCTGGACTTGGACAACCTGTTCTTTCTCATACTTGAAAGTCACAGGATGGTTGCAATAATAAAAGCAGGAATAGTAGAGCACTTTGCACACGGAAGGATAACGCAATACCAGATAGGGCAGCGTACGGCGCAGCAGCAGACCTCCAGAAGCCCCGATTACGCACTGCCTTTTAGGAACACAGCAGGCCCCAAACACACAGCAGTAGATCTTTAAGCCTCGGGGAGCCACGGGGAACATGTAAAAGGGAAGGCTCCAAAGGCGCCTTGCCAGCAGGAGCTCCATCACACCGGTCTCCGGAGAGCTCTTGGCTGATCCCAGCAGCAGCAGGAGGAGAATGCGGCAAGCTGTCTCAGGTACGGGCAAGTGCCAAGCAATTTAGAGCTAATTAGAGTCAGGCTGAGAATTTTCCTTTCCTCAGGCCCCACTGGCAAGCTTGTCCCCTGAGCCCCTGGCACAAATCACTGCCGTGATTAAAACCGGCAAGGCCCAGGTGGCCTCTAAATCCCACGAGCCTCGGTGCCGGATTTCTCCCATTGGTCACAGAGGGCTGCTGGCGGCGGAATACGTCTCTGCCCGCCAAGCCAAAGAGGGGAGATACGGCAGGGCCTGCCAAAGCCACCGGCTGCTTTCTTGTAGTCGACGGGAGTTCCAGCTTCACTTGGACTGAATCACAGCCAGGCAAGCCCTCCGCGCTGAGGGTATGCTGGGCGTTCGTTCCAGTGCTTGCACTGCACAAGGCCACGGACTTAGAAAGAGAGATTCTTAGCTGCTGTACTACGTCCTTGCTACACGAACAGATTTCTTGTCTCCTCTCCCAGCATCTGTCCTTTCTTTATACAGCCAAGGAACAGAGTTACATTCAAACAGTTATTTCACACTGCTGTGCAGCACCCACAAAATGAGGGTCAGCCAAGAGCTCTCTCAAGGCCAGCAAGATGGAGCTCCTGCTGGGAGCTCCACTGCAAAGACTGGCAATCCCACAGCATTTCCTCATTTGTGAACTTTGGCATCAGAACAGAGCCTGATTCATCATCCCTTCCCTGAGAGAAGAATTATTTTCTCCCCAGAAAGCAGGTCAGGAGAATACCTGGGATATCCTCAGATGACATTACCGAACACAGAATGCGAGAGCACGGCACAGACAAGACGTGCCCAGGGGAGGATGTGCACATGACACCGCCACCTGGATGACGCTCAGCAGGCTTAGCCAGGCTGGATGAGAGGCCTCGTGGGAACCCCCCACCCCCCACCCCTCATGGGCACCAACTTCAGCCAGTGCGGTGTAGAAATCAGAGTGCCGGACTGGGAGCGCCAAGTTCGAATCCCTCCTCTGCCACGGAAGCTTGTTGGGAGACCTTGGGCCAGTCACAGACACTCAGAATAACCTACTTCACAGGGTGGTTGTGAGGATAAAATGGAGAAGAGAGTGATGTAAGCTGCTTTGCGTCCCCACTGAGGAGAAAGGCAGCATATGAAAGAAGGAAATAAATAAATTCCAGGATGGCAGAAAGGTAGGATATGAATGTAACCAACCCCAATGAGTATTCAACACTGTTTACGAAGCCACCTCTCCAAATACAGGCAGGCGCTCCTTTAGTCCGTTTGTTTTCAATGGGTAGCTCCCCAATTCCCACCCCCTTTCAGGAAGACACCCACACCCACTCAACCTACCTCATGAATTGGCTGAAGGCTTTGTAGTTTGTCAGAGTGTGGTAGTCCTCTTCAGTAAAGACGTGATCCACATCCTCCAGCCCCCACGTCATGAGCAGCTGAGCAGAGGATTTCTGCTCCACCTTCAAAGGAATATCAAAGGCTCAGGATGTTTTAAGTCACTGAAGTGTGCCTTGAAAACTTCAGCCACCATGCCAGATGAAACCACCAGGACATGCTCTTTGGAGAGGAGACACCCCAGGAACATCAGTCCCCTCTAACTCTTCCTGTTTGTGGGCAGTGAAATCAAACCAAAGATGTAATAAAGATGCACTGGGATTCCCTGAGGCAGCTGTGCTGATAGACACAGAATAATCTTCGAAAGCACAGCCTCATTCCTGAGCCCTGGCTGACTGGGGAAAGGGGAAGGAGAGACATGAGGCTGTATTAACTGAGCTACCCTGCAGCTGCAAGGAGAAAGCCTGCCCATTGTTCTATCAGCTGGGGAGGAAAATACTTCTCTCTCTTTAGAGTCTATAGTGAAATATGCCTCCAACCTTAATGCAGGGAGGAAAAAAATCCATTCCCCAAGTATCAAAGTTCTTGGAAACTTTACTTTAGGGCCCACTAAGTAAAATGTTCAGGTGATGCCTTGAGGAGGAGCAGTCCAGAGAGTGTCATTTGGCTACTGGACGTCCTCGCAAAGTAAGAACCTGCAAGAAGCAAGCAGCAGACCCCAGCCCAGGAATGGGGACTTGCACCCCAAGTGGAGCACCCATGAACAAAGGAGCAGCTACAGCAGCAGATAAAGAACTGCAGTAGGCAGTGGAGCACAGGAGGTGTGTGCAGGAAACCCACAGGACACAAGCCTTGGGCAGAACTGCAGGGAGCATGCAGGTACACGTCCCCAAAGCTTATCCAGAAGCAGCACAGATGGGAGGCGGCACTTTCAGTCTCATGCTGGGGAAGAGTGATGAAATGCAGGACAACAAACACAGATGGGTCTCCTCTGTCTCTCCCCACCAGTGATCTCTTAAATGAGGGAAGGGATTTTGTCCAGACTGAAGGCAGTCGTCTTCGCCTCCTACCTTTGGCTTTTGCACTCCATCTTCCTCCGACTTTTTCCGCCGTTTTGTCTTTTTCTCCTTCTTCTCCCGATGCTTCCTTCGCTTTTTCTTCCCCACTCCCCCATAATCACTTCCACCGCTCTCCGATTTGGCCCGATACTCCTCTCGGTCTGACTCAAACTCATCCTCACTGACCTGCCAAGAGAAAGAGGGGGGGGGAGAGGGAGGATGCAGCGAGCAAGATAATTAGCATTAATTAATGACAAGGCTGCCTGCTGGGCACAGACAAGCCCGTGCCAAGAAGAGGGTAACCTGTTAATTACGGTGCAGCAAAGGGGCTTAGCTAAGTAAACAGGCTGTGGGTTCTGGACACTTACAAGACAAAGAGAAAGCCATGGAACAGGTAAGGGAGCAGGCAAGTCAGCAGCAGGGAGTTTCAGGCAGGAAACTTTCTGTATCACCACAAGACACCTGAATGGGATGCAGGGCCTCAAAAGAGAGGCCCAAAGGCATGGCTAGCACATGAGAAAACTCATGTTTTGCAGGCACACATAATCCACTTTCCCTCAAAATACAGAAAAGCCAGCAGGACCTCTTGGCAGAATGTCATGTTCTGCCACTTCTTCTTAATTGTCTCTGCAGCACTGGAAGGACAGGGATTGCTGAGACAGTTTTCCACTTTCCCCCATCAGCTTCAAAGAGCCCAGAAACTGATAATGGTGCCATACAAATTCATTCATTTTCATTCATTCATTCATTCATTCGTTCGTTCGTTCGTTCGTTCATTCATGCCATTTATATTCTGCCTTTCTCACCAAGACTCAAGGCAGATTACATAGTGTAGGATTAGTACAATCAGTGGCAAGGACATTTCCATACAGTGTCAAGAACATTTCCATAAATAATGTCATAGGGTAAATGAATACAAGTTCACAAAGACATAATATTAGCAAGGATCCAATGTGGAGTTGAAGAATTGCTGAAACGGAACAATCAGTTCTAGAACTTACATTAAACAATATGAAGCACAGGTAGTATATAGGAGTACATATTTAAAGCAACAGATAGTATGTAAGGCAACATAATGGTGAAATCTATGGTTCCTAACTCATTAACGAAACATCTGGGACCCCTTTCCTTCAATACCACCCTCTTAGCTGAGAAAAAGGGTTTTTTGAATAATTCAGTTTTGAATTGTTTGCAGAAAACCAGGAGTATGGAGGCTTTCCTGACCTGACCTCCCCAAGCAGGCTGTTCCACAGGGTAGGGGCCACCACAGAGAAAGCCCATGTACGGGCTGCTGTTGATTTCGCCCACGTACAGGCTGACCCACGTACAAAACACACACAGACTTCCAGGAGAAGGCAGAAATATTCTCTTTGTTCCACTTACCAATTTCTTGCGTTTCCTGGGTTTTCCTGGCTTGTTCTCCTTCTGCTTCTTGGGCCCTCGTTTCTTCTTCTTGACAATGAGGGGACTCTCTAAGTTGCGAAACTCCTCATCATCCTCGTCTGAAGTGGACACAGAAAGAAAAAGAAGGAAAAAGAATTCACAAACCTGTTTTGCCACTTCTGGCCAGTTACCATTCCTAGCTTACAGGCACGTCAGAGCCGCTATCTTCTCTCCTGCCTGCCTCCTACCCCCATGTTGTGCTCTCTGCCAGCAAATCTCAGTATTGCACTCAGGGGCCACGCTACTGGAAGCTGAAATGCTGGCACAGTTCCCCTCTGGTCAGCCTGATCCAGAGAGGTTGGACAGTTTCTAATTCTTTTTATTATGAGGGGTTCTTTTAACTCCTCCTCTGTCCCCCACCAGTCAGAAGGGCTAACATCTGTTCCTATACTTCCAAATTGGTCAAAGGTCATGGATTACTATCCCCTAAGGAACTTGCACAATGGCCTTGGCTCATTTTGCTTGAAAAAACACTTGAAGGCAGGAAAGGAGGGGGGGGGGGGCTTGCTGGCATAAGAAGCTAGAAGCACATATGCCACACCAGTTAGAAAGACAGCAAACAGAAACAAGGCCAGGCAGATGGCGAAACAAGAAAAGGGGTCTCTGGGGATGCAACATCGCCCATCTGTGCATTACCAGACCTGAAGAGAGAACTTTGGTCTGTTCTACCATAGCATCATTGAACACCATCCTCCTTATACAGAGAAAGCACGTAACACACTTCAGAGCAGGTAAGGAGATAAGGCAAGGTCCGCCTATGCTTGGGGGCTTTTCTCATGCCATGGCAACCTTAGAGGCTACCTTCTACCTTATGTCCAGTTAGTCAGCTCACAGTGCTCTGTACCAGACAGTGGCCAATCTTCTTCTGGACTCCTATATAATTTTGGTCCAACAGACTAATGCAACTACCCCGCTGGAATCACATTTCCTCTCTGACTCAAAGCCATGGTTCCACCCTCAGGCACATTCCTAAACTCATGAATTGCCTCTGCATTTCAACCTCTCTTGATTTCCCTGAGCAGTCTTTACACTTAGCAAAAGCCCTAAGAATGAATTTTTGACATGCCCAAGAGATACAGGATTTTTTAAAATCCTCTTCATAGCCATATCAGCTGCTATCCAGAAAGAATGCCTTAGGCATTTTACCTCTTTTACATTTGCTTTATGCTACAGCAGCACACTTAAAGAATCAAGCAACATTCTTTTTTCCCACCCAAGCACAAAGCAAAAGAAGCCCCCCCCCCAAATAGCAATTACATTTTTGCAGAAGTCACTTATTTTGGGATCTTCCAATGTTCTTCAACTCGCCCTGGTGTAGCCGTGTTATCAAAACACCTTAATTCAAAATCACCCCCTCCCCGGTTTCCTGACGAGCAGCACTTCTCTTGCTTCTGGGGCTAAGTAAGATTCCAGGTCTGGGGGGGGGGTCATTCCTGGTGCTTACAAAAATTCTTTCAGGCGCATTTCCATTACGAACATGCAGAATTTTGAATCAAAATCTTTCGCTACGGCAAGTTGTGGAAGCAGTCTCTGTCTTTTTCTTCTTGCTGCTACTGAAATGGTTTTCAGGGCGATCCAAATCTGGTTTCAGACCAAGCTTCAAACCCAAGTCTTGCCACAAGTCTTTATCTGGCAGCACATTCTGCAGGATCATCACAGCTGACCTACTCAGTCCAGACTGTGCTTGCTCACGTACACGCAGGTTATTACACCCTGACTTGGATGCTCTTGGGAAGAGGGTTTTTTCTCCCCCTTTCCTACATCTTATGGTGCTTCCATGCACTGCCAGTATTTTCCCGGTTTTTTTTCATGTTCTTTCGCAAGATCTGCTGCGATGTTCTGAGAAAGATCACAGTTAAACTGGGCTGTACCCATGTGGATGGGAAAGTCCAGATCTTCCCAGTCCTGTCCACATTGGGATAATTTTCCCTGGGCTTTCTTTAAAACTCAACAGTGGGTATATTATTATGTTACACCTATTGTCTCTCAGGTTGTCTGACTTCCCAGCTTTCAGTTTTTAAAAAAAGTCTCTCACTCCATTCACTGTGGAGATTCAATGTGCCTCCTCCTTCATTGCATTCCAGTTTTTCACGGTCATAATTGTTGGCAGACTCCTGGACAGACAAACCCTTCTGCTTTTTATCTGCTGACGGCACAAGTTCACAATCCAAGCCCATCAGCAGCTCATCTACTTCAACCCCCTCAATTGGGTTCTTTGCACCTAGGCTCCTGGGTCAGCCTAGACCCTCTGTACTGGCTGAAGAAGATGTTTTAAGACTTCGGGCAACACATCAGCTGCTGTTTTTTTTTTTTTTTTTGCAACAAGGTCTCCATTTTCTATTAAGCTTGCTGGGACTTGGCTTCAAACCTGCTGGCTTTACTTCTAGAACCTGGCTTCAAGCTTCTGGCTTTGCTGTTGGAACCACCACTTCTTCTAGGAATGTCTGGTCCTCCATTCTGGCTCAGGCACAGCCAATCACAGTCTCTTTTTAAGGAAACATGATTCCATTATTGTCACACACCCCACTTCTCCACGTGGCGAAAGGTTCCAGAGAGTAGCAGTTATCCAGGTTGGATCCCTTTGGAGACGGTGATTTTGTGGCATTTGTTGCATTTACAAATATAAGCAGGAGTAGAGAAACACCCACACACACACACCCCTGCCTGCTCCATTCAGGTGAGGGGGGGGTCACTTCCCTCAAGCCCTGATGGGCGGCTTGACCACAGCCATTAAGGCCAACTCAGGGTAATATCTCCAAACCTTAAGAAAGGTGATCATTCCTTTTGTCATGCGGGTCACGTGTGCTGTGGCAATTAAAAGCCAAGACCGGACACTCCTTTTAATGGTAGGACTTGGGAGATGAAGGAATAACTCCGCAGAACCTGGAGATGGTGGAGGCACTATCCAGAAGCACCGCAGTATAACTTGGCTGTTTCACTGCAACCTGCCTAGGACTATGGCAAGCTAGGAAGAAAAAAGATTCTCATGGCTTTGCGGAGGGATGCAGCGGGGGGGGGGGGGGCTGACCGTCAAAGCTACGAAGTCACTCTGCTATGCAACAGAGGCTGTTATGAGGCATAACTTCTAATCGGAGTCACCCGGGCCAACTCCCCTCTTGTTCACACTTGCTGTAAATCAGGAGCGACTCCACCGGAATCAACTGAAATTACTTCAGTATATTAAGACAGAGGAGGGACCATTAATCCTTTGCGTTTTCTCCGACAGCTTTTCAACCTCCTGCTCCCCTCGGTGCACAGAGGAAGGCTCTATCTACCATGAACCGCAGGCAGAGGCTGCACACGCCGCTGCCTCGTTAATATCACAGGACAGCCGGCTCAGTGGTAATTAGGCGCTCCAGAGCCACTCTGCCCCCTTGAGCGATTTCTCTTGTCTTGCCAGACAAGGCGGGCGGAGAAGAAGACAGAAGAGCCTTTCCGTTAACCTGGCTGTGATTAATGTGGGACGTAACCCTGCTAAGTGCCAATGCTCGGAAAAACCTGTCTCCCAGCCAGAAGGAGCGGGTATGTCAGGCCCTCCAAACTGGGGCAACAGATGCCTTTGTTGTGTCTGACACTGGCCAAGAGAGGAGAAAAGAAACCTTGGACAGCTGCAAGAAATGTCAAGGGCTAGGCTAGGCTACTGAGGCTGGAAAATACAGAACTGAACATGGAAACGACAGAGAGGCCAATCGGCCTCTGGCAAGCAGGGCAGAAAGACCATTCTCGTCCATGAAGCTTCCTGGATGACTCTGAGCCTGTCAGAACTTAACCTAGGATCCTTGGGGTGGGGGTGGGGAATACTTTTTTGCTAACTTGATACTACCATTAGTATATACTTATATTCTGTTGTAATCTGGAAGCATAATGAGGGATCCAATCCCCTACCAGGCACAAAAAATTGGCACAGGGCAAAGAAAGAACCACTAATCCACTATTAGGGAGGTCACCCTACCCAAGGTAAAGGCAGTGTGCAAGCACTGCGTCATTACTGACCCATGGGGGAACGTTGCATCACGACGTTTTCTTGGCAGACTTTTGTTACGGGGTGGTTTGCCGTTGCCTTCCCCAGTCATCTCTGACCAGCATTCCACACTGGGTGAACATAAATGGCTGTTCACTCTGACCAGAACTGACTGCACCAAAGTTACACTAGAAGCTTAGAAACTGGTTAATCACTGTGTGAAAAGAGATGCTGGACTAGATGGACCACTAGGTCTGATCCAGCAGGGCACCTCTTATGCAAAATAACAACAACAACAACAATAAAACCATGCTGCTTGCATCGATAGAAATAGGTGACTGAGCAAAGGTAGTCAAATCAAACAACAAGGTTTGTGCTGGGTGTTGCATGTATAAAACGGGAGCGTGCAATTATAGCTGTCCACAAAGCATGGCTAAACACAGAACTGGCCAGCACAACTTCTCTCTTTATCGGGACCCTCAGTGAGTTGCACCTGCTGGGCCATACAGAGCTCTGCTGCTATTTTTGCTATTTTTTGAAAGGATCTGCTGCTAGTGTGCATGTGTGGAAAGGGCACCACCCTCCAGTGTGCGTTTGCATGCATTCTGACAAGAACAGTAGGTGAGGTCACTTGATGATGAAGAAGATTCCTCCATGGCTCCGACCCTTGGTTTCTTCCTCACCTCCTAGTGCTTGGCTTGCTTTTCCTGTCCCTGGCTGTCTTGGACTGCTTCCCAAGGCCTTGACATCAGTGGAGTCATAATCTGGTCTCCCCGTTTCCTCTCACAGGACTCGAATACTATGGGTCTGATGCCTGCTTAGGCAATATAAGAGAGTCAAAGAAAGGCCAAGCAAAGACTCCCAAAGGCAGCCACTTAACTTTGCCGTGTGTCTGAACATAAGCTGCCCAAGAGAATACAAGCTGGTCAAGGTCACCAAGGGGTTCAAGGAACAAACACAATCACTGGCTGCCACAGCTGAGGGACTTTGTGGAGACAGAAGGATAACTCACTTATATTCCAGTCGAAATGGTGTTAAAATGGGAGGAGAGGAATGGTCTTTTGCACGTGTATACAAGAATAAACAAATCAGTATACGCTCACACAGGGCATGCATATGTTGCCGACAGCACATTGGGCCTGGACTCAAGACAGGTTCAAAATCAGCACTGTGCCTTTTCCCATACCTAATATAAAAGATTCTGCTTCACTTACATATTCCTATTCCAGTTGCAAAAAGCAGTCAACTGGAAGAAACTTCTTTTCATAAACTTTCTCCCATTCACAGCCACGAAGTGCATCAACAGATAACTGTGAGCCTTTGCTGATGCCAAAACATTTTTTACCCAAGTCAATATTCACTCCACGGACGAAATTATTACATTCCCCTCAGCCAAATCCAAATACAAGAATACTAAATTGGATCTGGTAGCTTACCTCAAGCAGAAATTTAAAAGCTTCTAAAACTGGAAATATCCTCTCATGGATAAGTAGTTAACAGCACTTCCTTTTGATGGCTGAAAGCACCAGCCAGAACTTCCACTGACCCACTGAATCAATCTTCACTGCCCAGGGGTAGGCAACTCCCAGCACACATGCCAACAGCAGCACTCTACACCATTTTGCTTGGCATCCAAGGCCCGATCTTCACCCAGCACTGCTGGGGCCAGAGGTTTAGGGGAAAGCGACAGGTACAGCTTACGTATGACGATCCCTCACAGACTTGTACAGCCCCTGCCAAGGCTAATCCCAGAGTTGCTGGCAGAAATACCAGGGCTTGGCATGCTTCAATGTGTCTAGCTGAGTACAAGCCTCATCCCACCCACTTTGTTTACTGGCACGCCAACATCTTCACAGGAAGAAACTATATATTGTTTAAAATGTAGGCAAAAAAGTTGCCTATACTTGCACTGAACAATATGTATGGTTTTTTATTTATATTTTTAACTGGGCAAATCCATTAAGAAAATGTTAACTATAGCTGACAAGAGATGCATATAGATCTCCCTTTTTTGCTCAGACACAAGGCTAAATTGATTTGATACCCAGGACAAAATGTTATCTTCAGAACAGCATCTGTGCTGAGATAATATAATATTCATTTTAGCTGGCTGACCAAACTCAATACTTTGTTAAAACAATGCAGTTTACTGAAACAATAACAAAATGCATGATTGCCAAGTTAGTACCTCTCAGCCTTAGTTCCCTATCTGTAAAATGGGGACAATAATGAATATTCATTCCTGCCGCCTCTTTCAGTATATAAAATTTCTTATAATCCCTTTGAATAATTTATTTGCATTATTTATAGTCTGTCTTTCTCACTCAGACTCAAGGAGGATTACACAGTGTAAGACAATACAATTAACTGCAGGGATGTTCAATAAATAATGCAATAGGGTATGCAAATGCCAAACAAGCAGCAATCCAATCCAGAGCTGAAACAATGCTGAAACAGAGCCTAAGCAATTAAACATGACAAACGAAACAACTCAGAAACTACACAGTAGGAACATATGTATAGTAACAGACAGTACACATTAGTATAGTCTACAGTTCCTATCCTTTTATCAATGCATCTCTTTGAAATATTTCCGTACAGATCAGACCTCCTGCCTATGTCAAAAAGCTCTCCTAAATTCAGTTTTGCATAGTTTGCAGAAAGCCAGGCTAGTGGGAACCCCCCTAACTTCAGGTAGGCTATTCCAGTAAGGCGGGGGGGGCGCAACACAGAATGCGTGTGTACGGACAGTTGTTGATTTTGCCCGTTTGTAGAGCGGCATCTGCAGAAGGCCCTGCTCAGATGAGTGAAACCACTACATTTGCTGTAACAGTCACCCTGTGAGAGACAGGTAGCGAGTTGTAATGGTGCTAACTACTGAACTAGGACTCAGGAGATGAACACTCAAGCCTCCATCCATCCATGAAACTCACTGGGTGACTTTGGCCCAGTCACTGTCAGTTGATCTACCCTTCCTCACAGTGTTGCTGTGAGAACTAGGTATGCTGCCCTGAGCTCCTTGGAGGAACAGTGGAATAATAAATGCGATAGAGTTGTGAGAAAGTCATCTGCCTAAGAGCTGTTCTATACAGCCTGGTGGATGTGGGCATTAGGAAGCAACAAGAATGACTCCTGAGTTGATAGGATAGATCAGGGGTGGGCAAATTGCGGCCCGCGGGCCACATGCGGCCCGCTACAGAGTTTTTTGTGGCCCGCCAAGACAGTCAGAAAAATCCGCCTTGAACCGAGATTTCCTAAAATAAATGTGCTTGCAGCTATAGATGATATGAAATTAGCACAATAAATAAATTGAATAAAACTACCACTATTTTATTTAATTTATATTTATTGATTTTTATGATACAATTTATACCTTTTCTGAAATGCAAAATTAACTAATGAATGCAATCATTTTAAAAGGTGCGGCCCTCCGCTAACCTCCGCTCCCACAAAGTGGCCCCTGAGCCAAAACAATTGCCCACCCCTGGGATAGATTGTACCATGTCAGACTGCAAGTGGAAAACTAGCATAATAGGGCGTTTGATAAATCAGGATTTTTTCTTGCTTTACTAGGGTTTTGGTTTTTTTAAAAAAAATCATGTATATATGGGGGAACATTCAAACTCCCCCACCCGCATTCTGAAGTGGGTCGGCCCACTCCATCACTTCACAATTCTATTACTTCAGTCTGCTGAATAGGTACACTATGCCCCATGTTAAGCTGCAGTAGTGGACATTACCACTTCAGACTGCAATTGGGTGGTCTTGTTTTCAAATACTTCCCCATGTTAAAAAAAGCCTCCTTGTGTTTAAGAAATTAGGGTCTCATGTGCTAATTTACTACATGTAGGGAAGCTTTCGTCCTACCACCTTGTGTAAAACAGCTCTAAGTCCACGTGGTGGGCTTTGTAGCTAAACAGGATCCTGAACTCTTTCTCAAAGGCATTATACAACACCGACTCCTAACACTGGACCACTGAAATGACCAACACATTTATTTATTTATTTATTTATTTATTTATTTATTTATTTATTTAATGTTCTTTATGGTCTGCCTTTCTCACTGAGACTCAAGGCGGATTACACAGTGGGAGATTAGTACAGTCAATATCAAGAACATTTCCATAAACAATGCCATAGGGTAAACAGATACAAGTTCACAAAGACATAGCATTAACAGTGGTGAAGTCTATGGTTCCTAACTCATTAGCGGAGCATCTGCGATCCCCTCCTTACAATATAGCCCTCCTACCTGAGCAAAAAGGCCTTTTAGAACGATTGGGTTTTGCATTGTTTGTGGAAAGCCAGGGGCATGGGGCTCTCCTGACCTCCTCAGGCAGGCCGTTCCACAGGCTAGAGGCCACCACAGAGAAAGCCCATGTACAGCTTTCATTAAGGCCCATCAAGCAACCCACAGTGTAGAAGCACCACAGAGACAATATACAGCTTGCCCAGGCCTAGTGGCTGGCTCTGCTCAGTTTTCCATTTCACCTGCAAGTTTTTCATTCTTTGTATTGTCGAAGGCTTTCACGGCCGGAGAACGATGGTTGTTGTGGGTTTTCCGGGCTGTATTGCCGTGGTCTTGGCATTGTAGTTCCTGATGTTTCGCCAGCAGCTGTGGCTGGCATCTTCAGAGGTGTAGCACCAAAAGACAGAGATCTCTCAGTGTCACAGTGTGGAAAAATGACCTACATCTTTTCCACACTGTGACACTGAGAGATCTCTGTCTTTTGGTGCTACACCTCTGAAGATGCCAGCCACAGCTGCTGGCGAAACGTCAGGAACTACAATGCCAAGACCACGGCAATACAGCCCGGAAAACCCACAACAACCATTTTTCATTCTTTTCTCTCTAACAGCAGAACCGCATGGTCTCTCCTTCCTCCACGGTTGCTGGACTGAGACACGTTCACTGGATTTGCGCCCCCCGCCCCGTCCTTAGTCGCCCAGAAAAATCTGAGACTCTGTGTGATTAAGGAATGCAGCTCTAGACTGGGGACCATCTTCGGGAGCACAACCAGTACAGAGACATTTGCCTCCAACTCCACAGTTCAACTACAGGGAGCCAGGAGTCACAGCCACCCACTGTCTGTTGGATGACTTACACACAATGCGTTATCTTGCTCTTATGTCCCAGCCCCTCTTTTCTCATTTCCCATCACCCCACCCCCTCAAGCCACAGGACACAAACTACTGTATAAATCACAGCTGGCACTAATTGGCTCACTGCGCCAGCAGCCTCTGCCGAGAGGTCGCAGGCTAAACGGGGCTGCAGGAAGCTAAACTGCCCTCTTGTGCCCCCGCAGGGGGGTTCCTCCAGGTCAAAGATTAAACATACTGACTACAGAGAGAGCCAGCGTGCGTGGGAATAGCACGGAGTCCACTCTTTGTGGATAAACACACAGCCTGTGGGTTTTTTTCTGTTCGGATGTGCTAAAAAACCAACCCCTTCTCCCTCCCCACAGGATTTTATATCCACACTGCAGGCCAGCCAGCTCTTCCTTGTTCACGCCAACCCAACCTCCTTTTCAGACACTGCCAAACTCAAAATAGTCATGGGAGTTATGCTGAGAGCTAAATAAGGCCTGTGAGAAAAGAATATCACATTTAGACTTTGCCACTGTCAGCCTAGCCCACCTTCCCAGTTCAGATCTGCCCTCGCACTTTCTCCACCCTCAGACATCTGAGATCAGCCAACTCATACAACGCTGGCAATCTTGCCAGATTTACAAAACAATCCAGTGATTGGTCAACTGCAGCCCAAAACACTATCTTTCCTAGCAGTTCTCCTAATGGTAGTGCCTAAAATTAAAAACAGGTACAAAGCAAATGTGGATTTAGCCAACCAAGAAGATGCTGATGCTCCATTAGAGGAAGCCTTTCATATTGGGCATAGGCTGTAAATTATAACACAATCCTTGCCTACACTTAGCCAATCAAACATTTTTTTCATCTTGCAAATAAAGCCAAAATAATTATCCCTTCCCAAAAGCTTCCTCCCACCTCAGATAACAAATGCTGTTAAGATTAATGGATATTGGTGCAATAACCACAACTGAGGCCCCCATTTCCCATTCCTCCCTCTCTTTCTCCGCTTGCTACATTTTGCATCTGGCACAACCCTAGCTTCTTCTGACAATACAACATTTATCTCTGAATCCTCCAAGCTGATTCACCTTGTTGCATTTCCCTCATACAACGCCGCCTTCCTTCCGCTTCTGGTGGGATGGAATTGACAAATACGAGGGGGGGAATACATCAGGGTAGGCTTATCAGACACCCCCTCCCCCCACAACTCTTGTCAATTTCTAATCCATCTATCCATCTTTTTTCCTCCTACTTCTTCCACGCATTCCTCTCCCCCCTCTCCCCCCCTTCCCTAATCATAATATTGGCACACATGCGCAGAAGATTTTTATATTTGGCAAGCAATCAACTAGAATTTTCCACACACGTGACATTTCTACTCCCTACCTTGAAAATATATATTATATAAAGCTAACAAAGGATCTGGAGGGGGGGGGGGGGCGAGACTAGGGTAGGAATGTAGATGTGTAGCCATAACTACAAATTACTGAAGACCAAACCCTGCTTACAATTGCCATCTCTTTCATGACAAACGGCATTTGTGTATTTCAATTTAATATTAAAAAGGGACGGCCAATTTGGAAGGGGGGAGGGGAAGAACAGCGCCTTTTATCTGTCAGTTAATGGAGGAAAATAACTGCCATTTCCATTAGTGAGAAATCTTAATCACCAGAGTAAAAACAGGCATGCGGGGATGAGGGTGGTTGGGGGAGGGAGCGCAACGTATTCAGTGAAATAGGCAAGATTTATGAGATGCCTCAATGCTGTGATTTGTCCACTACAGTAGATTAATAGTGAAACAGGTTTTTTTTAAATGGCGGCCCCTCAAGAGTTGAGTATGATAGGAAAAAGACAAGAGCAAAGCCATAGGATGTTCAAAAATAACTTGACAACCTGCTGTCATCTCCAGCCAGCGGCTGAAAACAGGGCGCTTGTCTTCTAGCCAGTTACACTGCTACAAATCTGGACTAGAAGGGCACCAGCTGGCAAGGAACATTGTTGGCACACATGGCCAAGAGATCTGCGCTTGTACACAGCCGGGTGAAGTCAGAGCACTAGGGGTTTTCATCCCAGATCACTCAGACCTTCCTCTGTTGCGAGGGGGAAAGAAATTACCTTGCTGAAATGCAGGACAGGCTTGGAGAAGAGGATTGGCTGAACAAGGCTACCTTCAAGAACTATCAGAATGCAAGCGTTTGTGGGTCAAGCAAGTGATCCAAGTCATCTGCAACCAGAAGCCTATGAAAATCAGAGACAGAGCTGGTTTTCAAAACACTTCTTTAGCTTCTCTGGAATCTCTCCTTGCACTGGTGGGTTGCTTGCTGCTCCCCACCATTATCCTCTTGTGGTTACCCATCTTCTTCTCTGTTCAGAGCAAAGCCAGCCGTTGCCCTTGCTCTGTGCTTCCAGCTCACCCTGATCAAAGGTGCTGAGTGGTGGGCTGGCTTTCTTCCTTGTGAAGCACAGTCCTGAATACAGCCCAGCCTTCTCCATTGCCCCAACTCTGCCCCTGATCCTCCTTCTACCACCTCTGGGCAATGACCTGATTCTCCTTTCCTGCATGCCCCCCACCTGAGTTTCTTTCTCATGTAAAGCAATGCTCTATGGGCAGAATTCTGTTGTTGTGATTGTTCCTTTCCTTAATACACTTGCATTTGTGATGCATCAGAGCATGTTAAAGTATGATGTGTTGGCACTGATCTCTCTGTGATCCTGGTAACTGCTGTTAAAATCCCATGAACCACAAGTTCTTCTGTAGTGCATGCATAAGAAACACTGCTTAGGGGAGTAAGCTCCTTGTCCCTAACATCAGCTCCAGAAGCACTATGTAAAAGACAAAGCAGGGCTGAAAATATATACTGTTTGATGCAGTCACCACAGCATGAAAATGTCATTTCTTAGCTGACAATTTGCTGGCAAAAGTATGTGCCTTACTTTTTCAATCTGTGTGCTTTTCGTTTTTACAAGCTATGGGAGAAAAACTTGAAAACACCTGAGAGACCATCTTCTGATGTTTTGGGCAACTTCTACCAGCCAGGATGCTGAGATTACTGGAATTTAAGAGCTGGTTTCATTCATCACACAGAATATCCCAACTAGGAGTGAACATCAGCCAAAAGAACCTTGGTTATAAGGATGACGTATGTAAAAACTGTAAAGTATTTACTATGCTAAGAAGTATTCTATAGAGGAAAGTCTGGGTAGCATAGCAAAAGAAAATGGAACCCACCTCCACCCCACATTTGACTGCCATAGAAATCTTCACAGATTTTAGTGGGGAACTACGCACTGGCTGCTATCAAAAGTCCTACTTAAGTTCTATTCTCCCCTCTCAACAAAAAGTAAGAGAAAAGCCATCCTTTGTACCCACAGTAGGGCTGAGCCTGAAGAGCCAGGTCAGCTAATTTCTCTTATTTGTATCAGTTCCCCACATTTTCAGTACTGTCAACCTTATAACCTGCCCCAGAGAACATGGAAGCCAAAGGAGCAAATTTCTCCCTTCAACAGACTGAAAGCCAAGATGTCATGACACAGCATGGCCAAAGGGCCAACTTATATTTATGTTAATCATATAAATAAAAGCAGACAGTTAGTGTGATGTGATGGTTAGATTGTTAAATTTGGTCTAGAGAGTGCTGAGTTCGAATCCACACTCTGCCATAAAGCTCACTGGGTCCTTGGGTCAATCAGTCTCTCACCTACCTCACAGGATGGTTATAAAGATGAATAGAGGAACCATGCATAGCACCCTGAACTCCTGGGAAGAAGGGTGGGATAAATATATCATATAATTACAGTTTATATTTTCTGAGTTATTGACCATTGTAGAGAGCACCAAGATTTGTTTATTATCCATCTATACATTCTGCTAGTTTTAAATTCTTACAAATTTGCATTTATAAACCCTATTACATTGTTTATTTAAAAGTCCTTGAAGTCTCAGTGAGAAAAGCAGACTAAAAAGAATGTAAATAAGTAAATAAATAGCCTGTCCATCAGAGCCCAAGACACTGTACATGATCCTCACCTCACCGTTTTTTTCCCTCAAGAATAATCATGTGACCTCAAATAGGCTGAGAAGCGACTGCTTGAAAGTCAACCAATGAGTGAGGACCTGAACGCAGGTCCTAGTCCAACACTCCAACTGCTACACCACACTTGCTGTCACAACTTTGGGTTGTGCAAAGCATAAACACACACTGTACTTCACCTAACATGTGGTGGCAGAAAGTGCCCTCAAGTCATAGCTGACTTATGGCAACCCCTGCTGGGGTTTTCATGGCACGAGACTAACAGAGAGGCAGTTTGCCATTGCCAGTTTGCCTGGTCTTTGTTGGAAGTTTCCCATCGAATTGCTAACCAAGGCCGACCCTGCTTAGCTTCTGAGATCTGACGAGGCTCAACTGGACTATCCAGGGCAGGGCTCACCTAACATAGGACCAACAAATTCCTCTTAACACGCAATGGGTAGGTCACATTTGCCTCAAGCAGGACAGTCCCATAGCAAAAAAAAATCTATCGCCACAAAATAAGAGACCTGAGATTCTTTTTAAACTTCTGAAGGCCTCCAGCTTTAATACAGATCCCTATGAACAAAAATTTCTTCCACAGCCAGAAAAGGTATACATTATCCATTGGCTACAAACATGGCCTCCCTAATAAATTCTCAGAATTACAGTTTATTTAAATATGTGTGTCTGTATAAACATGCACATCCCTTCTTGGAAAGACTTGGGACAAATAACAGGAACTGACCAAGTTTATTAACATATTTATTTCATTTATCCAGAGGAGTTAGCCGTGTTAGTCTGTACTAGCAAAATCAAAAAGAGTCCAGTAGCACCTTTAAGACTAACCAATTTTATTGTAGCATGAGCTTTCGAGAATCACTTTCTCTTCTGCCCTCCATGCATCTGACGAAGAGAACATGATTCTCGAAAGCTTATGCTACAATAAAATTGGTTAGTCTTAAAGGTGCTACTGGACTCTTTTTGATTTTATTTCATTTATATCCTACTTTTCTCCCCAGTGGGGACCTAAAGTGGTTTACATCATTTTCCATTTTATCCTCACAACAACCCTGTGAGGTACATTAGGCTGTGTGTGTGGCTGACACAAGTTCACCCAACAAACTTCCATGGCAGAGCAGGGATTTGAACCTGACCAGCCACACTTTTTCCACAATGATCACATTACCCAGTTTACTAGTGCTTTTGAGGAGCTACGGTAGACAACCAACACACCTTAGGTACAGCAAAACAGTACATTCTTTCAGGACCATTCTCATATTGCTCTCATGGCCGTTTCCAAAACTCAAGGAAAAGTTTCATCAAATTGTAAAACAGTCACAGTCCCATCAACTGGGCATGGAGCAAGGGTCACTGGGCGTGTGGAGCGGGGAAGTAGTTGTGAATTTCCTGCACTGTGCAGGGGGTTGGATGAGATAAACCTAGAGGTCCCTTCCAACCCTATAGTTCTAGGATTCTGTTTAGGAACTGCTTGTCACCTCCGCGTTGTCTTCAATAGACTGGTGCACATATCCACACATCACAACTCATCTACTGAAGTGATCGAAATACAACTCTAACTAAAGCTCCCCAGAGGACCTTAAGCACAGATTGGACTTTCAAGAAAGCCACATAAAACATGGGACTGGCCCATCCAGCTGTTTATTGACGCCATTCATAGTCCGCCTTTCTCACCAAGACTCAAGAGTCAGTGTCAGCAGAATTACCAATGCAGATATGTGAACCTCACAATCAAAGAAACACTTCCTGTGGTAATCAGCACATACAACCCAATCCATTGACAAACCCTGCATGACAGAAAGCCGTTTTGCTTCTCACTTTGTTTTCATCCTGTTTTCAATAGTACTTAAATCAAAAGCAAACAAACAAGTCTTCTCTTTACATCTACCAATAATTTATTATTTGATATTTTTAGTGCTATGTGATGCTGAAATACAGGTCAAGGAAGACACTGATGGGGGAGGGTGGCATTTATCAGTTTAGAGCTGAATTTTTTTTAAATGCATTAGGTCTTCCCTGCCAATTATCTGAACATCATTTTGCAGGACAGTGGCCATCTAAAGTGCCAAAGGAATTTTCCCCTCATCTGTTCTCTGATTTTTGGTTGGCAATGGGTTCCTGTAAACAAGCTAGGCTCGCAACATCACCTGGTTAGCCGTGAACCTATCCAATTCACATCATACCACCATCCAAGAGCTTCTTTCCTGCCAGGTTCCAAATCTCTTCATGTTGAGTCCAACTCTTGTCTTTTCAAAACTAAGTATGTGGGCAAGGTCTGTTTTTATTTACTGCTGTATAGCACTTCAATGTAGGCCATGTACAAATACTAATATTACTACTGACTGAAAGCTCCAGAGGCACAGATCCCTCCTCGCCCGGTGTCTCCCCACCAATTTCCATCAATGGCCTAAACACCAATTACAGGCCACACACGACACCCAGCCAACCCCGTTCCAAAAGCAGTGCCGATGGATCAGATATTCCAGGAGACTGCTGAACCTCATCATCTGCAGTCCTTCTTCCCCAGTATCGCCAGAGGACTTCTGTTCCCACTGCTGTCCTGTCACCACATGCCAAACACTCCTGCCAGTCTCTATCATTTCCCATCCATCCCCTTGTCCTGCTGCCAGGAAGTCCTCTGCTCCTGTCAATAATGACACACTAACCACCATGGCCATGACTTTTCGGGCACACTTTTCAGCGTCCCTCTGTGAATCACAGGACTTATTCCAATCCCAGTGCCAAACCACCAGCAGCCCCAGTTCCCCCCAACCCTATTGATCTCAGTTTCCCCACCTGCATCACGCTGCCACCCCAAGGCAATCCCTTCCCACCCACAGTGTGTCCTCTGCGCAGGCTGAAGGACTTCATACCGGGGGGGGGGGGGCGGCGGTGATTTGGAGACTATTCCCCCCCCCCGCCCCATAAATATGACTTTCATTTTCTACTGAGGGTACTCAGTATATACAGGATGAAGCCCAAACGGGGCGAAGGGAGGAAAACGCTTTTGAGAAGACAAGTCTTTATGGACCTCACTATTTATCTGGGACAGTGGGAAAGTCGGGAGGGCACGAGGGACCTTTTTATAAACCCCCTCCCCACTAGCACGTGTGGGGACAAAAAAGCACCAAAGGTGGGAGTGGGGAACGAAGCCCCCCTCCTCCGGGCGGGCAAGAAGGGAGTCGCAAGAGGCGGCTGGGAACTCCCGGGCAGCCCATAGCCGCTGGCCGGCGAGGCGAAAGCGGGGGGGGGGGGGGAAGTGGCCTGCGCGCGGACTGACAGCGCCCCCCCCCCCAGTTCCGAAGCCGCCGCCGCCGCCGGGCAGTGGGCAGCCGGCGCCGGGTGAGGAGGCGCCGGAGCGCGGGCCGCGGCCGGGGGAGAGGCCAGCGCGGGGGGTGGAACTGCTGGCCCCTCAGCGCTCCGGAAAGAGCCGTTGGGCAGCGCGCGCGCGGATCGGGGGGGGGGGCAGGGCGGCGGCGGCGGCTTGGAGCTCGCGGCCCCTCAACGTTCCAGAGCCGTTGCTTGTTTACAAACAGCCCCCTCTTTCCTCCCACCCCCCCCCCCGCCGCGTTCTGATTTTGGCGCCAAAGCTCCGAGGGAGAAATTACAGGGGGGAGGGGGCGGAGGGGGGGTGTTGTTTACCTGGCGGCGCTTCAGTCCCCTCAGCTGCTGCTGGAGTTGATGCTGTTGGTGTCAGCGGAGCAGCCTCAGCCTGAGCAGCGGGCGGGAATATGTCGCCTGGGCTGTTGTCCCCTGCTCCTTCCTCCTCCTCTTCCTCCTCTTCGTCTTCATCCCCCTCCACCTCAGACACCACCATCTCCTCCTCCTCTTCCTCGTCCTCCCTCAGAGGGGAAGCCATGGTGGTGCTGGAGGAGGGGGGTGGGGGAAACACAGAGAAAAGCAGAAGGGGGGGTCGGCCCCCCTTCCCTCACACACACAAAAGCTCTTCCACCCCCCCTTCAAATCACCTCAGTCCAAAAAAATAAAAAATGAAAAGTCCCATGGATTAAAGAACTCTCCCTTCTGTACAACTTTGTCTTTCCTTAAAATGTTTCCTCGCCCCCCCCCTTAAAAATTAGAAGGGGGGAGTAAAGATATATTTAAATTCTGAGGGGGGAGTTCAGGATAATATTTTCCACAAGAGCAAGAAACAAAAATGGCCGCCCTTAAATTATTTTTAAAACAGACCCCCCCAGGAGGTAAAAAATATATATGTGCCCCCCCTATATTAAAAAAAAAAAACCAAAATGGCTGGTTTAATTTAACCCCCTCTTCCTTAGGGTTAAAAAAAAAATCTGTCCCCTTCTCAAAAATCAGCTCCAAATTAAAAAAAAAATCTCATGCAAGAAAAGAAATTGATAATAAAGATAAAGGCCTTTTCTTCTTGCTGTTATATTTTCTTTTCAATCTCCAAGATCTGTGATCATGAACAATATTTAGACATTCCTGGCACTGGGGGGAAACTGACAAGATTTCTGCATAAAACAAAGATGGCTGCTCTAAATTATTTCTTTTTTTCTTATGCTCTTTCCCCCCCACCCCCACCTCCCTCAATAAAAATATTTTTTACAGGGAGGGGGAGAGAGAGAGAGAAAAGGTTGGATTAATCAGTACTCATGCTCAGTTATGACATCAGCATAAAATTGTTAAAGGTTAACTAGTTCCATACTAGTCAGACCATGACTTTTGTGTGTGCTTGTGGCTGCTTTACTAGCACCAGAAGAAAGAATAGGGGTGGGTTTTTTCCTCTCCCCCCCCCTTTATTTTTTCTAACTTTAAATACTTCAGAAGGGAGTGGTTTATTTCACTCCTTTTCCTCTAGGGCAAGAAAGGAAGAAGAAGAGAAGGGGGGAGGGGAAAAACTGATTACTGCAGTTCATTAAAAGATTGTATCCAAATTCACGTAAACAGACTGCTGTTTTTCTAGTTTTTTAAAAAATGTTTTAAAAAAGCCTTTTCTTTTAAAAGAATATTCTGTAATTTTTTTCTGCAACCACAAATTTTTAAAAGACCAACATGTCCTTTTAAAAACACACAGGGAGATTCTATCTACCCCATAGCAATATTTTTACCCCACAGGAACAAATTGATGTAAAATGAAAGTGCAGGGCTTCCAAGAGGAAAATATCTTATTAGTTATTTCTGCCTTTCTTAAAAACTGTTTTCTCTTGCCAAACTGTTAGGGACCATTTTTAAAGACTATTTTGAGCATATGTATGGGCCACAATCCAGCACACTGTTACACAAACTTTAAAAGTCCCTCTGAATAACCCTTTGCCAGATCATGGCCTATAATTCCACCTTTCATTTTATAAATGAAAAAGGCAATGTAAATGAGGAAGCATTTTATAAAGAATATAGACAAACTTCATGGGTTAAACATTTGTTTAAGCTTAAAATTTAAGACTTTCAATAATATGTAGAAAAGGTTAGCTTTTTTAAAAAAAATGTGGTTGCAGATAAAATTTTTTAATAATATTATAACAATGGGCTCCAAAACCAAAAGTAAGTTCTGAACAATACAAGTTTTTGAAAGCCTCAAGATAATCTCTCAGTTCAGTGTCTCATTGCTATTTTTGAGTAAATTGAAAAAGCATACCTGTGCAAATATAAGCATGGTGCTTTGCTTATAACAAGAAAGAACGATGAAGGTAAGACTTCATTTAAGGTTGGAAAGGGCCTACGGTTTCTGCTATCAAAGCATGCAGACATCCAAAGTGGATTGTTTGTCTGAACCTAGTAAAGATCCAGTGTAGACTAAGGCTCATTTACTACTAAGTTGATATCTATGAAAGGAAGTTACACTGATCCTTATCCTGTGAGTATATAAACGTTGTCCCGTATACAAGAACCTAATTTGGCAAAATGCAGTATTTTACTAATGTATTTCCACTGGCAGCAAAGAAACTGTTTAAACAAATAAATATTACCTATAGCTAATTGGAACAATAGAATAACAATTTTATTCCACATGATCTGACCAGATTTTTTTTTTAACTTCTCTGTTCTTTCGCTCAGAATTTTGGTTGATCTGGTGTTATGCTGTGGTTTAAAAACTATTCCTACAAAGGATAGGAACATTACAGGAATGTAATTCACATACTTTTTAATACCCTATTGCCACAGTTGATTCTCCACCATCCATATTAGTTAGACAAATTTATGCTAATTTTTTAATTTCTCTTTTATTTCTTAACCATGCTTTTCAAACAGTGTCAGGGATCTACCCTCCTCCTTAACAGATTATTTTAAATTATATATATTTCTGATATTTGTTGTAAGATAAAGGTCTTACCAAAAGACTGTCTTCAAATGCAAGGCCTACAGACCAGAGTAGTCCCACTTAAAATAACAGACTTGTTATGGAATAATATTTTTCATACAATACATAAATGCAGAAGATGTAAAGTCCTTGCCCATGTTGTCCCACTCACTTAAAAAATCCTATTATAGTGTATTCCTAATTCTTGTACCAGAATATTAAAAAATAGATCCAGAGGAGTTAGCTGTGTTAGTTTGTAGTTGCAAAATAGTAAAAAGTCCAGGAGCACCTTTAAGACTAACCAACTTTATTGTATCACAAGCTTTCAAGAACCGTAGCTCATCTGACAAAGAGAACTGTGGTTCTCAAAAAATAAGAGTAATGTTAAACAAAAGTAGGTTCACCTTGAAATCTGAGATGAAGCTGATAACAAAAGGTATTGTCACAGATATTGAATCACAGGTGCAATTCTAACCCTAACCCTTTTGTAACACTGTGGTATGCAGAGCAGCAAATTTGACCCACTGCCTAATAATCTTCAGGAATACCAGTATGCAGATTTCCTTCCATCTGTCACTTTGTTGGAAGTAAAAATAGCATGAAATAAGAATACCACTAGGTACAAAGGTCCCAGGTGCTAAATCCACCTGCATACCAGTACTGCATTCCTAAATTTCATTTGGAAGATGTTATTTTGGTAGAACATCTTTCTGTGCAAGCCCACTTAAAACCATGTCATATCCAGGCTGAAAATAGTGGTACTGTAATCAGTGGTCGCCTTACCCTTCTTAAATGATTGTGGATGGGAGCTTCCCTTTTGAAGAAAGAAATGGAACACAATCCAGCTATTAAAAAAGTAATTCCTGAATGAAAGTGCTCTGCCCTTGCGAGGGAGCGTTTTCCCCACTTCACCCAGACTACTTATAAGTGTCCACTGAGGAGTAACTGTGCCTGGAGGACACACAGTTTGCCAAATGAATGTTATCCCCCACCTGGCTCTTATATTTAACGCAACACCCTCTGAAGCCCTCCAGGATCTTGGGCGCCAATCCCGTCCACTCATGTCATTTCCTTGGCAATGCTAAAAGCCAATGCTTCAGGAAGAACCTTGGAGGTTTCATGCTGACAAAATCCTTTGCTCTAAAATGCTGTTTCCAGTTCATGTATAGAGCATTTCTCTTCCTGACGTAAAGGGAGAATATTCAAGGGGTAAAGCAAAATCTGGATGTAAGCCCCACAACTGGCTCGAGCACAATGAGACTGGTTTGTTAAAAATAACAGCAATGAGAACAAAACAGAACACTCCAAATAAGGGAAACTCCTCCGAATCTCAACCCTAGTTGTTTGTGGCTTCATCCTCCTTGCTCTTCATCCAAGCCTGGGAAGAGTAAAACATCCCTTTTCTTCTGTCTCTTACCTGCCTTTGATGTTTCTCCACAATGCAGCAACCATCAGGAATCCCATCAAGAAACCTACAGCATAATACTAATGGGGGGGGGGAGAAAGTGTAGTGTTTATCTCAATAGTTCACCCCCAACTGCATCTTGTCTTTCAAGAGGGTCAAAGACGTGTTGCTCATTACACCATAAGCCCGTTTTTTCTCTCAAGGGAACTGCTTCTGTTTGGCTTGAGGGAGAATCATTCAAGGCCTTTTCCCTGCTGATTATAGTATGGCTGAAATACACACACACACACACTTTGTGTGAGAGCGTGTGGAGATATGGGAATACTAAACTTTGATTCAGAAAACTCAGAGTGCCATTGGCACCTGTTGAAGATTCTTCCTATAACCTCAGGCAATTAATTGATACCCTTGCCTACTTTAAGCATACAAGGGCGAGGGGGGGGGAATTAACAAGCCCTCCCACTCCTTGGCATTCCATCAAGAGTCTTAAGAGTCACAACAACATTATAATTGGCTGGGGGAACTCTCATCTCCCCACAAGTGGTTCTTCTCATTTCAGCTCTCTAGCAAACAAGAAACATTGGAGAATGTTCTGGTTAGAGACAGTCACCTGTCCAGGCTCTGCAAAAACCACCGCTGGCTGGACTGGAGTTCCATCATCTACTGCAAAGTGGAGGATCTTAACCAAGTTTAATTCCACATTACACCAGGTGAAAGAATAGCCAATTTGGAATATGTGATAAGGCGGAGAAGTATTCGGTTTCTTTTAAAATGTGTTTGAGAGAAGGTTCAGACTGGCCTGGGGAAACAGCTACAGCACATACGAAAGAGGAGACAACAGTTGCAGACCAACAGCCTCCATGTTTTCTTGGGTCGGCGTATTTTTCTAGGTGGAGACTGGAGGATGGATGGTAGCAATCCATTCGCAGGTGGAAGTCTCCCTGAGATCATGGGACCAGCTAGTTCCATGACACAAGGCAATGTTCACCTTCAAGTTCCGTTTCGTAAAGCCATGCTTACAGAAGGCCTTTTCCTTTTCCTACAGCAGCTTTCAGGGATAAGACAGTGGGCCTAGTGTCATGAGAGCCAGGAGCCTCGTTGGCATTACATGGAGGTAGACAGATGCCCATTATCTCTTCCACAGCTGAGAAGAGATTCTGAACCCCCAGAAGGAGGAAGATATACCCATTGAGGACTCTCCAAATGGTGGGGACTGAGACAGGTATCGTAATACAAAGATAGACATTCATTCCAGGAGTAACTGAGGTCCAAATCACCAGGAAGGATTCTCTGAGGTACTTTAACCACAGTCCTACCAAAGTCATGCTCTGTCACACCAAGAACTGAGCTCCCCCAATGTTCATCTGAAGAAATGAGCTGTGGTTCATGAAAGCTCATACCCTACCACGAATTTTGTTAGTCTTACAGGTGCTACTGGACTCTTGCTCTTTTCTACTCCCAGTGTTCTGGTAATGCGTCCTGGAGATATTGGTTCCTTTCCACCCATCCCGCCCAACCCTGTGGTTTGCAAGCCCACCAGAGCCATTCCCTCAACCACATTACTATGTCATACCACTCAGCTATTTCACAGAAAGTCCCATGAGTGGTGGATCAGAAAGAAAAGGGAAGGGTGCAGAACAGGATCAGGAGATCTGTAGGTAGGACTAACAAAAGGGCAGAAAGAAACCACCGCAACTGGGAAGAGACGGAAATAGCAAGCCACCTCTTTCTCCACCTGACTTGGTCCCATAAGGGAACTCCGATATAGGAACTCCCTCTTCATATCGAGACGTATGCTGGTAGGTCTTCAGACTCACTATAGGCCCAGGCCAGCAATCAGGACTTCCGCTGTAGTGGGCTCACTTCCTGAGTGCCCTTGGACTTCCTGCTGTACCTCTGAGGGGCAGTTAGGGATGTAGTCACCTTCCCTCTGAACCGCAACTGCACAAGTACAGCCAACCTCCACCTTCCTGGTATGTTTCTGGGTTGTGCCATTTGATTCAACTGTTGCCAGTGGCCACCTCAGAACCATCACACCTCTGTGCATCTTTTTTTGCTGTTTCCGAACATTGCCCAGGGTTCCCAAAAGCCGTTTGTACCAACCGGGTGGGGTGGAGGGGAGCAGCGCTTAGGAGAGGCAGGTGCGAGATGATGGTTCAGCCTGGGCGGAAGTGTGCAAGTCTGCCTATGGAGAGACAGGGCCTGGTTCGAAGGCCAGCCCCGTGCAGCCAGTGGTGCCTGCCTTTCCTGTCCTTGCGAGGACCTCCGCTCAGCCTGAACTACCTGACAGCCTCCACCTCGGCCTCTCTTGCAGTTTCAACAGAGCCTGAGCACCCTAAGCAGCTTAGAGCCGAAACAGACGAGACGAGTTCCCTCAATTCAACCCTCAATTCATCCTAAGAACATTTTCCAGAGAGTAAGACCCATTGAGTAGACTTCGTGGGGAATACACTGAAAATTGACACATTCCACACTTGAAGGGTTTTTTTTAAAAAATGTTCTTTTTAATTATCTTACAGAGTTAGAGTCATAAGTGACACACAAAAAGTACCTGTGCTGCTTCATACTCAGTGTTCTTTCTTAAAGTAAACGGAACACTTTATACATTTATTTATTTAAAATATTTATGTGCCCACCTTTCTCCTGAACAACTCAGGACCCAAAGTGTATAACATCATTCTAAAATACAATAGGTGTATACAAACAGAGA
This sequence comes from Eublepharis macularius, assembly GCF_028583425.1. Taxonomy (NCBI): domain Eukaryota; kingdom Metazoa; phylum Chordata; class Lepidosauria; order Squamata; family Eublepharidae; genus Eublepharis; species Eublepharis macularius. The sequence goes on from NC_072801.1 coordinate 78,432,864, forward strand.
TAAAAATATACATATTAAAACAATAAGCATAAAATATATTCCAAAAAAACACTTTATGCCCAGCTAACAAGCTATTTACCCTCTTTGCCCAGACACAGGTTACTTTAAAAAGTCTCTGGAATAATTCTCTTTTCAGCCTAACCAGAGATCCAGAAGGACAGAAGCCCTCAAACTTCTTCCAAGAGGCATTTTCACAAGTATGGAGCAACTACCAAAAAAGCCTGGGTCCTTAAAGAAAGCACCTTAATCAAAGACTTTCTGAAAATAGACCTTGCTAGAAACAATGGAGCTGCCATATGGGAATGTGCAGGCACCCTTTTCCAGGCAGGCCATAAAGAGCTTTAAGGATAAGCGCCCACACCCTGAATGGGATCTGAAAAGGAATAGGCAGCCAGTAATGGGACTTGGGAATACAGGTGATCTGGTCCTACTGGCTAGCACCTGATAACAAATTTGACCATCTCAAGTTTGCAGATAGTATTCAAGGGCAGTCCCGTGTAGCACACATACAGTACTCTAGCCTCGAGGTTACAGAAGCATGGACCAACATGGCCAGCTCGGGAGTCTGCAAACAGGGATCCAGCTTCATAACTAAATGAAGCTTGGGAAAAAAACATTTTTCACTCTCATGGACAACTGCTTCTCCAAGTTTCTCGGTGCTGTTTCCCTTAGGTTTTGGGGAAGGGAAGGACATTACAAGGCAAGACTTCTTGGTTTCTCACGCTCCAAATAAACTGCCACAAGCCAACTTGTGAAAGAAATGGGAAAACACAGCAACACCAGCAGGAAAGGAGAAATGACACTGGGGTTCAGAGTAATCCATAAACAGAGTCCAGTAGCACTTGTTCATTTCATAGTTTTGCACATCTTGGTGTGGCAACAAGGAGATGACTTTTGAGAAAGACATTGCTGGAACTGAAACAGTCCTTGGAAAGCTAAGTAGCCCAATCTTAAACATACTGTATTGAAGACAGTGGCATGGCCAGCCACAGGGCTTACTGCCATATTATGTGTTTAGGGCTGTGGAAGATGTGCGTATCTATTTGGATCAAAAGGTACTTTAAACTATTCTGCTCCAATATGCACAATGGAAGAAAACATTCTTTCTTGCATTCCTGTCGTGTGTACGGGCATGCACACAAGCCATATAAATTTAGGAATTGGCTATGTCCCTTTGATCCCCAAAGACTCCTCCTAACTGGGGCCTGCAGTACTAGTTTAGACATAACACTCCCAAGCATTTAGGATGGAAGTGGATGCTGCCTTTGAAAGTTAACAGGCTGTTTTTGCTCAGCCTCCCCTGAGATCTGTCACATTCTCTTCTTCTAAAGAAAGATTTCCTCCTTCTTCTCAAAGGACGTCACTTTGCCTACAGACAAGGGTCAGCAGGCAGGGAGCCCAGCTGCTTCTCGCTAAGAGAGAAACACCCCCTAAGCAATTACTGCTCAAGTGAGCTCGCTAGAGGGGCTATACCTCTCCGCGGGATTCCGTTCCCATGGGCTGAGTTTGACTCAGCTTTTCTCCTGCACGGGTATCCCCCCAGCAGGATACACAGATGTTCCTGTACCATATTCCAGGCCTAGAGTTGTCTATCTCTTGTTTCTCTGTATGTGTTCCAGCTAGATTTCAAACATTAACTAACAGTGAAATCCTAAGCAGAGTTTCCCCAACCTAAGCCCATTGATTTCAATCGGCTTAGACTGGAGTAACTCTGCTTAGGATTTCACTGAAAGTATTAGTTTTTACACACACAGGCGTGTTCTCAGTAGCTGCTGCCAAAGAACTTCAGGGGTCTGACAAAGTATGGTCTAGAAGTGACCAAAGGCTAACGGAACAAACTTGGGGTGCTCCCGGATGAGCAGAGAACAGCGCCTTTTAAATAGTTAAATCCTTTTTGGAAATATTGTCAGACACTTTGAAATTCTGAGGACAGAGCCTTTTGAAAATCAGAATGCATGCAGTAACTACATGCCTAGTTTAGGTTAATTTATACAGTATCCCACAGGGTAGATCTTGACTCAGCCCCTGCCAGGAGAGATTTCAGCACATTTTACTTGCCCCTCCTCCTGAGAAGAAACGTTTCAGGGAACCAGGTGAGTTCCTCTCCATTTCAAATGGCCAGCATCTTGCCCAGAAGCTAAGAAATGGAGGGTCACAAACAGCTGTTCTGAAAGGGCTGGAAACAGGTGCCGGAGACACCCAGATTGATCATTCTGGGTGGCTTCAACATCCGTGCTGAATGCTCCACATCAGGGCCGACCTAGGGTTTCAATGCTTCCTTGGCAGCCCTCGGCCACTCTCATACTGACAAAAAAGGCCACATCTTGGACTTAATCCTTTGCTCTGAGCCTTTGAGGGAAGGTCTTCTTTCCGGATTGGAGAGTTGGCCAGAACCATGGGCTGACCATTATCTGGTGAAGTCAAGGGTGAATATGGCCCTGAAGACCCACCCACAAAGGCTTATGGATCCTTTGGATTCCCAAACGCTCTGTTTTAGCATTCCAAGCACAGACTCTGTTAAGGCTGAGGTGGAAGCGTGGAACCTGAAGCTCCTTGAAGCTATTGGCAAGATGGCTCCTCGCTGACCTCTCCCACCCTTGCAGCGAAAGCCAGGCCTGTGGTTCACCACAGAACTGGGTGATCTAAAGGCTGGAAGGCATCTAGAAATACACGGGCAGAAAACTTGTGCTGAATCCGATAGAGCATGCTACAGAGCCCACTGGAAGATTTATGAAGCCGCAGTGACAGCAGCAAAGGACTTACTTTTCTGCATCAGCTGTTTCACATCCATCCCAACTGTTTAAGGTATCTCGACAGCTCTTGACTCCTCAATCTGACCTTCACTGGCTCAAGAACAGGCAATTAGCTGTGGCACTTTTGCAAAGTTTTCTGCTGATAAAATAGCTCGAATTCGCTCAGATCCGGATGCCAGCTGTAATATAGGCGAGGCGGATGTAATGCTTAACACGTTGTATTTTGACCCAGTTATAGTGATGGATATTGCCAGAATAGTGTGAAGGCCACTACTTACTTGTACACTGGAACCTTGCCCATCCTGGCCGCTAAAATCTGGTAAAGGAACCCTCAATTTCTATCATAAATCGGTCACTAACTCAAGGCACTTTCCCTCAGCTTCTCAAAGAGGCAGTCGTTCTCCCGCTACTGAAAAAACATCCTTAGACAAAAATGATGCAGCTGATGATCCCCTCAGCCTCTAATCTGCCTTTTCTGGACAAAGGGGTCGAGAGAGCAGTAGCCGACCAATGCCAGGCCTCCTTAGACAACTCCCTATGCTCTGGACCTTTTTTGGTCTCATTTTAGGCCAGGCCATGGGATGGAGATGGCTCTGGTAGTTCCAGTTGATGATTTCAACCTGAATGTAGACGAAGCCCACGCTTCACTGTTGCGCCTCCTAGATCTATCCGCAGCCTTCAATACAGTAGACCATGTTATCCTGTTGTGGTGTTTGGAGGCAGAAGAATGTGCCTTGGACTGGATTAAATCATTCCTCATGGAATGGACTCAAAAGGGTTGCTACTGGAGACCAGCTACCTTCAGTCTGAGAATTACCTTACAGGGTTCCACAAGGTGCAATCTTATCCCCCATGTTATTCATCCTCTATGTTAAGCCTTTAGGAGAAGTAATTTGTAGCTAAGAAATTGGATGCCATGAATATGCATCCAGTTGTATCTCGCTATCCAAATGCCCTGGTGATGCATTAGAGGTACCGAGTCGCACCTTGACAACTGTTGTAAAACAGCTGAAAGCAAACAAATTGAAACTGAACCCAGACAAAACAGAAATGGTGCTGGTTTGAAGAGCGGCGCTCTTGAAGGACATTGTACGTCTGACCTTGGGTGGGATTCAGTTGACCCTGGCAGACTCAGTTAAGAGCCTAGGCTTATACTGGATCCAGGACTGCTGCTAGAGAAGCAAGTAAACTCAGCTGCAAAGATGATCTTCTCCCGACTCAGAATACCCTCTACTCAAAGTCAGCTCAGAGACTCCAGCTGGTGCAGGACACAGCAGCTTGTTTACTTTCAGGAGGTAGATGGAGCACGCATAGCACTCCCATTCTGCAGTCACGCCATTGGCTACCCATCAGTTACTGGGCTCGGTTCAAGGTCATGACTATCACATTCAAAGCCTTTCATGACCTTGGCCCCTCTTATATCTATGCAACCGCCTCTCTCCTTCTGTTCCAGTTCTGAACTGAGCTTTCTGCAGATACCACCCTGCAGTTGGGCAAAATCAATTGCTGCCCTTGTACACTTTTCCTGCAGTAGCCCCCATTTTATGGAATGGTCTGCGTCTGTCTGAGGAGATCAGGAAAGCTCCCCCCCTCCTTGCTTTCCACTAGGTATGCAAAACTGAAGTATTCAGGAGGGTCTTCTGCTTTGATTATCGGGGTTTCTTATAAACAGGGGTCATTTCGTAGAAAAAAAGCTGGAGGAACTCATTAGCATAACTTATTAGCATCACTCATTAGCATATACCACGCCCCTTGACATCACCAGAAGTGTGTCATTAGCATAACTGGTTTGCATATGCCACACCCCCTGCCATCACCTAGCCTGGCTTTTTTGGACCCAATCCTGACCATCCAGGGCTGAAATTGGGCCCAAAATGGCAAAAAGGAGCTGAAAATGGCTGAAAAGAGGCCCAAAATGGCCAGGATCAGGCGGCTGCTGAGTGGGAGAGTGATCCACCACCTGTCAGAGGCCCGATCCGGGCCGTTTCGGCCCCAATCCAGGCAGAAACGGGCCCAAAATGGCCTAGAGTCAGGTGGGCAGAGCCACCTGACATGTGACCTCTTTGGGGAACTGCCGGAACTGCGCTCCTGTGCGTTCCCCCTCAAAATGAGCCCTGCTTATAATTAGCTCAAAGAAATACTTTAGTAAGGGACAGGGACTATAGACAATGACATCGCTAAAGATGACGTTAATTTTTGCTTCAGAAAAGTTTTGTATCTCTATTTGGGCTTTATGCTCGTTTTCAGAATTTCTGCTACCATACCCTATTGTACCTGACTGAATATCCTAACTGTTGATCATACTGTATTTGGCTAGCTGTTCGTTATATTGCATTCACTTGCACTGTGTAATCTGCCTTGAGTCTGAGGGAGAAAGGCAGACTAGAAATAAAAAAAAAAAATACAGTACTTGCAAAGACCTGGCGGAGAGAATCCGAACACAGAACTGTATGGTGTGGGGCCAGAGGACAATGTTCAGAATCCTGGGTGAGGAGAAAGCTACCAGGTCCCCTATCCCAATGCATGCACATTATATGTTAAAAGAAAACTGGACGGGGGGGCAGACTTTTCCATTAACAGCACCAAAACATATGGAGTTATCTTCTCTGCAACTTTGTTTTGTATCTGTATGTCAAAGCAGATTTTGAATATTGATTCTGAGCCCCTCCCAAATGTTAAAACCAAATATGACATAGACATCAAAATAATAATGCTCTGACTCCAAAATATGCTTTAGGATTGGGGAAGGGGCGATTTTTTTTAAACTGATCCAGCACTCTGAGATCAGCACTAGTCAACAGTTTCCCTTACATGTAATAAAAGGTAATGAACTGTCTAAGTTTTGTTTGTAACATTTTTATTCCACAGAGGCTGGCATGCATTCCTCCCCCCGCCCCCAATTTTATTTTCACAGCAACCCTGGGAGGTAGGTTCCACTGAGAGTGACCAACCAACTGACCACTATGAGATCCCCAAGCGCTTCATGGCTTGAGCCTGGCGCTCTCACATCTCGGAACAACACGGTATCCACTACACCAGTCATTCTCAACCTTTGGTATATTACATCCCACCCACCACTCTTATCAAAGGACTGGAGTTCCACCATGACTGAAACATTTCTCTGCACCCCACTGGTTTTCACTGTGTTGCCAGCTGAAAGTGCAATGAGATGTCATGGTGGGAGAACCCTGATCAGACCCTGACGCCCTTTTTTTAAAGTCATGGAAGTAGAATAAGGTGTGATTCAGTTAAGGAGCTAGGGCATGGGGACTTTAACCCTTCCCCCCATCATTTTTCTTATTTAGCAACTTACACACACAAGCCCTCTGAACTGCTGCTTGCCCAGTGGAGGAAAACACAGATAGCCATATTGAGCCTACCTGTTTCTCATACATGGCAATTCATACTATGAAAACATTTCAGAAGAAAAGGGTTTTTAAAAACCCTCTTGCAGAGCCACAGCTCTGACCCAACTTCCCCCTCCTCTGACTGCTATTTGTATTTGATTGTGTGGATCTCCGCTGTGCCTGGCCCTGAGTTTGGATGCCGTAAGTTTTTCCCCCTGCGAGGAAGAGTACCAGTAGAGCTCTCTCAGATTGTCATGGTGCAGCAGAATAACGAATCACCCAATACAACAATCCACATTCAATATTTAAAACTATTTCAGGAGTTCTTCTCGGTTCCAAATCAACACTGACATCTAGTGGCTACCATGGTAAATGGCATGCCTATCACAAAAGATTTAGAGAGAGATCCTCGGGGGTCCATAAAATTACATTTGGGGAATCCAGTTATCTGATTGAATCACAATAATCATTTTGGTACCTCTCACTTTCAAGCAGATATGAAAGATCTGAATGGAGCCAAAGATAGGCCTAATAAGCTAAACAGGCTTATGTCATACTCATTTCTGTTTCTGCTACAAGATGTTCACGATGTCTGTTTTATAATAAAGGCTTTAATGTTGCTAGAAAGACATGCTGTCCCTGTTTGATACAAAAAACAGAACTTCAAACCGGAGTATTTTTTTAAAAAGTTGAAATGCATCAGTCTAGTGCCTCAAGTCCAGTGTGAAACTCCATCAGCCGTGCTTGGTCTCACGTTGCTGCCGTTTCAGTGTCCAGTTCCAAAACAGGTTGAAAGGCCTTTGTAAACACTGCAGGATATGCAGGTCTGCATTGTTGCACCTAGGGCATTCAAAGAGTGCAAGGACATCACCCTCAGGGTTCGGAAGCATTCTCTCTGCAAGTCCCCCATCACCTTCTTTCACCAAGCTTCCCACAGTTCACACGGAGAGGATTGTTGATGGAGGGTGCGGAGAAAATTCACCCTTTCTCAAACGGGGAAGCTCTTCCAATGCTGGTTGTTGTGGGTTTTCCGGGCTGTATTGCCGTGGTCTTGGCATTGTAGTTCCTGACGTTTCGCCAGCAGCTGTGGCTGGCATCTTCAGAGGTGTAGCACCAAAAGACAGAGATCTCTCAGTGTCACAGTATGGAAAAGATGTTGGCAGGTCATTTGTATCTACTCAGGAGGGGTGGGGTTGAGCTGAGTCATCCTGTAAGAGTTTCCCAGGGTGTGGAATGCTAATGGCGGGAGGCTTCACTGTATCCCGAGGAGGTTCTTTGGCATATGGATTGGTGCTTGATGTGCTAATCTTCTCTGCAGGGCTATTGTCGGGGGTAGAATGTTTTGTTAGCCTGGTGTTTGTTAGCCTGCCAACATCTTTTCCACACTGTGACACTGAGAGATCTCTGTCTTTTGGTGCTACACCTCTGAAGATGCCAGCCACAGCTGCTGGCGAAACGTAAGGAATTACAATGCCAAGACCACGGCAATACAGCCCGGAAAACCCACAACAACCATCGTTCTCCGGCCGTGAAAGCCTTCGACAATACATCTTCCAATGCTCTCTCATAATCCCATTTATTACCTTACCGCAGAAAGTATTAGATGATACTACTAACACTCTGAGAGTAGATTTTAAATTTACAAAATAAAGGAATTCCATCTCTAAAGAAGAAATGAATCTACTTCACAAGCTAAAGGCCCTCTGCTTTGCTAAGTTATGGCATTAACTGCCACAACATGGGGGGATGGGACACTGGCTCAAAAAGTTTCCGAAGATCTATTTGTGGAGGAGGAGCAGCCTATGAACAGCCACTTGCCATGATGGCTAAAGGGAATACCAATTGCAGAGAAGCAATGGTGCTTGTGGCCACTGGGCAAAAAAAAAGCCAGGTAGGCTACATGGACATTTGCTCTGATTCATCAAGGCCCTTTTGTTCTTTAAAAAAATCAGTGCTGGAGAGAGGACACAGGATTAGAACACGTCTCGGCAGGAAGAGAGACAGATCAACCAACAAACAAAACAGAATTCTAATTTAAGGGGCTGGGAGGAAGCAGTAGGGCTCTTACAGGCCCAGCTCTTCCCCTGATCAGGCAACTGTCCCTCCTTCTTCTTGCGGGAAATACCTAAAACTCAGTGAGGTCATCGTTAAAGTACAGCAGGATGGCCGGGGTGAAGGCATCAGCATCCATGTTGAGGTTGAAGAACTCTTCGTCCTCATCTGGGATATGGTTCTGCTCCAGGTTCCGGTCCATGTCCAGGTTGACCCCTTCATATTTCCATGTATAGCTGGCTGCATGAGCGTTGTAGGGAAGGTAACGTCGCAAGATCTCCCACATGGATTCTTCGGAGCACACCTGCAGATGTTTCGTGTTACATTCACCGTTGGAACTGCAGAAAGGCTGAATGCATCTCAGAACTAAGCAAATCTCTTCAGCCCCCATGTCCTCCGCAGGAGAAGGTAGCCATGTTTTATTGCATGCTCTCCACATATAATAAAAGGGGGAAATAAGGAACATCTCTGGATCCCAAAGGAAACAGGAAATCCAGAGGAATTACTTTTTTAAAAAAAATTAAAGGATGGTTTGGATTTTTCAAACTGTTCATTTTGTTGTGTTACTTCCTTCAATATGCAGTGGTAAATACTCAATAGATAGATAACTACTTCTTACATATGATGTGTTTTGATGAGATACCTCAGTGTTACCTTCTTCCAGACAAGTTAGGAAGATAAAACTTGACATCTGTTTAGAAGGGGCTTCCCCCCCAAATTTCTTTTCAGCTTGGATCCTGTCTAGATTCTCCATTGGCACGAGAGGAAGGTGACTTTCACCAATCCCCCAAACCAAGGGTGATTACATGGTTACGTACAATGTTTCATCTGCAACGTGAGCCTGGGCCAGTCACACACTCTCAGCCTAACCTACCTCATAGGGTTGTTGTGAGGATAAAATGGAGGAGAATGGTGTAAGCTGCTTGGGTACCCAATGAGGGAAAAGAAAGGGCATAAATTGAGCAAATAAATAAATATCACAAACTGCATCCCTCTGCATGTACAATATGCTAAGAAGAAGAGCAGCCCCCATGTCTTGTGGATTCCCCCCCCCCTGCTTCTCTGGCGGGAGTGGAATGGGACTCACCTCGAGCGTGTGCTCCTGGGAAGTCAGAGTGTTGATGATCCGAATGTGTCTGGTTTTGGTAGACAAGATGCCCACCTCATACCTGGAATCCTTCCACCAGGGCACACCAAAGTCATTAGCCCAGTCCGAGCGAGGCAGTGGAGGAGGGATGTGCACAAAGCGACCTTGGGGAGTGTAGTACTTCAGGCAGCCTGTGAGGGGGTTGATGTGCATCTGGATCTGGAAAGGAAGAGAAGACTGAAGAGGAGCCCCAATTTCCATTTTCAGTTAAAAGGGATTTCAACAATGGCCTACAAAATGGCACAGGCTCAAAATTAAAAACCTTCTTCAGGGTTTAGCGAGAGCAGAAACAATTGTGCCTCTTTATGCAACTCTTTGACGTCTTTCCATTTGCAGCACCAAACTTAAGGAAGAAATTGTCAAAAAATTCATCATGACACCAGGAAGGAATCAAAGAATGGTCAAAGTCTGTGATTTGGGGGGGTGGCATCAATTTCTACCTGAAGTCCATGCAAAAAGATACAGACAGGGGAGAAAGAACAAGCGATATCCATTAGTTATGGCATGAAAGGACACAGAACTTATAAAAATCACATTGTTAGGGAGATTTTTTTCCAGAATAGTATCTGTCAAATCGTGGAGCAGACAAAACTGGGCACAGTTGTTGCTTAGAGAATCAGCCAAGGCCAGAGATGTGAAGGCCTGAAAAAAACTGGAGAATTTGGGGGATACAAAAGAAACCCTTTTGTGAATAGTTTTCTGTTTTGGAAAGAATGAGCTGCTTTTTTTAGGACAGGATTCTACTCACTCAAAGTGAAGATATTTATCCCAGACAACCTACAGCATTAGAGAATGACAATTCCTATCTAGACTATAGACATACCCAACATTTTCAAAAATGTACTCACAGTTTAAATGTTTGTAATGATTATGCTATATGATAATGCACCATTGAAGAGTTTATTGTTTTGAAAGTTATAAAGTTTAACAATAACCAAAACTGCTGCTAGTCCTACTGCAACTCTAGCAAAGTGTTTCTGTCCAAATAATACTTCCTTTGGTTTACTACAAAATTAGTTTTTTTCTGCGTTCAGCTTTTACTCCCCTCCTTCTCAGGTGCCAGAACTAAGAGCTCAGTCTTGCCTTCTTTGACTGGCAGTGGCTCTTCAAGGTCTTGGCCTTTCACAACTGCCACTTGAACAGAAATCCATAGGGATAAGCATTAATGCCCAGTCACAGCCTCTAAACAACTTCAGCTACAAGACTGTGCACTTAGGAGTAAGCCCTACTGCACTCAGAGGCCTAGGCATGAACTACCTGTGGGCCAGTAACATGCTTTCCTCCAAAATGCGACTCGGCTGGTGACTTACATCCTTGGTCTTGGGGTTGAACCAGTGACTGATGTCTTTCCCTGCTGCTTCAAGGAGAGGCTTCAGCAAGAGATCACCTGGACAGGCAGAGAGAAAACCAAGTCAACAATTTCCAAAGGCGGCGGCGGGGGGGGGGGGGGGAGCCATTTGTTGCAGCAAAACCAAAACGGAACCTTTGGGGCACCTTAAAGATTCCTAAGAGATACCTGTGGGAGGGGCATTCATGGACTAATACCCCATTTCTCCTGACTCATCAGTGCCACAAGATACTTTTGAGTTAAGGCTACATTATTCACTCGTTGGCAGTAAGGCTTCTGAAAGCAAGGCAAAGGATCCTTTCCCAAAAGGGCCATTTCCTTTTGTGCATTAAGAACTTCCAGCATCAGTGCTGGGGAAGGTAAAAGCAGTGCAGGACGGGGAGAGAAAAGAAAATCCTTTTTCTAAAGAGAATATCAAGGACATTTCCATAAACAATGCCATAGGGTAAATAAACACAAGTTTACAAGACATAGCATTAGCAAGAATCCAATACAGAGTTGAAGAAATGCTGAAACAGAACATAAGCAATTCCAAGGCTGACATTAGACAACATGAAGCACAGGTGGCACATAGGAGCACATATTTAAAACAACAGATAGTACGTAAGGCAACATAGTGGTGAGGTCTATGGTCCCTAACTCATTAGTGGAGCATCTGAGACTCCCTCCCTATAATACAGCCCTCCTATTTCAGTAAAAAGCCTTTTTGAATAATTCAGTTTTGCATTGCCAGAACAGTAGGGAAAGCCATGAGAGTGGGGACTATAAATAACATTAATCATAACAATAACGTATCTGACTTTAGAAAGTTCACATCCTGGAAATCTAGCAAGAGTCCAGTAGCACCTATAAGACTAACAAAATTAGTGGTAGAGTATGAGCCTACCACTAGATACCAGAGCTGTGGCTCAGGAAAGCTCATACCCTACCATACATTTTGTCAGTCTTATAGATGCTACTGGACTCTTGCTCTTTTCTATTGCTATAGATAGACTAATATGGTTACCCATCTTGATCTATCTCCTTGGAAATCTTGTTGATCTACTGGACTCAAGTCTTGTCCCTCTACTACCCACCTGTAATCATAACAACAATAATAACAATATCTTCCCCCTCCCCTCCAGGTTGTTGGCCATCCCAGGGGCAGGGAGGGGTAGTCTTGCGGGGGGCGCTACCTTTGTATTCCTTCGCCAGGGGGGTGAGATCATAGACCCGCCCCAAGAAGGAGAGCCAGAGGTCCGTAGGCCGGTTGTGCACCGACACCTCCTGCGGGGAGTAGTAGCGGGGCCGAAAGGCGGCCATCCGGAAGAGCCGCCGCTGCCGCCGCGTCCGTCGCTGCCATGGCAACCCTTCTGCGGCCGCGACGCCCGACGGGAAACGGAGCCTGCGCAGGGCGGAGAAAATCCCGCGCACGGGCTGCCGGGAGCTCCTTCGCCCCTCCCAGACTCGCCTTGCTCTGCGGAGGCGCGCGTGGACTTCTGGGGATTGTAGTCTCTTCTGTTGTCGGCCGAAGGAGGGTGGGAAGGGGGTGGAAGATGGCGGCCCCGGCGCTTCCAGAGCAGCAGCAGCGGCGGCGGCAAAGGGGGGAGGAGAACGGCTGCGAGGACGGCCCCAGCCCCGGGGTAAGTAGGAGCTGTGCAGGCCCCGCAGCTGGGTGGTGGGGGACTCCAGCAGCTCGCACTGAGGAAGCCTTGCACATCACCTGCCTGGTCCTTTCACCTGGAGATGCCGGGAGTTGAACCTAGGGCCTTGGCATGCCAAGCAGAGGCTCTGCCATTGAGCCACAGCCCCTCCCCACCTCTGGTCCATCCAGGTCAGTATTGCCTGCTCAGGCTGGCAGCGGCTCTCTGGGGTCTCAGACCAAAGTCTTTCACTTCACCTGCGGCTGGATCATTTCTCAGGAGCCAGAATCTGGGCGGGGGGAGGCAGGTCGTCAAAGAGAGCCAAGGTGCGGGGTTAGGGGGCAGGTAGTGGTAGCAAAGACCAACAGGATGCACAGTGTAATACTTGCAAACTAAACAACCCGCTGTGAAAACAGGCTAATTAGAGCCAAAGTTGAAAGGAAGTCTGGTATACAATTTATCCTACACAAGCAGACAATCATAACAATAGCCAATATTTGCAACAGCCACACACTATTGGCTATTGTAAATGTTGGCTATAGAACACTTTATGCTATTTTGTTATTGTGGCTTTAATTGTTATAATTGTCTGTGTGTGTGTGTATGAGAGATTGTATAAAAAGATTTTCTTTAAACGTTGGTTCTAATTAGCCTGTTTTCACAGTGGGTTGTTTATTTTGGTAGCAAAGAAGGTGCCAGTGCCCCCCCCCCTCCAATGGGCAGCCCTGTTAGCTTGCAAAGCATCTCACATGCTTGCGCTTGCCGACAGCCTTACGACAACTCTGCAAGGTAGGCTTGTATTATTTGCCTCCTATTCCTCTCCCTTTTGGTGGGAGATGGTTTGTTTAAGGCCCCCTAAAAGAGGTCACTGCAGAGGCCAGATTCCCTCTAGGCTTCACCTCTGGCTACACCAGTTTGGCCCAGCTTGGTGGTTGTGCGTGGATGGAACCCCCCCCACACACTAAAGGGCTCACTTTTTGTGGGTGTGAAAGAGTCCTCTGGTGTTCACAGAGAGGTTCAAACCACCCTTTTGCAGTCCAGTTACTCCAGAGTAGCGTCTATATTCTTGAATATTGTGCTGCTCACCAGCCAACATTCTCAGCAGCAGAGGGAACAATTGCATGCTGGCTGTATCTTCACCCGGTCAAAAGTCACCCCACCAAAAGTCAGTTTCCAAAGCAATTTGGAAGTAAATAAATACTTAACTTTGGGGAGAAGCAGGGCTCGTCCCTAGAGCACAGTCTTTCTTTGCAGGAGATCTTGTGGTCAGTTCCTGATATCGCCATATAAAAGCTGTCATTTAAGAGGTGCTGGGAAAGACCCTTCTGGGCCAGAGATCATCTGCCCATCAGAGTAACCAGTCCTGAGCAGGATGGACTAAGGGTCTGACTCACAGACATACAGCGAATGGCGTGCTCCATGATGATGATGATCATAATCATAATAATAGTGTGCTTATATACCACCCTTCTGGACAGATTAGTGCCCCACTGAGAGTGGTGAACAAAGTCAGTGTTGTTATTATCCCCACAATACAGCTGGGGAGCTGAGCTGAGAAGAGAGGCTGATCTAAGGCCACCTCCTGAGCTCAGGGCAGAAGTGGAAGTCGAACCAGCAGAGGGCTGATTCGTAACCCAACCACTTAACCCTCTGCTATAGTTTCTCTCTTTGGTCAATGAGACCCGATGTGGAGGTCACATCTGATTCTGGAGTCTGCCCAAGAGAGAGATTCCCTAGCATTAGCTAAATAGCAAAGAGTCCAGTAGCACCTTTAAGACTAGCCAACTTTATTGTAGTATAACCTTCCGAGAACCACAGCTTTCTTCGTTAGATGCATCGTCAGCTTTCGAGAGCCACAGCTCTCTTCGTCAGATGCATCTGACGAAGAGAGCTGTGGTTTTCGAAAGCTGACAATGCATCTGACTAAAAGAGCTGTGGCTCTTGAAAGCTTATGCTACAATAAAGTTGGTTAGCCTTAAAGGTGCTACTTGACTCTTTACTATTTTGCTAGTATAGACTAACACGGCTAACTCCTGGATCTGTGACCTAGCATTAACTATATCTTCATCCTGTCATGACAACAAGAAACTTGGTTACGTTTAAAACTGAAAATAAAGTTAAGCAAACAAATTAAAGGAGTTCAATGTGGAAGTGAGGGAAGCAGTGTAGCACAGTGGTTAGAGTGTTGGATTATGCTTGGGGAGAGTGTGCTCAGATCTCTGCTCATCATAAAACAAATCAGGTGACTTTGGAGCAATCATTCCCTCTTAGTGTAGTCAACCTCACAGGGTTGTTGTTAGGATAAAATGGAGGCAGGGAGGACACTGGGCTATCCTTTGGGGAAAGGGTAGGATCAAAATGCGATCAGTAAAGTTAATCAGGAAGTGTCCGCTAAGTCCTGTGGCCCTTGAAGACCAGAGCTGTTTTTGGGATGATGCTCACAGGTACTGAGAGCTGGTAACTTTTTTCATGATTCTCCCAAGTCTGAAGGGGGGAATCGGTGAAAATTGGCACAGCCTTATTTATGAGTACTGGCAACTTTTTGTTACAAAAAGAATACTGTTGAGGACTAACCGGCTGGGTGTTTTTGCCAGGAATCCGTTGAGGATAAAGGTGAGTCATCGTACCAGCGCTCCCGTCGCAAGCTGGAGAACCTCCTCAACAAGAGCATGCGCATCCGCATGACAGACGGCCGGACCCTCGTGGGCTGTTTCTTGTGCACCGACCGAGATTGCAACGTGATCCTGGGCTCTGCCCAAGAGTACCTCAAACCCACAGGTGAGTCCTAACCCCAGTTTGCCGCAGTAAAGTGTTATTTAAATGCAACACCAACATAGGCCAAAGTACTCTCCCAGGGACTTTATAGATGCATGGCATCTTCTCAAAACTGGACTGCTACCTGTGCAAAGAAGCTGCACGCTTGGGCTGCTGAGCCTAGTTTGGGATCTGGGAGAGAACTCCCAGGTTCTCTGAGGCAGGATGGAGGTGGGTGGAGGCTAGGCCTTTCTGGTCCTCTTGGAGAAGAGAGGGGTGCAGTTGGGTAACCAAGCCTCTGGGATCCCTGGAGAAAGGGGGGGTTTACAAGGGAGACAGATGTACTCCTGCCGTCTCCTCCTCTCCCTCTGCAGACTCCTTCTCCACGGGAGAACCCCGAGTCCTGGGCCTGGCCATGGTTCCTGGACATCACATCGTCTCCATTGAAGTAGAGCTTGAGAGTTTGGCTTCCCTGCAGTACCTCTGATACACCAGCAGAGAGCGGCCCATCTTGACTCTTGGAAAAAAAACGGGTCCGGCAACTCCTAGGGACTCCTAGGGTTTTTTCCGCATGTTCAGATCTCCCCCACGGCTTTGCCCGAGCACTTTTCTATCAAGCCCGCGTTGGACTGATTTGCGGTGCATAAAGTATTCCTCATTCCCAGGACTAGGGAAGCCAGGTGTTTGCATTTTAAAGATGTTTATTAAATCTAATAAAGTCTGGCTATTGCCCTGAAGTGGTGGTAATTTTCTCATTCCCGTATCCCTCTCGGAGAACTGTGTGGCCCCCATCTCCCCCCACTGGGGGGTCAGCCATTAGTGACCTCGGAGATAAATGCAGCCTTGGAGTGGAGTTAATCAGTTTCCAGCAGGCCCACAGCCCTCCCTTTGATCTGCCTGGGCTACCTGAGATGCCCTGGGGGTGGGGAGGAAGGTGGTTGAAATGGGGAGGGGAAACAAGCTTCCTCTTTGTTGTTTCTGCTGTCTTTGTCTTCCCTCCAGGAAATAGTGGGGGGGGGAGGTTACACTGTGTGATTCCGATCAGCAGGAAGGACAGAGAGAGCAGCAATGGGGCCTCTTTAGGTCACAAGAAGCAACTTCCTCTCCTTCCTTTTCTTTTGGCTGCTAAATATTATTTTCTGTTAAATTTAGCCCCAACCTTTTCTGTCCAGTGTGCAGCCTAGGCTGTCAACCGGACCTGATCTTCCTCTTTCCCTGGCGGTGGGAGAGACAGACTGCATAGTTTCTAGTGTTTTTGTCTCCGCAGACAGGACTAGAAACACCTATTTTTACACAAGGAAATGGAAGATTTCAAAAATTCAGCCCCCCAAGTGGCCTCTGACAAAGAGATCTTTGAGCTCTCGAAAGCTCAAGCCTTGGAAATCCAGTTGGTCTTTAAGGTGTCGCTGGACCCAGATCTTACTCTCTGAGTGCATGAGAGCCAGTTTGGTGTAGTGGTTAAGAGTGTGGGACTCTATTCTGGAGAACTGGGATTGATTCCCCACTCCTCCACTTGAAGCCAGCTGGGTGACCTTGGGCTAGTCACAGTTCTCTGGAGCTCTCTCAGCCCCACCCACCTCACAGGGTGTTTGTTGTTGTGGGGATAATAATGCCATACTTTGTAAACCGCTCTGAGTGGGCATTAAGTTGTCCTGAAGGGTGGTATATAAATTGAATGTTGTTGTTGTTATCCTCACAGCTCGGCCAGCTTGTCAGTCAAGCCACCCAAACGTCTGCTGGAGTGCCTCTATGGGGTGGGAACCAAGACACAGCAGGGGTTCCCATCACACCTGGCCATCAGTGACGGGGAAGTGACATGCATCCCCCCCACTTGGCCCAAGCTGCCCCCCCCCCGAGGTTTGACCTGGCCGGCACTGGAGGAGGAAATGTGGATGCCTTGCTTGGGGTAACCAAATGCCTAGAGCCAGCCTTGCTCCCCTTCTAAAGGAACAGGCGTGAGGTGCGGAAGGGGAGGCCTGTTTCAGGAGAGGCAGCCTCCTGCCCTGGCGTTTCCCTGCAACAGAAGAGGCAAGGGACAAGGGGACCCAGCAGTGTCGTACGTGCGGAGGTGCATGGTCCCCAATGCAGAATTCTCCAAGTCTTTCAGAAATGGCAGTAAAAGCCAAAGGTAAAATCATGCTTCGTGTTCTAAGCACTCCCCTTCCAGGAGACTGGAAGGTAACGATCAGAGCCATGTTGTATTTGTGGGGAGTTTTTTGAAATCCCAAACAAGAAACCCATGTATACATTTCAAGGGCAGGGCCCCAAAGCCTCACGTAGAATAGACTTATAGAATCATAGGGTTGGATCTCTAGTCTAACACCCTGCACAATGCAGGAAATTCACAACTACCCCCCCCCCTCCACACACACACCCCTCCAGTGACCCCCCCCTGCTCCGTGCCCAGAAAATGGCAAAACACTGTCAGGATCTCTAGCCGAAGTGGCCTGGGGGACATTGCTACCTGACCAGGAGGTAGTAATCGGCATTACCCTGGGCGTGTAAGAAGGGGCCCCAAGAACGAAGCACTGATGTAACCCTTCCTGCCCTCCCTCCTATGATCTGCCTAGGTTCACAGTCCTTGGAAATTCAAGTCACCCCCTGCCCCAACTCTCAGGGTTTCACCAAGTGTTCCCGATACGTCTTCAAATGCTAAGGGCTAGAAACTTGCCCCTTTCTAAACAAAGCGGCAGCTTGTTGAATTCGGCTCCTGTTCTACAATTGTGGGCAATGACATACTCCTGCCAGCCCTGACGATACCACGTGGATTAAGAATGATCGACTAGGCTCCAAGACCCAGCCCTGAAGGGTGTCGTCCCAGCCTCCCTCACTGTTAGTTTTGTAAGGAGAGCTTTTGCCAAACCTGCAGAAGTTCCTTCCCTCTCCCTCCAGGCCCCTCCAGAGACAGTGGGGGGGGGGTCTGTCCCCCTCGGCTTGTGCTGCTCCCAAAACACAATGGGGAGCCTGGGGGAGCCAACAGCAGCTGTCTTATCTTATCCGAGGTTCCTTCCTCCCTGAACGTGGAGTTTCCAGCAGAGCCTCTTGGCGCCCAGGGCTGACTCAACTCTTCCTTATCCTGTTTGGAACAGGATATTCCCCTCTCCAGGCCCAAAGCACAGGGTCAGCCTCTCCGCAGGTTTGCTTTGCACCTCAACTGCCTGCAACCCTGATTTGCCACACAGCAGTCGGTGAATCCCCCCATTGTGTGTGTGTGTGGCGGGGCGCGGGTAGAGAATGTGGGGTTCCTGTAGCCCTTTTTATGAAGCAAAATGTTTGATCATCATTATGGTCAGAAGTGGAGGGGGCTGGATAGAGAACCTGCGATGCTATAAGAGTAAGATTGAAGTCCAGTAGCACCTTGAAAGACCCACAAGATTTCTGGGGTGTAGGCTTTTGAGAGTAAAAGCTCCCTTCGTCAGATATCTGACTCTCAAAAGCTCATACCCTAGAATTGATCCGGAGGAGTTAGCCATGTTAGTCTGTAGTTGCAAAATAGTAAAGATTTCAGTAGCACCTTTAAGACTAACCAACTTTATTGTAGCATAAGCTTTTGAGAATCACAGCTCTCTTCGTCAGATGTATCTGACGAAGAGAGCTGTGGCTCTTGAAAGCTTATGCTACAATTAAGTTGGTTAGTCTTAAAGGTGCTACTGGACTCTTTACTATTTTACCCTAGAACTGAGACGTTACAACTCTCCCAAGCGATTCCGTGATCCAGGCTACATCTGAACCCAGGTTACAAGCCTCAGTCAGTTATTTTCAAATCCAAAGAATGGGTATAAACGAGAGAGCAGGGGTCCAGTGTCTTAGTTGTGGGAGGGGAGAAGCCTGCAGTGAACAGAGGTTCTGTAGGACAGTTTCTAGACTCTGAGAAGTGGTGTAACAGCTTTCATGTCTCCATGAGTTGCAGAGGGGAACAAACCGCAAGTGCCCATGTTCTCTCTCCACATCCGTACCTCACTCAGTCAGTGGTATCTAGTAGGAAGGTGTGTGTGGCTTCAGGCTGCTGCTTTCTCTCTTGCACCAAAGCCTTCCAGTTAGCCTGGTGGGTTGAAAGAAGGAAAAGAGAAGTGCTGGGAAATGGGACTCTGAATTTCTCACCCCAGTTCTTGGGGGGGGCGGGGGGCAGGCAACCGTTGGGTCAAACTCCAATTTACCCGCCCAGCTGGCAGGCCCAGTGGAAGGGATCAGTGGAAACACAACCCATTCCAGCTCCGGTTCCAGTAGGTCAGAGAACAGGTGGAGATCTCTTCCACTCAGGCCGGCCGAGCCCTCATGGCCACAGATGTTTGGAACCCACCGTTTTTTGACGGAGAAAAAAACATTCCAAATTGTAGAGCTTGGCAAACTTCTTGTGTGCGACGCACGCATGCCCTTTCCCTAGCAGAAAATGCAGGCATCAATTTTCCACCAAGCAAAGTTTGGAGAACAACAGGGTAGGGGAGTCCCTAGGAGTTGCCCTCACAATGTGCAACAAAGGCATAGTTAACATATGAGGGACAGTGATGTGTAGTGGTTAGAGTATCAGATTTAGGTTTGAACCCCTATCCCAACTCTGCCGTTGAGGTTTTCTGTGTTACCTTTGGCCTCACACACACGCTCAGCCTAACATACTTCACACAATTGTGGCGAGGATAAAATGGGGAAGAGGAGAATGAGATAAGCCACTTCACGAGCCTATTGACAAGAAAGGAGAACAAACAGAGCAAATAAAGAAAGTATATTGGAAAAAAAATGGTCTGAATACATTTCTGGGGCATAATTATGCCTGCAACAATGCCTGAGCCAAGCAGAAACTTTGCATACGTGTGTGAATATTGCAAGAATTCAAGGCAAGCACAGCAAAAAGCCGATGAGTGCAAGATCTGCAGCCCACACCCTTGATGCAGGTGAAGACCACTCCTCACCTTGGGCACTTCTGTGGCGCTGAAGTTCTGATATTGCTGCAAAACAATCCATGGGGCTATTTTCCAGCCTCCATTTCCTATCATTTGGCCAGTCTCAGAACTGCAGGTGGGTTTCATGTCCCAGTGAGTTCCACTGGCCGCAGGTGAACTTCTTGCTGGGGTAGAAAGCTCCCTCCCTCCGTTTGCCCACTTCACTTACATCAGCCACATCCCAACTTCTAGAATGGATTAATTGTCAAATTTCCCACATATAAACAACTCCCATTCAGCAATGAGAGAAACAATCTGAGATCAGCACCCCTCTGGCTCTTTTTGGGGGGAAGCGGGGCTGCCTGTTAAGATCCCTGGAGGCACTCAAAAATATGTAGTAACCAGACAGTGGGGGGTGGGGGTGCATCTGCTTCCCTGCCCCACTCCCAGAGTCAGGCAAAGTCATGTATGGATCCTTTTCCAGGCTGAATTGCTTATGATCCACGGAAGGATATTTTTTGGTGCTGCAATTCTTGTGCAAATAGCCAAATCCGCTTTCCTCTCCCCCCCGCCCCCCCTGGTAGTGGATACACAAGTCTCGGATGGCATTTAGCACCTCTCTCCCCACTCTTTGTAGGAGTGCACACCTGTGAGCCTGTGTTCAGGGAGTGCCTGATGCACCGTGGCCCATCTCGCTGCTGCAAAGTAGCCCCTGGTTGTTGCAGGGGTGAGGTGAACAGTCCCCCCGAGCTCTCCAGCCCAGATTTCTCAGAAGATGCTTCTTAACAGACTCCTTCCATTCTCCCTCCCCCACTTACTTCTATGCCCCACCCAGTCCCAAACCACCCCTCCCTTCCTCCTCCAATCTCAAACCCAAACTTTCTCCACGGAGTCAAGATCCTGGGTACAGCAGCAGCATCTGGAGCCATGATAGCGAGAGGCGGGCAGGTTCTTGTAGACAGCCTTGCTGTAGGGAATGAGGCAGTAGCCGAGCTGTAGGCGGCGTGCCACACGGCAATAGGCTGCCAGCGCCAAGACCAGGAGGGGCACCAGCAGGGCGAATCCGACCACAAGGAGAGCAACGGAGCCGGTATCGTGCAGGTGGGCTGTGCAATATTGGGCCTGGGTGTTCACAAACTGCAGAGAGAGACAGACAGACCACAGTCAGCCAGCGCCTATATGCAAGGAGCACGAGCACCCCATGCACAAGTAGGCCTCATGTGCTCTCACCAGGACAGGCCGTAAGTTCCTGACCCTGGGGGGCGGGGGGCTGCCACAAGAGGTGTACTGAATGGGGCCCAGATTAAGAAGTCTTCCCTGCCCTTTCCTTTTGTAGCTGGCATACCCAGCTTTCACTCATCGACTGTCAGTCCCCTCTCCCCAAAGCTGCCCTTCCTTTCAGCCAGTTTGCGGCTGTCACTATAGTTGCCAACTTTGGCTTGGGAAATTCCTGGCGATTTGGGGCCGATGCCTGGGGAAGGGAAGGGAGTCCAGCAGGCATGTGGCAACATGAAGTCTGTCCTGTGCTGTGGTTTTCTCCAGGGAAACTGATCTCTGTAGTTCAGAGACCAGGCACACTTCCGGGATAACTCCTTGGCTGCATTGCTTTATAAAAGATTGCAGCGTTTTTACTAAAGGGTAAAGGAGGTAAGGGTTGAGAAACTGTTTTCCACTCCAGAAGTGGTATCGCTATCACAATAGTTTTATCCCCATTAGTAATAGTAGGAGATCCCCCTACCCCTTTCTGAACCCTGCTGGCTGCCCCCTCTTCTTCAGAAAGGCCAACCAGCTCCCAGCTGCCCTCTCTGCCCCCCAGGTAGGGGCCCAAGGCTGCTTCCTGCAAAGACACCCCTGCCCTGGACAGACATCCCTGCAGCAAGAGGGGCAGGGTGGGCCGGCCTTTCTGGAATGCACGTTTTGTCTGGCCCCGGGAGGTTATCAAAGCCACTGGGGTTTGGCATCTGGTTTGTGTCACGGTGCACAAGGAGGAGATCCTGGCGCCAGATTCCAGAGTTCCGTGCCCAGTGGCTCCTTGCTCAAGAATTCCCCCTTTGCAACATTCAGAGTGATGGTTTGGGATATGCCTCGGGGGATTTCCCCCCCTACGTTGATGAGCTCCTGCCATGTCTCCTACCGCCCGTCTCTGATCTCCGCTAGCCCGGAATGGCCCGCATGCGGAAGCCCCTCGGCGGTTTCTTATTTATATTTTCTTCATTTATACCCACACCTTTCTCCTCTGTGGGGACCCAAAGCAGCTGACATCATTCTTCTTGCCTCCATTTGATCTTCACAACAATCCTGTGAGGTAGGTTAGGCTGAGAGACCATGACTGGCCCAAGGTTACCCAGCAAGCTTCTGCGTCTCCCAGAGCCTAAGCCGATGCTCTAACCACTACCCCACACTGGCTCTCCAGTTATTTTTTTTGTGGGGCTCTCCAATTTGTGACTGAGGGCATTGACAGGCAGGTGTTTGAGGTACTCAGAAAAGCTTACTGCAGAGAAGGCGCCTGGGTTGCCAACTCTCACTTGAGAAATACCTGGAGGTTTGGGAAGGGAAGGGGCCTCAGCAGGGTATAATGCTATACAGTCCACATTCCAAAGCAGACATGTTCTCCAGGGGAACTGATCTCTCTTGTCCAGAGATCAGCTGTCATTCCGGGAGATCATCTCCTGCCTGGAGGTTGGCAACCCTAAGGCAGACACAAGCATGAACCTGACTCTCAGCTCGTGTTTCTGGTTCACATGTGGAGGCCAGCCATCCTAGGCCACAAGCCATCTGCCTTGCAATCAGCATATTTCCCTCACCCCTGCAAACCATCAAGGAGATTACTACTGCTGCTTCTGCTACTACTATTATTGTTGTTATTGAATCGAACAGCAATGAGCTTGTGACCGGGCAGATTTGGCCGCCTGCCCCCACGGGTAGGTTGATGTGACAGGCACCAAGACCGCTTGAGGCCACACAGCATTCCACAGCAGAACCCCCCCCCCCCGCCCGCCCAAAATCCCCTTCTGCCAAGACCACCCCAGAGTTGCCACAGCTGCTGGGCCAACTCCGGAGGAAAAGGGGAGAGGAAACAGGGGGTGGTGGTGGTAAATAGCTAACTAAATTCCAGGGCTTAGAAAATCCCTGCCTGTTTTGGGAGAGGTGGGGGTGGGTGGGCAAAGGGAAGCATTCCTGAAACTTCCCAGAAAAAGGCAACAGGCTGGTGCCTGCCATTAACGCAAACAAAACAAACCAGGCCTGCTTGGAAGCAATTAAAAACATCAACAAAACCTTGCTGAAGGTGCAATTATCACAACACAGGCTGTGTGGCAGGCAGGCCTGGAGCAGCGGCACCACGAGCATGGGCCGAGTGCTTCTCTTGCCCATGGCAGATGTGGGCTGGCCTTCCAAGCAAGCTGAAGAAGGGCCTGCAACTCTCCAGTTGACTATGGTGCCCTGAGCCCCACTTCCAAAAATATCTCTGTGATCTGCTTCCTCCACTTGAGGACTGGGAGCGGGAAACAAACTGCCTGGTTCAGAGTGTTTGGGAGAACAAGACCGCCTGAGTTATCCAAGACAGAGGACAGAGTCCTGGATTTAAATTCCTTCCTCTGCCACAGACTCACTGGCTGGTCTTGGGCAACTTCCTCATCCCTGCCCATCCACAAAAGGGGACCCAGAAAAGGAACCAAAGACTGGGAAGCACGTTGGGGTGTTGCTTCTAGTGTTGCCAACCTCCAGCTGGAGCCTGGAGAGCTCCTGGAATCATGGTTGAGCTCCAGATGATAAAGATCAGTTTCCCTGGAGAAAATGGCTGTTATGGGAGGGTGGGTGCTGTGGCATTATACCCTGCTGACCTCCCTTCCTCCAAACCCCACAATCCACCCTCAAAACTCCAGATTTCCCAGCCTGGAGTTGGCAGAGCCAGTTGGCTGGGGAAGGGGGCTGATGAACACAGAGGGAAGATGGACCGTGTTGGGGCGGGGGAGATAGCCAGTTGGGGAAGCCTTTAAGACTAGCAATTTTTTAAAAAGAAAATCTTAACTCCGTTGGTGCCAGGAAAGAAGCTTGAATACACTTTAGCTGACAGGATTCGGGTTTCATTTGGGGGAGGAGGAGAGGACAGAGCTCCAGCCCTCGGGGCAGCACGTTGCTTCCCTCGCCATCAACAGCCCGGTTTGTACAACCAAAGCGGCTGAATGTTGAGACTGGCCAACCCAGGTGGATCAGCAACATGCCTAGCCTTATTTTTTTTTTAAAGTAAGAGGTGCAGGGCTTAAGCAGGCTGCAGACTTCACCTCTGCCTCTGAAGCCTCTCCCCCAAGCTTTGGGTCTGGTTGTTCCGTGGGGGATGGAGGGCGCTTTGGACATGCTCAGGGACTCTGCTGCGTCCTTCAGCATCAGGCTGCCACATTTAAAACAACAGCACATATCCTGCCACTCAGCTAAGCCAGGTGTGAAGCCTTCCTCCGGAGCGGAGGAGGATGCAGCAGGAGACTGGCTTACTCCAGGAAGGCCCACCGCTGCACTGGCAAGCTGATCTGCGCACACACGTTGCGCTCCCAAGCGCGTTTCTGCCCCCGATGCCATCTTCCCAGCCTTGGTTGCCTCCGCTTCTTGCAATGCGTGTGCGCCCCCCCCCACTTGTTTTGCAGCCTCTGCAAATTGAGGAGGGGGGAGTAGGATGTGTGACTGCGGACTTACCTTGGAATGGCACAGGAATCCAAATCCCAAGAGGACCCCTGCGGGGAACAAGATGACTCCGAAGACGACCCCCACCAAGAGGAGGTTGAGCACCCCCACCAGCAAATTCTGGAGGGTCACCAGCACTGCACAAGCCCAGCAGTCCAGTGACCCCCGCAGCTCTAAAGCCCCTTCCCCAGCATAGGGAGGGGGTGGCAGGGGAGAGGCCCCCTGGCCACTCTCTGGATCGGAGGATCCCGACATGGTCCTTTGACAACGGCTGTCCAAGCCCATCCTGTGCTCCAGCGGCCTCTCGACGGATGGGACAGGGCTGGCCTCTTCCCCAAACTCTCTCGCTCCCTTCCTGCAAAGCTCTGGCTTGGCTCAAAGTTTCACAGCATCCTTTACGTGCTCGGAGGCATCTCCACCCCCTGCTGCTGGCCCAGCCTCCAACACTCCTGGATAATCTAGGAATGCCACACACACACACACACAAACACACCCACAGAGCCTGCACCAAACACAACCAGCCACCCCAAGCCCATCCAGGGGATTCCGGCTCACTGCATCATCCCCAAGGCGGTGTGTGCGTGAAAGGCTGTCCCATGCGCTCAAATTCCAAAGATGTTTCCCTTTCTGAACCACCCCCTCACGGCACTGACCTGCTAGGTCACAACAATAGCGGGCATGCTCCCACCACCGGCTGAGCCTGTACCACAATTGGTTGAACCGGGGCGCTGCTCGCAGGCAGGATGCGTGCACTATTAGATCTAACCCATCAGATCAAACCTGCAGGGCCCAGTCCTTCCTGCGCTAGCCTCATCCCAGGAGGAGTTCCAACAAGAGCGGTCTTGGGCCCTTGACCCCCAAATTCCTATGGAAGTGGCCCAAACCAAGAACCGCAGGGAATCAATCCCCTTTCAGGTGGACCTTTGCGCAAGAATGTCCCACCCAAAGGAGAACGCAGAGAGATGGCTTTCAGCACCAGCCAAATGAGGTCAATTGCAAATGCCACCCCCACCCCACCCCGAACACACACAGCCCAGAACAAAAAAAGAGAAAAAGAGGGCGGATTCTTTTATCTCTGTGAGTTAATTTAATTTTTTTTTTTACATTTACAAAATAAGATTTGTTTATCCTTGTCCCCTACAGTACAATAAGAATCCTTTTTTAAATTTTTGTTTCCAAAGACGCTAGATGTTCATCTGTTTTGTTTCAGTGTGTTTGTGAGAAGAAGAAAAAAATCGGGAAATTAAAAAGTGCAGGTTTCGGAAGGAAGAGAGCTCTACAATGCAGGGTGGGGTGAGTCTGCTTTAAAAAAAGGAAATCAACAGATGATTCAGGATTAAACGCCCCCCCCCCGCCCCCCGTATGAGAAGACTGAGCACCATATGTCAAGGAAAATATTAACAGACCAAAAAAAATCAGAAATTCAAACAAAAATTCCAGAGAGAAGTCGAAACAAAAACAAACAAAAAGATTTTAAAAATAAAAAACAGATACAACAGCATTGTAAAAAGATTCTTTTTAAAAAAAGTTGGATCAAACCCCAATAAAGGACCAATAAATAGAGAAATCATTACCAAAAAAGAGGACATATAAATTAAAAGAAGGAAGAGAGAAAGAAAACATTTACAAAATTGCAAACAATTCTGAGGCATGGAGGTACAAACACACACACAAAATATACTTATATATAAAAGAAAAACAAAAAAAAATTACCCCAAATCTGAGACATTTCTGGTTTTAAAACTATGAATTGGGAGTGAGAACTTTAGAGCCTAAAGCATGCAGAGTTTAGAAGAGGGGGCGGGTTTGAGTGAGAAAAAAGAAGGTGGAGAGGGAAGAGTTAAAGGATTTGAAGGGTTGGGCAGAGTTAAGGGGATTTCACAGGTAAGGAAGAGGGGATTAAGGACAGCATGAAGGGTCCCATTACACCTCCCCAGTCCAAAATGGCACAAGGGTGGGCTAAGAGACCACCTAAAGAAAGGGGGGAGAGGAATAAGCTCCCTCCCCCGTTTTTGCAAAATATTCTCCCATCTACCCGTGTGTCTGATTTGGGGCCAGCACCAAGCCCTTCTCACAGGGCTGTTTTCACCATTGCAACTCGCTGCACAGGAATTCCCTGGTGCCTTGCACAAACATTTCCACCGGACTCCTTTCTCTGTGTGTGTTTTTATGTTTTGTGTTTTTTAAAAGCAGTTTCTAATACAAACCAGGATTTTTTTCCTCCTTATATTTTATATATATAATATATAAAAGGATGTAAGAAATCAATATCCATCATCGTCGTTAAAAACCACACGCGCAAAATTGCCCCCCGCCCACCCCGCCAATATATAGAAATCAATGTACACTCTCCTCCCTCCCAATGAGTTCAACCAGAGAGAGAAACGAACCCCCCCAAAAAGTCCTGTGTTAAGAAACCCGTATTAATTTTTTTTGCTTGCTTGCGTTTTTTTTCTCTTTTTCCTTTAAATTTTGCAACAAGAGAAAAATTGTTTGCTTTAAAAAAAAAACACAAACCACGTGCCCCAAATTAAAAGCCATCTCTCCGTTCCACATGTTCACTTTCCATCCCATTGAGAAAGTGAAATAGTAATGCTCTTGCGAAGAAGGAAAAGTCCTTTGTTCTCCTCTGTATCGAAGCCCCAGACCCTTGTTCGGGGGGCGCTCGGGCACGGTGGGTTTTGACACGGGACGGGACACTGGCCCACGCTTCCTCTCCCACCAGAGAAGCCAGCCAGCACACCCTGGCCAGTCTCTTTCTCTTGCCCTTCTATTTATTTTTTTTCTTAAATCCAGTTTTTTCTTGTTTTTTTTTCTTTTAATACAAAATCAGCACCACCCAGAAGAAAAAAGGTTCATTTTGAAGAATAAATTAAAAAGGATCCATTGTGGGGGAGAGGGGGCAGACATCTAGGTACGCCAGTTCTGTCCCGCCCTGGCTCGGAGCGGGCATAAATGAGTGGATCAGAGGCTCAGCTGCTATGGAGGGAGGAGGGGGCCAGGCTATGAACAACCCCCTCTGCCATGCACATGGTGAAGAGGGGGAAGAGGCCAGCTTGGAGGAACAGCCCAGGCATCCGTGTCCAGGCATGGTATGGCTCATCTTGAACTAGGTGACGCAGCCTGTCAAAGAAAGAAGAGAGTGAACGGGAGGCTTTCATCCTGGCCAACGCTAGTTAAAGCTGGCAAGTGCGCAAGAGCTACAGAAATTTCCCACCCACATGCGCCTGACGCCCTCCCTGGGAATGCGCTGGAGTTAATTGAACAGCCTCAGACTGCCCTGAAGTGCTCTGATCAGGAAAAACATTCCCTCTATCTGCCAGCAGGTGGTGCCATTGCTTCCCCCCAAATCCATCAGTGCGGAAAGGGCAGATCCCGGCTAGAAAAGCGCAGGATGCTAAACCAGAGCAGGCCCTGCACACGATCCACAGCTAGCCCAGCACCCCCACCCCATGCTCACCAGAGTGAAGCTGTCATAGATGTGTATCAGTTCCTCCGTCTTGTACTGCTCAAGCACCACGACGCCGTGGAGAGAAGAGCTGCGTTTGCGGGCACACGCCTCGCAGTGCACCAGGTAGGTGTTCTTGCTGCCGTTCTCGCTGGTCACAAAGAGGATGTTGAAAACCTCCACCTGAGGGAGACGCAAACCTATGACCATCTCTCCCAGTGGGTAGAGGTCTCGTCCCTCACCGGCAGTTGCCACCCTCCAGTTGGGGCCTGGATCTCTCCCAGAATTACAACTGCTCTCCAGGGCACAGAGACCAGTTCGTCTGGAGAAAACAGCTGCTTTGGTGGGTCTCCCTAGGCTGTACCCCCAAATCTCCAGGCATTTCCCAACACCCCACCAAGCCAGGGAGGGGACAAGAAAAACCAAGAACTAGTCGGAGCCATTCACATTTATCGATTCATTTACTTCATGTAGAGTCCACCATTTTTAAGAGGACTCAAGCTGGATTATGAGAATTAAAAGCCAATAATATATTCTATCTTTTAAAAAACAGAAACATTTACATACTTTCAACAGACATTAAAAACAACAGCAATATCCCTTTCACAGAAATGGCCTCTTAAGGTTCTGCTTTACGCACTTCCTCATAAAAAGTGGTCGTAGATCCAGAGGAGTCAGCCGTGTTAGTCTGTAGTTGCAAAACAGTTGAGTCCAGTAGCGCCTTTAAGACTAACCCACTTTATTGTAGCATAAGCTTTCGAGAACCACAGCTCTCTTCGTCAGATGCAACTTTATTGTAGCATAAGCTTTCGAGAACCACAGCTCTCTTCGTCAGATGCAACTTTATTGTAGCATAAGCTTTCGAGAACCACAGCTCTCTTTGTCAGATGCAACCTGACGGTTGCATCTGACAACAAGAGCTGTGGATCTCGAAAGCTTATGCTACAATAAAGTTGGTTAGTCTTAAAGGCGCTACTGGACTCTTCGCTATCATAAAAAGTGATACTCCTGGTGAAGTTCAACCCCCAACTGCTACCCACCCCCCACCCCCTCGGCCATTTCTCTCTGAACTGCAGGTTAAATTCAGCCCAGCCTGGATGTCTGCTCCCTCCCCTCTTCCTCTCTGTTTTCAAATTTAGGCCATCAAGCACTTTTCCTTCCTCAGCTTCCATTGCAGTTTCTGGAAACCAATCCCCACCCCGCTACCACCGCCCCTGGGTGGCTGTCCTGGAACTTCCCCCTCTCCCTTCACCCTTCTTGCACTGAAGTCCTACCACCTTTTAAAAACAAACAAACAAACCCAGAATCTCACACTTATGTGAGAAATCTCAGCAGGTATTTTGGCAAGGTGTCAACGGATGCAAGCGAGGGATTGTTCCTCTCTTTGGCCCCCCATGGGGTTGGGGTCAAAGAACTCGGGTGGCAGCCAGCAACCCTTGCCGGTAGCCGTGCTCCCAGTATGGCCGCCCGGCTACCGCTTGCCCTCTCTGTACTCCACCCCATTCACCTTCTCAGGCATCAGCGTGCCCAGTGAAGAGGAAGAGCTTGGCTGCTCTCTAAGGGGCAACATAGTTCACGGGTGGCCATCAGAATCCAAACAACAGGAAAGGGGTTTGCGGGGGACCTCCTGACACACGGGGAAGTTTCTTATCAGAAAACAAAGCAAACTCCGCTGTAGCCAGACTTAGGAGATTTACGAAAACCCCACCCACAAGAGAGGCCGAGTTTATCACCACTCTGGACAAACACAACATTTATAGGCATGGGGGGGGGGGCAAGGCACAAACCCTGAACCCACTTCCCGAACAGGGAGAGAGTATCCAGGCTTCTGGCTCTTTCCCCCTTGCCCCCCCCATTGCTTCCTCAGCTGGGAATTTTAGAAGCCTTGCAATTCCAGCTTCCTCCGTAGAGGTCTTCACCCTGTTATCTGTGACCTCCCTCCAGCTGGAGAATCTCCAGGTCCCGCTGCCTTCTAGGGCTGCTCTTCCCAGGGTCTCTTTGATAAGAAAGGTCCAGGGCCAGTTTCCCTTTCGGAGCTGGGACTGGGAGCCCCACTGGTGTGCCAGAGGAACGCTGGCCACAAAGATCTTCCTTCTCACATCCACGCAACTTGCTCCTCCCAGGAGCCCTGGAAGGCCTTCTCCTGTCTCCCTTTCGCTGAGCCGCCTCCCTGGCTTGCAGTGAGGGCAAAACGCAGCCAAGGAGAACTGGGCCTGCCACCCAGACTCCCTTGGAGGGAGGGAGGCCTAAAGCAGGTGACAGGTGAAAACCAGTCAGTGTTCTTGCCCCACCAGTTCCCAGCACTGGCAAGCCTGCCACGCCCTCCCATGCCCTCCGCCTCTGCTTCAGGATCTCTCTGCTTTGCCAGGCAGTGGCTCCGTCTGTCCAAACGCCTCAGTCCGAGCCTTTGTGGGCCAGGCCAGTCTCCCCTGACAGGCAGTGGCTCTCCAAGGTCTCCGGTGGAGAAAGGTGCCCTGTCTTCCTTTCCACCTGATCCTTTTAACTGGAGGTGACGGGGGTTGAATCTGGGACCGTCTGCGTGCCACGCGTGCCAGCCACAGTCCCTCCAAGTTCTCCTCCCCTCGTCTACCTGAGCTGCCGAGTCTCTGGATGGTTTGGCCAGGCTGCTGGCATGACTCGGGATGCCAAATGACCACACGAGGCTCCCACGGGTATGAAGCAACCAACCGAAAGACGAAGAGTCCCCCGTGGAGTACAATCAAGTACTCACTCAAAATGTCAATGTACCACAGTTTCTAATCATTAAAGTGCAAAGTGCTCAAACAATAAATATCAGTGAATTATTGTGAATAAAGGTACAATATATCACAATCTTATCTTTCAACCAGGACATTCAGAGTAAATCATATCCCTTAGAAATCCTGTATCAATGCTCCTACCAGAGTCCAGGTGTAATACACCTGAAAAACATATTAGAACAACATTGCCATTTCTATGAAGGAGATTACAAAGCACTAACGTGGAGTTATCTTTACTTACCTGTTTGTATATTTGTATCTGTGAAGACATCACATGCGACTCGCCTGCACAAACGTTGCAGCGTGGAAGTAAGAAGCTGACTCCACACACTGTAGGCACAACGTCAGTCCCCAGATTATTGGGTTTAACAGCAGAGGAATTAAATCACAATTATATGTCTTCCGTATCAACTATTTATTCATGTTGTCCCAGCCATGGTGTATTTAGGAATGAAGTTTTACCTTGTATTTAAGCTGGGAGTATCGATACAGGATTTCTGGCGGATATGATTTACTTTGAGTGTGCCAGTTGAAAGGTAAGACTGTGATATATTGTACCTTAAATAATTCTAAGTTACTGATATTTATTGCATGAGTACTTTGAACTTTAATAAATAGAAACTGTGGTACATTGCAATTTTGAGCGAGTGCTTGATTGTACTCCACGGGGGACTCTTTGTCGTTCGGTTGATGGCTCGGGATGCGGCTGCTCCTTATTTTTCCAAGGGTGCCAACTACTCGGTGCATATCAGGTGTTTCCTCCTCTTCAAAAGAACCCACACTAACTGCTTCCATTCTTCAACTCCATCTGCGGCAGACCAGGCAACTTGTCCCCTACCTGTCTACCTGTGACTTAACTACAGTGACCCAGGCAACGGTCATCTCTAGGTTAGACTACTGTAACTCGCTCTGCATGGGCCTACCCTTGAGCCTGACCCGGAGACTGCAGCTGGTGCAAAATGCAGCGGCGCGCATCATTATGAAAGCACCAAATAGGGCACATACTACACCAATGCTGCACAAGCTGCATTGGTTGCCGGTGGAGTACCGGACCAGGTTCAAGGTCCTAGTATTGACCCATAAGGCCTTGTGCGGACTGGGGCCAGCATACCTGAGGGACCGTCTCTCCCTGTAAATTCCCCAGAGGACCCTCCGATCGGGAGGAAAACAATTGTTATCGGTCCCTCGCCCCAAGGAGGCCTGCCTCGACTAGAGCCAGGGCTTTCTCAGTCCTGGCTCCTACCTGTTGGAATGCTCTATCTACCGAGACCAGGGCCCGGCAGGATCTTACTATCTTTCCGCTGGGCCTGTAAGATAGAGTTGTTCCGCCAGGCTCATGGCTGAGGCTGGGCCTCCACTGGCCGGAGGATGCAACATCTACCCCCCTCCCTGTGAAAGTTGCCCACCACTGTTTGTTTTTCAGCTGCTGTTGCTGTGCTGCTATAGCCAGTTGTACTGCTGTATCGTTGGTTATTAGTTGTATTGCTGCCGCCAGGCAAAAGAGTGCTATTTTTATATGATGTTTTAATGTTTTAATATGGAACGTTTTTAAATGATTTTAAGGTTGTTATCCACCCTAAGCCTGCTTGCAGGGAGGGCGGAATACAAATATGATATAAATATGCAAACAAATAAAAATAAATACTCTTTAAGGGCCCTGACTCTCAGCAAAGTTGGGCACGAAGGAGGAGCAAAAACGGAGGTGAGTCACGAGGAGGCACCTTAAAGATAAACCAGCCCCAAAGGCACAGCGTCTCTCCACTCCGGCATTCCAGGAAGAATTGATAGGAGCTGCTGAAAAGGGGGCCCTTCGGAGACGGAGCACGGTGGATGTGCACCAGCAGGGAAAGGCCAACCCCACCCGCCACAGCCACAGCTGCAGGGGAACACACAGCCTCTGATGTGGATGCAGGTCAGGAGGAATCCTGCCCTGCAGAAGAACTGGCACCTAGCCGAGAAGGCAGCGAGCCCGCAAGAGAGTGCCTGCACCTCTTCGAACCGGCACAAGCGTCCCACAGAGACTTACGTCGCATTCGTTGCAGTAGTAGGCTGGCTCATCCTTCACCCGGCCCTGGTAGGCGATCTTCTTTCCAGCCCGCACTAGACTCTCACGCTGGACTTGGCAATGTTTTATCGACTGCATCAGACAATACCTGAGAAAGAGAGGGAAGCAGTGCGGACAGCAATGAGGACACATGGATCCATCTCTGCCTGGAGCCATTAACTGGAGCAGGGAGCAAGCAAGAGACATGGAGACAAGCCGGAAGGGTAGCGGGAGGACGAGCTCCCCCAGTCACAATAAACCTATCTGGAGCAACACACACAGACACACACCTTTCCTCGCCTTCAGGACAGAAAGAATACACTTGGGAGAGTGATTCACCCAGCACCCCAGGGAAGCATGTGTGCCCCCCCCCAACCCAAGTGAAGGGGAAAGGATCTCCCCTTGGGTTCCTGCTGTTCTTTAAGCTGTTACGAATGAGCAAGCCCATCTCCTCCCCTCACAGGCAGAAATGGGAAGGCCACAGATCACACCTGGATGCGGCAACACACACGCACTCGGCAGGGCCAGATGTCTGAGGGACATCTCCCCAGCAAAGGAAGGAGCTTTGGGGCAGGAGGGAGGGAGGGGCTGGAGAGCAAGTGCAAAACAGACAAAACCACTTTAGCCAGCAGATCACTTGGAGAGGGTCACTCAGTCCTCACTTGATCATTTTGTACAAGTCGGAGTCACTAATCTTGACAGTGCGGGCCACGTTCCAGGAGACGTGGATCATGGGGACGATGGACTTGACGTTCTTCACCTCGTTCCACTCATAGCGCTCGAGGGCCAGCTGATACTGGTAAGCTGCGTAGCAGAAAGGGAGCAGTTAGGGGGAGAGGACCACCCCCACAACCAGAATTCCCTGGGAAGGATCGCGACGAGCGGCTGCGCTGTTAGTTCCTGCTGTTTCCCAGCTGCACAGAGGAGGCACCACAACAAATCCCAGGCTGCTCGGAGCAGCAGCCTTCCTCCCAAGAGGTCAGCAGTGCCGCCCCCCCCCCCGGTGCAGGGGGCATTGGGCCCTAGTCTGGGGACCCCCACATGGACAAAGCCAGAGAAGTGGGGGCGTATCGATCCCTCTTGAAGCCAACTCCATTTCCTGGCTCCTTCCTCGCTCATAAGAGAACAAGGATGCAAAAAGCACCGTGTCAAATTAAATTGGTAGATTAAAATAACTCTTCATGTGAACAAAAGGAGACAGAGGAACAGCAGCACAGTTGGCTGACAGCTGCGTTTCAACTGAAAAAATTGGACTTCAAATATCACTTTGGACTACAGACTCCCTCATAGCGGGAGACCTTTTTCTTTTTTAAGTGAAGCCTACTTTTATGTTTCTTAAGATCTCCCCACAGATTCTAAAATCTAGCTAGAAACACAAAACGGAAGCCAGGACTGCCCGCACCGGCTGCACTGGACCCGTGGCAAGCCCTTTTCCTCGTTCACCTCTAGAACACGCCGAGTCCACAAATTGAGAGATGAGCCAGTGGTATGCCGAGTTTGCCCCTCGGCCTGCCTTGCAGCATCTCTCCCAGCCCCACTACAAGAGATGCCTGGGGTTCATCCTGGGACCTCAGGCATTCAGAACTTGAGCTCTGCTACCCAGAAGAGAGCCCGGGGCCTCTGCTCCTGTCCATCCTTGTAAGGATCTGGACCCAGCTCATTACCTGTCAACGGGCCAACGTTCCAGGCAATGTTGTTGCACCAGCCTGTGGCCTGAACCCAATGCACAGTGCCCGCATTGATCCACACCAGGTCTCCAGGCCGCTGAATGAAGCGGTAGACGGGGATGTTTGACTGGTAAAGGTCTTCGAGGATGGGCCACCATGAGCCAGTCAGGTAATCCACGCTATGCCTGTAAGACAACCGCACCCGTTGAGGCAGGGAATGGCCAGGGCCTTTTTGCCGCAGAGAGTGCAGCGCGCCATCGCTTGCCTCTGCCAGACCATGACGTGCAAGCAAGCTCAGATCCATCTGGGATCCGGGCAGACAAAGTCTAGCACATTCCCAGGTGGAGATCCACCCACTCTACAAGGGGGCCAAGGCGTCCTCCCCCAGTCTCCTCCCCACCCACCTGTCACAGAAGGCGCTGATGCTTTGCCAGTAATGCTCATGGACCGCAAACCATTCGCAGTCGCCAGGCCCAATGTTGATGTTCACTGAACAGAAGTTGTTGTTCTCCTGGTGACCTGCAAAGGGAAACACCCACATAGATCAGGACCCCAGCAGTCCGCGTTGGTCCGATGTCACTCCCAGATTCCTAGGGAAGAACGGGCACCCCAGGCAGGACAGAGGCTCGGAGAAGGGCTGTATCCACTGCTGAATGAAGAGATACTCAGGCTGCTTTTCAATAAATGCAATTCACAAGCCGGTTGGCTCTCTGGGAACCAAGGTCAAGATAATCCAAACTATGGTATTCCCCATTACAATGTATGGATGTGCAAGTTGGAGAGTGAAGAAAGCTGACGGGAAGAAAATTGATTCGTTTGAAATGTGGTGCTGGAGGAGAGTTTTGTGGATACCATGGACAGCCCAAAAGACAAATAAGTGGGTCCTAGATCAAATCAAGCCTGAATTCTCCCTAGAAGCTAAAATGACAATACTGAGGCTATTGTACTTTGGTCACACTATGAGAAGACAAGATTCTCTGGAAAAGTCAATAATGCTAGGAAAAGTGGAAGGCAGCAGAGGAAGACCTAAAACGAGGTGGTTTGAATCAATAAAAGAAGCCACGTCCTCCAGTTTGCAGGATCTGAGCAAGTCTGTTAATGATAGGATGTTTTGGAGGTCTTTCATTCATAGGGTCACCATATGTTGGAGGTGACTTGATGGCACATAACACAAACACACAATTACCAAAAGGCACCCTGAACCAGCAAGCTTCTTAGGTGCTTTTGGAAAAAAAACATGTAACAGGAAGGTAGCAAGAGAAATTATCTGAAGAAGGGGATTCCATCACTCCAGGGCAGCAGCAGAAGAGGCCCTGCCTCTAGCAGAACTTGACCTTGTCTCCTTAACAGATCAAACACAAACCAGGACAGTCTTAGAAGAATGCAGAGGAGTAGCAGCAGCATTTGGGAAGAAATGCTCTGGGGTTGTGCACCTGGAACTTTGAATGTTAAAATCAGCACCGTGAAGTTGGCAAAGAAAAAACAAAGAAGCCAGCATTAGCTATATCAAAGCTGACGAGACACTGCAATTCATGCTTGCACTGGAGGCCTACAGTGACACTAACATACACACAGATGCGCGTCCCTTACCGGGTGTGCGGCTGCCCGGCACTTTCATATAGAGCTGCACTGTGTTCATGCCCAGGATGGTGTGTCCCACGTGGCTCAGCATGTTCCCCGTAGAAGTTACTCGCATGAAAGCTGGCAGCTTCAGCAGCTCCTGCAGCTGTGGCTTCCACCTGCAGGGCATTGAGAAATCAGAACAGCAAGTCATGAAAACTAAGACATTAATCAAAATAATCCAAATGAAATAATTGGAAAACCAGAGGCAATAGTGTTTGAAAACTATATCATTAATCCTCAAACATCCAGAGGAGTTACCCATATTAGTCTGTAGTAGCAAAATAGTAAAGAGTCCAGTAGCACCTTTAAGACTAACCAACTTTATTGTAGGATAAGCTTTCGAGAACCACAGCTCTCTTCGTCAGTTGCATCTGACAAAGAGAGTTGTGGTTCTCGAAAGCTTATGCTACAATAAAGTTGGTTAGTCTTAAAGGTGCTACTGGACTCTTTCCTATTAATCCTCAAAGGAATGTTTATGGGTAACAGGATTCTATAATGCTCAAACCCATTTTTTTCAATGGTATAACAAGGCTAGGCTGAGTAAACGTTAAAAAAACTCAAAGTGCTACATAAGCCTCAATGAGTACTGGTATATATCCAAAATTCCTATGTCCCTCAGTAAAAACTGCATGTAGTAACATTGAAGAGCTGCCCTGGGGACCCTGTTTGGGTGGAAAGGTGGCACAGAAATGTTTTAAATGTGTGGGGTTTTTTTAAATAACTGAAAAGTTAAAAACAAATCAAAGGGGAGCATAACTGCAAAGAAGCCTTACCAGCAATGACCCACTATGACCACTAGAGGGCACCAAAGAAACTCATTAAACCGCAATGACAAGGTGCAGCCACAAGGGGGAGCATAAAACCATCAGTTTACACTCTTGCAATGGCTGTAAATGGCCGCAGGGAAACAGGTTAGATAGAGCAACATCAGAGGGTGGCGGTTGCCCAATATGGCCACTGAGAGGCAGCAGAGAGCATATGTTTTACTGCATTTCCTGATAGGGACGCAGAGGCACAAGCAAAGTGCAATTAGTTACCCTCCATTGCAATGACAAATTATGGCCACAGGATGGCAGCAAAGACTAAAAAATATAGACCGAAGTCTTCCTGTGACACTTTAAAAAACGAAACAAAATCCATGTTGAACCTTTTACTGGTCCAACCAAATTAACACAAAATATTGTGCAAGCTTTCGAGTTCACCAGAACTTTTCATCAGGCTCAATATTACAAAACTGTGTAAGACGGAAGGGGAGTGGGCAGCCTGAGGATTTTGCCTTGTATCTTTTAAAATTTTGTAACTTCCAAGCTGGTGAAGAGTTCTGTTGAGCATGAAAGCTTGCAGTGTTCTGTGCTAATTTGGTTGGTTCAATAAAAGGCATTGCCTGAAATTTGTTCTTGTTTGGGGATTTTACATGGACCAATATGGCTATACAACTTTTTCTACCTGAAAGACTAAACAGACTTCACTCCAAAATGAGCTTCTGTGAGTCAGAGTTCACTTCCTCAGATGCAACAAAGAGGAAATCATATTCCACATCTTTAATAGGAAAATTACTAAAACGGGGAGGGGGGGTCAGAGAAAAGCTCAGTGTGAATTCCATCGTACATTTTTCAGGTGTGATATTTGGAGGTTCCAGCCTCTCTCTGAGGGGTGCAGATAAACAAAAATATAATTAAGTAAGACAGAGACCAATAAATTCAGGAAGCAGCAGCCTGAAGCATTAAAACATTAACTGACATCAGGCAAAAGTTATAGCATGTTAAAACACGTTAAGAAGAGCCAGTTAAATTTTGTAAAAAGTGGGCCCTATTAGAAATTATAGTGAGTAATGAAAAAGCAAGTCTCTGTTTAAGTCAGGATGAGCGGTACCGTTTTGTTTTTTGATGAGTTTTAATTCAGCACTTTCACACTGTATATTTCCTTTGCAGGTTTCTTTGTAGATGGGTGACTACAGACCACAGCCTTGAAAAGGCAAAGAGTCTCCAACACCCCAAAGATCAACGAATTTATTGTGGCAAAGGCTTCCGTGAGACTGAGCCCAATTTCCCAGCTGCAAGAAACGTTGCATTCAGCTAGAACAGCCTTGGGTATCACTCTCTCTGTCAACTGAATGCAACACTTCGTGCATCTGACATCAGTGGGCTTTGGGGCTCACAAAAGCTTCTGCCACAACACACTCAACTTTCTGGAGTCCTTAGACTGATTACAATCTGTTTGGCTGCAGCAGGCTAAACCGACAGCCGCTGAAATCAGCCTTGAAGCGAAACCCACAATCCCAGTTTCTTGCAGGGGCCCTCTGATACACAGGCCGTATCCCAATACAAACCAGTATCTCATGTCAAAAGGGCAGGATGTTATTGGGGGGGGGCTGAAAACCCCACACTGCCCTCTGCTTCACCCACGTGGCAGACTAAAGCTTGAAGGGCAAAGACCCTGTCTCTGTAGTCCAGGGGTTTGGATCTGGCCCTTCCCACATTCAAGTAGGAGCAGGGGAGAGAACAAAGAACCTGAGGCTTTAGTATCCCTCCCCGTCTCACCGTTTGGCATCCGAGAGGTCGATGTTGGTCCCAAACTTGATGATCTGGTGAGGTTTCTGGTCGGGGTTGCTATAGGGAACAAAAAGCCAACCAAAAAAGGTGATGAGGTAAGGGAGGGGGACGCAGAGAGGCAGATTCTCCTCAAAGCACCCTGATAGTTTTGCAAACCCCAGTGAGGCTGCCACGGCCCGACAGCCTCCCTCCCCAACTCCCAGGCCCCTTCTCTTTGAGCCAGGGACAGGACGGCCTACCTGGGGGGAGGCTCCGTGGTGCTGTCCGGCTCTTCCGCTTCTTCTTCGTCGCTCTCCTTGTCTTCCTGCCCCCAGATAAGAAAAGGTCAGAACAGGAATCCGCCCCTCCACCCTTCCGAGGGGGGCACCCGGGGAGCCCAGGCTGTGGCAGACACCCTCGCCCCGAGGAGAAGGGCATCGGCCTGGGGAAGGAGTGGGGCCAGAAGGCAGCGGGGCTCTCCTCACCTGAAGAGATTCCTGGAAAGAGGCGGCCTGGTACTGGGCGTACTTGGCAATGGTGGTGTGAGACCGGCTGCTCTCACACGGCCACACCTGCTTCGTGCCTAGGAGGTCCCAGTTTTCGTCCGACGGCTGCTGCACCTGTGTGCGGACCTCCACGGCGTGCTCCCCGCTGGCCTCCACCAACGTCTTTGTGCTAAACAGACCCAGGTCTGAGAGGAAGAGGAGGGAAGAAGTCATGAAGGGACGCTGAAAAGCTGCCACCCGTTCCACGTGCCCCCAATTCCAAGGGAAACCATTCTCACACGTTTTCTTGCCGGACTGTCCACCCCTCCCCTCAAACTCTTCCCCAGACCCAACGCCCCTGAACTGCGCGATGTCACGCTGTCTACCACCAAAGTCCTTCCCCTCACCCATCTCCTGGTCCCTGCAAGCCCCCCGCCTCCTACTCGGACCCTCCACCCAACACACGCCCCAGCCCCGAATGCGTCTCGACGACTCACTGAGGCGGAGGGAGCCAGCCAAGCCCCGGATGACCGTGATGGGGTTCTTGGGGTCCGTGCAGAACTGCAGCAGCACAGGGGAGAAGGCGTCCCGCTTGCTCTCCAGCTGAGGAGGAAGGAAAGGAAAGGGCGTGAGAGACCAGAAGCCCACCTGGACCTCTGAGCGACAGGCCTCAGCAGCAACGCAGCCGGCCAGTGAGGAGAGCCGGGAGCAGCGGGCCAGTCCGCCAAGCCAGAGGCCGGCAGCCCCGCCTCTCCCGGTGGGCCCCGCGTTCCTGGTGGGCTCACCTCCTTCAGCGGCCCCCAGTTCAGCTCAATGCCCCCTCCCCAACATGGCCAGCTACTGAGGGACTTCAGAACCACCCCAAAGGCTGGCTTTTGTCTCCTGCTCACTCAGGCCTTAAGACTCCACGATCTGTCGAATGGCCCACGCAAAGGGCGCTGCTTGTGTGGCGGAAGACCTTCCTTCCCTGCTTTTTCGCCAAGCCAGTGAAGGAGCACGGGCCCAGGGGCAACACTGAGCAGAGGGCCTGGACGCTCAAGGCGCCGCCGCAGGAAGAATCTGGCCTAAGCCTGGGGGCCCAAAGTTCTGTGCTAGAAGCAACAGGACGGAAGTTCTTGATGGAACCAGGCTGGGAACGGCCGGCAACTTCAAGCCACCCAAACAGCCAACGGATCTAAGGCACGAGATCCAAGACGCTAACTAAAAAGAAGGCAAGGAGCCAGACACCGACTCTCGGGCATGGGAAGGGAGACCAAGACGTCCGGCCCAGAGGCGCCCCACAATGCAAAGCACACGCGGACACATGAAGCGGCCTTAAGCCGAGTCAGACCCTGAGTCCGTCAAGGTGAGCATTGTCTGCTCAGACTGGCGGCCGCTCCCCAGGGCCTCGGGCAGAAGTCTTTCACGTCACCTGCGGCCTGGTCCTTTCACCTGGAGACGCTGGGAGTTGAACCCAGGCTGTTCCACAAGCCAAGCAGAGGATTTACCCCTGAGCAAAGATGTGGAGGTATGACTTGCCCCAGGGACACACAACGTGGAAGAGAGAGATGGTAGAAGGTTTGGGGAGGATCACGGAAGAGAAACTATCCAAGCCCAGGCATGGGAGACAGCACTCCGCCTTGGGGGTTCTCTTTTCATTCTGGCTTCCAAGAGCTTCAAGCCACTTCTCTCAGCAGCAACCGTGAGCTTGGGCAAATATCTTTGTTCTAATTGTTTTTATACGGCTGTTGCCTGCCCCGGGCCTTGAGGTGCCCTCGAGAAAGGTGGACAGCAGGATTCAAGTCCAGCGGCAACGCAGAGGCCACCATGACTTTCTGGGTACAAGCCGTCAAGAGTCAGCGCTCCCTTCTTGAGACAGAAAAGTGGGCCAATCAATCAATCAATCAATCAATCAATCAATCAATCAATCAATCAGTCAGTCAGTCAATCAAAACAATGTTCTGGTTAACCTGAAAGCATCCGTGGGTAAGCACTACTCTAAAGTCAACCAGGGACTCAGAGGAGGCACTCTTCGAAAGAGCTGCCAATCTATGTTGGCTGTGCATCAGGCACAAAGAAAAAGTAAAGAGTCCAGCAGCACCTATAAGACTAACAAAATTTGTGGTAGGGTGTGAGCTTTTGTGAGTCACAGCTTAAAGGCGCTACTAGACTCTTGCTCTATTCTACGGCTACAGACTAAAACAGCTACCCATTTTGATCTATCTCCAAAGGAAAAGTCGCTTGGCTAATGCCTGTGCAGCAGCAACTCTGGCTGAAAGGAATGGAGTCGCCCCGAGGCAACAACGCAGAACCCAAATAGGCATTTCACACCACCGCTATGAGCAAGAAACTAGCATCCGCCACAGGGGAGGGGGGTTCTGAAGCAAGGCCCCAACCCGGGTTTGGCTGAGAGCTATGAAAATCTGAATGTGGTTTTTTTTATCATGCAATGGGAACGCCGACGCAACGCCCCGTCATCCTCAGCTCTGGTGAAGAGGCCAGTTTCAGACGAAGCCAGGGCAAGTTTACACTCGGACAGAGATCCAGGCGCTCAATCCTCCAGCTCTCCAGGAACATGCAGTCCCAGAGATCCAGGCGCTCAGTCCTCCAGCTCTCTAGGAACATGCAATCCCAGAGCGGCCGAGTCCAGCACCGTCTCTCTCCGGACGAACAAGGCAAGGGCCGTGTAACAAGAACGGCAAAGCCACAGAGGAAGGCCCTGATCTCGGGGTGGGTTAAAGGGCGAGCAGCAGCAACGGCCACTCTGGACTCGAGACCGTGGAATGCTGCCTTCTCCGGAAAGGTTTGCAGACACAAGCAGAGGGCTCTGAAGAATGGGTTCAAAAGCGCGATGTTCAGGCACAGGGAGTGGGCAGAGGGCGTCTGCCATTTTTTATGTAGGTTCCTTTATAGGGTTCAAGCAACATTCCCCCGGATGCCACCCAGCGCCACACCCCAGAGGAGTCTGACCATCTCAGTAACAGCCACGGAAGTCGCTTACAATACATCGTATCAACAGGCTCCACCAAACCGGGGCCCAGGGGTGATACGACAACTCCAGAACGGAGGCTGGCTGGAGCCCATGCCAAAATTAACTGGCCCCCTCAAGCA
This sequence comes from Eublepharis macularius, assembly GCF_028583425.1. Lineage (NCBI taxonomy): Eukaryota > Metazoa > Chordata > Lepidosauria > Squamata > Eublepharidae > Eublepharis > Eublepharis macularius. The sequence goes on from NC_072801.1 coordinate 78,475,088, forward strand.
GGCGTGAATCTTCTACACCTGTTTTACCCTGCTGCTGCCTACGAAAGGAGGGCAATGAAACGGCACCCTCCCTCCCACGCCCCACCATCAGAAGTCTCGATTAGGCCTTTTCTGACTTCCACGATTTCACCTGGCAAACCCATACCCATCCTGCGTGGCACAAGGGCTAACATCTTGCCGCTTCTTTTTGTTATCGAAGGAAGCAAATGCTTGGGGGATCCCCAAATCCCATCTATGTTTACTCGTGAGAACATTACACCCGTCCTGCCCCTCCCACTGGCTAGCCAACGGCACCCACCACCTCACCCCCCACAAAAAGGGTACTCACGTATATGCTCGGGGTGGGAGGGTTGAGTTTATCCCGGGGGAGCTTTTCATCTGAGTTGATCTGAGGTTTGACGGACTGGGCAGGCGACAGGTAAGACTCCTTAAATTTCCCCTTCACCTTGGCATGCCTGTGGAGACAGGTATAGGAAGAGACAATGAAACGGCAGGGCAGGAAAACAGTTACCAAGGGCAGGGCAGGCTGACGCAGAAAGGGCCAGGGTTAATTTATCAACCTAGGAGCAAAAAGACCCGATTTCAGGTCCCAAACTCACCCAAGAAATCATTCTGGGCCAGAGCAGTTAGCCGTGTTAGTCTGCAGTAGCAAAATAGCAAAGAGTCCAGTAGCACCTTTAAGACTAACCAACTTTATTGTAGCATAAGCTTTCGAGAGCCACAGCTCTCTTCGTCAGATGCATAATGCATCCGACGAAGAGAGCTGTGGCTCTCAAAGGCTTATGCTACAATAAAGTTGGTTAGTCTTAAAGGTGCTACTGGACTCTTTGCTATTCTGAGCCATTCACTCTGTCTGAGTCTAGCCTACTCTGCAGGGATGTTGTGAGGTTAAAAGCAGAGAGAAGCAAGATACACACACAGCATTTTATCAGGCTTCTGCCGGACATAGGAAGGCACCAAAAAACCCACCCTCCCCCGAATTTTCACGGCTTGCCACTCAACAAGGATCCTCCAGCCTGAAGTTATTCTTTCCAGCTGCACTGGGTTGCTGGGCTGCTTTGGGAGCCCGCCTGTCATGCATGTGTCAGTCAGGGCCCTCTTCTTCTGCAGAGGTGCTAGGAGTGCCCCTGAGCATATGCAAAGTGACCACCTCTAACCAGCTGGCCTCACATTACAAAGACTGGAGGACAGAACCACAGAAAACTTTATACGCCTGCTGAAGCATGGGGGATAACAGACTGATATGCAATTCAAAAGGTCCTGCGTTCAAATGTCACCTCCGCCTCTAACATCCTATGTAACCCCATAGGTAGGTCACTGTCTCTCAGCCTCAGCCGCCACCACCTTGCCACAACATCGGGATGCAATAATGGCCTACTGGCCTACCTTACTGGGCTGTTGTGAGGATAATATGCGTGAAGCCCTTAGAACAATGACAACATTGTCATTTATTATAGCAGAACCAGGGGCCAGGCCCACATCACACTTTTTGCTGCTGGGGCTGAGACCAGGACACCGTCCGAAGCCTCCGCTCTGCTCCACCCCCACTTCTCTTGACCCAGAGAATCCCAAAGAGGGCACCCGTCCTGGCTCAGCCTCTCGACTCCCGGACTTTAGCCCCGAGGCCTCCCCGTGGAAGGCTTTATCTAGCCTCAGGCCACCTCCCCCCTCATCACTGCCCAAACACTGGGAAGTCAAATAAGAGGACAAGCTGAACTCTCCGAGAACAGAATGACTGAAAGAGGCACGCCAAACAGTCTGTTCCAGAAGCCCTCCCATCACCGTTGCCACCACCCCTCACCCCCGCCCTGCCCTCCATGTTTCCCTAAGCCTGCAAAGGCCAGCAGACCCAGGTTTAGGCACAATCCTCCCAGGGCCCCCTCACCCGGCTTCCATCTTTTGCTCCCCCGTCCCAATCTCTGCCTGCTGGCGCTCTGGAGAGAGCCAACATGCGCTGGTGGGCGGGAGAAATAATAATGAAGCAAAAGGAGGAAGTGGGTGAGGTCAACTGACCCTTCCCTGGTAGAGATTTTTTTTATTATTTTGCTATTAAAATCAGGCTCCACAAAACCCAATAGGGGCACAGTATTTTATCTGTTTTCAGAATTGATTTTAAGTTGTGTTTTAATCAATGTTGTACCTCGCCCTGAGCCCGCTTGCGGGGAAGGTGGGTTAAAAATAAAGTAAATAAAATAGTTCAGTGGGGGCAGACTCAGGTGGTCATAAGAGGGACCCACTGCCGCTAGCACCTCAGAACAGAGGGCTTCTGCCCAGCTTTTCCAGATGCGGGCTCCCCCATGGACCTTTCCCACCCCACTAACCACTTCCCAGACCTTTGACCCTTCCCGCCCCACCCCGTCTGCCCCTAGCGCAGGCTGCAAGACGTCCGGGTTGAAAATGGACCGGGCCTCTTTTGAGGGGGGGGGTTGGGGGGAGCAGCAAGGGGCACAACTCATTCCCAGCAGGCAATGTCTGTGCTTGATGACGCTGCATATTTTAAAATGCAAACCTTTTTTTCAAATAAAAATTACCAACATGGTAAAATGGGACATGTCATCGTGTTAAACGAGCGTGATAGTAAAGTTACAGAAAGGATTCAGGGTGCAGCGCGATCCCGTGGAAAGGCAAAAGCCAGTCCCAGAACTCGGTTCCTCGGAAATGCAACCTCGCCCTTTGTACACACGCTGGAAAAGCAATCTCCAGGCCCTCCTGGCTGCGAAGTTATACTTGAGAGCAGCGGCAATGCCTGCCGAATCTTAGAAAGGGGGAGGGGGGGACGACGAAACGTGGAGCTTCTGGGATATTGACAGCTTGTTGCCCCTCCCCTTCAGTAGCAAAGCCAGAATAAATTATGCAAAGGAGGCAGAGTTTGCAAAAATCTATATGGGTTAGGCAATCTGGGGCACCTGCCTAGGGGAAGACGTTGAATTTCTTTTTGTCTACCTCCCCGCAAATGCATACAGACAAACATTGGACAGGAGGCCTCATTAAAAGGCAGTGTGTGGCTCCCCCTTGGAGCTGGACGAGAGAACGGGACCAGCGTTACATCCAATGCTTCCCATTTTAGCTCTCGTTCCTATATGACCGGAGCCTGTTATACCTGGGACAATTTCATACAGGACAACCAATGCCTGCATTCTGATTTGAGCCATAGCAACGGATCCCCTTTTATCATGTTGTAAGGTTTGCTCTTTAAAATTGCCGTTTGCCTCGAATATGTGGTGATCTCTTGCGGCTGTGCTGTGTTTTAGGATGGCACACGGGAGGCTGGAAACGGAGGCAGCGGGGCAGGCGGGCAGTTGCGGGCGGAATGCCCGACACTCACTTGCTGGCGCGTACCACTTCCGCGGCTGAATGGTTGATGGTGAGCTCACTCAAGGGGATGCGCCGCTCCTCCACTTCGGAGGCAATGAAGGTCTCCTTATCTCCACTCTCCACCTTGATGAGGCGGATTTTCAGCTCCTTCGGGGGCCCTTCCGTGAAGGAACGCAGCTTGAGGAGGTCGGCGGAACACACGACGGTGGATCCCGAGCTCGCGGTCCCCTCTTCCTTCTTCACAGGAGGTCTCCGCTCAGGCTGTGGGGCGGCCAGAGGGGGTGGCTTGGCCCCGTTTTCTCGGGCCTGGCTTTCAGTGCTCTGTACGTCCAAGCTGCCCAGAATTTGCCGGTTCTTTTCTTTGTGATTCTTGCTCTCTCGGTGCCTCCTCAAACCGTCCTTACCAGACCGCCGGTGGCGCCGGTGTTCCCGATCCCGTTTGCGGGACTCATCCTTGGGGCGTGGAGGGGGTGGAGGGGGTGGCGGTGTGGGGGCTGGAGGAGGAGGTGGAAGTGGGGAAGGCGCTGGAGGGGAAGCGGGAGGAGGCGGGGGTGGGGGGGTGGCTGGCGGGGGGGTGGCTGGCGGAGGGGGGCTCTGCTCACGCCCTGCCTGTTCTACCAGCGTCTCACAAGCTCGGCTAATTTCTTCTAGTACCTCTGACTCTGTCTTGATGGGCCTGGTGGTGGGTGGCGGAGGGGGGGTGGCTGCCCGCTCCCCTCCCGCTCCTGCCCCTCCAGACCAGGCTTGGTTTGAGGTAGAGAAGTGAGGCCCAGCACTTTGGCTGGCGCTGGCCGGAGGGACAATCTTAGCACCAGGGGGGGCCAGTGGTTTGGGCCGATAGGAGTGTTTCTGCCCCTCCAAGACATTGGCCAAAGACTTGAGCAGAGAAGCAGTGCTGTGGTGGGGGAACTTGCCCCCTGCTGCTGCCGCCGCCGCCACAGCCGGGGGCCGCTCTTCTCCGTCTCGCTTGCCAAAGCGGTATAAACAGGGTGGCTCAGGCGGATCCTGCCCGGGGGGCTTGGGGTAATCAAAGGAGGCGGGAGACGGGGTTGGGGGCTTTGGTCGTGCCAAAGGTGGGGGACTAGGGAGGAGTGGGGCAGGGGGAGGCGGTGGGGGGAAGCTCTCCTCACGCTCCTCCTCTCCCTGCCGGATCGATTCATCCAACATCTTCATGATATTTGCTAGGCCATCAGCAGAGATTTCAGGGGGCTCCTCAAACTGATCCTCCATTGGGGGGCTGGCGAAGTCAAAGAGGCGGGATGGGGAGGCCTCTGTGGCTGGGGGCACCACTGCTGGGTCTGGGGTCTTTGGGTAGGGGGCCTGGTGTGGCGGTGGGGGTGGAGGCGGGGGCGGGGGCAGGAGTGGGGGTTGTGGCAGCGCCGACAGCTGAGGAGGGCTCTCTGGTGGCCTGAAGGTTCCTGAGGTAATTGCAGGGGTCGGGGTCGGGGCTCTTGTGTCCCCAGAACCTTTCTCCTCCATGCCACTTTTGGACAGCCAGAACTCGGAGGATGGGGAGGCCTCTGGGCTGGCCGAAGTTGGTGGGCTCGGCTTGTCCACACCCCCTTCCCTGGGGTGAGAGAAGGCCCCTTTCGGACTGCTGGTGGCGGAGTCCTGGAAGCTGCACTCAGAGTCACAGCCCCCGAGGGGAGGTGGCTCCCCCCGATGGGGTTCCCCGCACCCAAACAGAATTTCTTCCAGGGGGTCCACGCTGGCTTTTCCTTCGCCTGCTTTGTTACTGAACGCTGGGCCTTTCAGCCAGGGCAAGGGAGGGGGCGGGGGAGGCGGCGGTGGGCACGGTGCGGCAGTGGGCGATGGAGCCACCGCTGGGGGAGCCCTCCTGGTGATAGTGGGAGGGGACGGCATGCGGGAAGCAAGGCAAGGCGCCGAGCGCGGCGGTGGCGGTCTGCGGCCGTTGCTCTCCTGGGCAGGGCCCGATTGCTGTGCTGCCGGCGCTTGGTGATGGCCAGGGCCCTGAAGGAAGCAGCAGAAACAGGATTTGATCGGAAGGCGGAAAAAGCAGACGATTCCTCACCCCAGGGCCGCTCCCACACCCAGCCTTGCCTCGGCTTACTCTGCCCTCAGCAATTCCTGATATTGTGCCTCAGCCGGAGACGTCTGACCTTATTGCCAGAGGATTCTGAGACCCAGGCAATCCTGAACCACACTCAGCCCAACGCGACTTAGAATCACAGGGTCGGATGGGACCTCCAGGGTCATCTAGTCTGACCCCCTGCACAATGCAGGAAATTCACAAATACCCCCCCCCACACACACACACACAAATACCCAGTAACCCCTGCTCCGTGCCCAGAAGATGGCAAAAAACCTCCAGGATCCCTGGAGAAAATTGCTTCCTGACCCCAAGGTGGACATCGGCATTACCCTGGGCATGTAAGAAGGGGGCCACGAGAACTAAACACTGATGCAACCCTTCCTGCTCTCCCTCTCATGATCTGCCCAAGTTCACAGAATCCGCATTGCTGTCAGATGGCCTTCGGGCCTCTGCTTAAAAACCTCCAAAGAAGGAGAGCCCACCACCTCCCGAGGAAGCCCACTGAGGGACCGCTCTAACTGTCATGAAGTTCTTCCTGAGGTTTAGCCGAAAACTCTTTTGACTTAATTTCAGCTTCTCCCACAATCTCAGTCTCACTCACAAGGCTGTCAGGGTTTGGCTGCCCCCGCGGGGTGGTCTTGCTGGTGACGGGAGGCCCTCCCGGGCTCGGGCGTGGGGCGTAAGGCACGCAGGCAACAGTTGCTGGTGTGGCGGTAGAGTCTGGACGTGCCCGGGGGACTCGGCTGTCTCTAAGGTCACTTCCGTTGGGCCGGCCCAGGCAGCCATGGCTCTCGAGAGGGGCTCGGTGTGCTGGCGGTGTGCGGGGGCTGGGGGCCATGGCTGGCAGGCGGTGGGGGGGAGGATGCGAGCCGTAGGCGGGAGACGGGTATGGGAAAGGGTGAGCCACGGAGCTCCTCTGGTCCTGGGATGGGAGAAGAAAGACATTAAACCGAAAACTCCAGCTACCCGTTAGAACCAGTTACTCGAACTGAGAATATCCGCATATGCTTACATCATTTCTCCTGTGCCTGTCAACTATTTGGAATGATTAGTTTGTCACAGAAGGGACTGCTTGTCGCAGCAGGGCACAAATGCGCTGTCAAGCTTTTGTGGAGCGAAGCCCAGGAGTGCACAGCTCGCAAGATCAGCTCGGCCACTCCCGCTGCCAAGCAGGGCCTTCTGCGCCCGCATGCAACCATCCTGCCAGTCACCCGTCACCAGAGCCTGGCAAAACAGGGGCTGAGAGTGGAAGAGGCTTTGGCTTCCTCAAGCAAGCAAGCGAAGGTCAGCTGCTGCAGGGAAAGGAAAGCGACGAGAGCGCCAGGCCAGCACCCCTTTGATTTAGCAGTCACGAGAGCTAGAAACTTGTGGTTTTTCAAACTGGAGCTAAGAATGGCAGAGTAGCCCCGACGGCTCATACCAGTGGCCTATCTAACCGAGCACCCGTTTCCTGTCTGATGTCCAAAGGGAAGCTGACAGGCAAGGCCCCAGTCCCCCCCGCCCCTGCAACTACTCCCCAGCACCTGTTACTCAGAAGCATTTTGCCTCTGACTCCAGCAGCCCGATTCATGAAGCACTTCACTGACCACACATCACTGAGTCAGCCCCCCCACCCCCTCCGCGAGTCTTGTCTCTTCTGCCAGGCGCTGACTCCCCAGGGTCACCATTAAAAGCCCTTCCTGTTGGCTGCTAACCGATCCTTTTATCTGAACTTGCTGGGGATCGAACCTGGGACGTTCTGCATGCAAAGTGCACGCACTCCCACTGAGCTACGGCCCCACCCCATAGCTGATGCAACAGCACTGAATTACATGCTAAACATATGGAATATCGGTAACTCCTAACACTAAAAGGTGAGGAGGAGCAAGCCCAGCTTAGGAGCATCACATTACTTGTCTCTCTGGGGCAGCCACGCTCTTGCGCTCCACACCCCACGTCTCTCCATGGAGGGGATTCCATAATCCTGGTTTAGGCAGCTGGTAATGAGGGTTTCCAGGGACTCCAGGCCCAGGGGGGTGCTGGCCTACCCCACTGCCATTCTGTTCCAGGACAGGCATTGAGAAAAAGGAAGAGAGGAGGAGAAAAGAGGGTCAGGTTGTCTTAAACTCCATGCACCCCTCCCACTTAACCGTTTCCCCCCATCTCTCTTATCCCTTTTAGGCTGAAATTGATCAGTCAACCAGCATGCAGAGACTCAGGGGCCCTTCTGCTACTGAAAGAGAAAACCCAGAAAACGTGCAGTCATCAAGGGGGCCTTCCGGCCCTCCTGAACCCACACTTGTTTATCCCCAAGCGCAACAGAGAAACCACAAAGCATGCGGGGAAAACGAAGCGGCAGGTGAGGCAAGGGTCACACAAGAGCCACTGGTCACTGCAGGAGACGGCGCGCCCAGCAGGGGAGTCTTCCACGCACCTTCCCCAGAGCAAGGAGCATTCCTGATACCTGGTCTGGGCTGGTGCTCCTGCGCCTCTTCATGGGGGCGGGCATCTCTTCGCCGTGCCCAGGGTGGGCTGGGTGCTGGACTGGGGGGATGGGCTGGACCACAGGTGGCTCCATCGGTGGCCCAGGTCTCTTCAGCTGGGGGTTGCGCTTGGCCGAGAAATTCCGCTTCTGGAGGCAGCGGGAGGAGAGAGGAAGAAAGTAAGTCCTGGCGTAAGTCCCCCTTCGCTGCCTTCTCCTAACAGCTCAGTTCTGGAGCAGGCGCCTCCTGGTCAGGCAGCAAGGCGGGGCTCCTGCCTCGGCACCCCGCCCCTTTCGCCCGTTCCCAGCTCACCTCAAGGTGCAGAAGGTTCCAAACTTGTTGCAAGGGGGGTAACGCTTTCGGCCGGTGATGAGAAGACCCCGAATGGAAGTTCCACAGCTGAGCCTAGCCGGAGAGGAGCAGGGAAGGCTGCGATGGACTGAGGGCGGAGGAGGGAACCTCAAACAGCCCCGATAAAATCCTCCCCCTCCCTGACTAGATGCCCCAACGTCCAAACCATCCACCCACAGATTTCCCCCCGCATCGCTCAGCCGAGTCACCCCCTACCTGCTGCAGGCGCCCGATTCGGGCATGCATCTCGCCGTAGCTCCCGTAGTCACGCTGATAGCGGGCTGCATTCTGATAGCAGCGAACAGCCTCCTCGCAGTCTTGCTCGGACTCATAGATCTCTCCCAGCTGTTCCCAGAGCTGAGGCTGTCCCTGGTCTCGCAACAGAGCTTGGACACAGCCGTGGATCGCCTCCAGCTTTCCATGCAAGGGGCGCGGGGCCAGATTCCTGGGGAAGAAGATAGGAGGTAATGAGAGGGATAAGGGGTCAGCAGCAGCACAAGAGGTCACTCGTGTAACTGATCTTTATTTTGCTGTGCATTATTCTATGCACTATTTGTCACTCTTTTGCTGTTTAATAGTAAAGAGTCCAGTAGCACCTTTAAGACTAACCAACTTTATTGCAGCATAAGCTTTCGAGAAGATGCAACTTTATTGTAGCATAAGCTTTCAAGAAACACAGCTCTCTTCGTCAGATGCAGCTTTTATTGTAGCATAAGCTTTCGAGAAACACAGCTCTCTTCGTCAGATGCAACTTTATTGCAGCATAAGCTTTCGAGAAACACAGCTCTCTTCGTCAGATGCAACTTTATTGCAGCATAAGCTTTCGAGAAACACAGCTCTCTTCGTCAGATGCAACTTATTGCAGCATAAGCTTTCAAGAACCACAGCTCTCTTCGTCAGATGCAACTTTATTGTAGCATAAGCTTTCGAGAAACACAGCTCTCTTCGTCAGAAGCAACTTTATTGTAGCATAAGCTTTCGAGAAACACAGCTCTCTTCGTCAGATGCAACTTTATTGCAGCATAAGCTTTCGAGAAACACAGCTCTCTTCGTCACAGGCAACTTTATTGTAGCATAAGCTTTCGAGAACCACAGCTCTCTTCGTCAGATGCATCGATGCATCTGACGAAGAGAGCAGTGGTTCTCAAAAGCTTATGCTACAATAAAGTTGGTTAGTCTTAAAGGTGCCACTGGACTCTTTACTATTTTGCGACTACAGACTAATACGGCTAACTCCTCTTTTGCTTACTATTCATAACAACGTTAAATTGTGCATGATTTATTAGCTTTATTGTTACTGTAATACTGTCCACTCTCTATTTCTCCTTTTAAATAAAATCATTTTTTTAAAAAAATGTCACTCGTGCCAAGGCGACCAAGGGTGCCAATAAGCCCCGAACTCCTGGGACAGAATTGGGACCGGGGGGGGGCGGCGGGGGGGTGCTGGTGGGTTCGGAAGCCCAGCATCTTGGATCTTCATGATGTAAAAGAGTTCTGATCCTACAGATGGGATCGACTGGCATGACAATGATTGAAATGAAGCCACTTGAAAGTGGACTGTCCACTGATTAAAGGAGCATCCGTTTATCTTCCTTTCGCCCGTCATTCATTACTTGATAGATTACATTTAAATACATTTTAAAAGAGGAGCGCCACGATTTGGTCGTGGAAAGCGAGGCGCCTGCAGTTTTTCCATCAGAAATGGCGGCAGTGGGAGGGCTGAGAGCAAAGTCAGGGCGAGGGAACTGGCCTCCTGTGCTCTGGCGCTCTGCCAGAAGAACCGCTGGGCAGGTGGAACTCGGGGCTCGGCAAAGTGGAGCTGCTGGAAGAGGCGAGGGGCTCACCAGGAGCCAGGATGTGCCACCTCCCTGCCCCCTGGGTCCCCAATGCCCCAAACAGAAGGAGACGCACTTACCCGGGGGGGAAATAGCCCTTGCCATGTTGCCCCATGTTAGAGCCATGGTTGGGCGGCAGGTGCAGAGGCAGTTGAGGCTGCCCGACACTGGCAGAGCACCTGCAAGGAGGAAGGGGAGAAGGGACAAGGGCAGGGGTCAGTTTCTGGGGAACCGGGCAGGGACCAAGCCCGCCGGCAGGCCCAAGAGCCGTGGGGGAGGCCGGCGGTGGTGTCTCTGCCACGGGGGCAGTACATTCTCTGCACATGACCAGAGACATTCTCCTTCATAATTCTTTCAGCACGCCCCAGGTTCGGGGTTAGCCTGTCTAAACCATGGCTGCGCTTGGGAGAAAGACGTGCCGAAGCAAAGCGAGATCTAGACACTCAACTTTCCTCTTAGACTCGGTTTGGCAAACCTGCTCAGTAGGAAGCCTCTTTTTTTTATCCAGAAGAGGAAAAAGGAAACCCTTTCTTCAAACATTCTGATGTGTATTTCTAAGTTTAAGCCAATTTTAAAACCAGCTTGAATGCCTCAGCTTTCCTACACACAGCCTGGATAGCTTCAGAAGGAGGCTAAAGCGGATACTCAAGGAAGGGGTTCCTGGGACCTTTAAAAAAAACTACATTTCCCAGGATTCTTTGCAAGAGAAGCTGCCCTTTGTCTACTTCTGTAAAGTCAATGAGCATTAGTCCCAGGGCTTTTTTTCAGCGGGAATGCGGTGGAACGGAGTTCTGGAACCTCTTGAAAATGGTCACATGGCCGGTGGCCTGTGGTGCCTGTGGTAGGGAGGGCAATCTAAACTCCCCTCTGCCTGGAGCTCAGGGGGCGGGGCCACCAGCCATGTGACCATTTTCTCCGAGGGCAACCCATTGAGTTCCACCACCTCTTTTCCCAGAAAAAAGCCCTGATTAGTCCTCATTATGGCCACCTACAGTTTGGAAACAAAATTGTTTGCAGAGGAAAAAGAAAGAAGCTCAAAGGCAATGATCAGAGCTTAATACTTGGCTGCTTTGCCCCCGAACAGCAGCCTAGGGGTGAAAATACACCGAAATCCACCAAATCACGTTACGTCTGGCAAAACATTACTCGCGTGCGCCATTGTTGGCACACCAGCAGAAGCTCCCTGCAACCCTTGCCTAAAACTCGAAAGCAGCCGGCTTGGGTCCAAGCCTGCCAGAGACCCACCTGCCGCCCGGGAGCCATGGGCGAGGGTGGCAAGAACTCCAAGCTCCACTGCAGCTCAGGCTGCCGACAGAAAAGGGATCGCGTCCAGCACGGCCCCCGAGCTGTTCCACTGTGCGATGCATCCAGTCTGGGGTCGATAAAGAGAGAAAACAAAGCTTATCCCTCTCGCCTACACCGCAGGGTTCTTGCAAGAATTACAACAAGAAAACGAAGATGCAAAGCATGCTGAACAATGAAAGCCCGATGGGAAATCTAATTATTTATTATTATTAGAAAACAAAGAGGAGGAGATAGCATGTGGAATCCAAACAGGTTTTTTTGCTGCATCTTGCCCAATTCCTCTCCTTAATATAGCCGCCATTCCACCTGACTTTTGTCCAGGCAGGTCCTATAATCCTCCACAGGGCTTCCACTCTTTTTCACCTGCAGAAAGCTGGTTGGATCCAACCCAGCTTCTTGCACAAATCTCCTTCTCTCTAATAGCATCCCACCAATCAATCCCCACCACCCTTCAGCTCCACCCACTAACCACTCCCCGCCCCATTCATTCAAGGCTCTACCCTCAAGTCACACCCACCTGACAGTTCACCCATGCATCTCTCTCTGCCCCTCTCCCCATACATGACGTCCTTGGTATGCCCTCCCCAATTCTTTCACTGGGCATTCATTTATTCTCAAAAAATTACGTCCCCTCCCTGCCCCACTGACAGCCCAATCCCCTTCTCCCCATCCTGCCCCCCCATCCAAATTCTTACCGCTCCTTCCGTGGTGGATGCGTCCTGTTTCCCCCCCCTCCACCCCCCCGGATCTGAGCGACGGGTGCCCCCACCCAGTCGCCCGCCAGTTGTGTTTTCTCTGCTGTTGGTTTATTCCTTTCTCTGGTCACAGCCACATGCAACGCTGAGGGGGGAAAAGGGGAAAAAAATCACAGTCACTCCAAAGCCACGGGGCAAGAGCGTCCTCTTTATTGTAAATGGGTTTAGAACCCAAGCCCTGCAGAAATATTATACATAAATATACGTTGGGAAGCCTGGCATTTAGTGGGCACCTAACTGATTTTTTTAAAAACGTTTTGCATGCATTCCAACTTTCACATAAAGTAAAAACAATTGCTTTCATTCTGGACTCAACTCCTCCAAAAATAGCTTTGAATTCGAAATAAATCACAGTTTAAATGCCTTTTCATGAAACAATACCACGGTTTAAAACCACTGTGGTTGTTTCACATCATTTCTCTAATGTCTATATTCGTTCTAGAGTTTCCAGGTGGCCGTGGGTCTCCAAACAGAACACACGGAGCCTTCCACCACCACTCAAGTTGGCCTGAATTGCCTTGCCAAAGGAACAGGGAGCAAGAGAATTCTTTTCCTGCTTCCATTTCTTTTACTGCAATCAGACACAGCCATGAAGGAGTTAATCAGCTGTGCATCTCCATCAATGAAAACAGACCCCGCCCCCTGTAGGGCAGGGCCTCTTCTTGCTCTCCTCCAATGGAATTCCCTCGTGTGGAGAGAGAAGGCAGGGCTTCAGCCCTGATGTTCTCCCGTGTTAACCCCTGCTCTGCCCGAGAGTCCTTCCCTCCCTCTGCCTGCAAACCACAGCAGCTGCTCACCTACCGTGCCAGTGACGCTCTCAGTGGCGCTCTCTCTCTCTCTCTCTCCTAGAAGACAGCCAATCATGCAACGTCCTTCAAGTGGCCACCAATCATCTTTCACGTCAGTCTCCTAACAAGGCCTGAAATCACAGAGATGGAGAAGGCAGCCTCAATCAGTGTTCTGGTATCAGTTAGGAACTCTACAGACGCCTCTCGGCAATGGAAAGAGCACAGCAGTCTTTGCACGTGCTTGAGCATGGGTGTCTTTGCTGCAGTGTGCATTGTGCGCTGGAGACCCGAATGCGCCGCCAACAGAAAAGTGGCAAGGTGCAGGGGTGGGGGGGAAGGGTCCACTGGAGGATTTGCACCCAGCTCTTTGCCACAGAAGGGTGGCTGAAATAGATTGATATGCTCCTTATCAAACTCCGTTGCACTGTTTTTCTTACACCATCGTGCAACTCTGTTAGAGGATCCACCCCACTTTCTCCCTTCGCCTCTATTGTTTAAAAAAAGGCTCCCATGTTTTTGGCTTTCCTCATACCATGTAAACAGAATGGTATGGGAGGGTGTTTTTATAAAGGGATAATGCTACTTTACAAGGGAATGACTCGGGAAGATGTTTCAATAGAGGGAACAGGACTGTGGACTATGTGCATATGTATTACCACTGTATGTTTTTCTCTTGCTCTCACAGCATTCACGTTCAATACTGATGCTTTGTTTCGTATTTCTGCAATCCTAGTCCTATTACATTATTCAATATCTCTTCATCCTTCCGATTGTACTGACTTACATTATGAAATCCACCTTGCGCCTCAGTGAGAAAAGTGGACTATAAATAACATGAATAAAATAAATACATTATATTGACAAGATGACTGCATTTATTAATAAAACAGCAGAAATGGTGCAAGGCCAGCACAGTTATGGCACGGCCTTCTTTTTGGAAGCTTTGAAAAGAGTCTACCTGAAGTATCTATATACTCTGTGCTTTCAGGTGAGATGCACGAACCTGCTGAGCGAAGCAAGTTCACTTAAAATGTCTGTATATCCTGTTTTCTAATTATTTGCCTGCACCTTGATAACAACCTGTGTGCCTAGCACCCTGAGCCTCAAAGGAAAGGCAGATTTCCAAATGCATTTAATGGGGCTCCAAAGCACAGCCTGCATTTGATGGTCGTATTCTGCCTATACGTATCAAGCTGGTGGCAGCTCATTGTTAAAGCTGCTATAAGACAGCCCCCCCTCCCCTCCCCTCCCCCCAGTGCTAAGACCATCATAGACGGGATAGTTGTAAACTCCACCGATCTGCAATATGGGACTGTTGCTGTAACTCTCAGCCTCCCCTGCAACCAGCAATGTGGGGGGTACCACTGGACGGCACTGAAGGGTAATCCTGAGCCATGCTCAGCCACTCATACTCCAAATCCGAAATATGAGTAAAGCCACATCACACGTGGCTTTTTTCTCTCCTCTTTTTGCAGAAAACATTTCCAGGGCAATGTGTCGCATTTTTTTAAGACACACACACACACCAAACGCAAGACAGCTTGAGTTAATGAGTGCATGAACTTCTTTCACAGCTTAAGACACGGGGGGAAACAATATTTCCCAATCCCAGCACTGCTATACTCCTGGGTCTCTACACACTGCCTCCTGTTCCCACTCCAGCCAAGAAATTCACCAGGAAATTCAACCTCCAAAGAGCTCAGGGCCCTCTTAGGTGTCTGCTTGAAATACGTCAAATGGGGCGGGGGGGAGGAGAGGAAGAAAAGCCGGGAGAAACATTCCAAGAAAAAGAGATGGGGGAAGGCAGAATCCGTAACTGGGACGATTAAACTGGAGCTGGAATAGCAGGCCAGGTGTTAGAAAGGCAAGCACCAAGATTCTGCTACCTGAGGAAGATTTCTGTGCTATCTTGAAGTTACAGCCCTTACAATAAAGGGCCTGACCTAAAGAGGGACTGTGAACATTTCCTGGAAAAACAAGAGAAATCGCGCCCCTCCCCTGGAAAGATCAATCGCCGGGTGTGATTAAGCAGAGAAATACCCTCTCGGCACTTGCGGCACTTGCCTCTCAGCACCGTTAACCATCACCACTGTGGGACTGACGACAGGCTTCGAGACCCAAGAGCTGGAGGAGAACAGACTCGGATGCTCCTCCTCCCCTGCCCCCCCTCCCCACATCACAGCTATGAACAAGATACCTCCAGGCAGGTCTGTCTGAGTGCCGTGCCGGGAAAGAACTTTCCCACGCTGCCACGGCAGGACACGGGAGGAGGAAGGAAACGGGGGCTTGGCGGAGCCCTCTCCAGTCACCACCCTGCACCCGTGACTCACCGGTCACCGTTCATCACACACATCCCAAAGTGTGTCTGCGTCCTGCCACAAGCCCCAGCCAGACAGGCTGGCCTGGCCCCCAGTGTGCTCAGAGCAAGCCAGGCCTGCCCACCAACCAAAGGCGACAGCCAGCTGGCGTCTCGTGAGCCCACCCACGGCACTGTGGAAATGAAGGATGGGGGGAGAAAGGTGGTGGACTGTCAACACCCACCGCCCCCAAACAGTGGCACTTTGGACCCTGGTGCAGAGTGCAGGATTAAAGACCCCCCCCCTCCCAACCTTGAGTTCCAGACAGGGAGAGCGTCAGGATTTAACAGCAACCCAGAAGCCAAAGACCACGGCTATTTGTGGAAGAGGCGAAGGCCAGAGCTAAGTTTGGCTCCCGGCAGGGCGGGGTGGCGGCTGTAACAGAGCAAGCAATGGGGGGGGGGGGGGATGGAGCTCTAGCATAGCTCCTCGAATGGAGGGGGGACAGATCCTGGCAGGAACCAGCCCCCCAACACATCTATACAGGTGTACGAGAATGTTACTTTGTTATTAGAATACATCGGCTGCACTCCAGAAAGACTGCAAACGCCAGCAATGTGCAGAAAGCACATGAGTCTAGAATTGCCAACCTCCAGGTAGTGGCTGGAGATCTCCCAGAATTACAAGAGATCTCCAGGCCACAGAGATCAGTTCCCCTGGAGAAAAGGGCTGCTGTGGAGGGTGGACTTTATGGTGTTATAGCCCGCTGAGGTCCCTTCCTCCCTAACCCCTCCCCTCCCCAGGCTCTGTCCTTAAAATCTCCAGGAATTTCCCAACCTGGAGCTGGCAACCCTACACATGACACCTGCACACCACAGCCTGGCTCTTCTGTTCTAGCCTGGACCTTCTCAAATAAGTCAAGAGGGGGTGGAAATTACACACAAGCTATTACAGTATAGACACAACATCACAGGTTAACACACCACCAGAGGAAAGCTAGACAACTTTGCCTTGGATGGTAATCTTAAACAAGACTGCATTAATCTAAAGCAGTCACGCGCATTATCACCTTTCACAGCCCTGTAAGGTAGACCACATCAGGATCCCAATATTGTGGACGGGAGGCTGAGAGAGAGAGAGAGAGGCTGGGCCGAGGCCTGGCTCCATTACTCATGACACTGAATATTCCATGAATGTTCCCTATGGAAGGTTTTTTTAGATTTAATTTTCAGGGCAGGGAGCTCAGTTCAGAGAACTCCCAGAGTCACAGTGTGGCAGAGGTGAGACTGGAAGCTGGGGCCTCACCAAGCCCGGCTCGTACTCGCGGCTACTGCCCTGGGCCAACTCTCCACATGAGCTGGAGCTCTTACTTATATAGAGGAAAAGAGCACGAGTCCAGCAGCGCCTATAAGACTAACAAAATTAGTGGTAGGGTACCCTACCACTGATAGTGGTAGGGTACCCTACCACTAATTTTGTTAGTCTTATAGGTGCTGCTGGACTCGTGCTCTTTTCCACTGCTACGGACAGACTAACACGGCTACCCATCTTGCTCTTATTCATACGCTGGCGATAAACTGTCCCGACACACAGCCGTTCAGGAAAGGTGGGACACGTTAACAAACAGGCCAGGGGAATTGTGCTTGAACATTATTTGCATTATTCAAGAAGAGCTGCGTGTTCCAGACAAGCCCAGGCCATGTGCCGCGCTCTCTCTCGCTCTCATGGCGTGCTAGCTTCATGAAAAGAACACCTCTCCTCAGCAGCTAGATTACACGGCACGTAAGCCCACGAAGGACGCTCAACAGGAGGCGTAGAGGTCTGAAGATCTCTGCACACGCCTGTGCCCAAACCAGGATCTTCCTGAAGCTAGTTCACACAATCTGTTTAGAAATGCAGGATTTCCACATGTCTTACCCAATCACACCGGGACTGCCAGACGACCAACTGAGTGGCAGTGCCCAGTATATTTCCCCTCCCTCCCGGAATCTGTATGCGTCTACCGGCCCTATGGCCCACCCACTCGGTTAGGTGGGGAAGTGGTATTCCAGGTCCCATCAACAGGGCAGGATCCCTGGACTGGCTTTTCACCATCAGGTTAAAGTATGACTTCTACCAGAAAGCTTTTCCTGCTGGCTGATGGAACTGGTTCAATTTTACTCGGAGTGGAATTTTACCTGGTTGGATTCGGGCTAGCCCTGGCAGCTTCTAGTTTTTTCAGTTGGTGTTTTCCGTTTTGCAGCTCGTTTATTATTGTTTAGCCATGTGCGTACACAGCTTTGGGTGCAATTTTTTTCCTCAGCAGAGATGCACAAACACACACACAAACACAAATTAATCCATGAGTATTCATACCTGCCCATTCTCTCTGAGCCAAACGGCACACATGTACTCTGTGGCTCCCATCGGCAGCTACCAATCTCCACATTTGCACAGCCGGCTCACACGCAGCCCTCCCTATGCTCACGCACGAATGTGCTTTACATGTTCATAAACACACGATATTCCCATCCACGATCACATCTGTGCCTCATTCACTCAGACTCTGGATTTCTAATGTGCCCAGGACACAGCCGACCACAAGCTTGTGAGTGCTGTTTCACACACCAACACGCCTGTGTTCAGTCTTGCGTGGAGACGCACCAGGACAAGCAGTTTCACAGCATCCACACACACACTGCCAAATCGGGACCCCTTCGCCAGCGATTTGCCCGCCACCCGTACTTGTCTCCGTTCCACTGCCGTCACCGGCTGAGCACCAAGAAGGTTTTGGGCAAAACCCTGACGCAAGTCAGAAGGAGCATCCCAGTGCAAATCATGTGGGAGGATGAGGCTGGCCTGTGTCAAGCACGCCCAGCCTTCGGCTCTCACACACTGCCTCCCTCGGACTGCAGAAGCAGCCGATCCCCACCCCCTTCGGCCCACACGTGTGTTTTAACGGCCATGCGCAGGCGTCCCTGAGGGCCACTTGCTCTGCCCCGCTTGTGCCAGCAGGGTGAGGCAACTGCAGACCGGAGGAACTCCATCCCCCCCTCACTCCAGAAGCCCACTGCGCATTGTGGGGGGAATAATGGAGATGTCATCCGGCACTGGGTACCCGGGGAGGAAGCAGAGCAGAGCATTTGAGTGGCAGAAAGGGAGGAAGACAGGAAGCAGCCCCCCCTTTCAGAAACCATTTCCTGTGTAAGCAGCTGTATACACACAGCCCAGGAGCGGAAATGGCCCAACCTAGCAGGGGCCACTACACAGTTACCTCTCCTGCCTTGGAAGTTTAAAAAAAAAAATTCACTGTGTTCTGATGTACACACATGCGCTCTGTACATGCGCTCTCTTACATGGCGGCCACAGTGCAGCTCTCTCCCCAGCCACGCCCCATAACCTCCCCCCCCACACACGGAATTCTGGGTAAGCAAATCCGGCCACCCTTTCTCCCAGTGCATGCGCGCAAGCCACCCTCTGTACTACACTCTAGATGCACAGGGGATCTCCACCACTCCCACACCACCAGGAAAACGAAAGAGCAGTTCCCGGGGGTGGCTACCCGGAAAGCAGTGGGGTGGAAAGAACTGCACCACCGGCCTTCCCCCCAAAATGCCCCTAGGCGGGGCTGGTAGCAGCAGAAGAGCACGGATCAATGCTCCCCCGGGCCAGATCACGAACCCCTTTATCAGCGACAGGCCTGTGGGCTGCCCCCCACCCACGTCCACTGAGTAGCATGTTTTGGGGAACAGCCGTCTGATTTCCCCTTCTTGTTGCCACATTCTCCGAAGAGGAGTTTCTCCTGGGTCAAGTGGACTTACAAGAAAAGGGAAGCATCAAGAACGCAAATGCTCAGAAACCACAACGGAAATGGCAACTCACTCACAAGAGCATGAGCATCGCGGGTAAGCGTGACTAAACAAAGAGAGTAGTAAAGGCACACACACACACGGATACGCAGGCAGTGAGGGTGCTTGGATCTGTGTGTCCGACGCACACAAGCAAATGTTTAAGAACGGGGAAACAATGCAGTGTGTCTGGAAGGGGGCACATGCAATAAAGCACAAAGAATGCAAGAATACGAGGAACAGTATGGCACTGGAAACATTTTGATGATTTATTATTATTTTTAATTTATAATTTATTTTAATTTATAGTTTATATTGGGACCTAAAGCCCCACATAACAATTTCTTCCATTTTAGCCTCACCTATAACCATTGTGCAATTCAGCTTTCAACATGCATTGTGCAGGGGGTTGGACTAGATGACCCTGGAGGCCCCTTCCAAATCTATGGTTCTACAATTCTGTGTGTGCCACAGCTAGGGGGTAGGTCATGTTAAAATTAACACTAGCGTACAAAAAGGAATTTTGGGGCGCACACAGGTTTACCCTCACAAGACGCAATGGATCCACGCTCTGAGATCATAGGCAAAAATATGCGGGACCATGCATAGATTATAAAACAGATATACAGTCAAAACACACACCAGTGCAACTTGCATAAGTCTAAATGTTGGGGAGAAACCACAGACCCACAGGCCAGCTTGTGGGAAAATACAGACGCCGAAATGATGGCGGGGACATGGGGCCTTCAGGAGGAGTGCAGGAGCGGCTACGGGGCGCAAGTGCACCCAGGCTCAGCACGAGTGTGCAAGGAGCGCATGTGTAAGCATGCATGCTGCAGGACATAAAAGCATCCAGCGAGGAGGGAGGGTGGTTTTTGGAGCTGCCCAGTGCAACACGGACAGGAGACAGGGGGGGGCAGCTCCTTTCAAGACCTGGCCAGATGCACGGGCGGCGGCAGCAACAGAAAAAAACACACACCAAGCAACTCCACAGTCCTGGGTCCTTTGGGGACAGAATGAGAGGCAGGAGTCACTCAGAGGCCACTCAGTGCCCCCCCAGGTCCCTATTTGGGGGGGGCATGCTTCTAGCTGGTAGCAAACACCACTTTCCTCCCTCCCCTCCTGGCAGGCGGGAAGTGAGGGGGGCATAGAGGGAACTGTGTGGGAAGACTGAATAGGTCGAGAGAGCTTCCAACCTACACTTTTCCGGGATGTGGGCTGGGAGCCTGTTTGTAGGGACCGGGGCAGTGTGTCTTGTGTGTGTGTGTGTGATTCATGAGACAATGAACGGTCCCCACACATTCACACACAGGAGGATGAGAACAGCTGTGTCAGCGCTGAGTCAGCACCAGCAACGGCGCCCCCCCCCCCTCAAGACCGCTAAGGGAAGGGAAGGCACTTCAGTCCATCTCCTCCTCTCGTCCTCGCATCACTGTGGACACGTCAGAGAGGGTGTCACACTAGGAGAGAAAGGCACAATACTCACACAAGGCCGCAAGAGGCAACAAGATCCTGCCCCGGGACAACAACAACACACACACACCTGCAGAGACTGCCAAATACTCACAGGCACCCATCAAACACTGAACAGCGTACACCATGATGGGTCGTGCCATGGCATGCAGCCCCCCGCCCCTCCAGCCCAGGGCTCGATGGACAGAATGTAAAATTCATATACAAGTAGGGGGTGCTTATCTGTGGGTTGGGGGAGAGGGGATGCCCATGCCATATGGCTCAGCCAGCCCCCCCTCCCAAAGAGACTCTGCTGACTAACTTAGGGGAAAACCCTTTGGCATTCCAGGGGTTGCAGATCACAACAGAAAGGGGGTTCCCCTTCTTCCCAGGTACACAACATGGGAACCCCAAGGAGAGACTCAAAACTTGGGTAACCAGCTGTCACACCCGCACCCGCACCCTCCACACACCTTTGCCTTCATTCAGCTCTGCCTCCCATCACACATAGGCTTCCTCTGCCAAGTTCAACTCAAAACAAATGGGGACACACACAGCAGTAACACAACACACCCTGAAACACAAAGACGGGGGAGTGTGTCTCTCTTCCCTCCTCTTGGAAGGTTTTGGGAGTTGGAAGAGGGAATCACACTGTTGTCACACAGATCACACACACACAAAGGAACAGACAGTCAAATACCCACCCACGTGCAGAGGATACAATCAGGTGTGAAACACAGACAAGAGACACAAGTTTTAGAGGCAAGAAGAACAACTCAAAAACTCTTCCCAAAAGTGCTGCTACGAAAAGGTTCAGAATACACAGTGGGAGGCCCCACAACCACACACTTGTAAAACACACTGTAATATACAAAGTGTGTGTGTGTGGGGGGGGGAATCTCACAACTCCCCCCTTCCCCCAAACACAGAGTTTCAGCACACGGATGCCTAACACAAGATTACAACATCTAGGGTAGAAGTCAACCCCTTCCAAAAGCAGATCGCAACCAGGGAAGACACACAGACAAAAACAACATCTTAAAAGTTTACACACAAACAGCACTGAACCCATGAGAGAGACAAACACAGCCAGAAGATTCACACACAAAACACTGAAATGTGAATGTCAAACACAAAAAGACACACAAATAAATAAAACCACAAGTGCTTTGCTCGCCTTGGAGATGCAGCAACGGGTCTCAGAGAAGCAGTGAGCCCCACGGAAAACCGCACAACAGCCAGGGCTACGAAACACTCTAAGAGACCGTGATGCTCACACACACAGAATCACACATGCAGAGGACAAGAAATCACAACGTATACACACACACAGAGGCAGGAGGCACACTGTCCCCCTCCACAGCCTCACACAGACACATGGCACAGTGTGGCCTTACCTCCCGGCAGGCAAGGGGTGGCCTCAAGAGGCGTGGCCCACTTCATAAGGCGCCTCTGTATCCCCCAGAGGTATAAAGCCCTATTTGCCGGCAGACGCACATGGCACCGGCACGGCCAGTGCGCTAATGGGACAACAGAGTGTGCAACTTCTGCGTTTCCCTCCCTGGCCGGCGTGTCCTCCCCCGACACACACCCTACCATGTGGGGTTCGGGGTTGCTGCCAAGTCAGCGGAGCATGTGTGGGGGGTGAATTCCGGCCACACAGTGACTCAGCCCCCCGCCCTCCCCCGGGAAACTTGCCGGTTTAAAGGGCCGGGGTGACATCATCACACCCCTCCCGTCTGGTCCCCTCCCCGCACCACTGCCTGGGAATCCCAGACTGAGACTCCCTCCCACTCACGGCACCCGTTGCGTTCCAACCGCCCGCCCTTCCCACAGCCCATTCGGAGGAAAGAGAACCACAAAAATACAACACAGTCATATCGACCGTACCCTGCCAGCCAAACGCACAACACAACAAAGGCAGGGGCATCATTAGGCACCCAGAGAAACGCAAGCAATGCACATCGTCTCTCGAGGCCCTTTCGATGTGCCCATGCACAAACCAGAAAAATAAATACATAAATATCATGGCAAAAGGCAGGGGGTGGGGGAATACGCACACGTGGGTATGTTGTCTGAGAAATCAAACCCATTGAAAAGAAAGAGTTCACATGGCTGATGATGTATAAATGTAGTTGACACAGCCTGCACACCCACACACCCAACAGCGGCAGAAACACAGCTGGCGACCCCCCCCCACTTGCATCAGGGGAAAGGGCCGATGCCGCCCCCACCGCCATCACAGCCACGTCCTCTCGTTTCATGAGGCAAACGCACAGCCTGGGGGAGGACGAAAATCCTTCACAAGCCAGCAGCCGCCAGCTCCTGGCACGGCCAGTGCCCTTTTCTTTGTGCCCACCCCCTTTGCCAGCCTACTCCAGGTTTCCAAGTTGTGTGAGAAATCAGTAGCAGAATTTCCAAAGCAACCAACCACGAGGCACTTTTGTTTTTAAAAAGCCACGGCCACGCGGGTGGCGGCGAACACCAGAATCGTGCCAGTTCCTGTCGGCACAGGCTCACGCCATCGGCTGAAGCCGTACCCTTTTCCCGGCTGGGTTCGCAGGCCCACTCTGCTGGCCCTGGGGCGCACCACATGCTCCAGAGCCACAGATACACACAGGAGTTTCACCGCTTAGCCCAAGAGAAGGCCACTGAGTCCCACAGCACGACTGTATAATGGCTGGGCAGGCACACAAAGCTCTTGCGTGACACAGAGGCGAGCTGTGTTAAAAGCAGCACAAGAATCCACACGCACAAAAGCAACATGCAACTCTGTAGCTAGAGAAAGAGTCGCAGGGGTGGTGGTACAGAAGACGCCGATCGCAAACACGAGGAGATTCTCCACCTCGTCTCAGAGGGAGGGAGAGTGTGGGAGATGGTACACCCTTTGCTACAAAGCACGGAAGCCACTCAGACCCTCTGGGAGGTAAGACAGCCCTACAGTGCCTCGCAACGCGAGCTCCCCACCATTAACTGCAGACATCTTCCCAAGACCTATGTGCAGGGGGAAGAATGCACCTCTTCTGACAATACAGAAATGGAGGGTCCCAATGCCCCACACTGACAACAAAGGGGAGCTTTGAACAAGCAAAGCAGGCCAGGGGGCCCGGCTGGCAAGGCTCACAGCAAAGGAGGCAAGCGGGGGTTAACTGCTCCCTCCGACAAGGAGCCTTTTAAGGTCACAGTGGCAGCATTTGGGGGCGGCGCGTTCTGGGGCAGCAGTTGAGTCACGCTCTGGCCCTCCAGTTACGTAGAGGAACCTCCCTCCTAGTTCCGCCCCGTTTCCCTGCCATCCCCCTCACAGCACGCATGCACGCACGCGCACTCACACACACACACACACACACACACACACAAGCATGCCCAGCTGCTAGGGTGGCAAGGGGCCAGCAAGAGGAGAGAGCGGAAGACAGCCGGGATCTGCCCACCCTCCACCAAAACTGCCGCTCAGGCAGGGAGCAGAGGGAATCAACGGGAGGGAGAGCGCACCTGCCTGCTTGTGTGGTGCGTCCTTGCGGGATCTTAGGGCGCACGCTGGCTTCCCTCTCATCGTGCAAAAAAAGCCTGAAGATGTTGTACACATGTGCCAACAAAGTGTGGCTATGCTTGGGAACACGAAACACGTTTCACTACCGCACAACAAAATCCACTTCCTTCTACACTCCACTCCTACTCCAAGGGAACAACTCCCCACACATCCACACTTTTTCTCCAGCCCCTGCTTTATCCTTCTCGCTTTATGTCACCAGCTTGCACCCTCGATTTCACAGTTTTTACCCCCCTCCCAATCATTCTGAAATAACCAAGCTAGAAACGCAAGCGTGCTCTTTCATTCGAGGTGCATCAAAGATTCAAAGGCCAAGCCCGACACTGTCGCCCACTTACCAAAATAGGGGGAGCCCCGTCGCTGCTCTTTCATTGGATGGCTCCCCCCCCACACCGGGCCCATGTGGCGTTCTGGCCCACAAGGCGCGTGTGGCGGGGGGGGGGGATATGACTACGCTCCAGCCATGGTGTAGAACCCAATCCTGTGGAAAGGAAGAAAGGTGGTGTTAGGGGGGGTTTGAAAGAGCAGCCCAAAACTAGTCTTGCTCACACAGATCAACCGTTCTCAGGGTATGAACCAATCCCAGGTAGGCCTCCCATTCCAGACTCCCCCTTGAAAGAAGACCCAGTCTGCTCCCAAGTATGTAATCCTAAACGCCGGCATATTTCAGCACCCATGCCCCGCCCCAGACACAGGTGCATTTCTGGGGCGCACTGAAATTGCCTCCACAGAGAAGAAGGAAAAAACTTCTCTTAACAGTCCTGTCAACTGGTCTGGCAGGAAAACCTGCCATGGTATCCCGTGGGAAAGTGGGAGATTAACTCATACCTGTTTGGGAAGCCAGAACACCTTGACCGGCACTCTAGCAGGCCGCAGGGGGACGGGGCAAAAAAGCTCTTTGGGGGAGAACGGGAAAGCCCAGGAGGATATGTGGGGAGCAGATCAAGGCCGGGAAGGCGACTCTGTCTTTCGCAAGGCTGGAACAATCCAAAGCACCCCTTCCTGATAGATTTGCACCTCGCCCATGGTGATCCACTCCACTCCACAGCCAACGCCCATAACCACCAACCTGCAAGGATCCCAACTTTATCAGCTCACGGCTTATCTAGCACAGACAACCCACGGCACACCGTATCTCAGCTGCTTCGTTCTGCCGAAAGAGGGGCAGGGGGCGCCCAAGTGGCTCTCTGCATTCCCAGTGCAGGGGGGGGCAGAAGGCACAGCCCCCTTAAACACCACCTCTCCCCCAGAGCCTTGGGGAAGGGAAGGGGGCCAACGGTGCAAGACACGCCATCTTCTTCCTGCTAAAAACTGACCCAACTCGTCTCCTGTTATTCCCTCTGGGGCAAAACTCCGCTGGGGATCTTGCCCTGCCCTACCAACCTGAGTCACAGACCTGCCACCCTCCAAAGAGAGCGAGATAAGAGAGAGGTGAGGAAAGAGGGAGTGGAACCGAGAGAGGACGCAACCCGGCTCCCCGAGTCCCACCAGCGCCACAGGCTCGCCAGGTGGCTTTGGGCTCGTCGCATCCGGGCCTCTGGCTTCCTCTCTCCCTGCCTCAGTTTATCTGTGAAATGGGAACAGGGCTACGGAACCCGGGTCAGCCCAAGCAACCAGAGAAGCCAATTAAAAAGCTCTCTAAATTGCGCAATTGTAATCAGGAGGCGTCTGTAGAGATGGTGCCCTGAGAAGAGCGTATCTGGCAGGACAGAGAGAAAGGCCCCACTGTGTGGACACAAAGAACACAGGAGGACCACGGCTGGCAGGCCAGCCAGCACAAAGGGGGCCCTTCAGAGCCGCCCACAAGGGCTGGGGAGATTCCTTCCGTGGGCAGAAAATGAAGCAGCTGGAGAGAATGCCTGGCCCTCTTAGGCATTTCTCACTAGGGTGGCAGGAAGGGGGGCAGCCCCTGGTCAGTGGTGTGTCCCCCTCCCCGCTCCGCACCTTCAAGTGCTCTCCCCACCATGGAAAGAGTGCTTTCATTTCAGCCAGGGAGCACCCCTGGCCTGATCTCAGAACCTCCCTTCAGTAACAGCATCAGGCTGGTACATAACGAAGCAGGACTCTGACCATGTGCAGAGCGCATTTCCCTCAGCAGGGCTTCTGCAGATCAGAGGGCAGCCTCCTTCTGCTGGACCTCTGGGTGCCCTGCTCTTCACACAAACTGCCACTTGGTCCCCCGACGTTCAAATGAGTTCTCATGATCACTAGCCACTCTTATCCACACATCCAACCCTCTTTTTGACCGTGCAACCAAACTCCAAACAGGTACGATCGCATGCTCTTCCTGAGCCGCAATCACTCCCATCCCCAACTCCTGTTCTTATACCTGGCTGCCAAGGGGATCCCCAATTTGTTGGTACACAAAGGACACGATAATCTGCTCAAGGTTATGAAGCACCCTGATGCCGGAGCCGAGAGGGGGGCAAACCAGTTCCATATGAAGCGAGAATTCTTTTCCAGCTGGATTTCAAACCCCTCTGGTCATAATGGCTATGGGACCCTCGTGGGGCAGATATTTCAGGTTCTTCCACTGTGACACAATTTGGGGTTCCCTATCCGAAACACCTTATACGCCAGTTACTGTTTGCTGAACCGGTGATCTAAGCAGACCAGACCGCCGCCCCCCCCCCCTCCCATCTGGAAAGCCCATGTTTTAAAAGCAGAGGAGTTCGCCTTGTTAGTCTGTAGTTGCAAAACAGTAAAGTGTCCAGTGGCACCTTTAAAACTAACCAACTTTATTGTAGCATAAGCTGACGATGCATCTGATGAAGAGAGCTGTGGTTCTCGAAAGCTTATGCTACAATAAAGATGCATCTGACAAAGAGAGCTGTGGTTCTCGAAAGCTTATGCTACAATACAGTTGGTTAGTTTTAAAGGTGCTACTGGACTCCTTACGTTTTAAAACACACCGCTCTGGTCCTGCAAGGACCCCCGAGTCTTGGCTGCCCAACATCCACCCACCCACCTCAGTGAGCCTCCCCCCGAGCAGTTGTTTGAGTGTTTGGCTGGAGAATACCCTCAGCCCCACGGGCACGCCATTCACTTCAGGTTTGTTATTCTACTTGTGCCAGTTTGGGGGGGGGGGATATATGACAACGGGCGGGGGGGGCAAGGTGGAGTTAAAGAAGCTGGACCCCAGCAATGACTCTGTGGGGCAGGGGGAGAGACAGGCAACAGAGAGGAGGAAAGCCAAGCCAAGCAACGGGGATTTCGCCTTGCTCTGGGAGATTTGCGCCACCGTCCTCCGCAATGCTCCAGCTGATGTCCTTTGCTGATGATGCAAGAGAAGGCAATCCGCCACATTTGATGATGTAACTGTTTCCTGGGTAGGCACAGGCAGCCGGGCCTGACGCAGGGGGACCGCAGAGATATTCCTGACCCAATATGAACCCCTGGGAGGAGGAAGTCTGTTATCATAGTACTGGGGACATTTTAAAAAACGATTTCTTCCACTGGGCCAACTTAGTTGGCTAGCAGGCTGTGTGGTGTTTGGAGTTTCACAGAAGTCCTCACTGGGTTTTTTTTTCAAAAAGGGGTCTCCCATGCTCAAAAGCACTCATATGCCTACACCACTCTACGTTCGCCCAATATGGGACCATTTTGCACCTTGTCAGTCCCATAGGACAGGAGACAACTGACACCGATGAAATGAGAGGAGGTCAGAAATCTACACAGAAATGCAGGAGTCGGGCCTCGTCCACGGCACAGGCCTCTGTAGGGCACAACAGCCTTGCTGATCTGAGATCTGCATTCCCCCATCTAGGGCCAGTTTTTCTGGCTCCTGTACATTTTTTCCAAGCACAGGGGAAACAATTTTGGTCACTATTCTTCTTTGCACCCTGGAATAAGAACTAGAGCAGTCACTCCTATAATTTCAGTCCTGGAGAACTACACAAGTCTATTCGTGATGCGCACCCCCCTCCCCGCACCGTCCCCTCATCCTCCATCAACCACTGTTGCGCTAGAAGGATCACGGGTCGTCTGGGCAGAATCTGGGGACAGCAAGAGATCTCCTTCCCCGCTTTCTTGTTCTGAAACATCACTAGGGTCCTGTCTCGGCACATGAAAAGACACATCTTCACACATGTACCATAAAAACATCAGGCTGTTATTGTGCTAACGTGCGGAATTTACACCCTTGCAGAAATTTGTTTGCCCCTCTTAGCAGTTCTGATAAAGCACGGTGACCATTTTTTAAACAACAATATATTCATTTTTTGACTCTCTCTCTCTCTATATATATATATTTGCCTATGCAGTATATGGAAAGTTTCCCCAGTGAAATGCTCTGGGCTGCCTACCCACAAGTCGCCCCAGCCAAGCCCCTCTTGTGAAATAAAACATGGCTTCACAGCTGGGTCTGCGAGGATAGTTACACAAAAATTACATATGTGTGAAGTCCTGGAAAGTCAGAAATTCAGAATCAGAAAGGAACCAACTGCCAAAGGACACAAAGAATATATGTTTTCCCTGGGGCCACAAGCCCTCCATGTAGGAGGAATTCATCCCAGGGCTGTGTTGTGTGTTGTGGATTTCCACACAGAGGGATGTGCAAAGCTGCAGAGGCAAACCCACCCCCAATGCACACAGACACAACATTAAAGCCATGAAGAAATTGGGGTGTTTCAGTGGCAGTCCCCACGATACTCGCCACAGCCAATATATGGATATGAGCACACACCCCCGCCTAGGAAAAAATGGGGCCTCCATCTGGCAATTTCATCCCATCTCCGCACCTGAGAGAATCCAGCAAATGTAAAATAGCCCTGATAAATTGGGGAGTGGGTTTTGACATGGGGACTTTTTTTAACCCAACGAAAAAGATCGAGACATTGGAAAGCATTTGTTCCAAGATTCAGAGGAGTTAGCCACGTTAGTCTGTAGTTGCAAAATAGTAAAAAAGTCCAGTAGCACCTTTTCAACTAACCAACTTTATTGTAGCATAAGCTTTCAAGAACCACAGCTCTCTTCGTCAGATGCAACTTTATTGTACCATAAGCTTTTGAGAACCGCAGCTTTCTTCATCAGAGGCAACTTTATTGTACCATAAGCTTTTGAGAACCGCAGCTCTCTTCGTCAGATGCATCTGACGAAGAGAGCTGTGGTTCTCGAAAGCTTATGCTACAATAAAGTTGGTTGGTCTTAAAGGTGCATTTGTTCCAAGAGGTTCTTGGCAGCACACTGGAAATGTGGGGAGGATTTTCTCTGTGGGGATTGGGGGAGTTCTCTTCCTGAGCTGCTAAACAGGCTAGAATTCAGGGTCTTCAGAAAAACAAGAGAAAGCGGACTCCCTCCCCGCAATAGTTAGTTCTCTTTGAACGGGGATGGGTTGCTGCCTCCTTGAAGCCTCCAAAGGTCCTGTAGGGAGTCAGGACTGGGGCCGTTCTATCTTGACACAGACTGACTTAGGGGTCAAGCCCTGACTGGTTGTCTATGCATCCTTCCACTTCTTTTTCTCCCCTCCACCCCCTATGATTGAATTCCTGGGAAAAAAGACCAGGAAGTGGGAAGAAGACAGGCACCTCCTCTGGTGCAAACCCCAAGGAGTCCACCCCCAAAAGAACGCTGGAGTTCAGGCTCTTGCTGCTGCTTCGGCAGCTACTCCCCGCCCATCCCAAACCAGCAACGCTAAACTCTCCTCTACCAAAGTAACGTTTAAAAAACACACCTCCTTTCTACAGCCCCATTTTCCTTGAACCCAGGTGTCCTAGTTCCCAGCAGCCCCTGCTCTGACCCAGCCCACTAGGAACCCATGTGACCTGGCCTTCAGGAACAGGAAAGGGGGATCCCCCATTCATGAGCTGGAAGCATCCCCAGTGACCTCACATGACCCCAACAGTCCCTGCCAGCAGTCTGGCCACCCACTTGTGGAAGGAAGAAGCAAACCAAAGTCAGCGTCTACCAAGAACATTGCACACAGACACACCCCAAGAAAAGTAGTCAACGGCCACCTGCTAGCACCCCTCCCTTCACCGTTCCTCCTTCTCTCGGAAAAAGCGGCAAGGACGAACTTTCAAAGATACTGGCTTGGATCTTCTGGCCCCGGAAAGTGACCTAACTTAGTTGTATGGCCACTCCTCACAACCACATTCAGGCACGGTGCACGCACACACACTCGCACAGAGGCACTGGCGGCACCAATTCCAAAACACTCCTCCTCCCTCCCCTCCACCCCCCTTCCCCACAGACAAACATCACAAGCAAGGTTGCAAAACCCCAAACCCAAATCTGTGTCCTTCTGGCCTCACCTGCGCCCTTCCTCCAGCCTCTCTGTGCTGCGCCCGGAATAGCAGCCGAGGGAAGGGAAGAAAGCAGCAGGCCCTGTCAGCCGTCTGGTGCCACCCTCAAAGCACACCTGCCTTGCCTCACCTGGGCACTTTTAAAGGGCCAGGCACACAGGATTTCACCATGGTTCTTGATATGAAGGGGGAAGGCTTGCTCCAAGTAAACCCAACCCCTGCTTTGCACCAGGGCCAAATCCGCCCTCCCCCAGTCCCTGAAGACGGCAGGGTCAAGGTGATTCAGAGGTGACCGAAAGACACTCTTCACATTCTCAGAGGCCTCACGGGTTTCATTGTCGCTTTGCACTTTCCAAGTCCAAACACTGAAAACAGGCTTCAAAGGATAAGTCCACGTCACCTCCAAAGAAGCCACATTTTAAAAAGCTCCCCCATACCCTAAATTCGGAGTAGGATTGCTCGGTTTGCTCCCAGTTCACTCCTAAAAAGTCTGTCCTCTAAGTTTCTATGAACTCCACTTAAAAAAAAACAACCCCCCCCCAATACTTTAAGGGGCTTGGCACGCAGCTAGAACATGAAATGTCCCCTCAACAGGCGCAACAGGCGCAACTGTTTGAACCTAATACATAACTTTCCTACCCCATAACTAGATCCCAGTCCCTGAGACCCTCCTGCCCCTCCAAAGCTGGGGGAGGTCTCCATGCCTCCCCAGCTCTAACATAAATCCATCTGATCGCCTCCTGTCCCGTGCATGCCCCACTGACCCCTTCCCCAAATGCCCCTACGCCCACATTCCTCTCCACTGGACACGCAGCTGGCCTCCTCCCAAAATATGACAACACCCCATGCAGCCGACCTACAGCCCCATCCCAAAAACCACAACCTTCTCCCCTCTGCCCCAGTAACTTCTGCGACCGGCGACACCGATCCCAACTTCTATACCAATTCAAAACACGCGCAGGGCGAGCAGCTATTCCCCCCCCCCAAACATACCCAGCAGCCCCCTCCAAATGTCATGCACCGCCATGCTCCGGAGGCCGAGCAAGCGCCTCCATGCGCCGCAGCCCCCCGCAGTTCGCAAGCCGAGCCCCCCCCCCGGCCGGAAATCTGCCCCCTTCCCTGCTTTGGCATCCGCGCGGCTCTCCTCGCCTCGGCTGCAACCGGCCGGGGTCGGGGCCTGACCCGCCGGCGGAGCAGAATCCGGGCGCAGCGAGGAGCGCCGAAGTTCGCGCAAAGTCGCCCCCGCGCTGCTCCCGGCCTTCCTGGCAGCCGCCACCGACCGCAGGGCCGGATTCTGCTCCGCTCGGGCCGAAGCGCTTTCGCCCTTTGGCGCCCCGCCGCACGCCTCCCCTTCCGAGCTCTCTCGGCCGCGGGATCTGGGCCGCTGCCCTCCCGGCGCGGGGCGCGGAGCCGCAGAGGTCACGGCGCCGCCGCCAGGGCTGGGGCTGCCCGGCTGCGCTTCTCCTCCGGCGGCGAGGCTCCGCGACGCGCCCGGCTGCGGGACGGCCCGGCAACTCCGCCAAGTTCTTGTCAGGTGCCATCCGGACGGGGGTCCCGCCGGGCCGGGCCGGGAGGAGCGGAGGCCGCCGGCTGACCCCGGGCGCGGATCGGCCCGGCCCGGCGCAACTCCAGCAGACTTTCCCGGGATTCGCGGGGCGCGCCGGATCGGGGCTAACGGGACGACTCCGGAGGGAGTTTGTCCTGCTCTGCACCACCGGCCGGGCCGGGCTGGGGCCGGGGGGCTCCGGCTCACGCCCGGCGAGGCTCCCGAGGCGCAGGGGGAGTCGGCTTGGCTCCCGCCGCCCCGCCGCCCGGCCCTTTGGCGGAGCCTCCGCGGGTGGCATCCGAGGGGCGCCCGGCGAGCAGGCGAGGCCTGTGCCAGACGGGCTTCCCCCACCGCGTCCCTTCGCTTCCCGGCGATAACAAAGCCAGCCCCGGCAGCCAGCAGCCCTCGCCGGCGCCCCGAGCCAGGCAGGCAGGCAGCCCCCCCGCCCCCGGCGGCGCGCCCCCGGCCCCAGCACGCCCCGGCCAGCCCTCGGCGGAGGCTCAAGCCCGGCGAACCGCCCGAGGGGGGACCCCGCAGACAGCGACGGGGGGACGCGGCGCCGAGCCGACGTTACCTGCAGAAAGGGGCGCCGCGACGCCGGGGGGGCTCCCTGGGGCGCCCGGGCGGGAGGAGGGCTCGGTCGCGCAGCCCCCCAGGAGCCGCGGAGGGACGCGGCCAGCGCCGGGGCTGCCCGGGGAGCGGCGCGCGTGCCAGTCCGGCTCAGTCCCCGGGGCTGGCCGCTCCGGCGCTCGGCGAGGGCCGCTCCACTCTCGACGGCGGGCTGGCCGGGCGGGCGGGCTGGCCGGCCTTCGCCTCTCCGGCTGGGCTGGCTGGCTGGGCTGGCTGGCTCCCCCCAGCAGCCTCTACTCAAACAAAGAAACGAGGCTTGTGTTCCGTGCCCAGCCCCCTCCCCTCCCTCTCTCCCTCCCCGCCTGCCAGCCCCCTCCCCGAGCCAGACGGCCCTCCCCCTCCTCCGCCCGCCCCCTCCCTCCCGCCCGCCCTCCCTTTCCGGCCCCAGCGCCGCTTCCATGTTCCTCCCGCTCGCTCACATGCTCGCCTGCGCCGCCGGAGGAGCAGGAATGGCCGGCACGCCTCGGCTCGGCGCGCAGGCCAGGCCGGGCCGGGCGCTGCGCCGCGGCGCCCCACACACAGGTGCGCGGCCGGGCGGCGGGGAGGGCCTCCGGGGACCAGCAGGCGGCTCCCCGACGGCGGCGGGGCGGATTCTGGCCCCCGGAGCGCGCCCCCGGCCCCGCGCTGCGGCGCAACCCAGACGGCGGCGGGCACGGCCGGCAAGACCCGGGCCGGCCCCGAGAGAGGCGCTCGGGCGGACGACCGAGGGGGGGGAGCCGGGGGGGGCCTGCCCGGCTTGTCCCCTCGGCCGCCCCGCCACGGCGCCCGGGCGCCGAGATCCGCCTCCGGGAGTCCTGCCCTGTGTGTTCCGTTCAGCGGGTCTGCAAGGGCGCTCCCTGGGCCCGCTCCCACCGAACTTCGTGTCAAGGGGCTGGAAGGCAACCGGGCCCGCCTCCCGTTTCTTGACTCCGGGGACGTTTTCTGAACGCCTGGGAACCTGATTTACAGTCCGCCTTTTTTGCTGAGACTCAAGGCGGATTACCAAACTGCACCCCAATGCAGGAGGAACAGTGTAAGGCACAAACAGTCGAAGAAGGCCGAATACTAAGATTAGAAAACAGCCCTACGAAAAGAAATCCAGAAACTGGAAAGCAGCGCAAACAAGATCGCAAAGGACCAGTAGTGCCACAGACGCTATATACCCCTTGTCCCTTTATAAAAGCGTCCTCCTGAAAAATTCCATTTCCCCTGAAAGTGGTCCCTTGTCAAGTTGCCCCCCCCCCAAAGCAGCTAAAATTCCACCAATTATGTGTGTTTGCCAGTTGCCTTCACAGTGTATTCCAGTTGCAAAATCCAGAAAACAGGACAGTGGGGGAAGTTGGTGGCTCGCAGCATGCACTGGTACATTGATCACTTGTAGCAACCCACCGCTTGCCCAGCCTCAAAGCCAGGGCACAGGTAGTAGCGCAATGATGTGGTTCCAAGAACTTCCCTCTAGTGCAGAATTTGAGCTGGGCTGTTTCACTTCCCAAACGAGAGACCTCCGTATGTCACCCCAACAGCACAGCAGAGAAGGACAGCATTTCTGGGCACACAGCGCAGTGCCGTGCCACAATGACCGGACTAGAAAGCAGGCTTGTGACCTGGACCGCCCCCCCCCCCGCCCCAAGGAAATGAGAGGAGCCCTGCTGGACCAGAACCGAGGCTTCCTAGCCAACATCCTGTTTCTCACAGAGCCTCCAAGAAGCCAGGCATGGAGGCCTCGACGGAGCTACAAAAAGGAGGATCGCATGGTGGGTACAATGGGTAGCAGGAACGGGGAAAGCAGCGCAGTTGAAATACAGATTCAAATAGTTGCATGACCAGCAAGCATTGATAGCCCTCTTCTTCTCCATTTGCATTTTAAGGCTATCTGTAGTAACCATCACTACATCCTGCAGCCCTCAGTTCCACTAGTTAATTAAATACCAAAGAGTCCAGTAGCACCTTTAAGACTAACCTACTTTATTGTAGCATAAGCTTTTGAGAACCACAGCTCTCTTCATCAGATGCATCCCCCCACTTTCTGCCCTCAATGCATACCGCAGCCAGATGCCACACCTGATCTCCATCACCGGGCGCTCTGCCCCAGAAGGAGCTGCATCTCGGCACCAGGAAGCAAGAGAACCCTGTAGAAATCACAACAGTTGCCAGTTTGAAAGAGAGCTGTTTTTCTGTACCTGCCTGTCACACACTAGCCCGACCTCCCTTTTACCTGCTCCTCCTCCTCTGTTGGGCAGATAAAACCAGCCGCCCTTGTGCTGCCAGGAGAAGCATGCCTTTGTGGTAGAATCCAGCAAAGCCACACGGGGGAAGAGGCTCTAGCCAAATTTCCATGTATCACCAAATGTCTGGCACGGATTTCACTGGGGTCACAACCCAGATGGGAGACACATGCCTGTCCTCTCACAATCAGCAGGGCTAAGGGGAACCGGGCTGGCTGCAACTTCAAGAACATGTGCGCGATGCAGACCCTGGGAATGGGAGGGACCCGGGTTCAAAGCCCCTCTCCCCTGCAGCATGCCATACACGCTCAACCAACTTCCGTTCCCAGCTGCAAAAAAGCAAGCCTAGCTCCACAAGAGCCGTCTAATAGCGGGCGCCTCCCCACTTCAGCTAGTCTGGAAGCGCCCCCCCCCCCGCCATGCCCAGGTATCCCTGCATTCATGGGCTCAGTACAGCAGGGGCGGAGGGTGATCTCAGGCAGGCAGCAGGCAGCAAATCCCCCCCCCTTCCCTCCAGCAGGGAAAGAACCCCCAGGATCTCTGCAGGAATGGCCGCCAGCTGCATGTGCCGTCACCCATTTCACACATTCCTTGCGCCCACGGGAGGGTTGGGGACTGGCCATGCTTTGTAGCGCACAACACCTTTTGTGAACCAGGCCAAGCCAGAAGCAAGACTTGGCAGAAGAGGCAGGAACAGGAAGGGCCGCTTATCAGGGCACCAGGCAGACCCACAGCAGCCTGTATGTTCCAGCTAAGTGTCCTTATCAAGGGGAGCAGGAGAGTGCAGCGTGCGTGTGCGCGTTTAGCCCATCTGTGTTCCCCTCCCCTAAGGCCAACTACCCGGAAGGGCTCTTCCCCACCCACCCCAGACTGCAGCAAGCATTTCTGCCCCACCCAGCCCTGGCTGGCACCAACCCAGGGAAGGGAGAGGGCTTTCCAAACGGAAATGGCCACACGGTGCTCTTGGGTTCCATCCAAAGGGGAAGCGAGGCCTAGTGAGCACGAAGGGGCCTTGGCAGGAGCCCCGCCTCCAGGGTGCTCCAGGAAAGGAGAGCAGACAAGGGTATGCACACATGTGCAAGAGGCAGGCTGGCCTCTCCCAAGCAAAGCCGGATGGAGGTTCCCCCTCCAAGCAAGACAGGTGTGGGGGGGGGGGGGCTTGGGGAATATTTATAGCTTCAGCCGGAATGGAGAGTCGAGGTGGGGGCTCCTGTGTTACCCGGCAACTGCCAAGGCAGTGTGGAGGTGGGGTAATCTCCAGCGACCTCTCACCCGACCCCTGGCCACGGGGCACAAGGGAGACAGATGCCCCGGGACTGGGGGAGGGCAAACATCCCCAGCAACCTCAAGCTCCACCCCAGACAAGTACCCCTCCTCAGATTTCAGCCCTCCAAATCCTGCCCCTCCACACAAAACCAGTCCCGGTGTATTGAAATACGAACACCCTGCTATCTCCCTAAGGGGGACCCAAACCAGCTTACGGCGCTCTCCATTGTCACCTCCCAACAACAGCCCTGCGGGGCAGGTCAGGCCAGGCCGAAAGGGAGCGCCTGGCCCAAGGCGACCCTGCGAGCTTCCATTGCCGAGGGGGGATCTGAAACTGCCCCCCCAGCTCCTCCTCCCGCACTTTAACCACTGCACAATCCTGCCTCCCCCCCCCCGGGCAGCTGCTGCTTTTCTGGGGGAAAAGGACACGGGAAAGAGCGGAGATGACTTTCCCCGCCGCCTTTCACGGAGAGGAACGCAGGCTTCCCGCACGCGCGCACACACACGCACGCACACTGCTGCGCCATGCCTGCATATGGTGTGCAGATTGCGACCCGCTGGCAGCGCGAAGGCGGCGGGGAACCGGCAGGGGTCGGGATTGGGGGGGGTCGCCCTGCCCCTCTCCCCCTCCCCTGCGCGGGACGGGGCGTCCGCGGGAGGGCGATGCGGCAGGCTGCCCGGGGCGCGTCGGAGCGCTGACCCACCGCCCCGCATTCGCGCCCGCCCGCCCGCGCCTCTCTCCGCCCCGGCAGCGCGAGGCACAAAGCCGCCGCCGCCGCCGCCCCCGTGCGCGGATCTGAGAGCGCCGCGAGAGTTCAATCCAGGACGAGCCCGGCGCAGACGTTATATAAGCCGCTTGCAAAGGCAACACAAGGTGGGGAGGGGGGGGGCGCCGAGCGGAGCGGAGGCGGGTGGGCAGGCGGCGAAGGGAAGCCGGCAGGCTTTGAACGCGGTCCCCGCCGCCGCTGCTGCTGACTCGCCCCCGCCGACCCACCAGCATCCCCAAGGAACCCAGGCGTCCTGCCTGCCGGCGATGCAAGAGACCCTGGCAAGGTGACAGCTCGGGGGGGGGGGGGCTCCACTCCCACTGCCGGAGCCCCACCCCAGTTGGGGATCTGCCCTCCCCAGGACCCGCTCTGGGGCCCGGACTCCTGGGTCCTCTCCTGCTGCGGGTCTGCCGCCTGCCCGAGCGGCGCAGGAGGAATCCCCCCTCCCCCACATCCGATTATACGCATCAAAGAGAGCCCAGGCCCCTCACGTGAGCAAGCCCCTAGCTCCGCCCCCAAGACACAGCTGCTGCGGACTGAACGCCCCCCCCCCCCACGACCCCCTGGCAGCCGTCACGTTTGCAATGGCTGATCCATTTGAGGAGCCAATAGCAGTGAGACACCACCCAGGGAGCCAATGGGAATGCTCAACCGAGTGGACTGGGCTAGGACCCAGGCATCCGGGCATTCTGAGCCCCAGAGGCATCCCCTGCCCCCCTCCCCAAAAGTGAATGCTCAGAGACCCCAGAAGTTGGTCCTAGGGCATGCTGACTTGGGTGGTTGGTTGTTCTGGGGCGCATGGTTCATAGCTGTTTTTGCTATGGGCACACACAGGTGCGCATGGTGGGAGGTGCACAAATGGCACTGCTGGAGATATTTCACAAGAACATCTTTCATCTCAGTCCTGCTGGTCTGTAAAATGGGACCCTGCGGCAGCCATGCTTGGCGAACAAAACCAGGACAGTAGAAAAGAGCAACAGTCCAGTGGCAGCTATAAGACTAACAAAATTTGTGTTAGGGTGTGAGCTGTGACTCTTGCTCTTTTCTGCTGCCAGACAGACAGACGAACACCCAGAATAGACTGTTTTGTACACAGAGGGCTATTACTAGAAAAACAAGTTAAGGCAGCTGCGAAAATTGTTTCCCATAATTTCTCCCTAGCCTGGAAAATGGCTCCTTACCTCAACACGGCCGACCTGGCCACCTGGATCCGTGCTATGGTAGCATCCAGACTTGACTATTGTAATGCATTATACATCGGTCTCCCATCTGAACTAACTAGGAGACTCCAATTGGTGCAAAACGCTGCGGCTCAACTGTTATCAGGAGCGAGCTGGAGCATGAACATCACTCCCACCCGGCAGTCACTCCGTGGTAATTAGTTACCATGCTCAGTTTAAGGTATTGGTTATCACTTACAAAGCTCTTCATGGGGTTGGTCCAGCATACCTACGGGACTGCCTCCCTCCCTGTGCTCCTCCACAGCAGCTTCGCTCTTCCAAACAGGGTCTTCTGCAGGTGCCACCCTGCACCAGGGCAAAATCGACAGCAGCCCGTACATGGGCTTTCTCTGTGGCGGCCGCCCCCCTGTGGAATGACCTGCCTGAGGTCAGGAGAGCCCCCACTGGACAGGATTTCCACAAACGATGCAAAACCGAATGATTCAAAATGGCTTTTTACTCAAAAGGGAGGGCTGTATTGTAGAGATGGGGTCTCAGATAATCCACTAATGAGTTAGGAACTATAGACTTCACCACTATGTTGTATTGGATTCCTGCTAATACTATGTCTTTGTTAACTTGTATCTATTTGCTCTGCGGCACTGTTTATGGAAGAAATGTTCCTGATACTGACTGTACTAATCTCACACTGTGTGCCTTGAGTCTCAGTGAGAAAGGTGGACTATAAATGACATAAATAAAATAAGTCTCTCTCTACACAAGACTTCTGACACGTGAAGAACACGTGTCAGGAGATAAAGTGGTAGCCGGGAAGGGTAGTTTAAAAAGACAGAGCTGGTGGCAGGGCAAAGGCTTTGCTATGCACTGGAGCTGTGTGAAGGGGCTGTGAAATGCCAGAAGGGAAACTGCTGCCCATTGTAACCTCTCCAGGTCCAAGCCCGGTTCTAGAAGGCAGTTCCAGCCAATTTCCATTCCAGTTTGGGATCTCACACTGGAGAGGTGAAACTGACAGAGCCTTCAGGGAGGCGAAGATGAAATTAACAAACCATCTAAGGAGCGATCTCTGCCAGCTCTTTCTTTTTAAACTACGCCTCCTGGCTAACATTGCGTTTCCCTACATTTGACCAACATGCAACGAGGCCTCTCGTATAGAGAGACTCACAGAGCCTTTAGAATCTATAACTTCTGCTAGAAGACAAAACACAAGGAAAATAAATGCACTCTCTGCAATCCAGAGCCACCCAGAGTCAGAAGGGCTCTGGAGGAGCCCCGATCCTGAAAAGCAAAAGGGGTTGTGCAGAGTTAGCCTTGGCAAGCTGTCTTGGATGTACGACACACAAAAGAGGTGAGAATGGTTGGTGTGACTTCCAGAATCCTCTTCTGGAGGGATTGCCTGCCTGCCTGGCCATGGCAATCTCCCAGCCATTCACAGCATCAGGGCCGGCGCACCCATAGAGGCCAGGTAGGCGG
This sequence comes from Eublepharis macularius, assembly GCF_028583425.1. Lineage (NCBI taxonomy): Eukaryota > Metazoa > Chordata > Lepidosauria > Squamata > Eublepharidae > Eublepharis > Eublepharis macularius. The sequence continues at coordinate 78,514,381 of NC_072801.1, forward strand.
TGGCCTCAGGCGCGAGGGCCCTGGAGAGGTGCCAGAGGGGGAGTTGGGGGCAGAGGCTCACGCCGCAGAGCTGGCGTGGCTGGCCTGCAGCTGCTGCAGCCAGCCAGCCCTGTGCTGCTGCCGCCGCCACCGCCACACGCCCCCCAGCCGGGCACAGCAGCCCCGAGCCGCTGCCGGGGCAGTGTGCGGAGCACGGAGCAGCCTCCGCCCACCACCCCAGCCATCCGCCGGCGAATGCCCCAGCTTGCGCTGCGCAATGACATCATCGTGCGATGATGTCATCACACAGTTCGGAGGTTGCCGCAGGCGCCAGAGACCCTGGCGCCGGCAGTGCCCAGCATGACCACAAATCCTGCCCCCCCCCCTCCTCAATCAGGATTTCTCAACTCAGGACCGATCCACACGTTACACAGTTCTTGTGTTTGCCACATGGCCTCTGGTCAGATGTGCACTGGAAGTTCCTTGTAGGAAACGTGTGGGCCCAATTCAGAAAGGTGTCATAATTCCAGAGGAGTTAGCCGTGTTAGTCTGTAGTTGCAAAATAGTAAAGAGTCCAGGAGCACCTTTAAGACTAACCATCTTTATTGTATCAGCTTTCGGGAACCAGAGTTCTCTTCTTGACAAAGAGCACTGTGGTTCTCGAAAGCTGACGATGCATCTGACGAAGAGAGCTGTGGTTCTCAAAAGCTTTATTTAAGTTTCCTTAAAGGGGAAATAACAGATTCTCGGAGTATTTCCAGTTGGGAAAACAGCATGGTGGGGGGACATGCTGCAGGCCAATTTTGAACTGGGTCTGCATTCACCTGGGAATCACTACTCCAGTGGAGAACACAAAGACTACTGCTGTCAAAAGTCCATGGGGGGTAGGGGGAGATCAAGTCAATCTTGTAACTTGTGAATCCGCCCTGTACAGATTCCTCAATTTATCTGTTGTTTTCTGGTGGAGGAGAAGGATTCAAAGCATTTGGTGTGAACTTGATGTTGGCACCAAGGTCAACCACGGCAAACTCTTTCACGCTCACCCTTCCCAGCCTCAGTTTTTGCCACCTTTAAACAGAAGGCTGCAGTCACCTTCCACACAGAGCTACCCAGAAGATGGCCTCTGCCCACTCTGTCGCTTTCGCACTTTTCTCACCATTCGCCACCCCGTTTTCACTCTTCCCTGGGTGGGGGGGTATGTTTCTCCTCCTCCCAGATCCACACAGGAAAGGACTCCTCCAGCCCAAGAACTTCACTCTGGTCAGAGACGACCCAGGCACAGAACCTTGGTTAAACTCAGCGCCGTTCGGGTGTAGTTGGCCCAATAGCAAATGCGAGGATGGCCAGAGGATGTGCAAAGTACATTTCGTTCATGCTGAGCAACCCACTACCAACTGCAGCTCTCAGACACCTGAGCTTCCTACTTGCAGAGTTGGGTTCCCTGAGCAGGACTGAATCGTTGCAGAGCCTAATCACAACAAAATAGCAAAGAGTCCAGGAGCACCTTTAAGACTAACCAGCTTTATTGTAGCATAAGCTTTCGAAAGCCACAGCTCTCTTCGTCAGATGCTGTGGTTCTCAAAAGCTGATGATGCATCTGATGAAGAGAACTGTGTCTCTCGAAAGCTTATGCTACAATAAAACTGGTTAGTCTTAAAGGTGCTACTGGACTCTTTACTATTTTTCAACTCCAGACTAACATGGCTAACTCCTCTGGATCCTAATCACAACAAATCCTTCCAGGCCCACAAGGAAAGGGCACAAAGAAACATTTGCCACAACAGCACCACTACCAGGCCGCAGCCCAAAATATCCAAAGGCTGGTTCCACTTTGCAGGAAAGGCAAGCCAGGGTGTCTGGATCAAAAGGAAAGAATTCAGAAGGGCTTGCAAAAGCGGCATCCTGCGTGGGTGTGTCCCCCCCACTCCCTTCCTCACCAACCTCCACCTCTCTGGCATCTGAGGATCAGCAGGCCCAGCTCAGCCACCCCAAACCACAGAGTTGGGCCGAGGAAGAAAAATGCAGGCAGGCCACTCCTAGACCCAGTGTCCCATGCCACTCTCCCCAAGACCACGGGCTGCCGTGAAATACACAACGCAAACACAGACCCTTGCCAAGGCAGTCACTCGCTGTGGCCAAGGGGCTTGTGGAGACAGGCAGGCAAAGAGGCCCCTCCAAACCAAAATAAAAAAGGAGGAGGAAAATAGATTACGCTGCCCAAGAGAAACTTTCTCCTCCACGGTCCCAAAATGCAGGGAGTATGAGAGTGACAGATTGAGGAAGCTCCACAACGGGGCCAACACTCGAACTCAGGCCTTGTTTGTGCCGTTTTGTGCCACAACTGGCCAAAGAATTTTAGCAGGAAACAGCTGGAGGGGGTTATCTCACCCAAGGGAATCCAGTGGTCTGCCCCCTCCCATAGAAGACGCTGAAAACCAGGTGTAGGCGACCACAAAGGAAGACGGTTGGTAATTCAAGAGACCAGCCCCCGCCCCAGGGAATCAGGGCAGAATGATGGGAGGGGGCAGCAGGTTCCTTGATGCTGAGAAAACAGATGGGCACCTGCAAGGGAGGCAGCACCTGCCAGCACCCCCTGCTGCCCTCTCCCAGTCCCAGGAGGGAGGCAACGGCAGAGCTGCAGGCAGGCTGAAGGAGGAGGAAGGCGGAGCCATAGCCCCGCCCGTCACACACACACACACACACACACGTACACGTAGAAGCCCCTTTGCCCCTAGCCATCACGGCACTTAAAAACTGGGTCCTGCCTCCGCAGCGCTCGCTTTCATTCAGCGGCTGCTTCTGGGCTGACGAAACTGCACCCACTCCAACCAGGCTGCTACACAGAAGCGGGGAGGGAGCTATTCTGGGCTCATTCATTCATTCATCCCAAGCAAAAAGACTCATTCCGATGGGTGTTTCGCAGCACAGCTGGCCTCGAGTCCCTATGTATTCAGTAGCAACGCATGTGGAGGCATGTTTTGTGAGCGAGGTGAACATACCCAAATATGCAAAACAGCCCCATGCTCAGACATGTGTTCAGCTGCGTTCCAGTCACCGTGTGGTATTTTCTAGTCCTGGGGCAGCCAGCACACTTCTTCCTTGGCATGTTCCTGAGGAGTGCATGCAGCCACATGCTCTGCACAAGGTAGCATGAACTGGCACATTAGGAGTTAACTTATCCACAGACTCCCATGACGTGCAGCCTCCAGAGGTGTGCCATGTGGAGCCCGGTGTGCCCTGCCACTCCCAGCCATGCAGCTAGCGTGTGCAAGCGTGTTCCATGTGTGGGGGAGCGTGTCCGGGCGTGCCCCATGGATGTGTGTGCCTGCACGTGCATCTCCTAGCAGCTGTTTCTACGCTCCCCTCCCATCGCCTGAGCAACAAGGCAGAGGAGAGCCGCCATTGGCTGGGAAGCCAGTGATGTCAGCATCCCCGAAAAGTTAATAGGGTGGCTGGGGCCGAGGGCAGACATTCCTGTCGCTGTTCCCATAGCAACAAGGCAAGCACCCCAGCTGAGCTGCCCCCTCCCAATCTCTGGGCCCTGGCTCACACTCCCCACCCCACCCCCAGCTGCCTCGGCTTTCATTCACAGAGCCAGAGAGGATGGCTTGATCTGGTGCCAGGAGAAGCTGTGGATCTCACTAAAAATAATAGAGGCTGGAGGCTGCCTGGAAGCCCTCCATCCAATCGTAAAGAGGACTGGTTAAAGATCACTTAATCCTGGGCCATGCAGTTCACTCTGCATATGCCTAGAGGTATTTTATCTCTTTGCACTCTCACGGGTTGAACACACAATCCCTGCTTGACACTGTACTTAAGTTCTGAGGAGGGAGTGTATCTCAGTGGGTAGAGCATATATTTAGCATGTGCGCATGCTCGTGCGTACAAACACACACACACACACACACACACACAGAGCTTGGTCTTCAATTAAAGAGGCTCACAGGCAGCCAGCAATCAAACCCAGACTTTGGGGAGCATGGAGGATACTGTGGAAGTGAGGTCTGACTCAGCACGTGGCAGCTTCAAATATTTATTCTGCAGAACTTTGCTTCCAATTGAGCTCTGGCATACATATTACTTTTAGTGCACCATGCTGCATGAAAAGAGCACAAAGTCCTAGCTAATGCACAGCCCCCCCCCCTTTCATATGCAGTGGCTTAAAAGCTCTGGAAGCAAATTCAGCCCACCAATACACTCCCAGCTCCCAGCACAGCTCAGGCCCCACCTTTTTTCTCACAAACTATCACACTACAGCAAAGTGTGCAAACCTAAAGCAGGCTCTTGCTTCATAACACACCCAAGAGCACAAAAGCAGAAAGGAGTGTGAGAGAGCATCCACTAGGCTACACTACCTTCCCAAAGTCAGGGAGTCTTGGACCCCTCCCAGTTTCCATCTATATTGCTGGGAACTCTGGGCTCGTGGCTACTGACCTGGCCTCTTCCCAGAGCTGCCGTGTGGCTCTCTACAACAAGAGAGGTCTAAAACTCCAGTTCTGACCTACTTCATCCCCCTCTCCTAAGTTTTTGTGGTGATGCTTTATGAGGAAAGGAATGGAAAGTCTTAGTAGAGAGGGTGCAGAGCAGAGCGACGAGATGATCAGGGGTCTGGAGACTGAGCCCTACGAGGAAAGGTTGAGGGCCTTGGGAATGTTTAGTTTGGAGAAGAGGAGGTCGAGGGGGGACATGATTGCTCTCTTTAAATATCTGAAAGGCTGTCATTTGGAGGAGGGCAAGGAGCTGTTCCAGTTGGCAGCAGAGGGTAGGACCTGAAACAATGGGCTTAAATTACATGCACAAAGGTACCGGCTGGATATTAGGAAGAACTTTTTCAAAGTCAGAGTAGTTCAAAGGTGGAATCAGTTGCCTAGGGAGGTGGTGAGCTCCCCTTCACTGGCAGTTTTCAAGAAGAGGCTGGATTAATATTGGTCAGAGATGCTTTAGGCTGATCCTGCACTGGGCGGGGGGTTGGACTAGATGGACTGTATGGCCCCTTCCAACTCTATGACCATACACTGAACATGAGTCAGCAGGGTGATGTGGTAGCTAAAAAGGCAAATGCGGATTTGGGGCTGCATCAACAGACGCATGGTGTCCAGATCACGCGAAGTGATGGTATCGCTATACTCTGGTTAGACCTCACCTAGACTATTGTGTTCAGTTTTGGGCACCACAGTTTAAGAAGGATATAGACAAGCTGGAACGTGTCCAGAGGAGGGCAAAGAAGATGGTGAGGGGTCTGGAGACCAAGTCCTGTGAGGAAAGGTTGAAGGAGCTCAGTATGCTTAGCCTGGAGAGGAAACGACTGGTATGATAACCATCTTCAAGTACTTGAAGGGTTGCCATATAGAGGGTGGTGCCGAGTTGTTTTCCGCTACCCCAGAAGGTCAGACCAGAGCCAACAGGTTGAAATTAAATCAAAAGAGTTTTAGGCTAAATGTTAGGAAGAACTTCCCGACAGTTAGAGCGGTCCCTCAGTGGAACAGGCTTCCTCGGGAGGTGGTGGGCGCTCCTTCTTTGGAGGTTTTTAAGCAGAGGTCAGATGGCCATCTGACAGCAATGCTGATGCTGTGAACCCGGGCAGATCATGAGAGGAGGGCAGGAAGGGGTTGCATCAGTACTAACAGGGGTCATTTTGTAGAAAAAGAGCTGGAGGAACTCATTAGCATAACTCATTAGCGTATACCACACCCCTTGCCACCACCGGAAGTGTGTTATTAGCATAACTGATTTGCATATGACACACCCCCTGGCATCACCTATCCTGGCTGTTTTGGACCCAATCCTGGCCATTCAGGGACGAAATTGGGCCCAAAATGGTCAAGATCGGGCCACTGCTGAGTGGGAGAGTGATCCACCACCTGTCAGAGGCCCGATCCGGGCTGTTTCGGCCCCAATCCAGACTGAAACGGGCCCAAAATGGCTGAGAGTCAGGTGGGCGGGGCCACTTGACATGTAACCTCTTTGGGGAACTGCCGGAACTGTGTTCCTGCGCGTTCCCCCTCGAAATGAGCCCTGAGTGCTTAGTTCTCATGGCCCCTTCTTGCATAACTAGGGTAATGCTGATCGCCACTTTGGGGTCAGGAAGCAATTTCCCCCAGGCCAGTTCGGCTAGAGATCCTGACAGTGTTTTGCCACCTTCTGGGCATGGGGCAGGGGTCACTGGGGGTGTGGGGAGGGGAGGTAGTTGTGAATTTCCTGCATTGTGCAGGAGGTTGGACTAGATGACCGTGGAGGTCCCTTCCAACCCTCTGATTCTATGAAAGGAGAGGTTGCTTTGTGCTGAGCAATACTAACCTATGGTACTCCTTGCCACAATGTGTTGCAACAGCTGCAAGCATAAACTGCTTTTGAAAAGGGCTACGGATTCAAGTGGAGCACAGGGCTCTTCTACACAGAGACTGGCCTCCGTTCTCAAAATGGCGCTCCTCTCATCCTCAGGCAGCAAAGACTCTGGGGCCCAACAGAAAGTAAAAGTCCGCATCACCCCCTTGAGGGGCATCCTGCTGAGATCGCAGGACTAGCAGGATCTTTGGTCCGGCACAGCCTGTCGATCTGTTCCCATTCCAGGCCCAACTGCTTGGCATGCCATGGGCTTGTGTAGATGTACCTTGGCTCACTTTCTGAAGCCACCAGTTTAACGACATTGTGCACTACCTTGAAAAATAAACTGAAAACACTGAACGTTTTTGGAGCCAGCCAATTACTTCGCACGATACAATTCCATCGACAAAATTGGTTGCCAAAAGGCAGGTTTGGCCCAATGGCTGGTTGCCAGCGACTAATCACTAGACAGAGAAAGGCTGCAGGAAACACTCAGGGGGTGGGGCGGGGAGGGCGGTAGGTGCTGCGCCCACGTGGGCAATGCCCTGCAGTTCTGGGTCCCTAGCCCCACCCATCTGGGGAGACCCACGACGTGCTCCCACTCGCTTTCTTGCTCGGGTCATGAGCCCTTCCATGCAATAAACCAGCAGAGGGGGTGGGAGTAGGACAGATAGAGACATGGATGGCGGGGGAGGGGGGCGAGCACCTGGAGGACACAGTTCCAAGGTGAGGGCAAAGGTGCCCCCAGGGTTAATGATTCACCCACTGCCTGATGGGTGGAAAAGCTCTCAGGGCCAGAAAGCACCACCCACTTTCTCAAAAAGGGAAAAAATTATCAGCCCAAAGTGCTACATCCCCACCCCCCACCCCCTGTCTCCGCAGAGACAGGCAGGGGGCCAAAATCTGTCCCCCACCCCAGGCCAGGGTCCTCCCAACCACTCCTCTCCACATAAAGGACTTGGATCTCGGGGATTAACCTGAGGCAGAATTCAGCTGGGGTCAGGGCCAATGCAGATATCTGATGCAGGAAAGGACACCTTGGAGCATGCACAGAGTTCCTTTTCCTAAACCATAAAGAGTCCAGTAGCACCTTTAAGACTAACCAATTTAATTGTAGCAAAAGCTTTCGAGAACCACAGCTCTCTTCGTCAGATGCATCGTCAGCTTTCGAGAAACACAGCTCTCTTCATCAGACGCATCGTCAGATGCACCAGACGAGGAGAGCTGTGGTTCTCGAAAGCTTATGCTACAATAAAGTTGGTGAGTCTTAAAGGTGCTACTGGACTCTTCCAGGTTTGTAAGTCTCCCTGCTGGAATTGGCCTCTTTCTTTACTCACTTGGGGTATGTTGGGGGTGACGGGGGGGTGTGGGGGTGGAAAGGATATCGGGGGGCAGGAACATCCACAGTCAGTCCCCATTCCACCTTTCTGGGTGGGGGGGGGGAAGAGGAGGTGAGAGGACAGGAGACCAAAGCAGAGCTGAGCGTAAGAATTGGATCTGGAGCGGCCCCATTCCAGACCTGAAGTTTGGGGGATTTCTCAATATCATTCAGTGTGAAGTCACTGTCCCCTTATATGATGAACGGAGCTCTGACTCTTGAAAGCTTACACCCTGGAAATCTTTTTGGTCTCTCATGTGCTGCTGGCCTTAAATCATTTTTCTTAAAAGACATTTTGGCCCACTACTCTTCGTTACCCAATCTGGTTGGTAGCTAGCAAGGAACGGATGAGACAGATACTTTCCAACAGCCCTCGGAAAAGCTGAGCAGAGAGGAAGACAGAGCGGAGCACGTTGATGAACTAAACCCAGATCTAACGTCTAAATCCGGAGGCTGCCCCTTTAATCTGGTTTGAAGGCAGGGAGGGATCCGTCCACCTTCACGTCATAGTTGGTCCCCTTAGAAGTTGATGAATTGGTAATGGAAAATGGTGCAGCTTTCAAGGTGCACGGGAAGGAATTGGTTGCACCGACCACTCAAAGGGCAGGCCAAGGTGATTGCACCCAGACCGCAGGTGAAGGGCTGAGGCTCACTGGCCAGGCAGGATTTGAACCCTGGACTTCCTTGCTCACTGTCTCGGCCCCAAGTCCAGCCTCTGAAGCATGAAACAAGAAAATCCTAATCAATGCTAACCATCACTTGTGTTTGTGGGTGTGTGTTTGTGTAAACAAACACCTACAAATATTCTGAACTCCTGAGCAAAACCACATCTCGCTGTTTCACAAGCACCTGATGGCACAGCCTAGAACTACATGAACGAAAATAACTAAAGAACAAGGAGACTTGTAGTGTAGGACCCAGACCTGCTGTGAAGCCAACCGAGCCAGCTGGGCTTCCCCCACCTCCAGCAAAGCTTTGAGCAGATGGAACTTTGCTCTGCCCTCCCCAGAGGGGATCTGGTTCCAGGCTTCACCTGAGAGGGCGTGGCTGAGGCTGCCACACAGACAGGTGGCCAGCCACTCAGGTAGGGCCAAAACCATACAAGGGGCCCCAGGGAAGAGGGCTATGCCAAGAAGCGTGTGGTCTGGGTGTGGAACACGAGACATCTAACAAGCTTCCCACCAACGAGATTAAAACAGCATGGAACATTTGGGGAGGAGAATTCACAAAGGTGGTGTTACCTAGTGGTTGGAAGAGGATCACAAGAGAAGCGGGGGCTGAGACACAGTATTGTAGCAGGCAGGCCAGGAGCCTGTGAAGGATTTCAAGCAGGATTAAGTGATTTGGCTGCAAATCCGTACTTTGCTGGTTTGAATCCCACTTCTGCCCTGAGCTCAGCAGGCGGCCTTGGATCAGCCCCTCCTCTTAGCTCAGCTCCCCAGCCGTATTGTGGGGACAACAACAACGCTGACTTTGTTCACCTCTCTGAATGGGGCACTAACCTGTCTAGAAGAGCAGTACTCATTATTATTACTGTGCCTTCCAGCGCTGCCTGGCAGGCAGAAATTCAACCGATCTTCCAGCACAGAGATTTTCCTGCTGAATTCCTGCCTGCCATACAGCTGACCATATCCAACCCACCCTTTCTGTGCTATGCCCAGGAATAACTATTATCCCCCCACCAAAATTCACGCTCATACCATTTTGCCAGCCTGATTTGCAAATCAAAGGAAGGGAAGGGGGAAGGGTCTCCCTCCCTAGAAAACTGCATGTGGGGGTGGGGGACAGGGCTGGGGTGCCTTTTTCCACCCAGCCAAAACTAAAGCAATCCCGTGGCAGAGGCCTCACTTTCAGCAGCCGGGCTCTTCTCCTTGCATGTGCTTTGCCAGAAATTACGAGTGCCAGGGGACCAACTTTCACAGGTGCATTAACAAGACCCTCATCCCTAAGAGAGGAGATTTACAAGCCAGGCGTTTGCTAAACATCTTCTCAACACCTGCTCATTAAAATTCAGCGGGGCTGCCTCTGCCTCCCCTTTACCTTGCTGGGCGGGGCTGTGGGGCCGGCTCAATGGACTGAAAACTATCATTAGGAGCTGAATTACAGCTCCCCTCCCCTGAGAAAGCAGGCTGGAGACCGAAGGCCATGTCAAGGCGAGGCCTGCGATCAGCCCAGGAGTAGCAGTTTGCCAGTTTTCCAAAGTCAGTTAAAATACCTTTCACACAATGAAAGAAGGGGGGCTTCATGCGTCCCTCTTGAGGTGCCTCCACCATAATTCCAGAGCTTCCGAGAACCACAGCTCTCGTCATCTAATGCATCGTCAGCTTTCGAGAACCACAGCTCTCTTCGTCAGATGCATCATCACCTTTTGAGAACCATAGCTCTCTTCATCAGATGCATCATCAGACATCTGACGATGCATCTGACAAAGAGAGCTGTGGTTCTTGAAAGCTCATGTTAAAATAAAGTTGGTTAGCCTTAAAGGTGCTATTGGACTCTTTACTATTTTCCACCATACTTGATACAGAAGGACAATTAAACGAATGCACAGAAGAGGGGGGAAACATCCTCCCAAATATTTCAGGATATCTAATATTTTTAAAATGAGAGGTGACTTGGAAGTTTTAAGAACCTCCCACTAAAGCTTATTTCAGAGGGCTGGTTACAGTGGGGGGTGTAACACTCTGCACATGTTAAGAATTGCGCATCTTTGCTGTATCTCGCAGCTTTTCAAGGTTCTAACCTCAGCCCAATGCAGCCTGCCCACCCTCGTGTATATGTTTACTGCTACAAACTCTAGTACTAAGTTTTGGTGCTGACAGCTGGTTCCAGTCCAAGGCCCACCAAAAGCCGTAGCCCAATTAAAGTTCTATTGCCTCCAGTCCCTGGGAACTGGAGTTAGAAGGGAAGCATGCGCCCATACGCATGCGCATGGGGAGGGGGGGGTCCTTCTTGTTCTGTGATCTTTGCTCGCCCTCTAGTGGACATTGTAGTCAAAAGCATTCTGCTTGCATAAATTGGATTTGTTTTCAAGATGGATTTAAAAATTAAATAATATAAAGAGTGCCTTTGCATTTATTCCAGACAGAACTGCCCAGCCAATCCAAAACCCATCATGGCCAGAACTGGCTTCCTCACCACCTGCACCAAAAACACAACGGCATTTCCAATGGCAGCCAAGGTTCTACCTGGATCCTGTCTGTGGTGTGTCATACAGGTAAGCCAGCGGGCTTCTGCCAGACACGTGGCCTGCACTGCCCCTGACTGGCAGTGGCTCAGGCAAAGAGTGGCCTCCCCCAACATCTGCCACTGGAGCTCTTTGAACGGAAGGTTTAAATTTGCTATTATAATGCAGAAATCCCACCTACCTACTGCAGGCAGCGTGCAATATCAAAATCCATACGAAATAGTAAAAAATTAGATAGGAGCCATGGAAACCTTACAACCACAGGGGAAGGATTTAATTTTTAAAGGCCTCCTGGAATTAAAAGAAAGTCTTCATCTGACACTGAGAGGTCTGTAAAGGAGGCACAATGAGCGACACAAAGGGAAGCCAATACCAAAGATCCAGGGCAGTTGGCAGCGCCCCTGCATTCAGCACAACGAAGTCAAGTGAACAATAAAACAAGCAAAAAGAAGGTGCGCAGCTGATTGCTAATGACAAACATTTCTTCAAATATATCAGGAGCAGGAAACCAGCCAGGTATTAACAGTTTCTACCAATTCACTTGGAACACACCACATTAGGCTAATTGGCTGTAATTTCCTGGTTCTCCTTTGGATTCCTTTTTTTTTTTAAAGTGCCACATTTGCCGCTCTGCAGTCCTCTGGCACGGAGGCCAGTTTGAGTGATCAGTTACATACACGGGTGCTTAGATCAACCGTTGCACATTGGAGCTCTGTGGGGTGGATGCCATCTGGACCTTCTCAAGGAAAACATTAGCCCTTCCTTTCCAAGATGACCGGCCGTGTCATCTCACTTGCTTCCTGACTTCCCAAAGACACAGATGGTGTTTGCTCAGCCACGGGGGCCTGGCTCCCGCCAGGAGCTCAGAGCTGCGTCCTTCACTCAAATGTCACACAGCTAAGGCTTGGTTTGGGTGTGAAGCTGTAAGGCAAAAGCACTCTCCCATGGGGACGTGGCAGTGCACTCACAGGACGTCTCAGGGGCACCCAGTTCCTGGGCAAAGCATGGCTCTTTGCGTGGGTCGCAGCCCCGTCTGTGCGATGCTGCATGAGTGCAAAGTCCCACCAGAGAACAATGTTTGTCTTGGGCTGTGCCGTAGCTGAAGCTGGAGTCCAGGGGCACCTTAAAAACCACCTTTATTCTAGCAGAAGCTTTCATGAGTCAGAGTTCACTTCTGCACAGGCCTGAAATATATACACAACAGAAAGAGTGTGTTTGTGTGCATGTGTTACAAAGTGAGGCTGCTTCAAAACAAGAACCCGCCTAGCAAGACTGTTGTAGGAGGAAAGGAGCACACCAGTGAAGCATCGAGCAGATTGAAAGGGCTGCCTAAAAATTAAGATAAACTCACTTTGAACTCAGAGACACTCTAGATCAACCAGGGGTAACACCCAGCCTGGATTGCACACTCCACCTCTTTCAGGACTTTTGCAACTGATTTACATTTACATGTCCTTCACTCCCTGCACCCTCTCCCTCCTCCTCTCACCACGTATACATCTCTGGCCAGTTTCTTCATACCCTCCATGCATCTGACAGAGAGAGCTGTGGTTCTCAAAAGCTGATGATGCATCTGACAAAGAGAGCTGTGGTTCTCAAAAGCTTGTGCTACAATAAAGTTGGTTAGTCTTAAAGGTGCTACTGGACTCTACTATTTTGCAACTACAGACTTACATGACTAACTCCTCTGGATCCAGATCAACCATACTCCCATTGTGGGTCAAGGTGAGGGGGGGCAGTTTTATTACTAGTGCAAACTAAGGCAGGTGGAGTTGGTGTTCTATTTTAACTTACATAAAATTCTTGAAGGCCATCCAAGGAACTGGTAGACGACCCGATGACTGCAACCAAGTGGTCGTTGCTTCCCCTCCAATGGGCCTGCCCTTGCGCACTTTATGATGTGTGCTGTCCCCAGAGGCCTTGGAGGCCAGTTTCTCCCACCCACCCCCCAGAAGCCCAGCACTGCACTTTGGGCAAAATGTAAAGTCTGGGAGCAGGATGAAATGAGCTAGGCAGCTACAATAGGAAGTTGCAGAGGAATAGCTGATTTCCATACAGGTTAAGATATAAGGCAAGGCAAGGGCACTAGCAATCGCAGGTCCCTGTTAAACCTGGGAATCGAACCGTTTGAATTTGTGAGTGAGTTCTAATTCAGCAGTTTTGTGATTCTCTCTTTGAAATGTCTTCTTAAGACAGTAAAGTGAAACTTTTAGATCTGCAAGAGAAGGTATTTGCTGCCACCTTGTGGAACGGCCTGCCTAAGACAGGCAGGAAGGTTCCCACATTTTTTATCATTCCACAGCTTGGGTAAAACTGAACTGTTCGAGAGGGTACTTTTATCAAAAGAACAGGATTGCTGTCTATTTCAGTGTTTATTGTATGGTTTATCCTGCTCTTATTCTATTTTTGTGGTTCCATTTTCAGCATCAGATGCATGGAGGGCAAGAAGAAACTGGTCAGATATATATAGGTGGAGAGGGGAGGGAGGAGAAGATGCAAACAGTAACTTCTGATATGGAGATCAGTTTGCTTCTGTTAAGGAAGTCAGATACTTCTAATAATGAGATAACCATTCATGGTCTCTACTCAATCCCAGCGTGACTGAGTCAAATTTACATACGAATTCCAACTCAGCAGCTTCCCGCTGGATTTTGTTTTTGAAAGGTTTCTGTTGGCTCTGTGCAAAAGAATAAATGGGCACAAATCTGACCATTAAAAATGGCAACATCCAGAAGCCAGTGGGACAACACTTCAATCTACCAGGACATTCCATCAAGGACTTAAAGGTCGCTGTAGTTCAACAGAAACCTTTCAAAAACAGAATCCAACGGGAAGCTGCTGAATTGGAATTCATATGTAAATTTGACTCAGTCAGACTTGGATTGAATAGAGACTATGAATGGTTATCTCATTATCAGAAGTAACTGACTTCCTTAACAGAAGCAAACTGATCTCCATATCAGAAACTACTGTTTGCATCTACTCCGCCCTCCCCTCTCCACCTATATATCTGACCAGTTTCTTCTTGCCCTCCATGCATCTGATGAAGAGAACGTGATTCTCGAAAGCTCATGCTACAATAAAGTTGGTTAGTCTTAAAGGTGCTACTGGACTCTTTTTGATTTTGCTACTACAGACTAACATGGCTAACTCCTCTGCATCTATTTTCAGCATCGTTTATGATATATCAGATACATTTTAACTGTTGTTTTGTAATTTTGCTTGTCCTATTCTGCTTGATATTCTGGATATTCTTGATATTCTGCTGCTACAGATAAACACAGCTACTTCCCCTGCCAGAAATATTTAAACCCGGCACTGAAAATTTTGATGTCCTATGCAGCCTGATTTTATTGTTTTATATTGTGCAAACTGCCTTGAATCACAATGAAAAAGCCAGGCTATTAAACAAAGATATACATTTAAAGATTAAAATGTTCCCCCCCTCCCCGATGGTTTCTGAATATTGCCATTTTTAATATCAGGTTTAAGAATAGCATTATTTGTACTTTCCCTCAGCTCTTCCCCAGTAGCCAATTGAGTGCCAATCAAACCTGGGGATCCTGTCTTCCCTCACTATATCTTTTTTCATTTTGGATTGTCTCATCATAGGGTTTTCAAGGCAAGAGATTAGCAGAAGTGGTTTACCATTCATAAGGTCGCCATAGGTCACAGGCAACTTGACAGCACATAACATATTATCAGGTTTATGTATCACTAGATCTTGGAAGCTAAGCAGGGCCAGTTCTTGGATGGAAGACCACCACAGAAGATTGGCAAAACCACCTCCGCTCATTTCTTGCCTTTTATTAGGCTTATGAGGCTCAGGCCTAATGGAACTTCATGGGATTGCCATGAATCGGTTGTGACTTGAGGGCCTACTTGACCTCTCTTTTTATTTGTCCAAGGATAGAAAGCAGAAGGCCTTTGCGGACACAGGACAGCACTTAAAGTGCCACTGAACTCCTGTGATATTCTGCTGCTACAGATGAACACAGCTACTTCCCCTGCCAGAAATATTTAAACCTGGCACTGAAAAGAGCTTCTAGGGCTGAGCCCAACTGAGTTTCAGCCTTCAGAATGAAAAAGACCCCCCCACACACACACCTACCAGCAAAAAGAGGGCTCCCGGTCCCGCTCCGTCAGCCAGAACCACGCACTCCATTTCAGAAGAGAGCATTTTTTTAAAAAGAACTCTCTTCCTCCTCATTGGACAAAAGGGCTGCACACTGCAATCTGACTGCCCAATCAGAGGCTACATTAGAGGATTTTTTCCTCTCTTAATTTACATTTCAAAACAGTAAGCTGGAATGGGAAGTCATTTCTGAGCTGGGAGGGCTTTGATGTTCAGCAAGGGAAAATCAGGCCCCTCCTAGAGAAACGCTGCTCTCCACTCTCCCAGGACCAACAGAGGTAAAGGAAGAAAGAGACCACGTGGTCACAAAGGAGAAACTGAGGGCGCTCTTCCAAGGTCCCCAGGTCAAGTCCACTGGGCCACCCCACCCCCTGTCCTGGACTCACTCTGGAGCCTTGAGCTTCTTCTCAGTTTCAGTGTAAAACAGCTGTTGGCAGGAACCCACCTAGCAAGACTGTTGTAGGAGAAAAGGAGCACACCAGGCCTAAAAGGGCTGCCTAAAAATTAAGTTTGGACTCACTTTGGACTCAGAGATGCTCCAGATCAACAGACTCCCATAGTGAGTCAAGGCGGGCGGGGGGGGGGGGGGGGAGTCAGTTTTATTACAAGTGCAAACTACGGCAGGAGGATTGGGTGTTCTATTTAAACTTGCAAGGAATTCTGGAAGGCCATCCAAGGAACCTGTAGAAGACCCAGTGACTGCAACCGAGTGGCCGTTGCTTCCCCTCCAATGGGCCTTGGAGAGGCCTTGCATGCTTTAGGCTGTGTGCTCTCTCCAGAGGCCTTGGGGGCCAGCCTCTCCCCCTGCCCCCAGCAGCCCAGTACCTGCCCTGTGGGCCCAAGCACCAGTGCAGTAGCCCTAAGATTTGCTGAGGACCTAAAAGCGGGATACAGAGCAGGAAGCGCATGTGTTTGTGTGCGTGCATGTGTCAAGTTCAAAGAGAAGGGAACCCCAGGGGACATCTAGCTCAGCCCTTGCCCTGGTCCACACAGCATTTGCGAGCGATGAGGAGGATGTAGCATGGGGGATGGGTTGGGGGGCGATCCAAGGCAGAGCGACAGAAAAATCAGCCATGCTGTTGGGCCTGGGGCAAAGTGAAGGGGGCAACAGAAAAAGCGGGGAGAAGGGTCGACAGAGAAAGCAGGCGGGATCTGGTGGGGGTCCAATCAGCTCTGAGCTGGAAAGCAGCAAGAGAAAGACCTCTCCCCACACCCCACCGCTCACCTCGGACCCCTGTGCACTGGGGAGAGGGGTAGGCGTGGGTCGGGGCGGGAATAAAAGGCTCCACTCCAGGAATCAGCAGGGCGAGTTTGCAAAGCCCGCGCAGCCCCCAGCCCCAACTGAGGGGCGCCCTGTCGGGGCCAAGCGGGGAGTTTTCTGGAGACCCCGGGCGCAGCCCTCCCAGGCGCAAGTGGCGCGGGGCGGGAGCGGGGCCGAGCATCGCGCCCTCCGTCCCAGCAGCAGCAGCTGTCCCCCTGCCCCGCCCGCCCGCCCGCCCAGAGGGGGCGCCCCCGGGGCCGCGCGCGCCAAGGCAAGGCAAGGCAAGGCAAGGCAGCCCCCCCCCCCCAAAGTTGCCAGGCAGCCGCGCCCGCCGCCCTCCTCACCTGGGCTGGCAGCTGCGGCGGCATCCCCGGGAGGGCGGCCGGGCGCTCCTCCGCCCCCGCCCGAGGCCGCGGCGCCCCCGCCGGGCCGGGCCGGGGTCCGGGCGCGCGTCCCGGCGGCCCGTGGAAAAGTACCCTCCAGTTGCGCAGTTCCATTTCCCAGGCACAAACACGCGCCCCGCGCCGCGCCGCGCCGCGCCTCCCCGCTCGCTCGCTCGTGTCAGTTTCGCTCCTGGGCCGGCCCGCCCCGCCCCCGCCCCGCCCCCTGCCCCCGGGGATCGGGGACCCCCCCCCAACGCCGCCCCCGTGGCACGCCCGCAGAGCCCCGCCCAGCCAGCACGACCCGAAAAGGAGCTCCCGGGCAGCCCGGGCGGGATCCCCCCGCCAACGGCTGCAGGCCCACCCGCCACTGGCTTGGCAAGAGGAAGGCTGGCTTGGCTCTCCCGCCGCCTCCAGCAGTCTTTGCTTGGGCGCCCCTTCTGCCCTGGGAGGGGGGCTGGCATACACCCGGTCCCCGGCACACGGCAGGCTCCGAGGCCAGGAAGCAGGCGGCTTGGCAGAAGAGGAGGGAGGGCAGCCGGGGACTGGGCACCTGGCCCCATTTTCCGGCTCCTTGTGAAGGAAGCGGGGCTGAGTCCGGTCCAGTATTAGGTGCCTTAGAGCGGGAAAGTCCAGAAGGAGCCAACGGGCCACCTGGTCCAGCGGCCTGTTTGGGGCAGTGGCTTGGAAGCCCACAGGAGCCCCCCCCCCCGACTGCTGCCCAGCACCTGCCAGTCAGACCCAGCAGTCCCATCTGGCTGCCCTGCTAATAGCCAACAATAGATCCTTCCACCCCAGACCAGGGCTTTGGTAAAGGGGTCCGTTGCGCTGTTCGTTGTCTGTATGCCCCCTTTTGCTGCCTTGTCTTCTCCATTTCCTGCACTGTTAAGAGCGTGTGTTAATTGGGGGGGGGGGCGGTTTGTCAGCATCGTCTTCTAATTCTGCACCCCTAGGCCTATTGCATTGTTTGTTGGGTGTCTTTTGCTGTCCAATTGCTACCCTGGAGTCCGTGAGAAAGGTGGGAGATAAAGTAAAAAAAACAGCCTGGTGGCCAGGAGTTCCACGAGTCAACCCACTGGTTACTTCCTTCTGTCTGTTTCATAGGGCGGCTCCTCGTTCCAGTATTTTGGAAGTTAGGGGAGAGGGAGAAAAGGACCGTGTGACCAGTTTGCACCTTGGCCATCCCACGGCGACATGAAGGCGACCAGAGCTTGCATCTGAGCTGCCGGTCCCCAGTGTGACATACACATCTCATCCACACACCCGAGAGAGTAAACAAAATAGCTTTACTTATGTTTTATCTAATACAGACGAAGGGGGAAGCCTTTGGGGTGGGGAGGGGCTGCCCGGTGCTCAGGTGTCCAAGCTCATCAGCAAGGCGGTTCCTCGCTTGATCCAATGATCGGCAGGCGTCGCTCCAGACCGCAGATCAATGCCAATGATGAACGAGGGCCGCCCGGCAGCGCCAGCCCGGTTGGGGTAGTAGTAACAGGGGCAAGAGTACATCCCTGATGCCAAAAAGGAAGGATCAGCGAGTGCCAGGGCAGAAAGTGGGCAGGAATCCTCAAAGAGGGCAGGGCCAGCCCAAAGCCAGGCTGGAGCCTTGGCTAAAGGCCAGCGCAGAATTCTCGCCTCCTCGCTTCTTCCCAGGGGCCCGCCACCCCCTTACCTTTGGCACTCTTCTTCTTGTTTTCCACAGGCTTGAAGTGGATGGTTGGGATGGGGCAGACCAACTGCATGGGTTCGGCTTCCACCAGGCAGGAGTTCTTCTTGTCCCAGCCAGCCCCCTCCAGGAAGAGACCTCGCACCCACACGCCTTCCTGCAGGGTCGAAAGCAGCGGGAAGGGGTCATGGGTACTGCTGCGGACGGCTTGCCCAGAAGTCTTCAGTTCACAAACTGCCATGGGGGCAGCGGTCCCCTACCTTGGGTGGGTACACGAGGTTGTTGTCATCCACCGTGGAGACGATGAACTCCCAGGAGAGGGTGTCCACCGAGATCTGAAAAAGAGCGGGAAGAGGAAGAGAGCGCAGGGACTTCAGGGCCAGGCCAGACGGGCACTGGCAGCACTGCCACTCGGGCGCTCAGCAGCATGCGAGGGCCTAATTCAGATCAGGGGCGCAGGGAGGGAGGCTTCCGCATGGGGGCAGCCTCAGCCCCCCCACTCAGTCCTGACCCAACTCAGGCAGCTGGAAAGTCACTGGGAGCTCCGGCCAGTCTACGCCTGGCACCCACCCGGTTCGGCCTTCCAATACTTTGAATGGCAGGCACTGCTCTGGTGCTTTGGGTGTTCGGAGGGCTTCGTGGATATTGCCTTGCAATTCTTACCCTGCCCCGTATTATTATTCAGCTGAGGCTGTGAGCGAGTGGCTTGCCCTAAACTTGGCAGCCAGCTCATGCCAGAGGTCACCTTTGGACCGAGAGCCTCCTGGAGCACGGCTCCTTCCTGCAACCAGAATTCTGTGCCAGGTGCCGACAGAGCCAGGAAACACCCCCCCCCTCCCCCAGGATAACTTAAGTGTCCTGCCTGTCGAGCTCCCCTTGCTGTAAGCATTAGGCCCCATTTCCCTCCCAGAGAACACTCCCTTCCCTTCAGGCCCAACCAGAAAAGTCCCGCTGCCAAAGAACCCAGGCGTTTGGGCCTATTCTACCCTCCTTGCCTATTACAAGAGCTCCAGTCCTGCTTACCTTCCCAGAATGCCTCTTCCCACTTGCAAGTAAGCCCAGAGGGAATTTCTCCTATGTTTGCAAAATAGTAAAGAGTCCAGTAGCACCTTTAAGACTAACCAACTTTCTTGTAGCATTAGCTTTCGAGAGCCACAGCTGTCTTAGTCAGATGCATCTGACGAAGAGAGCTGTGGCTCTCGAAAGCTGATGCTACTGGACTCTTTACTGTTTTGCAACTACAGACTAACACGGCTAACTCTCTCCTATGTTTGTGTGCCACGTCTTACATTGTTCATACGAGCAGCAGCCTGCAAAACAGCCGTCAGGAACCCTGTGGGGAAGGTGAAGCCCGAGAGCCAGAAGAGCACTGGAGGGTGCGCCGTCTTGGCCCAGCGAGTAAACTGCTCCACCCGCTGCCCCAAGTCCCGGGTCCAGGCGGCCAATGGCTTCTGAGACGGATAAGCCTGCCGAAAAGGAAAGAGCAGGGGTGACTGGCTGGCTGGCGCCTGAGGAGGGGCATGGTGCCGGTTTGCTTCTCCAGGAGGGGCAGATCTCGCCTTTCTGCTTTCACAGACTGCCCAATAATCGCCCTGCTACTCTCAGGTGAGCCTTGTGCCCTGACAAGAGAGAGGGGGCCCTCCCATGACTCTGGGCCAAGCATCATGAGGCGGCAACGGGAGAGATGCAAATGAGACTTCTTGCGGCTGCAAACACTGTGAATGGCGCATGTGGCGGGATCGCATCGGGATCAAGGCCGTCGTGTGTGGGGAGGGGAGAGGCAACCCTTTGCTCTGCTCCACGTTTATGAGTTCAGCAGCCACCTTCCTGGGATTTCCATCTGACCCACAGCGGTGAGCAGGCAGGGGGCTCTATGGGACCCGGATGTTTTCCAGCAGAACGTTACAGGCCCAGGCGGGGTCTGGGGCATCATGACTATGGCGTGGAGGGAAGGGTTACCGCCCCGCTCCTTCCCTTGCCACAGTTCCAGTCTTGACTGGGGCCTCCGCACAGTTCTCCATTCGCTGCTCTTCCACCTTGTCTCGGTTTGACCCTTCCGGGATGAAGATCCAGGCCCCAGCAGTGCACATTTGATCTCAGAAGAAATGTTTGGAAAAGTTCTTTCCCCTCCAAGAGGTGCCTTGGAACTCAGAAGAGGTTTCTGAATTACATGTTTACCCCCAACCCCCCCCCCCACACACACAGGAACTCTGCTGGGTTGCTAACCTCCAGGTACAGCCTAGAGATCTCCCAGGATTACGACTGTTCTCCAGACTTCAGAGGTGAGATCCCCTGGAGAAAATGGCCGCCTTGCAGGGGGTGGTTCTGTGACACTGCATCCCCACAGAGCTTCTTTTCCTCCCCAAACCCACCCCTGCCCAGGATTCACCCCCAATCTTCAGGAATTTCCCAACCCTAAAACTCTGCTACAAAAACACAGGATTGGAGCAAAAGAGAAAAGGAGAGACTGGTCCCTCCTGGAATGTTGCAAAAACTTCTCCTGAAATTATTTTGCTCTCAAAGTTAAGAGAATTTTGTTTAGGAGAAGACAGAAGGGGGCGCTTGTTTCTCCCGCAGTGGCTCCAGAGCTGAAGGATGCCCCTTCCCCAGACCTCCTCTCATGGACCCCCAGCCAGCTGGGAAAGCCACCCACCTCCCAAGTGCTGCAAAGCAGCCATCTTTGCATGCCTTACCCTCTCCCACATGGGGGGCACGCGGGCATCGAAGATGCAGTTGAAGATCTCCTCCAGGTCCGTAGACATGACCACCACGCCCTGAATGCCCTTCTCTAGCTCCACCAGGGAGGAACTGCCAAGGGGAGAAGCAGAAACAATCTGCACCAAAGGCGGGTCTGACTGGCACCAGGCCCAGCCTGCCTTTTTCCTGTGCCAGGGCCAGCTTCTGAGCATACACAGAGTGACTTTGACCTGTGAGAAGCCACTGCCAATGTGGTTCCCTGCAGAGGAGGGTGTGGGGAAGCTGCGGGGGTGCCTGTGTCTAGGCTGCTTGGCCTTTCTGGCTTGTAACCTTGAGACAGGTGAACTGGAACAGAGACGTGAGGTATTTAAGCCCAGGGTGACAGCAACTTAAATTCCTTGTTGGTAATACCGCTGGCCCCACCCCTCACTCAGACCCCACCCTTCGAGGTGTGTCCCATCTCAGCTCTCCTGTCCCTGACCATCAGCAGTTGAGGGAGCAATGCACGGCTGCTGTTGTTGCTGCCCAGACTGGGCATGTATCGCCCTCTGCTGCCACCACTCACTCACTGCAGGCAGCCAGGGGGACCTGACTCGTGCCTCAGCCAGCCTGACTGCTGCCCAGCGTGGCAGGGAGGGAGGGCATTTTGATCATCAGTGCGGGCTGGGGCTTGGCCACTTCGTTGCTGCTACTCGTCCCGCACATACCTGCTTATGTTCCCTTTTGTTTAAGCCCCTCCTATGCTCCTCCCTCTCCTCCAGAGAAGCTGCATTAATCCCATTGGGAGCTCTGCTATAAAAGCCTGTTGGGACTTCTGATCACAGTCACCCATCTCAGGGGGCACTTTGCCCTCAGCCCCAGGAGACCCCACTGTCGGCTGCTTCAGCAGTGTCTCCGCCTTTGGCCAAGACCTTGAGCCCCAACCAAAACGGAGCCATACAGAGGGACAAGAGCTTCTGAATCCGGGCTGTAAGCAGAGAGGCAAGCGATGGTGTGTGGAACCTGGGCAGCCCCCGCCCCCCCCTGCCCCAGGACACTCACTTGATGACTTGCAGCAAGGAATTGTAGCGTTGGATCTCCTGCAGCAAGACCACATTGAGGGGAGAGGGATCGGTGGAGAGCATTTTGCAGGTGCCCTCGTAATCGATCTCTTCCGGGATCTTACTGCGCACATCTGCTGAGAGCTCTAGCACCTGGCAGGAGGGGAGCAAGGTGAAGGCAAGGCCCTGGGCAGCTACAGGAAGCCGGCCTCCTCAAGGACCCTCCTGGGTCTGGGGGCTCCCATGGCCCCTGGCCCCAAACTAGCAGCTCCTGTGGCTCTTGCAGAGCCTCTTGCTCTCACCCACTCCACGGCCAGTGCAGAGGGAGGGGACCACGTGCCACTGGCAGCCCCTCCCTGCCTAGGGACTGTAGGAGGTCTTCAGCACCCCAGCACCACGACTCAGCACCAGGGCTCACCGACCTCGCCAGAAAGCACCCCCATCTAGAACCCCTGCCCAAGGGACAAAAATTCAAGGCTTTCCAGACGAGGCCTAGAGCCTTGGGTAGGCCTCTCTTTCGGAATCAATTGCGAAGGAAAAACTGGTACATGAGGTCTGCGTGGCACTCCCCAGTGACTGATCAGCAGTCATCCATGTGGGGGAATACAGAAGGGAGCTCAGGGGGGGTGGCCGAGGCTGCTGCTGGCTGCTCCAGACGTCCGAAGGGCTCCAGAGCACCAGATCGCGGGAACATCCGGCGAGCCCTGCCGGATCAGACCAGGGCACAGAGGCCAAGGCCTTCCCCTGATGCTGCCCCCGAGCCATGGGGTTCAGAGGCTGACTGCCTCTGGGAGAGGAGGCTCCCTTAAGTCACCATAGACTTCTCCTCCAGGAATCTGTCTAACCCTCTTGAAATCCAGCGATGCTTACTACATCCACCGGCAGTGAATGCCACAATTGAATCACTCTGAATCTATAGAATCTATGATTCTATAACCTGGGCAGATCATGAGAGGGAGGGCAGGAAGGGCTGCATCAGTGCTTAGCTCTTGTGGCCCCTTCTTACGTGCCCAGGGTAATGCCGATCGCCACCTTGGGGTCAGGGAGCAATTTTCCACAGGCCAGTTTGGCCAGGGATCCTGGAGGTGTTTTGCCACCTTCTGGGCATGGAGCGGGGCGGGGGGGGGGTCACGGGGGCGGGGAGGGAGTTGTGAATGCCCTGCATTGTGTAGGGGGTTGGACTAGATGACCCTGGAGATCCCTTCCAAACCTACGATGCTATGATTCCCATCAATTTGATTGGGTGAGGTTCTAGTAGCAAAGACTAGTATTTTGGAAGAGAGAGAAAATTCTCTCCATTCACTCTCTCCACCACAAGCACCATCATATAAAGCTCTATCGTGCTCCCCCACCCCCGTCATCTCTTTTCTTGACTGAGAAATTCCAGAGACTTCAGCTTTTTCTCATAGGAAAAGTGCTACAACCCCCCCCTCATCATCTCAGTTGCCCCCTTCTGTCCTTTTTCCAGCTCTGCAGTGTCCTTTTTGAGATACAGTAACCAGAACTGCACATGGTGTCCCAAATGAAGCCGCACCATAGAGCCATACATGGGCGTCACAGCAGTGGCCGTTTTATTTTCCGTCCCTTCCCTCGTAATCCCCAGCACGGACTTTGGCCCTTTTTCAGTGCTGCTGCACATTGACTCGACATTTCCACGGAGCCATCCATCCGCCAGAGGGCCCCCCCCCCCAGCTCTCTCACCCTCTCTTCTGGGCAGCAAAGCAGGCGTCTCCCCCCACCCCCACCCCTGCCCCTTGGGCTCCCGGCCTGCGATGAGTACCTTGTCTTCGCGGCTCTGCCCAGCCACTCCATGGGGCATGGTCTGGGGCTGCAGGGAGAGGAGGGTTTCGAAGAGCGTCCGGGCCTCAGTGATCTGGGAAGCCACATCAGCATTGGGGTGCTGGCCAAAGGCTTCCGGCGGGTCCATGCCAGGAAGCAAGGTGATGTACTCCTTGTAGGAGCCCAGATTGCCATCCTTGGGGATGTAGTAAGCGTCCAGCACAGAGAGCCTGAGGAGACAGGCTGCCTCAGGGTCTGCAAGCACCCCTTCGCCCCTCATTCCCCTCCTCTAGGGACCCCTCCCCATATTCCCACCCTGCTGCTGCAGCATAGCGGTTAAGTGGTTGGGCCACAAATCCGCACTCTGCTGGTTCGACTCCCACTATTGCCATGAGCTCTGCAGGTGGCCTCGGGTCAGCCACTCCTCCCTTGGCCCGGCTCCCCAGCTGTATTGTGGGGATAGTAAGAACGCTGTCTTTGTTCACTGCTCTGAGTGGGGCATTAATCTGTCTAGAAGAGCGGTATATGAGCACAGCTGTTACTGCAGCCAAGTCTGAGCTGACCAAGCTGGTTTCAGTTGCCTCATTCCAATACTGCCTCTAATGAAATCTACACTTCATAGAAGCAATACAAGACTTTAAAAAATATTGAGAAAGCAGTTTATGGCTCTGGAAAACAAAGCGGTTCCTAAGAGTGGCAGGACTCTAATCTGGAGTGCTGGGTTTGATTCCCCACTCCTCCGCTTGAAGCCAGATGGGTGACCCTGGATCAGTCACAGCTCTCTCGGAGCTCTCTCAGCCCCACCCACCTCACAGGGTGATTGTTGTGGGGATAATAATGACATGCTTTGTTAACCACTCTGAGTGGGCGTTAAGTTGTCCTGAAGGCCAGTTAGATCTATTATTATTATTATTATTATTATTATTATTATTATTATTATTATTATTATTATTATAACAGCAGCAGTAGCAGCAGCAGGAGAGCTCTTAGGGCAAGTAGAACCCCCCCGAGTGCTTCTCCCTGAGGAAGGGGGGAAAGGAAAAAGGAAGCTTTCTCAGAGGTGAGGGATATGAGGCCTAAAGTACTCATTACAAAACGAGAGCAACAGAAGCAGCTTACACCTCTTCCACGGCCGGAGGATATGACTCTCCTCCCCTTAGACAGGGAAAACAACCCTTTGAGGAGGGCGATTCCCCAAGCAGGAGAAGGGAGCATGGAGCGGGGGGGGGGCACAGATCACCAGGAGCAGGGAAAGCACTAGATCCCCCCGCCCCCCCCCCCCAGGGTATTCCAGACCCGAGCCTTGCAGGGGACACAATGAGGGTCCCCCAGTACCAAGGCAGAGGCCATTCTCTACAGCCAGAAGGCTCCCGCCTGCCCTTCCTAGCGATGTGCTTCCGGCCCTGCCTCCCACCCTCGCCGTACCGGTAGAAGGGGGTGGCCACGCTCTGCTCGCAGAAGTAGTCATTGATGTACGTGGTGAGGAGGCGCCTGTCCCAGTCGTCCGTCACGTGGCCCCCATAGTTGACGCCGGCAATCAGGTACTTGAGGGCATCCCAGGGCGTCTCTTCGTACTCGTCCAGGTAGAGGCTGAGGAGGTTCTCGGACACCTGGGTGCAGGGCCAGAGCAGCCAGCTGTGAGTTGGGGCCGAGGAGCAGAAGGACTGGATCTTCAGGCAGTGGGCAGAGAGGCTGCGAGGGTTTGCAGGAAGGCTTGGCCTGGCACGACTGGGCCTCGTGTTCTGGGCACCCCAAGAGCCAGAGCTTTGCTGCCTCGAATAGTGTATACAGGCTCCTCGAGGATTACCACTGCCCTGAGCACTTGTACCCAATCTGCCAAGCGTCGG
Organism: Eublepharis macularius; assembly: GCF_028583425.1. Taxonomy (NCBI): domain Eukaryota; kingdom Metazoa; phylum Chordata; class Lepidosauria; order Squamata; family Eublepharidae; genus Eublepharis; species Eublepharis macularius. The sequence goes on from NC_072801.1 coordinate 78,540,051, forward strand.
CCTTGAGCCCTCCCCTCGGCATCGTGCCCGCCCCGTTGCCGCTGAGGACTCCAGTCTCAGTTGGTCATTTTCCTGACTGTAAATGACACTTGCCTAGGAAAGAAGTGCGGTGAGAAGGAAGAGGATGCCAGCAGCAGCCCCCATGAACAGCGAGCGCATGCGGCAGAGGGGCAAGAAGGCTGGTGTACAATCCCGCAATCGTAGGGCTCTGGAGCATGCCCTGCAAGAGCCGCATGGACTGGCCCCGCTAGCGTGGAGCCCCAACCCATCATCCCCAACCGCCCAAGGCCCTCCTTTCTCTCTCTCTCTCTCTCTCTCTCTCTCTCTCTCTCAGTCACCTCAAAGTCTGAGTCATTGAAACCGTAGATGATGTTCCAGCCCAGCTGGAGGAACTTCTTGCGTTCGAGAAGGATGCTGTGGAAGAAGCAGAGGGCGAAGAGCAGCTTCTTGTACTTGGCTGGCTTTGTGCAGCGGTTGAACTGAGGCTCTGTGATGAGGTGGTAGAGGCGCTTCATGTTGGCCTTCAGGCCCTGCCACAGACAGAAGGGTGGGGAGAGGTGGCAGCTGACTTCAGGCTCAGCCAAAGGCAGAGAGGGCTGGTCTGGCCCGGTGGTAACTGCCTCCAACACATGTGGACAGGGAGGACGGCCTGTCCTGCCTGGATCAAGCGGCCCGCCCGTCACCTGGAGGGGGAGGCAGGGGAAAGGGGGAGGCCAGGGGGAGGCCCAAGAGAGCAGCCCAGGGGGCATCTGCTGATTATGCCTTGGCAGACCCGCAGTAGTTGCTGGCTGCTGCACCCCCAACTCCTTCTGAAGGGGTACATTTGAACGGCAGGAGACTGCTGCAGTCTCTATTTCCGCCTGGCAGGCCCTGGGATCAAGAGGGCAGCAGCAGCCCGACACCTGCGCCTTTGCTGGGGTCTGGGTTAGGCCAGGGGCAGCCTGGGGCAGAGGAGACTGCAGAAGCACTCTAGGAGCAGGGCCGGGATAGAGGCGCCTCTGCTGCCAGCCCGCCTCTGGCCTCCCTCACCGAGGGAGGCTCCGTGGTCATCTTGATGCCAGCTTGCAAGATGGAGATGGGGAAGTCGGGATGGGGGCTGGAGCTGAGCCACAGGCGGAAGGACTGGTGCGGTTCCTCCACTTGCAGCTGCTCCACCAGCTTGTCCAACTGGGGCATCCAGGAGAGCGAGAGGTGGCAGTTGGCCAGGAACACCCAGTTGCCTGCCGGGAAAGACACGGAGGTCGTTCGGTTTAAAGAGGGCAGGGCCCCAGGGAGGAGTGAAGGCAACGTGTCTGGGCGGGGAGGGCTGAAGAAGGGAGCCCTGGAGGGGCAGCATGGAGGGGGCTCCACCCTTGGCCAGAGGAGAGCGGGGGCGGAGACGGTTGCGGGAGGGAGCCCACTTTCACCCTCACCTTGATGGACGCCATCTTTGATCATGCGGGTGGCAATGGGCGCCTGGCCCTGGCCCAGGGAGAGGGCATGGAAGCGCTGGGCCATGCCTGACTGCTCTGCCAGCTGAAGTAGGGAGGAGGTGGGGTCCACGCCAGGAGACAGCACGAAGATCAGGGGGGTCTTTGTTGTGGAGTCATCCACCACCTGAGAGAGACGGAGACAGGGGTGAGAGGACCATCCCCAGCCCCCTCGCTCAAGCGTCTGCTTCCTGGGCCCAGGCAGGACCAAGCCTGAGGATCCTGGCTCCGTCTGCCTCCCCAGGCAACGCGTCCAAGAGGCTTGTCCAGAAACCTCCGGCCTCGGGGCCAAGAACCGCCACCACCACCAAGCTGTAAAGAGCATTGTCCGCAGCAGCTGGAAGAACAAACGGAAAGGGGACCGTGGCCGGGTCCCCTGCAGAGGACGCAGTTGGGACAGGCCTCTTGGTGGCTGCGTCCCGGAGAGTCTTGACGCCAAGGCCCAGCCCCCTCTCCATACCAGCAGCACCATCTACTCACCGTCTTCATGTTCAGCACTGGTGGCTCAATAAACTGGGAGCCCAGGTTGGAGACGATGAAGGCCGTGACGCAGAAGGCCACACGATCTGGCCGCAGGGATCGGACGACCAGCATTCGCTGCATCTGGTTGCAGGAGTTCTCCCACTCGCCTGCAAGCAGCAACCAGGTGAGGTGAGAGGCTGCCTCGGAAGGAGGATCCCCCAGGTCTGTGGGCTGGGTGACCCTGAATCAGGCCTGCGGCCCCCAGGGGAAGCCACGGTCGTCACCTCCTTGCCAGAGATGCCCAAACTCTCTCAAGCGTTTACTCCATGAGTCCCTGTAGCATAGCGGTTAAGTGGCTGGGCTGTGAATGAGACTCCGCTATTTTGACTCCCATTCCTGCTCTGAGCTCAGCAGGTGGCCTTGGGTGAGCCCCTCCTCTCAGCCCAGCTCCCCAGCTGCATTGTGGGGATAATAATAACACTGACTTCGTTCACCGCTCTGAGAGTGGCACAAGCTGTCCATAAGCACACTGTTATGATGTAAGTTACCACAAAAGACCCAGTTGGAATCCAGTCCTGATAACTTTCACCCATACATCTTTTTGCATAACACGGGGGGGGGGCAGGGTGCAACCTGGCTCCTTCCTCAGACAGGAGGGGCTGCTGGTCAATTGCTCCCTGCCTCCTGACCCGAATCCAAGCAGAGAGAGAGGCTGCCTCAGCGCACAGTGAGAGAGAAGGCCAAGGCCCGCTGCCCCGCCCAGCCCTGCCCCATCAAGTTCAGCCAGTCGGTGCTGTGCTCAACCTGGTAGCATGGCCTTCTCGGGCTTGGCGTTGGTGTACCAAAGGTTCCAATCCCGGGGGTACTGCTCAAAAGAGTTCATGATGCCGTGGAAGTTTGTCAGCTTGTCCAGCTCGGTAATGTTGTCCCAGTAGACATCGGCCAGCCAACTTGTGCAGGGATTGTCCATCTGCCCTTCTCTGTCTAGCACCTGCAAGAAGGGAGGTGTGGGGAGGCCTTCGGCTTTGCTCTCAAGCAAGCCATGTCACCCGCTAACCTTTGGGAGTCTTTGAACAAAGCTGAGAACCTGCCCGACCCAGAAAGCCCAAACCACACATGCAGGAGGAGATGCAAGGTCCAGTGAGCAGAGGTTTCCTCCGAAAGCCAGATCCCAGTTCTCTTGCCGCAAGGCAGACAAATGCATCCGAGGGTCTGTTTCTGTCCTGGGCATGAGAGGGTGCCAGTCAGACCTTGCCCGTTCCTGCCCGAGGGAGGGGGTGCTTCCCCCAGGTGAAAACTGCCCCCCCAAGAAGAAGAATGGCCCACAGGCCAGGAGGAGCCCTGGGAGTAAAATCTGGGTGCTGCGGGGCCGCAAGGGGGTGACCCCGTCTTTGAGGAAGAGAGCCCAGCGAGTGCCAGCTGCCTCCAGGGAGCAGCCTGTGTCCACCCTGGAGGCGAGAAGGGGACTCTGGAGGCCCTAGCAGGGAAGAGGCAACCTCCGGCCATTTCCCAGGGCTGCCTTCTCAATCAAGCCCGGGCTTCTCTCTTAACCGGCCTCCTGGCCAGGCTTCCCTGCAGGGTGGGCGGGTCTTGCTTCCCTGTGGTTCTTGGGCCTGTTGTCATGGTCAGGGCTTGGCCACGCTTCAAGAGCATCTCAGATTACAAAGCCAGGCAATGGGAAAGCTGCCCGGCTCTCTCAGTGGAGGGCCCCTGCGAAAGCAAGCCTCCTTCTGCCCTTGATTGTCCAGAGAGGGGGAAGGAAAGAGGAGGATTTCAAAGGGAACGAGTTCAGGCTGGGGGCAGAATGTGGCGCTTTGGGCTGAAGTATCCAAGAGGCATGATGACAAGGAAGCTCGGGGAGGCCAGGATTTATTCCAACAGTGGAAAACTTCCCACTAGAGACTCCTCAAAGGTTGAGCCTGCACATTTCCAGAAGCTTTGAAAGATCTCGTTGGTTCGTGCAAATCCGTTATGTGAAATTCACCCCTGTTCCTATTCTTTTGCTTTGCTCTCCCGGACTGGCAGGTGCTCAGCCTCCAAACCAGCCCACAGCACAAAGTTTTTCCTACTCGAGACTCTGCTGTGAGGTTTTTCCTCTTGCAAAACCGACCTCTGATTTCCTCTACAAAACCTGCAGGACTTGTCAACGTTCTGTTACCAACACATTCACCCTGAAGTGCTAGAATGTCTTTTGGCATTCCGTGACATCATTAAAGCACAGGAAGCAAGCAAAGGTCAGCTTTTAATCGACTACAAGATCCTTACAGTAAAGCTTTAATGGTGGCAGAGAATGCGATACAGAAACTTCGGTGCTTACGGATGCAAATGGATCAGGCGGGAGTAAGTCAAAAGAGGGGTAAAGGCAAAAGCTCTTCATCCTTAAGGTGCAAAATTGCAGAAGTGTGATAGATAGGCCCAGTGTTAGCTAGCACAAGCAACCTGGAAGATGCAGCAACTAAGATTCTCTCTACATGAGACATCTGACATGTGAAGAACACTTGTTGGGAGATGCAATGGTAGCCAGGAAGGGTGGTTTTAAAAGATAGCTGGCAGCAGAGCAAAGGCTTTGCTATATACTGGAGCTGTATGATGGGGCTGTGAAATGCCAGAAGGGAAACTGCTGCCCATTTTAACCTCTCCAGGTCCAAGCCCAGCTCTGGAAAGCAGCTCCAGCCCATTTCCACTCCTCACTGCCCTCTGGTTGAGATTCCTTACAGTTTTAGGTGAAATTGACAGAGCCTTCTGGGGAGTGAAGATGAAATTAACAAACCATCTGAGGAGCGATCTCAGCCAGCTCTGTCTTTTTAAACTACGCTTCCCAGCTAACATTGCATCTCCCTACACTTGACAAACATGCGCTGAGACGTTTCGTGTAGAGAGACTCTTAAGTGCAGCCTTTAAACAGAACCAGAGATAAAGAGCACAACAAGCCTGTCTAGTAGGAGATACCTGTTCAGATCTGTTGGGGGCAGCAGTTACTACCCAGAGAGAAGTTACTACCCAGCGCTGGATGGAGACCTGGGATGGCTGCAGGGCTTTTCCAAGCTCCCAGAGCCCAAAGGGAGGGGGCTTGTGAGTCTGTTCCTTCACAACCCACACCAACCACGAGTGCCTTTAGACCTGTGCTCCAAAGAAGGCTCCTCCTGCACCCTTGCTCAGAAGGAACTCAAACACGCAATGCCCTCCAATGGACAGAAAGAGAGAACCCTCTAGCACGGCAGCGAGGAAGGCCTGCCCATTAAGCCCCCAGCGGCGTCCTGGAAATCACCAGCGGCTGGTTGGGACTCTGAATGCCAAGCTCTGCTAAACTCACAACAGGCTGATCCAAGAGCCCACAGGCATCCAGCCCAGCCAGCGCCAGCCACGAAGCTCGAGCACCGGGGTCATGGAGGACACAGGAAGCACAGGCCCCGTTAGGCGGCTCCAGCAACTCCAGGGCAGGCACGAAAGCAAACAAGGCTGGGCTTCTGAACTCAGAGGGACTCAAGCAGCACGGCCAAGGCAGAGCAGGGATACCAGGGAAAGCACCACCTAAGGGTCACAAAGTCACAGAAGCAGAGGCCTGGAAGGGATCGGACGGATGAAGCTCTGCCTTTTGTCCTGCAACAAGCCCCCCGGGCTGGGCACTCTGTGGCAAACAGTGAGCTGAGCAGAAGCCTCAACGGGCCAAGGAAGGCAAGTTCGGAGGGCATCCAGCAGAGAAAAGGGCACAAGAGAACTGCCTTTGCCTCTGAAGAAGGGCGGGGGCAGGGGGGGGACGACAAGTGGGTTCTCTTCCCTGCAGGGGCTGGGAGAAGCCATCCCCTAAACCGTGCAAGGCTGCAGTGGCACAAGCGCTCCAGATTCTCCTCCTGACCAGCCCCCAAACCAGTCGCTCTCTAGTGCCCCCCACTTGGTACTTACCACTCCCCCCCGCAAGAAGAAGTTGTACTCATCCATCTTGAGGTTGCCGGACACCTCCAGGATCTTGGCGCACATCTGGAAGCTGAAAAGCAGCTTGTGGCGTTCAAAGAGGCCCCGGCAGGTGTATCTAGGTGAAAGGAGAGAGCCACTGGAACGGCTGGCAGCCTGGGAAAGAAATCGCCACCTCGTGTTTCACCCCCACTCCCAGCCAGAGGTGAGCTCTTCCTGGGCCTCTTCCTAGCAGAGGGGGCCCAGCCAGCAGCGCAGCATGGGTTAGGGGCGCCCGGGGAAGGAAGTGACTTCTGTGACATCATCGAACGCTCCCGTGGTTCAGAACGCTCACCTCACCGCCCCTTACCTCTTCGCCACAGCTGCCCGCGCCACTGCTGGGCGCCAAGCTGATGGCAGCAGCGCAGGTGGCTGCAGCAAAGAGGTAAGGGGCTGGGGAGGCAAGTGGCCCGAACAGCGGGAGCACTCTGGGAGGGGGCGGGAAGGTGGGCTGCCTGCCGCGCCACCTGCCGTGCCACCGGGGCACCCGGCTCAGTGGGCACCTAGCTGGCGACAGCGGCACGGGTGAAGCAGCAGGGAGGTGGGCCAGGAGCACTCCCAGGGAGGAGCCATGGATGTGGTCCCCCTCAAAATTTTGCACCTGGGGCGGCCGCTCCCCTGCCCCCCCCCCCACGCTATGCCACTGGGCCCGGCCTCTCCTTCCGTACAACAGGAGCAACCTCTTGTTGAGCCGGAGGGTGGTGGGTAATGGACCTTCCCTTGGGCATTCTTTCTGCACCCGCCTCTTCCCCCAAGGAGGGCCCAAGAACCCCACTGCCCAGCAGGCGAGGAGAGGAGGGCATCCCAGCCCCGCAGCAGGGCTGGCTACCTGTAGACCGAGTAGGTGTGGTATTCGTTGAGGTAGCGGATCCTCTCCTCCAGCTTGGTGCTCCGGTGGCTCTTCTGGATGCTGAGGTTGAAGAGGTCGATGTAGGAGTCCAGGGAGAACTGGTACATGGGATCAATCTTGCCCATGTCATTGAGGACGAAGAAGAGGATGGAGGCCCGCTGAGCGCAGGGGCGGTAGGCCTGGCAGGGGCACAAGCAGTCAGCAAAAGGGAGGATGCACAGGGGCCAACTGGCCGCCGGCTGAAGCAGCAGCACGGGTCCCTGCCGCCACTGCAGGCACTGAAGAAGCAGAGCACGTTTCTAGCCCACTGGCTGCCAGGAGACGTGCCAAAATGCTTCTCCTAAAAACTCAGAAACCAGGAGGGGGCTGCCCGGCCAAACGGCTCCCTCTGCCTCCCCAGTACCTGCCCACCCCAGGCATTCAAAGTCCCCAAATCTCGCCCCCCTTTCACCTCCCGGGCAGTGTCAATTTTGATCTCCGTGGTTTCGCTGGTCTCCAGCTGCTCCGTGACCTCATTGGCTGTGATCTTCGAGGTCTGCAGCGTGTTCACCAGCTGCACGTCATCCAAGAGGGACCCCGTGGCTTCGTTCAGCAGCCTGAGGGCAGGAGGAAGGGTGAGGGAATGGGAGTGCAGAGGCCGACTCTTGCTTGCAAATGGCCTGGAGGAAGCAGAGGACAGGCAGGGACAGCCCCCCCACCCCGGGGCCAAACTGCAAGGGACAGGAAGGCAGAGAGGCCCTCCTTAGGCTGGAGCAGCCAATGGGAACGGTCAGCCATAGGGAACCCACAGACTGGACAGGCAGCCAGGAGTGTGCCAGGGAGAGAGAAGGGGTAATGGCAGACATGCAGCTCGATGGCACTGCTCAGTGCAGAGGGGGAAGGCGCCCGGGACAGAGGCCTGTCAGTCCTTTAAATGGTTGTCTAACTTCGCCATGGTTTCTTCAGCAGATGTTCTCAGCCACGCTTTCTACACTGCTTTACATGCACAAATGGCTTGGAAATGAGTTGCGAGTCCTCCCAACTGTTCACTGAATGGCAGGCTGTCCCTGGTCTTTGTCCCTTCCAGTTTGGTGTCGTGGTTAAGAGCAGCGGAACTCTAAACTGATTCCCTCCTCCTCTGCTGGAAGCCAGCTGGGTGACCTTGGGTAAGTCATGGCTCTTCCAGAGCTCTCTCAGCCCCACCCACCTCACAGGGTGATTGTTATGGGGATAGAATGACATACTTTGTAAACCACTCTGAGTGGGTGTTAAGTTGTCCTGAAGGGCGGTATGTAAACTGAATGTTGTTGTTATTATTATATTATTATTCCCCCCCCCCCCGCCTACCTCAGGATCTCATCCTCCAGTTCCTGCAGCTTCTTTTTGCCCGCAGCGATGTTGAGCACCAGGGAGTCCTTCTGCTCTTCCAGCTCAGGTCTCTCCTTCCGCACCACAATGCCCAAGAGTTGGGCCTCCAAACCCTGAGGAAGCCCACGGCACTCAACACCAATTCTCCACTTTGGGGCGGGGGGGGTGGCCCTTCTCCGGCCTCCCTTCTTGCTGCTTTCAAAGCCTTTCCAGAGAAGCTGGGCTTCCCCACCCCAAAGTCCAGAGGCCATCCTGGGCCAGGCAGCTTGGGCTAAGCTCCTACCTGCTCCTTGACAGCAAAGTTGACAATGGTGGTCTGGGAAGAGGTCTCCGGGGTGTAGTGCGGGTTGGACAGCTTGGTAGTGAGGTAGAAGCGGAAGTCTGGGTGATATTCCACCTCCTTGTCCCCCAGCCGGATCAGCAGACGCCCACCTGCCACACACACACACACACACACACACACACAGCAAGTCGGGGGCCAACTAGGACAGACTTCCCTTGCTCCAGGCCCCAAGATCACTCTCCCTCTAGCCGCTTTCCTTCCAGCCGTGGGGCATCTTTTCTTCCAGTGAGGGGGATCGGCTTGCATTCTGCCACCTTAGTCATGACACGCCCCTTTACAGGAGTTTGGAAAGGTCTCCTGGAGGCCCTCTCCTTTGCGAGCCAAGCCCTGCACCCCAAAGCTCACCCACTTTGGTGACAGACTTGTTCAGGATCGGGGCCAGGGTGGGGTCAAGCTCCTCCTGCACGTTCTGCAGCAGCACGGGCAAGCCAAACTGGATGGCGTTCTCCAGGATGCGCATGTAATCGGGCATCTGCAAGTCGATGATCTTGAGGCCCTGTGAGAAGAGAGGCGAGGTCCCGCATCAGCACCAGGGACCTAGGAGGGCCTTTGGGACCCTCTGCTGCCCAGCTCCCCCCCAAGCGCCATCTGCGGGAAAGACGGGATCCTTGCAGTGGAGGAGGATGGGTTAGGGAGAAGGGAAGAGGCAGAAAGGGAGAAGCACAGATCGCAGACAAGGAGGAGGGAGTAACTATGGCCCCTTGGAACAAGGGGAGCACATCAGAGGTTGCATGTTCCAGGGTACAAACGGGGAGAGGCTGTGGCTCAGTGCTGGAGCGCTTGCTTGGCATACAGAAAGTCACGGGTTCGAGCCCTGGGCCTCTCCAGTTAAAAGGGACAGGCGGCAGATGAAGTGAAAGCCGTGGAGCCACTGCCAGTCTTACACAATACTGAGCTTGCTACACCATAGGAAACATTGTGGGTTTTCAAAGAAATGCCCCCCCCCCACAATTCCCTAGGAAGGACTGCCACCCACTCAGAACTTCTTGGAGCCCACCCCAGTCCTCCTTACTTTCTTGGCTTCCATGTTCTTGATCCATTTGGTGGCCTGGCACTGTGGGTCGATCATCAGCGGCCACCTAATGATGGAAGCCGGGCTTCAGTGCAATCCTCTCGGCCACTGGCGGGTGGGCTTCCCGGGGCCCTCAGGGCTTCCAAGGAGGGCCAGGGAGATTTGGAGCTGGCGCCCTGGTGTGATCCGAAGGAATGGGGCAGCCCAGGGCTGAGGGCTGGATCCCGGCACAAAGAAGCTAGCTGGGGTGATGAAAGAGCCTTCCCGAGGGCCGGCCAGTGCTCACCGGTTGCCCCGCGTGACGATGATTCCGTTCTCAGTGGAAAAGTTGTCTGAGGGAAGGCCCTGGATGTTCCAGTTGCGCACCACAGTTGGGTTGGAGAGGAAGCCGTCGCACGTGAAGCCGGGAGAGCAGGGCACGTGGAGCTCCCGGATCTGCAGGCGCAGAGCAGGAGGATCAGAGAGGGGCAGGCAGGGCCCACTCCGGCCCCAGTTCGCTTCTCCTCCGGGACCGGATCACAGAATGATGGGCAGGACTTGGAAAGGGACTTCCACAGGCTCCTGAGAGCACCTCAACAGCCCACAACCTGGTCCTTGGAAGCACTGCCCACTACATTTGGGGCAAACTTCCAAGCAAGTGGGGATGGCAAGGGCCGGAAAGCAAGGCAGAACTGCTGACCACCGTTACCTGCTTGGCCCAGATGTGCGAGAGAATCTCATCCCGATAATTTGACAGGAAGGGCCCCATGTAGGACAGAAAAGCAGACGCCAGCAAGCAGTCCCCTACCAGGTAGCCCAGGTCTTCCTCCAGGCCCTAGAGGGAGGCAGGAGATGGGTTTGTCTCCAGCTACTTTTCGCCTTCTCAGCTGCAGGGGACCAAAACAGCTCCCCTTCCCATCAGGCCAAGTCTCTCTTTCTCGGGCAGCTCAGGGGATATCTGAAAACTGCCGCCACTTCTGCCCTCCCGCACCACCTTTCCTTCCCACACAACCTTCGGCTGTCCTTCTCCTTGATCCTTGAAAAGCGCCAGCAAAAAGGAAGCCTGGTCCTCCAAGGGAGGCCAAGGGAGGTGGGGGGGGGTCAGCCAGTGCCTTTCGTCAAGCATAGCAGCCCTCGTTTCGGTGTGCTAGTGGTAAAGGAGTTCCAAACTGGGCCCCACCTTCACTGTTTCCTCCCATCGGATTTTCTCTCCTGCCAGGCCCGACACCAGCTTGTCCGCCCGGTCCAGCTTGATCTCCATCTCCTCCGACTTCCTCCGCAGCTCCTCTTTCTGGGCCAGCTTCTCCTCATACTCCTTCTTGAGCATCTCCAGTTTCTCAGCGACCTGAGCAGGAGCAGGGAAGGGATCTTAGGGCCAGGCCTTGTTGGAGGAAGGGAGGTCTACAAAAATTCATCTGTGGCAACAGGAGGATGGGGTGCCGTGTTGCCTGGGGGCGGCGGAAGGGACGGGAAGGGCCCTGTGCTCTCTGTCACCAGCGAGAGGAGTCCCGAGCATACTTCCAAGGCCTCCATCCAAGCGAGAACACCTCCTGGCCCCACGCTTGGACACCTCCTGGCCCCACGCCCTCCTCTGCCCCTTCCCCTTCCACTCTTCTTCCCTTGTGGGCAAGGCATGAGCTCCTCGACTGGACCGGGGAGGCAAAAGTGCTGTCTGAAGAACGGTGAATGCAACAACCAGAGGAACAGAGACCCTTGGAGGGGGAGGCAGCGGGCAGCAAGGGGGACGCCCCGGCTCGGACTGACCTCTCGGAGCCTCTCCTGTGCCTCTGCCTGGGCGGCCTGCTTCTCCGCCAGCTGGGCCAAGGCGGCATTCATGCGGGCGCGCTTGGGCTCCACCACACGGTAAATACGGCCATACATCTGGGAGAAACACGAGCAGTGCAGTGCAACATGCAAAGGCTGTGACAGAGCATTTTCTGTCGTCCCCCCCATCCCATCCCATCCCATCCCATCCCATCCCATCCACCCCATCCCCTTTCCTTCCCAGGCCCCCTGGCCCCAGCGTGCCCTCTCCTCCAAGAGTCCCCCCCGCCCCCCGCACCTGGCCTCACCTCCATGGCTCGCACCCACATGCAAAGGGACTTCGCAGCCACCGAGACCCGCCCAATGATGTCCGGCTGGAAGTCCGGCTGGGAGCAGTAGGCGCTGATCTTCTTCAGCACCTTGTCAGAAATGTTGTCCTTGTCGAAGTAGACCAACTGCTTAATGAAGTTTGGCTCACCTAGAGAAGGCAGGCTGGGCTCAGGGGAGTCAGGCAAGAGCCCTCGCCCCAAGCCCCTGGCCGGGGTCCTGCAGCAACGGCCAGAAAACCAGTGCGCTGCAGCGGTTAGTGTTGGACTACGACCTAGGAGGCCCAGGTTCGAATCCTCCACTCTGCCACCAAAGCACACTGGGTGACCTTGGACCAGTCACACACACTCAGACTAAGCTACCAAAAAGGGTTCTTCTTGAGAGGGGAGGGGGAAATAATGTTGCAAGCCATTGGGGAAAAAGCAGTGTACAAATAATTAGGTGAATAAATAGCAGGCTGCTGCTGGGAGCCCATCAGTCCACCCGCTTCTTCTCCAAGACTGCCGGTGACTTTCAGTGATTCCAGGATTCTGCTCTCAGGACATCCCATCGACCTCAGACCACCCCCCACAGCTGCCCCCCACCCCTGAGTTGGAGCTCCTCAGCATCTCCTTACCCAGCTGCTTCTTGGCTTCAGCCCAGGTGGGCTCACTGCCTCGCAGGATCATGACCGCTTGCATGACGGTCTCCACTAGGGTAGGCGGCCGGCCGTAGGACTTAATCTCGGTCAAGTCCTTCTTGTTGAGTGACTCCAAGGCCTGGGGAAAGGGCAAGAACAGGGGACGTAGAAGCAGAAGCTGCCCCTTAGGGAAAGGCTCCAGACTATACCAGCACAAAGGGAAGAGATTCGCACAGGCCGCATAAACCACCAGCCATCACCTGCCTGGCTAGAAGAGTCCAGGGTCCTGGGGCTAGGCGGGAGGGCGGCTGGCAGAGCGCTCAGGAGCTACTGCTGTTGCCAGTGGAGGTCATGGGATGGTTTGGGGCTGAAGAGGGAACACCAGAGAGCACAGAGAAGTCCAGAAGCTGTTTTCATTTCCCTGCTGTGGCAACAGGTTTGTTCAGCAAAGGGATGACTTCGCTAGTTTTAAAATCTGCTGTAAATATTGTCCTGACACGTGTTGTCAAAAAGGAGCTCTGCTGGCCAAAAATCCCCCTTATTGCCCAGGAAGAGAGACTGCTCCATGCCTCTTGTCTGCTAGCCAGCTCCAAAGCTCTCTCCGGGACCCCACCCACCTTCATGGCCTCCTCCAGGGCAGGCAAGGCCTCCTCCAGGTCCTTCTGGGCATTGTCGGCCAAAGCTTTGCACTTGATCTCCTCGGCGGCAATCTTCTCGCTGTTGGCAGTCACCGTCTGCAAGAGAGGAAGAGGAGCATCAGGGACCAGGGGAGGCAGGAGTCCCTCACTAGCTTGGCCCCTTGGTGGGCGCCTCACCTTCTGCTGCTCGTCTGCCTCTCGCTTCTGCTGGACGATGATGACCAGGTACTCCTCGCACTGCCTCTGGAATTCGGCCACCTTCCTCCGGGCCTCCTCCAGCTCCAGCGTCATCACCTCGACCTTCTCCCGGGTCTCGTCGATCTTGAAGAGCCCGTTGCGGAGCTTATTGGCTTGCTCGGAGAGCTCCTTCCGCTTCTCCGCCAGGAGCCTGCCAAGGTGCAGCGAGGGGCTGTGGGTGCCTGAAGCATTCTCCACCCAGCTCAGCTCTTCGATACACGCCCCCCCCTCAACTGGCAAAGACCCCCTGGCATCCCCTCGAGCCTTGTCCCTTCATAGGGGCAGGGTGTCATCTCCCACCCCGCCTGGCTTCCCTAGAGCGAGGTGGGGTGAGGCAGCCCCCAAGGCCCCCTTACTTCTTGTATCCCGAGACCAGCTCCAGGTAGTTGGTAGGGGTGACGTAGTTATGGCGCCGGAGCTCCAGCATCATCTTCTGCGAGTACCTGGCCACGGACCAGTGCATGGTCACAAAGATTTTCGCCACTCGCTTATGGATCTAGGCAAGAGGAGGAGGAGGAAGATCACAGCGTCCCGCTCTGCGGAGGAAAGACCAGCCGGCCTCCAGCCCCTCACCCCCTCAGGAACAGCCACAGCTCCTCACCGTGTCGAGGCTTCCCCTTTCCACGCTGCCCAGATCCACACCCTCCAAGTACTTCTCGGCCACCTCCAACAGGGCCTCCTTTGGCCACTCGGAGAACCAGTCGATGGTAGTGCAGTTTACCAGGGCTGGGTACTGGCGAATCCAGTTCCTGGCATAGAACAGCATAGCCTGGGTGAGTTGTGGCCTCCTCCCGTTCTGTGCCCACCCTCTGTGGCCCTGGCTGGACCCTTCCCTTGCCTTCCGTTCTTGTCCTCTCTCCCCTCTTGACTTCACACCCATCAGTCAACGGTTGGCCTCTAGCTTCAGCCACTCCTGACCACCAGGGGTCACCCTTGTGCCAAGTAAAAACTTCTGAAGAAGTGAGCTGTGACTCACAAAAGCTCATACCCTACCCCAAATTTTGTTAATCTTAAAGGTACTACTGGATTCTTGCTCCTTTCTACAAGCAAAAGCTCTCGGCTTGCCTATCTGGCTGGCAGCTGGCCCTTCCCAACACGGCTCACCTGAAGGGATCGCCCACGGGGCTCAGGCACAGCACGACGTGCAGATTGTTCCGCACCCTCTCGATTAGGTAGGCAAAGATGCTGTCCTGGCTCTCCTGGATGCCCTCGGCCCGAGCGGCATCTATGATATTGTTCTGGATCTGGACACGGAAAGAGAAGCACGGAACTGTTGAACCAGAATTTGCCAAGAAGCCGGATGCTCTTTCCAAAGGACTTGGCAGGGACTTGGGACCCCTCAGCCATGGCGGGTGTTGCCTCTACGCTCCGCAGAGGGGTTTCTATTGAATTTTATGCAATGATCTCTCATCCTTGACTACTTACATTTCATGGCCCTTTGATCCTGCCGCTTGCTGTTTTCTTCCTCATAACTTCACCTGTATAAGCACCTGCCTAGTGAGGGAACTGACTTACGCCTCTGATGCATCGGGCTCAAGCCCTGCAAAAGTTCGTGCTAGACTGAAGGAGCCCACAAGACTCCTGCGTGTTCTAGTTTTAAAAGGCTCTCTTGTTCCTTACAAGAAGAATAGCCCAGGACCTTCACACCTCTAGATGCAATGTGGTGATAAACAAAGAGGGGAATGAAGGCTCAGAGCACCTGCAGACTACTTATTCCCACATACCAAAATGGAAGCAGAGAGCTGGGCCCCTCTTTTTTCCCCCGAAATTAATCACTCTCGGAGGCAAAACGAAACCTGAGGGTGGTGGCTCCCGCTTGGCAAGAGAAGCTCCACTCGAGCAGAGCAGCGTTTGTCTAACCCAAGGAAGAGAGGCAACTCCCAAGGAAGAGAGAGGCAACAGTCCCAAGGAAGAGAGGCAACTCCGCTGTCTGGACCGCGCACCGGAGCAAGAAAGATCACAGCACGGACTGGGGATGTACGCTCCACGGCAGCCATGCTCCAGCCCCCCACCCCCACCCCGTTCCCTCCAGCCCACTTGCTCCTTCCCGCTGCACACCGACCTCCTCAAACTCTTCTGTCTTGTAGAGGTTGGGCACCTCCCCAGAGCTGAGGATGTTGTTGATATCCTCGAGAAAGCACTCGTCCGCGATCTGCGTGTCCACGAACAGGAAGGTCGTGGGCTTCTGGTCGACCCCCGTCTGGCGGTAAAGCCTCTTGATGTCTGCAGGGACAGTCAGCGGTCAGTGGGCCGGCAACAGAGGCCCGCAGGGCTTGTGGCTGGATTCTCAAGCCCTTCCTCACCTTCCCGGAACTCCTGTTTGCGATACTGCCTGGAGACCTCGATCTGGAAGGTGTAGTACTCGCAGATGGACGAGGCCAGGCGTGCCAGGCTCTGGCGCCCGCTGCCCCCGATGCCCACCAGCAGCATGTTCCCACGGGGCTGACTGATCACCCGGACAATGCGGGTTACTGCAGGGAAACACCAAGAGCGCCATGCGGTGGCAGTGGTGGCCAAGGGGCAGAAGGGAACCGTCCTGGATCTTCTGATCCGTATTCCCTTCCGGCCAAGAATCCATCCAGATGCAATTTATCCATCTCTGCCGCTGTGCCCCGCCCCTCAATGCAGCAGCAGCAGCAGAGAAGCCGGGGTCACAGGAACAGCCCAGCAGCGCCCCTTGGCCTGCCTCCCCTCACTCACTGTGCTCAATGGCATCTCGGAAAAGCACCAGCCTCATTGGCACCACCCCTGGCATCCGGTTGTAGTCACTCAATGCCCGCTCCATCTCTGCCTTCAGAACAGCCATGTCCATCAGGTCCTCGTACACATTGCGCATGAAGTCCCCTGGAAAGAAGCACCTCAGAACCCACAAAGGAACAGACACATGCCCCCTGCCCCACAGATCCCATGGGCTTAAGATCCCCAGGCCCCTTTCAGCTTGGACTTCCAGCCTCTCCGAGATCTGGCCAATAAACATTCACCCCATCTCCAGAACTGTAACCATCTAACCAAATCGGACAACTCCTATCCCCTCTAGCTGTAGACCCTAGGCGCCACTTCCCTTTCAACTCATCCTCCTTTTCTTTCCCCACAACCCAGACTAGAAAGTGCCTGTGGGACTAAGATGGGGAACAGGCCAAGAGGGGAGGAGCAAGTATCTCTGTATCTACCAAAATACCAGACCTCAGGTGGGTCCACAACACACATACCCCAGTTTGCCCTCCAGTCCCAGGGCACAGTTGGCACATACCAAAGATAGGAGGGCGTTTGTTGGGGCAGAGATTATGGAAGGTCAGGTCAAAGAAGGTGCCTAGTTTCTCACTCAAGAGAACAGTAAAGGCCTCCATGTCTTGAGCGTCCACTAGGCGGTCAGAGAAGACCCTGAAAGAGAGGTGGAGGAGTTCCATGTGCTCTGGGGGTTCACACGTCTCCCTGCTTCCAGAGACCGGGTCCCAGGAGAATGATGACATCCCTGGGTGCCCAGAACAGAGCTGAGGCACTCTCAGGAAAGGCCAGCTTACACAGCCACATTCAGCTTCCCTGTACATCACAGGAGACAGCCGGGTATCCTGGGCCTTTATGCCCTCTCCAAGCCTGCCCGCCCCCCACCGGCACTGCAATGGTTCCCCGTCAGAAGTGGCAGAAGAGACTATCGGAGAAGCTCTACCTGAAGCACTCGTGAATCCACAAGCGTGTCAGGCTGGCTTTGGTATCGTGGAAATCCTTGTGGGCACGCAGCATGCCCTGGAACACCTGTGCAAGGGGCAGCAGAGAAGGAGAGGAGACGCTTTCCCAAGTCTGTTTCTTTTTATATTCCTCAACTTTCTTCCTATTGGGTGCTCAAGGTGTGAGCTGGAGATGCCCCCCCCCCCCACTTATAGCATTCCCAAAAGGTGCCGCACAGAAGGCGACACCCTGCCCTGCTCCAACCGCCTACCTCCCGCTTCAAACTTCACTTGCCACTTGGCTGGAAAAAGGGACAGACCCCAAGCCATCGTTCAGACTGTTCCCAAGGCCACTATGGCACAACTGCCCCCCCCTCAGTGGGAAAATGCAGGGAGGGGCCCTCTGAAGGGAAGAAAGTGACCCCGTGCCTTCATTCTGTCTTGCAAACCTGTCAGGGAGAGCTGACTTCTCTCCCTGGAGCTCATGGTCCTCAACCAGAGACCAGCCAGCACCCCTATGTTGACAGTGCCCTGCTCAGCCTACCGGGGGCACCTCCCAGGGCAAAGAGCCTTCCAAGCACCCTCAGCTCCAACACTTACAGGTCACAGCCGGAGCCCCAGGAGAGGACAGGCTGTTCTTGGTCAAAACTTTCTCCGGGATGACACCGTCGAGGGAGGAGCAAAGCCCCCCACCCCCCCTTCCCTTCACCAGCCAACTGCCACTGCTGCCGTGCAGAGACTGGGGGGGTGAGGGCTGCCAGAACCAGGCTGGCTTGTGTGCAACCTGCCGGCATTTGATGTGCCTGATGAGAGCTTCCAGGCTCCGGCCAGGGACAAACATTCAGGAACGTTTGATGCCTTCAAACTCTCTCCAAAGTTGCTGTGCCTGTCTGATGTGTGCTCCGTAAGGCTGGTGGGAAGGAGCCTCGCTGCTCACTTGGAATCCTAATGCTCCGGACCCCTGGGCCTGCCTGCTCACACAAGCACAATGAGCATTAACCCTTGCCTGGAGGCTTTCAAGCAGCACAGCTCCTGTTCCACAACCCCAGCCTCAGAATTGTGTGCTTGATGTGCGTGCACCTCACAAGAGTCGGGGCCGCACAGTGCCCGGATGCGCAGCCCCCCACCCCGCCCTGTTTCCAAGCCTTCAGCAGATGCCACTGCTGAAGGGGTCTGGAAACAGAACAGAAAAACGTTTTGATCCTGAAAGGAAGCCGCAATATTAGGCAAAAAGAAACAAGGATGTTAGGAAGGCAGAAAAGGACTGCAGAGAGGGAGAAGCTGCCCGAACTCTCTGCTGTGAAGGAAGAGCTAACAAGGACTCACTTCCTTGCCTGAGGCAGAATGAGTCTGGGCGTTGTGGGTGAGAGGCCCACCCTTGTGTACACAGACGCATCAATCCAGCCGCACCTGCCTCCCATCCTTGAGTGACAGCCCCCTTCAAAAGGAAGGAGGAAGCCAGGAAAGGGGCGTTGTGATGCCTGCACAGAGCCACTCACCACACATCCCCCCACCCACCCACTCCCGGCCCAAACACAGCCATCCAGGCACCTTGGAAATGTCACGCAGGTTGAAGAGGTAGTGGATTTTGGCTGGGGTGGGCAGGAATTTCTGGACCACGCTGTTGTAGAGCTCCATGGTGGCCTCTGTGATGACGTTCCCGATGGGCTTCACCCCCTCCTCAAAGGTCTGCAGCTTCTGGTTGATCATGGTGCCAAAGATGCGTCGGATTTGGGAATCCTAGTGGGAAAAGGGTGAGGAAAGCTGAGGGTGGGGCAGAGGCAGCAGACCCCCTCCAGCCTGCCCAGGTTGGGGTGTCGAATCACACCCACGTGGCCTCTTCTGGGCAGGATCTGCCAACTGGGACCCTCCGGGCTTTCCCCAGGAGCTGTGGGAAGTGCCACACCCAAACAAGAAGGCAGAAAGGCACAAATCCCAGCCACACGAAGTGGCAGGTGCTGGTAGCCCCCTCAACTGGCCCAGGCTGGTGAGAAGCTCCAAAGCCATGCCGGGTGGCCTCAGGAGTCAGCCTTCACTTCCGGGTCCACTTAGCACCTCTCTCCAAAACCCCTCCCACGCTTTCCCCACCACTTGCTGGTCTTAAGCCCTGGGAGACACAGAGTTCCAGTTCTGCCACAGAAATTACCGGTGGCCTCAGTCACTACCTTTAAAATAGGGACAATAATGGCCCGACACCAGACTGAGTTACTGAAGGGGCTAGAAGAATAAAGAATAATGGTGACCATTTTGGGGTCTGGAAGCAATTTCCCTCAGGCCAGTTTGGCTGGGGATCCTGATGGTGTTTTGCCATCTTTGGGCATGGGGCAGGGGTCGCTGGCGGGGGGAGGGAGGTAGTTGCGAATTTCCTGCACTGTGCAGGGGGTTGGGCTAGATGACCCTGGAGGTCCCTTCCAACCCTATGACTCTATATATCTCAGTGCCCAGGGATTCTTCCTGCTGGAGCCCAGCCCTTGTTCGTTCACGTGATGCCACCTGGATTTCCTGCACAGGTGCTCAAGTGTCCTGGGCCACTCCTGCCTTATAAGAGGTGTCAGCTATGGTACGCCCCCCCCTCTCCACCTCTCCCAGCCTCACTCAGCAACATGCAGAATGGAAAAGGCTGGCCTGGAACTCTGGCCTGTGGAGGTGAAAGCGCAGCCGGCGCTTCCCCCCCTTGATCTCCAGAAGCCCAAAGGCCAGCTGGGCAGGCCCTCCAGGCTGCTTGCGGGAGGGGGGGATCTGCAAGCCCCCAAGGGAGCAGGGAGGGGCGGGCTTGCGTCTCTGGCTGCCACTGGCCTGATTAACCCTCGGCCTGGGGCACCCCAGCCGCCCCGCACTCGGAATGCCTAAGCAGCCCTTACGGTGGGGAAGGTCATGTTGATGAGATTGAAGCGGCTCTGAAGCCGGCTGGATATGACGGTTCGGCCTCCTCCAGGGGGCCCCATGGCTGCCATCAGGAACATGTCCTGAGGGGGAGACAAACAGGCCTGGATCAAAACCAAAAGAAAACAAAGGGATCTTCTGCCCCCTTTCCATAAAAGTGTTCTAGTAGCGTGACTGCTAAACGGTCCAGAGGGACCCCGTGAAGAGGGAGGGGGCGAGGCAGGCAGCATACAAATAGGGCCTGTGCGGAAGCAGAGGCGGTAATAGCTGCAGTGGCACGCGCCACGCTCCAGCCGGGAGACACTGCTGCTCCTGCCCAGCCGCCGCCTCTCTCCCCCTCCTGAAATTCACAGGCACCGGCTCTCGGGGAAGAGACAGGAATTATTCCGGGCACAAACAGCTCTGCTTGTAGGTCGCTGAGTTTTCAAACAAGAGAGTGATTGTAGGCCAGCAATCAGCCCGCGCGTACCAAGGGGTGACTACGAGCCACCTGGAAGTCGCTGAAGAGGGGGCACAACCCAGCTGTTAAGCTTGCCCTTGCACAGAGGTGGGAGAGGCACCGGCAGAACGGAAGGGTAAGCTGCCCCCTCCCCACGTCTCACCTTGATGTACTTTTTGGTCTGCTTGGCCCGGTCGTACCAAAAGCCATAGTCCAGCCAGAGACGGAGCAGCTCCAGGGGGGGCTGAGAGCCAAAGAGGTCTTTGGCAGGCATGTTCAGGTCGTCCATAAAGGTGATCATGCTCTTCCCACCCAGTGGCACATAAACGCCCTTGGTGCGCTTCTCCACACGGCTCTCGATGATGCTCTGGACATTGTTCGAGGTTGTCTGCGTGGGGAGCAAGGCAGTCAGTGCCCATGAGGGCCGGGGGTCAGTACCAGGCAGGTGTCCCTTCAGCAGGCGTGAGGGTGGCCTGCTGCAGCAATGCTTCTGCGCTTTCCTCCCTCAGGCCCCAAAGGAGCACACGGCCCGGGGCCGGCTGTTACCTGAGCAGACATGTTGATGGTCAACACCGCCCACTTGGTGCTGTCCAGAGACTGCAGCACGCCTTGGGCAATGGAGGTCTTGCCGGTCCCCACCAGTCCAACAAGCAGCACGGGGTTCTGGTCGGACACGAGAGCCGTGACGAGGTAGTTGTAACGCATGGTGTCTACAGTGGGGACGATGATCTTGTAGAAGGGGGCACTGGGAAGAGAAGGGGGACCCGGGCTCAGCTGGTGCCTGGCTGTTGCCCCCCGCCCCGCCCCATGGTATTCGCTCCAAGAGAACGAGCCAGCTGTCACGAGGCCCCATGAAGGATGCTGGTCTAAATGCATGAAGACATCCGCACAAGACACGGTTCTTGCTGTTGTCATCCCCGCTGGAGCTTGACAGCTTGGAAGGAAGCCACCGCTAATGAAGGTTTGTCCTCCCCGCCCAGCTCTCGATACAGACGGCCAGCGGCCCGTGGCAGCTCTGGGACCACGTTCCTGTAATTTCAGGCCACTGATCGGATTAGGGAGTGAGGGGCGGGAAATGGATCCGAGCCACTGGCTGGAACGACAGGATCATCAGTGTGACTCCAGGGCAGCACGAGATCCGGTTGCTGAGTGCCAGCGAGGAAACAGATACAGGCTACAGAGAAGCAGGTGGCGGGGGGGGGGGGGAGACACTCACAGATCTCCCCCTTCCATCCAGAAGGCATTGTAAAGGCTGTGAGAGAAGGCAACACTGCCTGGGACTAGAGCCTCCTGACCTCCCCGCCGGGAGAACGAAGTCTCCCCTCAGATCCTTCTGCTGGGCACCTCCTTAGTCTCCGGATGCAGTTGGACGGGCTGAGCCGCACCCTCTGTAAGCCCTTCCCCCCCCCCTAATCCGGTACGGCTGAGGTGGCAACAGTGGGCCATGATGCGGGACGGGGAACTCACTTGGACGGGTATCTCCACATCTTGGGAAGCCTGTCTTCGAAGGAGGCCCACTGCTTCCGCTTCCCATCCACGTAATACTCGTAGACCGTGTCCTGGGAGTGGAAGACAGCAACTGGTTTGGTGGGTGGTCTGCGGTGCTTTGGGTGGTTCCCGCAAGCAAAGGGGACAGGCCCCCATCTGGCCCTGGATGGCACATCTTCTTGGGAAGCAGGATTGGTGCTGGTGTTGGAGAGGGAGTGACTGGCAAAACTGGCGGAGGGCTGGGCGGAGGGGCCTTTTCCTTCCCTCTTCCCTGCCGTTGCCCTCCCTCTCATCTCTCTTTCAGCCTGTGGGGCTGTACCAATCTTTGCTTCTCTAGAGGCCGTGCGGCTTGGGCCCAGCGACAGGGGCCTTGGAGCAGAAAGCGTGTCCCAGTAACCTTGTTAGGGAAGGAGCCCTCCATCTCCCGCAGGTAATTGTCGATCTTTTTCCTGCCTTCCTCATCCACTGCTGCGCACAAAGACCAGATCATGCTGAAGATGAAAAACATCTCCACCACCGTCATGTAGCTCTCGTTGTCTGCAGGATTCAGCTAGAGTGAAAGGGCACCAAAGCAGGTATAAAGCAGCCCATCTAAGCCCACCCCGTGCCCACAGGAAGGCTCCCCAGGCACTTTGATGCTGAGGGTTGGTGCGCTCAGAGCATCAGGTGGCACCAGGACTCACATCAAGCTGGTAAGAGCACAGGCCGAGTAGATGGGAAGGGTCTACAGCGATAGACGCTGGGCTTCAGACAACAGGGCCTCCAGCCTCCCCCAGAATGCATAAGGCTGATGTACCAAGAAGATCCTGAGAAGCCAGAAGGGTCCCAGGGCAACTGGCTGGCTTCTGTTGGGCACCTACCCCATTCTCAGGAGTGGCCAGGGATGTGAACAGCTTGCAGAGAGCCACGATCCCACTATATTCGGAGATCGGGACCAACTCCTGGCAGTTCGCCTTCTTGAAATTCAGAATCTTGTTGATGAATTTGTCGAACATATGCTGCAGCGTTTCTGCTTCGGCCTGAAAATAGAGCGATGCAGACAAAAACTCAGTTTCCCACCAAAGCCAGGACATTTCATGGAACGCCCGTCAGTTGCAATCCCCAGGCCTTCTACCTGATCGGTTCTCCCCTAGGTTCTCCCAACACGGTCCTAAAAAATAAATAGGCCGTATTTCCATGGCGTTTCCCACCGCCCCCTCCCTGGTATTTCTGGACTTGTCTATCGCCTTTCTCCCTTCCCCCTACGGGGCCAGCACACTTTCTGCTGTTGCTGCGTTTGCTCCTTCCTTACAAAGCTCTGCTTAAGGGACAGGGTCCAAGACGGCAGGAGCGGGAAGGCGGCCCAGGGGAGGGAATGAGTGCTGGGAGAGACCCGACTGATCCTGCCGCCCTGGAGATGGCCGGCGGGTGCCCAGTGGCACGGCAGCCCTCCCGGGAGCTCACCCTCCACAGACCTCCTCCCTCCCCTTTCTTCAACTCCCCAGTACCTTTGGGCGTTTCTCAATCCAGGAAAGGACATAGGGCCTCCAGCCCAAGTCACTGTAGTCCGTGTAAACCATCCCGCAGCGGGAGACTGTGGCAGGTGAGGCCACGGCCAGGTTCTCCACCTCAAAGAGCAGCGAGACCTGAGGCAAGAAGAGTGGCGCAAAGCTGCCGTCAGTTCTGGTGGCACCGAAGTGCCAGCACCCTCGCCTCCAAGGAGCCCCGCCTGCTCACCTGTTCGGGCATGGCGATCCTCTCTCCGTTGATCAAGGTGAGCACTTTGTTGTCGTCCATGACTGAGTTCATGCTCTCAATCCACAAGGTGTCCACAGGACCGTCAAAGAGGATCCACTTCTCATCAGGCTTCTCATCTGGGCAAGTAGGTGGAGAAAAAAACCCATTGGGGCTTGAGAAAGTTGAGGGTGATCTGAACGCAGGGCCTGGGGTCTGGAAGGACCCAACCCTCGAGTCAGGAGGTGGCCTCTTCTTGCTGGAGGTCCCCACACAGAGGCTGGACAGCCATCCATCAGGGCTGCTCTACCCAAAGCTTGGCCTTCAAGGCCGCCTAGTCCAAAGCCCTGCCAGGAACTCGAGAGCCGGGAGCTGGATTAGATGGCCTCTAAGGTCCCTTCCGCTTTGATAATTCTATTCAAAGAGCTTATTGCAGACTTTTCAGGCACCTTCTGTAATGCTTTCACACCAACGTGAGCTAAAAATATGATGTGCGTATGTTTTTAATGAAAGCTGGAATGTTCAGGGATCTGACAGTTGCATTCCATCCTAAAAACCAGATCCGAGTGCCTCCTGGCTACAGAATCACAGCCAGGAAGCAAAGTAGGAGCAGGACATGGGGGACAACAGATGACCCAGCAATACTCTAGCCCTCACTGTAGGGAAAAAAATGTTGGATCTTAAGCAAAAATCACACAAGCAAAAATCACACAAGCTCAGATCTACCCCAATTAGAAGTCCACCCAAAGCCTCGTGGGTTTTGAGAGACAAAAATTTCAGAGGAAAAGCACAGATTTCCTTCCCAGAGTGTCTTGAAGAGGTTGATTGGCTCAGAGAGTCAGAGGTGCCAGCATTCTTAGAAAGGAGGAGTGATTGGCAGCCAAGACTGGCACCTGACACAGCTGAGACAGGGGTCTCAGAAGGTAAATACCTGTGCAGGCTTCGCGCATGATGGAAGCCAGAATGCCATCACACCATTCACTGGTTGCTAGGTCATACCTCCCAAACAACTCCCCCAGGCTCACGGCTTTGGGGTTGAGGACAAACTCCTGCAGGGGGGTCAGATCAGGACAGGAGGGGTTAGTGGGTTACAGGGCACTGTTCAAGACTGGAAGCTGGCATCTACTGGGAACACGAAAAGCACCACTCCGATTGACCGAAAGGCTGAACACAGATCAAGGAGCTTGCCCAGCCAGGCTGGGCTGGATGCCTGGCCCCGAAATGGGTCTTTTCCACAGCCCAGTGCCCTTCACTCTGCACGCAGCCAGCTGCTCCTTCGGCCTGCCCCAGGCCACACCACACGTGCAGCAGCCCCATCAGAACATTTGTCAGGAGCACCGATGCGTTTTTGCCCGGCGGTTCCCCAGCTGCATTTGGAAGACCAGCCGTCCCTGAAAAGCCGAGGTCGGCCCCAGTCTCAGCAAATGAGTCGAATATCCCAATCGCCACCAGTATGGAGAAATGGAGCAGGGGGGTGGGGGGTTAACCCAACAAGATGCAAATGGGAAACACAAACTGGCCCTGGAAAACATCCAATTCACTTCACAGGAGCGTCAGGGACAGTATGCAAATGGATGGGTCAGGCGCTGATTAGAAAGACGGAGCACGGAGCCTCTCGGAAGCAGCAAGATGCCCTGACCTGAGCCTGGATTAGCTCCCCTTCCTCACCTTTCAGCTCCTCTTTCAAGCCAAACCAGCTGGCCCCTCAGCCCAGGGTAAGTCTGGGAAGAGCAAAGCCCCTGGATCATCTCCCCCCCCCCAAAACCTAACAAGCATCTCACCACGCTCCCACCCTTAATTATCATAGAGATTGGGGTCAAAAGAAAGCCTTCCTCCACGCCTGCCTCCACTGTTTCCTGGAAACAGCAAAGCCATTGCCCCGCTGGCATCCGAAAAAACAAGTGCCCACAGGGGGCCTCCGCCCGATGCGTCGAGATAATCACCAGTGCCCCCTTGGAGTGAGGCTATCAGGCAAACCGCATGTGCCAGGACCGAGGAACTGCCTGCAGTACTGCCCCATCCTTGGATGTACCCCACACGTTCACGGTTCAGCAGCCCCACTCTTGGAGAGCAAGTCTCCCCAGGCACGGTCAACTCCTGGGTCCCTGGCCGAGATCAGCAACATCGCGGGGCCTTCCTTGCTCAAGTGTAGAAAAATCCTCTTTGAGAGGCCAGCTGGCAGGGGAGAGGCAAGGCAGTCCACAGAAGGGGAGGAAAAGGTCAGGAAGGAGAAGCGAAAGCTGCTGCCGAGCTCCGCTTAAGCCTCGGCCTGAGCCCCCTTCTGAGCAGGTGAGCCTCTGGGGGTCTGCACAGCACCTAATGCACCGCTAGGCTGAAGCAAAACAGTGGCCCACAGACAATGCCAGGTGGATTGCCACTTCTCTCGTGGTGCCCTTCAATCACCTTTAGGGGGAAGGGGGGTGACCAGAAACCACAGAGCCTGCCTCCTGCTCCCTGGGAAGGCTGGGCCTCAAGCCTAACGGAACCCCTGCGGCCGCGCGAGAGGGCCTTGCACCACAGGGCCAGGCCTGAGCCCTGCCTAGCACCTCTTCCTTTCGGACTCCTGTACCTGCACACGCCAATCGCATGACGCTGGACAAAATGCCGTCTGTCCACTCATTGGTGTTGAGGTCGTACTCCCCGTACAGCTCACCCAGGGAAACAGACTTCGGGTTCAGGGGGAACTCCTGGGATCCCACGGAGAGCAGGAACAGCATGGCAAGAAGCAGCACGTGGAAGAGGGCGAGAGGAAGCGAGAGGGGAGGGGGGAAAGAGGGAGACAGCAAGCCGCCGTCAGAAGCAAGCAAGGGACCCTCCTCTGGCTCACTGAAACCCGGCCAGGCCTCAAGGACCAAAGGCCAGGAAAAAGGGAATCCTACGCAAGGAACACGGGGCACCCTTGTTGATCGGCACTGAGCCGCTGTAGGTGCTTTTCTCCAAAAATAAAAGAACAAGCTCATCAGCAAAGCCTGCAAGAGAAAATGAGTGTCGAGAAGCCCGCGGAGTGCAAGGGAGAGGGGGCCTGGGCAACTCCCCCACTGCAGCCTCACCAAAACTGGGCAAAGTCTGGAAGGTGCCCCAGAGGGGGAGAGGCGAGAGGGACAGAAGGAAGGAAGGAGAGGAGGCTCCCTGCTCGGCCAAGCCCAAGGACCAACCCACCTGGACCATATTGAAGGAGGCGTCTCCGCTCTTGTGCAGGCTGCAGAGGGTGGCCTTCAGGGCACGCCAGGTGACCGTCTTGCCACTGCCGGTGTTGCCCACGATCATGGAGGAGTGGCGGGAGTTCTTGGTCTCGTACATCTGGATCACCTTGGTCAGGGTAAAGGGGATTGCCTGCAGGCCCATCTCCCTCAACTCCACCTCAAGCATGTCCTCGAGCTGCGATGGGGGGAGGAAGAAAGGAAAGAAGCTCTTGGAATGGGTTGCCTGGGGGTGCTGCGGCATTCAGGAGGCCACCCCCTCTCCCACTGCTGTTTGTAGGGGGCTTCAGTGGCATTGCGGGCTCCAGAACCGCCCTCCCCCCAATCCGCAATTCCAAGAACTGAAAAATAGACCATCTACTCCAGCATCCCGTTTCACACAGTTACCAAACAGTTGCGAAACTAGCAGGGCAGAGAGGCCGAGGGCCACCCCTGATGCTGCCTCCCGGCACTGGAATTCAGAGGTTAGCTGCCTCTGGAGGCAGCCATTCCCTTTGGTCACCCTGGCTAGTCGCCATTTATGGACCTCGCCTCCACGAATCTCTCTAACCACCATTTTAAGCCATCTATAATGGTGGCTCTCAATACTTCTGTTGGCATTGAATCCCACAGTTTAATTACTCACTGAAGAAAGCCAGTTTGGTATAGTGGTTAAGAGTGGCAGGACTCTCATCTGGAGAACCGGGTTTGATTCCCCACTCCTCTGCTTGAAGCCAGCTGGGTGACCTTGGGTCAGTCACAGCTTCTTGGAGCTCTCTCAGTCCCACCCACCTCACAGGGTGATTGTTTTGAAGATAATAACAACACACTTTTTAAACCGTTCTGAGTGGGTGTTAAGTTGTCCTGAAGGACAGTATATAAATCAAATGTTGTTCATCTGTCTTGACTTTATTGCCCATCAACTTCCCTGGGTGCCCTTCAAATATTATGGCACACAGAGAGAAAGCTCCCTCCCTCTACTTCCTCCACCCCGTGCACAATTGTATAAGCCTCTCCCATGCCCCCCTTTAGTTGCCTTAATTCTAAACTGCAACACCCCCAACTCTTTAGCCTTTCCTCATAGAGATGAGATGTCTTAGCACTTTGTTACTCCATTGCTTCATTTCCAAGGAAGAAGATACACGGACCAGCACAGACTGGGCAGAAGACACCAAGGACTTGGCGAACCGACCTTTCCATAATCAATGACGGGGCATTCGATGCCCGGAAAGAGGTCCTGAATGATGGCATTGAAAAGGGGTACGTCACTGGAGGTCAGCTTGGCTATGTTCATGTCTTTCATGGCCATCAGGAGGATCTAGAAGCCAAGAGGAGAAGAATGGGTTGAGGAGGACACGAGGGGGCCTCCCCCAGAGACAGGGACAGTCACAGATCCTATGGATGGCCCCAGGAAAGAGAGCCGCAGCCGTGCAATGCATAAAGCTACCCAAGGTGGAGGACAGAGTAAAACCCGTCTTCGAGGCGACCCACGTGGGCATCCCACCCTCTAAGTTTCAGAAGACAGTCACAGGCTGTCATACTTGGTTACTCCTGCCAGGGAGGAGGGAAAGACACACAGCTGCCACTCTTAGTCCCGCCCTCTGAGCTCCCTCTGGGTTGGCCACCCTTTGTCAGGCGCGAGTGGAAGCTGGGGGTCACCTCACCTCCTCATCGGCAAGGTCAGGGCGCACTCGACGCTTCTTCCCGGCGTAGCGGAGCAGAGAGGTGAGAGCCCGGAGGCCAAAGTCATAGTGGTCCTGCTTGGACAGCTGCTGAATGGCCAGTGAGTAGAGGGTGTAGACCTTCTTAGCCAGGATCTGGGAAGGGAAGAGGGCCGGTTGGGGTGGGAGCGCTCACCATCCTAGCAGCCCTTGCCCTGGCACGTCTGTCGCCAGCAAGTACCTTGCAGTTATTGAAGCCTTCTCCAAAGAGGATGATTTCGGCAATGAGAGTGGAGTCGGGCACCACCATGGAGATGGGACGGAACATGGACTTGAGGTTGTCGGGCAGCTCCGTACGGCCGGCGTAACCTGCCACGGGGCACAGCAGAGCGCGTCAGTGCCGGCCAAGGTTCAGGAGTGGGGACTCTCCCCCCTCCACCACGATCCAGGGCCCTCGACCCCCCAAGGGCCCACCTGGGTTCATGGTGATGAAAATGCCACATGACCACACCAGGTTGATCTCGTGGCCTTCGAAGGTGAAGCGCGTCATGTTGGCTGCTAAAGCCGAGAGGATGGAGAGGATCTGCTGGGCCACCACAGACAGCACCTCGATGTTGATGCGGTTGAACTCATCGAAGCAGCCCCAGGCGCCAGTCTGAGGAGGCAAGGCAAGGGGCCAGCGCTGCTGTCAGGGGCTGGGCTCGGTGCCAGGCTGCCCTGCCCTGAGCCCCCCTTACCTGGGCCAGGCCCGAGTACATGCGTCCCATGGATTTGTAGTCCAGGCCTTCGGAGCAATTCACCACGATCACATACATGCCCAGGGCCTTGCCCAGATCCTTCACCGTCTCCGTCTTGCCCGTGCCGGCAGGGCCTTTGGGGGACCCTCCGCGGTGCAGGTGGAGGGCAGTGGTCAGAGTCATGTAGCACCTGGAGAGGAGCAGGACACCAGACTCCCTTGGACTGGCCCTGCAGAGCGCAGAGACCTGGGAGGCCCACTGCTGGCTTCCCTCTCCCACGCCCCTGGTCTCTCCCCTGCCTCCACTTTCCTCCTCGGCCCCACGCGCTCAGGCCCGCCCATCGCAAGGAGCAGCTCTTTCTGCTCCTGTGGAAGCTGCCCTTGCCATCCACCACCACTTCTTCATCACATCAGGCATTGCCAGGGAGATGTGCAGGGCCTCCAGTCCACAGGCACCACCTGCCAGGGGTACCTGTCAGTGAGGGGAGTGATGACCAGCCGCCCGGAGTTCCCCAGATATTCATAGCCGTAAGGAAACTGGGTGTTGGTCTGCCTGATGATGCAGTCGTCCAGGTCCTGAAAAAAGAACACTCAAGTTGGGGGGGATGGGCAGGCAGAACCTCCACCGGGGCAAACCTGGCAGCTACAGCTAGGCTGGTGAGGAAGACGGAGGAACCCAGCTGGAGCCTGTGGGGTTGCTGTGGCACCTCCCCCCAGGCCAATGCCACGCCACGCCAGTAGCAGGGGACATCCTGGCTCTGCCTCACTTTGGGGGTGCTCTCCACACCCTGTTTGTTCCTTCCAAGCAAAGGAGAGAAACGGTGATGTGGCAGGATAAAGAACTTTGCCTGAGGCCATGCGGGCAGCCTGGTAGGCCCCCACCTCCACCTCCAAGATCCAATTCTGATGCCGCAGAGAGCCTGCCAGCCACAGATCCACCGTGCCTTCCGTGGGCTCCTCAGGCTCCACCTGGACCGAGTGGCTGGAAAGAGGGACCTGCCAGCCCCAGTCCAGGGCCCCCAGAGCAAGGAGAGGCACGAGAGGGACACACCCCAAACTCAAATCTTCTCATCTCAGAGGCGGTGCTGCCAGCGCCAAATTCTCATGCGGTTTCTCCCCATAAACAGCAGAGGGAAGTGAAAGCCAAGTTTGCCGAGCTGACGGCGCAGAGTACAGCAGGCTGTGTCCAGCAGAGAGCAGCAGCAGGAACATTTCACTGCTGAGTGAGGAATCGCTACACACACACACGTATACACACACACACCCTCCCGCTTTCCCACCCCGGCACAGCCCCCTCCAGCTTCTCTCCCACTACCAGGGCCCTCACCTTCTCCCAGTAGAGGCGAAGCTGGCTCAGCCACTCAAAGGACGTCACGTCTATCAAGCCGCTCTTGTAGAGCTTCTCAATAACGTCCCGCGCATGGACTTCCACCGTCACCAGCGCCACAATCTTCAGGCGCATGATTTTGGTCAGATTGCCTCGAATGGCCTCAGAGTATTTGTTCAGCATAGACACCTGCCCAAAGAAAGGCCCTGTTCTTGGAGAAGATGTCTATCGAGAGCCACGGGCTCTGGTTGCTAAATGAAGCCTTCGGGTTCATTGGTAGGACAGCCCAGAACTCCATTTGCGGGAGGGGGAAGAGGGGGGTGAGACTTCTTGGAAGTATCTGGCTGGCCACCACTGGAAACAACAAGACAGTGGACTGGATGGGCTCATACAGCAGGACTCTTAAGAGAACCCGGAAAAAAACATGCTTTACACATCGGATCTCTGCTACATTTCCCCCTCATGATGGAGCAAAGAACATGGCGGCCCTTTTGTAGCTGGAAACATGTGAGTTTTCTCACTGGAGGGAGAAGCCCATGGGCCACGCACACGTTCCGGGTCCAAAGTATGGGAGCCCAGGAGCCGGTCTGCTCTGGGGGAATCCCCAAAATCAGACAGCCAGGTCCAAAGGCACCCGTGCCTCAGGTGCCGAATCTCCACAGCCCCAGACATCCTAAACACCCCCCAAAGATGAGCATCCTTGGCACTCTTCTACCTGTCAGCAGCAAAGGACAAGGCCTATGTATGAAACGCAGGTGTGGTCACCTCTGGGCAGCCAGGCAGCTGCCCTAGTGCAACCAGTCCCCAAAGAGCCCAGGACGGAGACTCACAAGCCAGCCGCGGGAGAGGCCCCTGCATTCACGGGCTGCCCACTCTCACCTGCTTCTTCTTCATGACCTTGAGATATTTCTTGTCCCCTCGCTCCCTGCAAGTGGTCAGGCACTTGCTCACGTCTGCGGTCCACTGCATCTGGCTGGCGGTGATCACCATCTGCAAGGGAAGGTTGGGTAAGCGGCAGCAGCAGGAGGAGGAGGAGGAGTGTGTATGAGCTGCGAATCCCGGGAAGTGCACACACACCCCACCCACCCCTTGCCAGTCTTGGCCCTGAATGTCTGCGGGCCCCTCTCTCAGGTCTCTGGGGGGGGGGGGCTGAGGGTGGCTCTGCTCACCTCTGGGTTCCTTCACTCACAACCATAAGTGGCTTAGACTCTCCACGTCTCCCAAAAAATGTGCACGGAAAGGGCAGGGAGCCCCGAAGGGTGCTGCAAGAGTTTCTGGAGGTAATTTGTCGGCCTTAAGGGGCACAAGATGTTTTCCAACAAGATGCCCTCCGTAAAGGAAGTCCCCTTGTGCAGGAATGGACTCATGAGCCCCGCTACTTTGTGTCTGGGGAGGTCAGAAAACCTACAGCCATCTCAAGACTCCTCTCGGTGATGCTGCCTCTTTCTCTTACTCCCAGCAGGGCACCAAGAAATAACTAAGTAGAAACTGCCACCACCAGCAAGTCAAAAAGTATCTCCCGCTGGACAGATTTATAGATGCACCCAGATGTCTGTAGGTGCCACAGACAGGCCATGGTACGTTTGATGCGCTTGCTGAGGCCGCCCAGTGACCCCGCTTCCCTCCCGCTGGCCTTATCAGTCACCTGTCCGGGCCACTCCTTCACCCACTTGTCCCTCTTTGTCAGCATCTTCTTCAAGGCAAGTCGGCAGTTTCTCAGCACCTCCCGCAGGGTCCAGCGCATGGCCCGTTCCACGTCGCACAGCCATTCCTGCAAGGAGCACCGCAACATGTACAGGTATGGTCTCTCTCCCCATCACGGATGGCTGAGCCTGCGAAGAGGAGTCGCTCACCTCCACAGGGCCTTCCAGCAGGATGGTGTGGGTGAAGTCCACGTACTCCCCATCCAAAGAGAACATGCCCAGGGCTTCCGATCTGCTGCTCGTGCCGATCTGAGAGCAGAAAGAAAACAGCGGCTGCCCACTAAAGTTCTCCTGCACTTAACGAGGGGAAGAGGGGAAGTTGCTAGCTTGGAGAAGAACTCCAGGGTGAACAAGACATCGGAGGAGGCCGAAAGAAGCCAAGGCGCTCCCGAGGGACCTCGGGGGCTGAATGGGACCAGGGCTGGCTGCCAGCACAAGGCGGGGAGACCCTGGTCTGGTGGGCTACCTTCTGGATTTTGAGGCACTTAATGTTGTCAAAGCACTTCTTGAGATGGGGCTGAACAGCTTCAGGGTTGCGCGACTGGCCCAGGATCTCCAGAAGGTCATCGTTGGAAAGGAAGTAGAAGCGAGGGAAAATGTGGCGCTTGGTCTCCAGGTACATATCCAGGGACTTCTGGATCTCTTCCAGGGCAGCGTTCATTTCTCCCAGTTTGTCGAGGAGACCTGGGAAGGGAGGGGGGGGTCAGGGGCCATTGCTCTGGCCGGGCAAACCTGTTTTCCTCAAGCTTGGCAGAAGGGGAGGAATCCCACAGCCGTGGCCCTGTTCTCTGCTCTTGGTCCCTCAGCTCTGCTCAGCCTACAGCCTTTCCCAGCCCCGCTGCCCTCCCTTCCTGTGCTGTGCCCTCTCGTACACCCTAGAGGCAACGGGCACTGCTCCAGCCGACAACTGGCCCTTCCCTGGCACCCTTCCCACCCAGCAGGAGAAAGCAGGGACCTGGGAAGTGGGTCGCCCGCAGGGCATTGTTGTCCTTGACGAATCGGTCCATGATGGCCTTCCAGCTGGCGTTGATGTGATCAAAGGAGGACGACTCGCTGGGCAGCTGCTTGCGGATGTCTTCTCCCAGGAAGATGTTCTGTCGAGGGAAGGCAGAAAGAAGCCAGTGAGTCTCTCGGGTACCAAAGCAGGATGCCGGCACCTGGGACGCCAGGGCAATTAGGCACCGTTAGTTACTCTCAGAGCCAACATGGGCTTCAAATGGGAATCTGGGCGAGCCCTGGAGGGCATCTCTTAGAGAAGCCCGCTCCACGGGAGTCTACGTGGCATGCCTGCAGCATTCCCTGAGAACTGTGGGCAATTTTCCTCATCTCTGGACACAACGGAATACTGATGCAATTGTGAGCCTGCCTTCCGAGCTAAGAAAAGGCTGCCCCGGGATTGAAAGGGGGAGATCTGGGACCCAATGGCGAGTCCAGTACACGCTTTTTTTAACGCCATTCTTTTTTTTATGCCATCAAATCACAGCCAATTTATAAACACCCTGTAGGCTTTTCAAAGGAAGAGACAAGCAGAGGTGGTTTGCCATTGCCTGTCCCTGCCTAGCGACCCTGGACTTCCTTGGTCGTCTCCCATCCAAGAACTGACCAGGGCTGACCCTGCTTAGCTTCTGAGATCTGACAAGGTCAGGCTAGCTTTGGCCAACTAGGTCAGGGCTCCTGCAATCCACTAACGTTTACTGCTTAATCGCTCCCCCCGCAATGAGTGGCAGCCAAAAGGGCCTTTCGCCATTCTCACCAGCAGAACCCCAGAGTGCATCTCGCTGCCTGCCTGTTGCCAAATACCCCGAAGAGGATTGGCCTTTGTTCTCCTTCCCCCTCGCCATGAACCCTCACCTCCAGGTACATCCACTGCCTCTGCACCGTCAACAGCATCTCTATCACCTCCAGGATGAGCGAGAGGCAACGCTCTGGACCCTGGACTTCCTTGGTCGTCTCCCATCCAAGAACTGACCAGGGCTGACCCTGCTTAGCTTCTGAGATCTGACAAGGTCAGGCTAGCTTTGGCCAACTAGGTCAGGGCTCCTGCAATCCACTAACGTTTACTGCTTAATCGCTCCCCCCGCAATGAGTGGCAGCCAAAAGGGCCTTTCGCCATTCTCACCAGCAGAACCCCAGAGTGCATCTCGCTGCCTGCCTGTTGCCAAATACCCCGAAGAGGATTGGCCTTTGTTCTCCTTCCCCCTCGCCATGAACCCTCACCTCCAGGTACATCCACTGCCTCTGCACCGTCAACAGCATCTCTATCACCTCCAGGATGAGCGAGAGGCAACGCTCCCAGCGGTCCACCTGCTTCTCAAAGGGCTTCACAAAGCGGGAGGCCTTCATAGTCGACAGGGCCACTTGGTTATCTTCCAGGGCCTGGAAGACATCCTCGGTCCCTCTATGGAAATGGGAGAGTTCAGAAGCAAAGCATCCACCGAGCGACTCCGCCGGACAGTTGTGGGGTCAAGGCACCCATTCAGGAGTGGGGTCTCCCTTCCCTTTTCCTACAGCTTGTCTGGTGTTTATGCTAACATAAACATGCTTCCATTTCCTGCCACCCTTGAAAAGTGATCTCAAAAGGCTGTTGTTTGGAATGAAACAGGTCTTAAGATTTGGGTCTCAAGAACACTGCAGCCCCGAGCCCCCTAGACCTCCCCCTGCAATCTCTTTCTAAGTTCCCTTCTCCAAGATCTGCCAGAAACCGGCCACAACCTGTTACAGGACTTGGTTTCTCTTGTGGTGCCCCAGATTCTTAAAACTAGACACGTTTTCTTCCATGTTAGTCCT
The DNA here is from genome assembly GCF_028583425.1 of Eublepharis macularius. Classification (NCBI taxonomy): domain Eukaryota; kingdom Metazoa; phylum Chordata; class Lepidosauria; order Squamata; family Eublepharidae; genus Eublepharis; species Eublepharis macularius. Next base: position 78,574,630 of record NC_072801.1, read on the forward strand.
CAACGTCCTTCGAGAGTAGTGCTGAGGTGGCTCCTGGCCTTTACAGACAGGGGCCAGCTTAGCCTGTAGCTCCTTGGCGTTCAGGGCACTAGCAGAGACCTGGTGTAAACCAAAATAGTAAAGAGTCCAGTAGCACCTTTAAGATTAACCAACTTTATTGAAGCATGAGCTTTCGAGAACCATAGCTCTCTTCGCCAGATGCAACTTTATTGTAGCATAAACTTTCGAGAACCACAGCTCTCTTCATCAGGTGCATCTGACGAAGAGAGCTGTGGTTCTCAAAAGCTTATGCTACAATAAAGTTGGTTAGTCTTAAAGGTGCTACTGGACTCTTTACTATTTTGCGGCTACAGGCTAAACACGGCTAACTCGCGCCTGGCTCAACCGGTCTGCTGATCAGGCCACCAGGGCTGTAAAGCTCCGGTTCTCAGAAAACTGGTCTAAACTTCCTGGGTTCCAGGGAAGTCCGGCACTCACACCAGCCATTTAATCCTAGTGGACCTACCGCAGGCGATGGTGCCCCTTGTCCTTGTAGGGCGCGATGTCTAGTGTCGTCGTGTCCCAAGTCTTGGCGATGTTTTCAAGTACCTGTAAGAAGTAGGACATGCGACGTCAGGGACGGAGGGGAAGAGGCACCAGGCATGTTTCTACTTGATCCCCAAGTAGACCCTGGATGCCACCCCAAGTGTGCACCCAGGAGCCAAAATCTTTTCTTCACCCAAGCGTTCTGCTGTGTTACTTGTGTTGTTTTGGTGCTGCTGCGTTTAGTACTATTGGGCCTCCCAAAAGAGCTTATTTTATCCTGACTTTTAAACTGCTGTTTTATTGATTTTGTGGCTCTTATTGATTGAGTATCGATGTGAGCGGTTTGATGGGTTCTTATGTTTTATGTCGATTTTGGAGTAAGCCCCTTCGAGTCTATCTGATGGAGAAGGCAGTAAAGAACACAAAGAAGCAGCCGTGCTGGATGTGGGAAGAAGCTTGGCTCATCCACAGCCTCGTGAGGGAAGACGCCGCTTGACCCCACACAAGCGCTCTAGTGGAAGGGCCCGAGGAAATCAACCAGCAGACGCTACCAGCTCAATAGCCAGCTCCTTGGTGGCCGAAGCAGAGATCTCGGCGATCCTCTCCACATGCTGATCCAGTCCCAACTCTACAATGTTCTCCAACCGGAAATCCTCCGCCGTCTGATCAAATGTTCGAAGGACTAGATCCTTCACCTGATCCCAATGTCTGCAGGAAAACACAATACGTCAGTCAAAAGCTTTCCTGCCCTGTCCCCTTCTTCTTGAAAAAGAGATCCCTGCCACGGACCTCGGGTGCAGGACCAAAAAGATTTGTTTCCCAAGTGGACCAGGCTTTCAGGTCATGCCCATGGACCTGTTTCATCTCAACCAGACAAGCTTCAACTTTTTCTCCTTCCCTGCCATTACCCCACCCCAGGTGGTGGAGAGTGCCCTCAAGTCACAGCTGACTTATGCCAACCCCTGCGGGGGTTTTCATGGCAAGAGACTCACAGAGAGGCGGTTTGCCATTGCCTGCCTCTGCAACCACGGTCTTCCTTGGAGGTCTCCCATCCAACTACTAACCAAGGCTGACCCTGCTTAGTTTCTGAGGTCTGACGAGGCCAGGCTCACCTGGGCTATCCAGGTCAGGCTCCATCTCTAGCAGGAGATATTAGTATCCCACACCTAGACGATCCTGCACATAATGTGGAGGATGGGGAGAAGGTATGGGAGCAACACGAGTACATCAGAAGGTGCCCTCTCCAAAATGTGAGAAAGGTCAGAGGCGGGCCACTCCCACATTTAAATGAGCAAGGTTATCTCAGCGCACCAGGATTTGAGTTCAGCGGTACCTTAGAGAGCAACAAGATTTCAGGGTGTGAGCTCTCGAGAGTCAGAGATCCCTTCTTCAGATACGATGCCTCATATTTGACGAAGGGAGCTCTGACTGTCAAAAGCTCATACCCTGGAAATCTAGTTGATTTTAAGGTGCTACTGGACCCGAATCTTGCTCATTTGCTATCTGAAACTGATAACCAGCCCTCTGAAGAACTCAAAAGAAGAACTCAAGAATGGGAGACACGTATTTCTGCTCTCCAAATGCATCCCATAATGTCATTGGCCACATCAC